>NC_140124.1:36507349-37107349 GCF_964035555.1 Netta rufina | reverse complement strand
CAGCAGTTTGAGCTCCTGCGTGCGGTGGCTGGGTCGTTGTGCTGAAGCCTCCTTCCTCATCCTGACGCCTGCCCTGATGGAGGAGCCACGGCTGCTGCCTGGCGCAGGAAAGACGGACGCTCCTCATCGCTGGTGGCGCTGAGGGAGTGAAAACTGTTCGTGTTCCTGTCATCTGGGGAGCCTGGCTTAAACCGGCGACATTATCCGAGGAGTTGCATTGTCCCCGGGCTCTGACTCATCGCATGTAAATGTACCGCAGCCTCGCCGTACATTGCAGATATTTCCATCGCACGGGGAAGAATTACTCCCCTCTCTCCGCCTTCTGAGCAACTGCTGGGAAGCAGATGTCCTTTTGGGACGGGCTCTTTTCGCCGCCGAGGGATGGAGCCGTAGAAGCGCAGCAGAGTCAGAGCCCGCGTGCGTTTTGGGGCAGCGGAGAGCCCGCTGCTGCTGGCCTGGCGGTGCAGGACCGGCTGTAGCCGCGGCCGTCTCCGTTGGGGCGATTGTTCCCCGCTGGTGCTCGGCACAGCGGGGTCATGGCTCCCGTGACAATGCCAGCCCTGTGTGGGTAGAGGCGTGCGGCTACAGCGGGGCTGTCACGGGGGCAGAGCTGTCAGACGCGAGCGGCCTGGACCGAGGGGTATTGGCAGCCGCTGTTCCGCAGCCCCTCCGTTGCGGTTTCGATGTTTCGCGGCGTTTTATTGAGGAGGAGAACTTCCCGAACGGCTCGGGGGGGGTTCAGCCTGAAAAAATGAAGCGTGGGGGGGGATTGCCATGTCCTTTTTTAATCGGCCGTGCGCCAGCAAGTCGGTGAGTGTGTGTGAGGCAGGTGAGAGCCCCTCCGATGCGCTCCCTGGTGTGACACCTGCAGCCTGCTCCCCGAAACACAGTCGCTGGTGTTTTTTTGTTGGCTTTTGCTTCCCCAAACGGATCGAATGAGTCGGGTCTGTATTGTTGTTTTGGAGGAGGAGGAAGATGATGCTCCCACGTTTATTTCCAAATTGCCTCAGGAAAATGTATCTTTGCGTCCATCGCCCTCTGGAAACGTGCTGGTAAGGCGTGTTGTCTCTTGGCATATTTCTCCTTTATAATGCTCTTGCAAACACCAGGGGAAACTTTCATAAGGTTAATGCGAGCTTGCATGATGTTGAAACGAGATGAGGCAGCAATGCTGACTACACTAAAGAGGGAAAAAGTTGAACCTTCATTGTAGAATGAATATTTGCAGGAGCTCACTCTTTTGCGTGTAACTTTATTTCTGGTGCAGCAATGACAGATCTCGACTCTTGCAGAGCAGCAGAGGGTTTTTAGAGGGCTTGGTGAATGTGTTTCCCTCGCTCCACTCCTCATTCCTCAGTGGTACATTTATGCCCTACCACTTTAGAAACTGATGTAAGGATTATATTGCAATTATATGCTGTGTTTATTTTGAGAAGTGATACAGTGTACAATGTACATTGAGCAACAGCGGCTATAAGCTAAAACAGAAAAATAGCATAAGCCTTAATCTAAATGTAATTGTTAGATTCAAGCTATCACTTATGCAAAATGGTCAATGCTGTGGGGACTGGGCTTTTATTTCTTTCAATTATTTTGTTAAGTGACCGACTAAAATCTTGCTGGCATATCTCAGCAGCTTTCCTTACTTACTAAGAAGTCCTGCTATATTTAGTAATAGATGCGTGTGAGTGTGAATTTGTTGCCATACTTATCTGATGCACTTTGCTTTCTCACTCCTTCTAAACAGGTGAAAAATTTCTAGTAAGTTTAGTCACTTGCTATTGCAAAAAGAGGGTTGTTTACTTATATTGTGTAGAATTCATGGTATGTAATAACAGCCCCAATTTTATTATGAGGGGTTCTATTTTCAACTGTTATAAGCTAGTCTTTTTTTAAAAAAATATATTTTATATATATATATATGTTTCATTGGTTATTGCAGTGACTTAGAGTGTGTTTGCGTGTCTGAGCTTTTTAAAGTTTGCAATTCTTTCAATTCTAAATATTGCCTCTGGTTTCCTGATTTCACTGCCTGGAATGTTTGATTTTTGTCCTCATCTTGTGTTTGTGGTCTGTATCAGAACACCATACATGTATTGCTAAAAACTGGAATGGAGTTATGTTCTTAAGATATGTTTTTTTTCATTTCAGCCACCATTGGTTCAAGCTATATTTAATGGAGATCCTGATGAAGTTCGAGCACTAATATTTAAGAAAGAAGATGTTAATTTTCAGGTAAAACCAAACTCCATTAGCTTTGATTACAGTCTAATTTTGTTTTTGATACAGCTTTCTGCTCTACTAATCACTTTAAAACTTTGCTAATTCAAGAGCTGTAAATTCTAGAGCTTTTATGTAATAGCCAAAAATAAGGCCTATAGGTACACTTAATGCACTTAATCCTTAAAGAGGAGCGGAGAAATTTGTATTCCTATAGCTTTCTAGATGTATGTTGTTACTAAAGACTTAATTTTATATTTCTTTCAAATGTTAGTTCTGCAGTTTGTAGTTCTGAAGTTTGTATATACAGTTTAATCAGGGCTTTTTAGAAAGTAAGACTAGTTACGGGTGATGTAGAGTTTGATTCTTTTTACATGAAATAGAGCCTAGTGTATATTAGACAATTAAAGAAAATAGTTTGGAGCTTCCAAAGGTAGGCTTAAGAATGGATTTTAGAGAGGGAAGCCTAGTGATTGTATTGACCTGTAAAATAGGAAATATTGCTTATGTGTCCTGTTTGTGGTGCTGTGAACCCAGGCATTGCAGACTTTTAAAAATTGTACTGAAGATAAATTGAGTTTGTTCCAACTTGGGTGAAATTCAAGGATCTGAACAGCATGCGGTTACTGTATTTACTTTCTATTAAAATCCTCATATGCATCTCTGACATTATGCAAGATAATGTTGCATAAGCTTTTTATATCTATTAGGAATTGTTTTGATTATTAAGGCGGACTGACATTAGCCATTTAAGGTGTAGCACTACAGCAATGTGGGCAGTTGTTTCTCCTCCAACTGCATCAGAACAAGAGGGATACGGAAAAGCTAAGGCTAACGTCGAGATGCTACTTAGTGGCCAGTGTGAGACCACGATCATTGTTTAACTTTTGTCCTTAACATATGTAGAGCCAAAAGCAAATATTTAGTTAGGCGTGTGTATTTTGACATTTCAAAGCCTTCTGTGGAATTTGTATCTGACCAGTGCCAGCTGCAGCGTTTGGGAGTCCTGCCATTGTCTCGTGGAGCTTGAGTAGGGCCCTGTAAAGAAACTTGCTGTCAAAGTGGAAGTTTTGTTTGATAAGGTTCTGGTTTCCCCCTTCTCCTTTTTCATTAGTTTTGCGTGTTCTTCATCAAAATTCTGTGATGGAGTACATCTTATCAAATGCCATCATCTTCTGTTCAGTCATGAGAGCGCTTGTTCTGTATGTATGTCTTCCCTATCTATTCATATGGATTCTGGTCATGTCGTTGGCATGTTCATTTTTAAAAACCCATTAGTCTGTATTATTTCATTTATATTTCTCTTTGTACAAGTCGGGTTTAGCATTCACAGATGTAGTGCCCGTAAACAAAGCAAGGGCTGTATCTTTCTGCTTTTTTAATTATTTATTACAGAAGCCTTTGCTAGATTTCAGTATGCACACACTAGTGGTTTTGTTTAGTTTTTGTTCTGCCTCAACATTTGTCAAACAGGCATTGTCTGTCCATAAATGCAAAATAAGTAGATGTGCTTAAATAGGAAAGCAAGTTATTGTTTCATGCTTCATCATAAGGGTTACTTTAGACTGCCAGGTAGCTATAGTGAGGAAAAATATTGTAAATAGAATATTCAATAATCTGTTTGTTTGGTTTTTACACGTGTATGCGTGCTAATTCTTGACAACTCTTTGCTATGGATACTTATAGACCCCTTATAGGCCAACTGGATACTTATAGACCCTGTATAGACCATGTACATATCTTAGACTAGTGCCACCCAAGGAACATTTAGCATGTAGCCAGAACAAATATGCAATTTTTTTCACAGCCACCTTCCTCAACTTAGGCAGATGCTTATCACACATGACCACTCCTTTCTAACATGGTGGTAGTCCTTGTCCTACTGCGGTATTTACTGCAAAATTCACATACATCCCTCAAAACACTCTTTGTCAGGACTGAATGAGCATAAAAAACCTCCCAGTCATTCGGTAGAAATGAAGTAAACTGCCCAGTGAACTTTGTGCATTTGCATGTGTGGTGTTTTTCTTGGGTTTTGCATTTGGTGTACGTACTTGACTGGAGGCAATGTATTCCTGCGTGGTCTAGATCCAAACTTTTCCCCTGAGTTGTGTGTTACGAATTTGTGTGTTACGAAGTTGTGTGTGGCCAGAAGGAAGGGGAAAAAGTGAAGAAAACCAAGTGGCTATGTATGCTTCCTAATAAAGAGAAGGATCGTGATAGACTGTTGTGGGCTCTCTTAGAACCCGGGTATGTGTTGGATTTTTTTCCACTTAGCTATCCAAGTGCTTCGGTACAGTTGTTTGAATTCCAGAGCTGTTCCCTCCAATGCCTCTGCAGTCTTTTCCCCTCTCAATACCAGCTAATTATCTTGCAGTTTGTCTGCTAATAGCTAGGATTCCTTCCTCCCTTCCACGCAGCGGTGGCTTGGGTTATGTAACTGGAGACTGAGTTCAGCAAATAAATTGTGCCCAGAAGCGAGCTGAAGACAGAGCTGCTCGAGGGCTCTGTTGTGGCAGGGACATTCATCTAGGAAAGGTGTTGGTGCCTTGATAAAATGTATATTTTTTTCCTTTCTGTTATCATCCAGCTTCATTTACCTTTTTCACTTTTGCCATATATATCATCTTTAACATTAATGACAACTGGCTTAATGCTCTGTTAGGTGGGTCTGTGTGTTTGGCTTCCTAAAGCAAGGCTGTGGTTTGCTCCTACGGTGTTGCCTACAGACCAGGCTCAGGTTGGGCTGTCTTAGAGCATTATTCCTAATGCAGCTGATGCCTTGTCCCATAGGGTTATATTTAGGAAGAATCTGAGACGGGTGGCCTTTCATAGCACGAGTTCCCGTGTGCCAATGCTAAGATGATGTACTGATAGCAACCTTTTGCAGGAAGAAAAGACAGCTTTTTCAGGAAGAAGGTTGTTCTCTGTTCGTGTCACAGTTACCAGCTCTCTTGAGTCAGTCTGAGTCTAGATTTAGAAAGTATGTATTGTATTCAACCCTGCAGCTGTAATGTTTTGGGAAGAAAGAGCAAATTGAGCATGTTCTTTACCTGCTTAAACTGTGGTTCAAAAAGGCTTGCCTTCTTGGCGTGTACAATTTTTTTTTAGACAAAACTGATCTGTGGGAAGTTTGATCAATGATATTTTTGGAAGGTGCAATCTCTGAGGCTCCAATTATGGGAAAAATGGAGGAAAAGGGATTGCTTTTCCCTCCCCTTCCCCAAGAGCACTGGAGAAGCTGTGGCTGCTTGTTTCATGAATCAGGCTTAAGTCACTCACATCACATATGTCGAGCCTGATAGAGTTTCTGTTATCCATATTGTGAGAGAGAGAAAGAGCACACACACACACACACATATATCTGTACTTATTACTGTTTCTCCCTTGTGCCATCCTGAGCTTTTGAGACTTGGCAGGAAGGAGAATGTTGTGTGATAACTGATCCGGTTAGTGTCAGTAAGAACTCTTTATTAGTTCATGGAGAGCATCAACATTTCAACATTTCCTGCTCTTGCTGATTAGAATAGCATGGATACTTTGAATTTTGTCCACTTTTCAGCAGTTAATTCTAGCTAACTAAACGATTTCAGCATTGCCTTTCATCAGTCAGGAATTGCCTTTTTTTTTTTCTTTTTTTTTTTTTTTAATTTGGAAGTCCATCACTGTCGGTAAACTTGTACCACTTCATTTGTAACCCAAACCTTTTATGATGTATGATGAGGTTCATGGATAATGAAAATGGAATAATTCATCTTAGCTATCTGTTACCAGTATGATTTTGTTAAGGGAACAGCAGCTCACTCTCAGAGGCTGTACATCTTCCTATTGAAATGATTGTTCCAAATCAGAACAGTTTTTCCTCCTTCTCCTAGACCTATCAGGATAGGATTTCCCACTATGAAAAGGGATCCTTCAGGTAACCCTATATTCAGGCTTTATAACCCGATTGCACTTGATCTTAGCTGAGGGAATAAACATCTGATCCTCTCTGGAAGCAGTGTCAGTGTGCCCCTTGCTCTTTTCACGCTGAAGCCAAGCAAGTGCTGCATTTGGAGGAATCCCAGAATCACACAGATGTCTCTCAATTTTCAGGAGTGCTCCCTGCTCCTATTTAAAATAGTGATTGACACATGTGATTAGTGACTTAAACATGAAACACCTGTGTCTTGCTGCTCAATATGCTTTGTGAGATTATAATAGATTTAAACCATGAAGCTGATTTCTGTGTGAGCTGTTGTTTTTTTCCCAACAGAAGATGTAAGACTGGAAAATGAAATCCCCTGTGCTGTACTGAGGACTGTAGCAATCAGGGTATCCAGGTGCTTTCTGTTCTACATGGTTGGCCATCTAGCACAGCTCTGAATTTAACAGCACTTTTCTATAGCAAGTAACCAAAAAAATTATAAATTAAAGCTACTATTTTGGAAAATGCCAACAACAACAATGAAAAAAAAAAACCAACAACAAAGACGTACAACTAAGCAGTTTTTCCCCCCATGTATTACATAGCAATAAAGCATTGGCCATAAATCCCAAGTTTTGTTCCTGGGGCTGGCAAGGCAATTGATCCAGCAGCACCACCACCGTGCCAGGTGGGAAGAGGAGAGCCAAGTGCTAAGTGAGAGCTAAGTGGATCTGCCTTTGTTATTCAGAGCTGCAGGGCTGCTGCGTGGACAGAGCTGCGGTACAGGTGTGGGCTCCATTCCCAGCCCTGCCAAGTGTGGGTTTGCATAACTTCTCGTTGGTGTTATTTGCATTTCAGGAAAATGTTGCTGAGTTTCCCCCTAGGGTAAGATATGACGACTTCCTTGATTTCCTCTTTGGTTTTGGTTTTTAATTTATTTTACCCTGCATGTCATTGCATATGCTGACGGAGAAAGAAAATTGGCTTGTTAGTCTGGTTGCAAGGGTAGTACTGCTCACGCAGCATTGGGCACCAGGAGAATTAGAGGTTGCAGAAAATACCAGTTACCTGAGCAATTTTGGAATAAATAATGAAAATTAAAGCACAATTTAAAAAAAAAAAAAAAGATACTTTGACATGATGCTGGTGTTGGTCAAAGTCCTAAAGGAGGTTAAATAGAAAAAATAGGTAATGGTTTCCTCGTTTTCATCTTTATACTGATCTCATGGGCTAGATTCTGGAGTAACTATTTCTTCTCTGGGGTTATCAGTGTGGTGTAGAAGAGGGAAGCCTGAATTGACTAGCTGAAGCATGGAACATACTATGAAATTCAGTGGAATTTGGTGTTCTGATCATGCAGATAAATTATGTACTGATTTTGGATCTAAAATTTTTTTTTGTGGGAAACGAAACTACTTTACACTGTAATTCAGCAATTATTTTGAAGTACCTCTAAATGTATAGAACCCTACATAGGCCTTGCTTAAAATCAGATAAACAAAATGTCATAATATGTAACGAGGGAAAAGTAATCTTTAGGAATTTTTAATGTTTGTTATGTTTCTGTTCATTATCTTTTTGTAGCCATTTATTTTACCAAAGTAAATGAATAATAAGCGGATTTTTTCTGGTTTTAAAAAAAGCATGCGTGCAGCTACAGTTGTAAATTTTAATTTGACACCTCTATACCTCTTAATCTCTTTTGGCATTAATTGCTTTGAATAAATTCTTTCAGTTATCCCTTTTGTTCTCAGTACCTTTTGTAACCTAAGTCCCATTAGGGTAAGAATTTGCCATTTAGACATCTGGAAGACATTGCTCAGAGCAGGTTAGCACATGGCACCCTTCAAACAGTGGCAGTTCCTCTGCAATACCGTGTTTCTTGCTTGGGGGTGTCTGGGAAGCCATCGGGAGGCTGTGGAAATGGGTCCGAAAGCAGTGGGGAGCACTGACTGCTTTGCACAGAAATTTGCATGGGTCAGATAAAAGCGGTAGGGAGACAGGTGTGTGCAATCCCTGCTCCTTTCCAGTTCAGGGATCCTCTGGGCATTGATCAGAAGAAAGTTTTGTCATATTTGTGATGTTTTGTTGCTTGCATGCGTGCAGTTCAATCATTTTTTCAGGCCAATTCGTCCTGTAGCTGCTGTTGTTACGAGGTAAAAGCTTCTGGCAGTCAGAATAAAGCCACCATGGGGCCTTCCTATCTAAACTGATGAGGAGAAATAGTAAAGCCTAGCATAATGTAGCAAAGGCTAAGCAGGAATGGTGCACCATTTTTGACTCTTCAAGCAGTGTTTTTGAAGAGATGAGAGAGCATGCCTTTACCAACCAGCCTATTTGTCTCAAGCGTGCATCAGACGCAGTGCTGGAACTGTTTTGTCAAATTCATGCACGCGATGTAGACTGTTTGCATGAAGGGCTTTTTTGCTGGCAGCTGCGGTTGGCAACAAAAACTTGCACTAACGTATTTGGTGCTGTGAGGCAGCATCTCATTGTATTCCCTGGCAGCACAGACTGTGCAGGCAGCTCTCTGACTTCTGGTTTGCTGACTTGAATGTCAGGGAAGAATTAACAAAGCATCGAGGAAAAAAAAATAACATGTTTTGAAGAACACTTTTTTTTTTTTTTTTGAGTTCCTATCTTAATAGTTCAGAGTATGAACTCGTTCTTTCATTATGGAATGGAAAAATCCCAGATATTATGGATATTTGTGAGTTCTCATCGCTTGACAATATGATGAGAACGTATAATGAGTTATAACTGAGTTTGGCAGTAGTTATTTTAATTAATTTTTGTCCTTTGAATTGTTTAGCAGTGACTGGATGCAAGTTTTCATACAAATAAAAGTATATTGAAATGTATATTGAAAAGACAGATGTGTGTTTGTATATGTATACATCTATATAAGTTATACAAGTTATATATAAAATATGTGTGTACAACAAAAAGTAGTTTTTCTAGTGGCACTAAACATACAGTGAACTGAGAGTGAGAGCAGGCCTTTGAAATCCCTGTAGAAGGTCAGAGAGGAAATGTTTCTGTGTAAGCAAATACTAATAATGAAAATTGAAACAAAATAATACTAATGAGGAAAAATCCTCCAATTAAAACATACTATTTAGAAACATCGAGCTTGATTCAGTGCAGCAATTCTTGCCTCACTGTCTCTATTCAGAGCCCAATATCAGATGCTGTAGTAGAGAATCTGAAAAATCTTATATTGGGCAAATGTGGGCCACTGCTACCTTGCAGAGAGCAGCAGGTGAAGTCAGGGTTGGAATAAATCATAAAACAAACAGAGTATGCCTTGAGACACTTCCATGGCTAACTGTTCATTGAGTGATTTTTGTTACCCATCTTACTAACAGAAGATACAGCTATCGTCTCCAGAAAAGATTTCTAATGAGAATTGAGAGAACTTTTCCAATTAGTTGGAGGCATTTTAAGCAGTTGATGGCTGTATTTAATTTGGGATGTTTTTACTTTGCAAGGGGTATATGCAAACATATTTTTCTTATACTACTTTCTACCATATGTATAATCTCAGAGATTCATGGTAGCACTCATCTTCTCAATCTTGTTTGCCCTTGGACTTCCAATAAAATACAGCCATAAAACAAGAGCAAGATGTGTTTCTCCATAAACTTCAGCTTGGACTCCCCTCCAGAGTGCATTTCAATGTACCGTATTGCCTTCTGATGCTAGATACTCTCTGCAATAAACTTTCTTAATGTTTCCACCACAAACAGGAACCCTCATTTCCTGTGTGACCAGCCTGATGAGTCATGAGACTCCTGCTTTATGAAGCATTCACTTAATTGAAATTTCCTTACATACGAAGAAATGGTAGGAAAATTCTGTGAAGAATCCTCTTTATTGAGAGTGTCTGTGGTCCTCTGCAGACAGGAGCAGGTTCTGCCTGCTTGGAGGTGGCAGGCATGCATCAGTACATAAAATGGCCCTGAAGTAGTTCCCTTGCAAGAAGATCTCAGGTTTGTCTCTTAGAATGGCATTATGAGCACAGGTAAATGGGAGAGATTTTCTAATTAAAAAGATACAAAGTTAGCTTACGACATTTCTTGCCACTGAACATGGCAGAGTTCAGTGAGTTGTTTTTTTTTTAAGGGAATAGATAGAGTTTAGCACTACCATGTGGGAATATTCAGGGGTTATTTTAGTAAAGAATTAAGTTCTTCATAACAAGAATATTCATGTGAAGGGTCTGAAGGGGATAAGAAGAAACTTTGCTACAGGGAAGCTTTCCCTATAGGAAAGTTTCTTCTACTTCTTAAAGGAACTGCTAAGAAGCTCTTTGTTTCATGGATCTGAAGCATGGGTTAGAGACCTCATTCTTCTGAGTGTTGTGGAAACTTGCGGCAAGTTGTGTCTGTATCCTGCTAAGAGTATCCACCAGCTGCTCAAAGATTTAACTTTGCAATATAGTAGTTATTTACTGTTACTTAACTTTATTACAGTTGTAGGTTTCCTGTTCGTTAGTGTGGAATGTTTTTCAGGCCTGTCATCTGTAATGAATAATCAGATCGCTTATTTCCTTTCAGTGTGGCTTAGAGAGTGAATCATGTTTTTCAGCCTCAATTTAAAGTGCGTCCACATGGTGTTGAGTTCCTCTTCTGCAGAAACGGATTTACAATGTTTATAATACAAACCTGCCTAATTAGGCATCTTCCTTCAGAATCAGAACCCTTGAGGACAGAACCTCGCAAGTCCAAAGAGAAATAAACCTTTGCTTTATGTTGGCAGCACTGTTTTTAGTCTATGCAAGGGAGATTTTCAAAAGAATTGAATTATCACTTTTATTGGAGGAATATAAACAAACCTCCAGCAGAGTTACAGGATGATCTGACTAACGCCAACAGATCGCTGCTTGGCACGGTGTGTTCTGTGGACAGTAGCTCTCAGAAGGTACCACTGCATAGGTTGGGAATTCTTAACTTAAAGATATGTTTATAAATAAAAATAAATATTCTTTAGAGACTTAGTAAGAATTAATAAGAGAATTAATGTTAGTATGGTGTACTAGTCACACTAATATATTCTGCTTCTCATCAGGTCTAGTAAGCTTGCCTAGCAGTATGCTAATGTGGTTGTAATGTTTGCTAAACTGGGCAAACAAGCTTCGATATCTACATGGCACTGCTGCTACCCTATTGGTCGTGTACTCTATTTGTTTTACAGTAATTGGGGATTTGACAGACAAGTTTTGTTCTGGTCATTGTTATTCTTTTAACACTGAGAAATTGGCATCGATTTAGAGAGCCATGAATAATTAGATCAAATTCAAATGTGTTTCAAGAATTCTGTGTTCAAATCTCTACTGCGATTCTCGTTAGTGATAATGATTTTATAGATAATTTTTGATTTGTCACAGTACTTTTAGTGATCATAACCTTACTGAAATTTGTAGCCTTCAGAGAGTATTTGAAGTTTTGCATTTCCTGCTGCTTTTACAAAACAAACTTACAGCAAGGTCTTGAATAGTTGCAGCTTACTGGGGTTACTCCTGGAACTCGCTGTGCCTGTCATGCACAGGGCTGGTATGTGAGAACAGAACATCCCCGCTCAAAGAGCAGAGAGAAGAAAAAAACTCTGTGGACTTAATGCGTATTAACATCCAACATCGACACAGTCCTTAAAGAATGCGCTGCTGGTAACAGCAAGAGAGGACTTGAATTTACTGATTATTTATAGTAACTTTCCAGGAGAAAACTCTGTATATATATTTATATATATATGCAGAGTACCTTTGAACAAAAACAATTTTTTCTGCCTTGTAAGTGGTTAAAGCTGCCTCACATATTGGTGGAATATCTAATGAACCATCAGTAATCAGTCCCTTACATCTACTCCAGCAAAGGTTGGATGTATGTCAAAAACTCGAAGGAGAAAGTGTCATTTTCTTGCTGCACTTAGCGGGGAGGCCTATCCCAGAAATGCCTGGGGAGAGGAGGGCTCCTGTGGGGCTGTCAGGAGGCAGCCAGGCCTGGGGAGCCTCACACTGGTGTCAGGTTGGAGGGCAAGTGAACTGTATGTTCCCTTTGCAGTGAGGCCCTGAGTTCACATATGGGGTCTGTCTGTTCTTTTTTCAGTGTTTAATAAAGCCCTATCTGATTACAATCCTTCCTGATCATGAATTTCATCCCCTTTGAGGGATGGGGAACCAACAGCTTCTCTGAGCAGCCTCACCGCCCTCACTGAACAGTTTCTTCCTCATGTCTAACGCAAACCTACCCTCTCTTATCTTAAAGCTGTTACCCCTTGTCCTATCACTACACCCCCTGACAGAGTCCCTCCCCAGCTTTCCTGTAGGCCCCTTCAGGCACTGGGAGGCTGCTGTAAGGTCTCCACTGAGCCTGCTCTTCTCCAGGCTGAGCAACCCCAACTCCCTCAGCCTGTCTTCATAGCAGAGGTGTGCAAGCCCTTCTGATCACCCTCCTGGCCCTGTCCTGGCCTAACTTACTCTGAGAAGAGGTATTAATGGTGAACATGCAACCTGAAAATCACATTTTATTTTATTTTTGTCACCAAGACAATGAGGTTAGTGAGGTAAAGACCTGACATGTACCGTCAGAGGCGAAGACCATCAGGCATGTACAGGGTTGTCATGCTAACGCTGGCCTTTGCAATGAAAAAGGCAGAAAACCCAGCTTTTCTGAACAAGAGTGTCATTGGCCTGGACATAATGTGGTGGATTTAAACTGGGATGGAGATGTGCATACCTTACCTAGTGTGGTGTGATCTTTCCCTGGAGCATAAACAGAGACTGTATTGTACTGTTTTCTCTCTTGGCATATTTTCTTATTTGTGTCCTCAAATATTACAGATAGATTACAGGGTGAGACGAGGCATTCACTATCCCTTACTCAGCCTGCTGTACGAGCACAGGCTCTGTTACATAATGTGCTTCACAAAGACTGTGTTCTCTCATGAAGGAAATTCCCTCTCTTTCACATACTGCTTTATTTTTTTCAAAACCAGTTTGAGTTATTTATTGTATTTTTCTTACCAGCAACTACAGTCCAACTAAAAGCTGGTAGTTTTTTTCCACTACACATTCCATGTAGATGTTTACAAATAATATATTTGGCATTTAGGAAGGCGAAAACCAAGGAAAAATATTCTGTCATGAGGTTTTCATGTAAAAAAAAAAAATATATATTTTTTTAAAGGATAGTTTTGAATGCTTTAAAAGTTTGTGTTTTGGGGGGTGTTTTTTAATTTCAATGTTTTATTTTTTTATTTTTTTATTTTTTTCATGATCTAATATTTTAAGAAATAGTCTTGGCCCTAAGAGTTGCTCTGTTTTAATTCCTGATTTAATCCCAAATGTCTCAGTTGTACCATAAGATCAAGTTCACCTTAGCAAAGGGGAGAGAATAGCTCTTTATTCATTCCATGTATTGAGCAAGAATTTACTGGCAGTTTTTAGTGTTGAATGGAACCAAATTCTTGATGGTATAAACTCAAAGTGAAAGGTTTTGTGAAGGGCTCACAAAACCTGCTCAAAGCTCTTTATTTGATACCCAAATGGATGGTTGACTTCACTCACAACAAATTCTAGCTTTTATAATTTGGGCAAAAGAAGTTATGTGTACAATATTGTAGAATAGAGACCTAGGTCCAGCTTTTCCTATGAGCTGTGCTTGTTCCACAAGTGAGTTTGAAAACCTAAGTAGCAAGAATTACAGAAATGACAGGAGCATTACAAAACCTGCATGGAACATGCAGGTGAAAGCATATGAGAAGTTGCATATTTCCAAAAAGCACACTGACTTAGTGTTTTCAAAACACAAAAATTATGGAGAGGCATTTTTGTGATGAATTGCTCGTAAGTGGAAAGATACAGAGATGTTTGTTGTTTTCAAAATGTGTCTCCTGAAATACTTGAATATAAGTCAGTATTTTTACTTTAATAAATAAAGATGGTTAACAGAAAACTCCTAAGCCCTTCTGTCCTCATGTGTTGCTATTGATAATTTTTGACTTTTAGGAGTAATAGATTTTTTTGTTCTTTTTTTAAATTTCCTTTTGTCATTGGTAGACAGGAATAAGCCAAGTGAAAAAGAAATGCTGTATTCCACAAAGTTTATGCTGTTTTCTTAATAACATTTTTGTGAAGATTAATTAAAAAACTTCAAAAAGACCTTGAAAACAAGGCATGTTTATAAGCTGAATCTCAGTTTTTAAATGTCTTAACCACATTAAACTTTTTTTTTTTTTTGGAGTTTATTTAAAAAAGAATTTTTTACTCTTGTTTTCTGACTGAGTTTAGCTGGCCGTGGTGTCCTGCTATCATAGTCATAGATCAGGTTGAATCCTAATAGCTGTTATTTATGCAAGATGTGACTCACTTTTTTATGTGTGTTACCTTTGATTTCACTGCTGTACAGTCACATTTGAACCATTTTGTATCATCAGATCAATTTAATGCTTCTGATGGAAAGCATGTAACATTTGAAGAGTAAGTTTTTTGAAAAGATGTCCAAAATACTGTTACTTAACAATATTGTTTTGAACTTAAGAGCTCACTGGATCTGAGCTATCTTACGCTTTTTTAAAAAAAAAAAAAAAATGAATTTTTAATAAGAGCTGGTTGAATATAAATGAATGTTCCAGTATAACGTATATGAGTGCTTGAATGTTTTTTTCTTCACAAACTTAGTTTTAATGATTCCTACCAGATTATTCTTACTGTGCAGATGCTTTGGAAAGGAACCAAACTTTGAATGCACATTTTTGTTTATCAGATTTTGTGAATGAATTGTGTATAATGGTTTGGTGAGGATAGGTTTTTTTGATTAGATTTGTTATTTGAGTGGAATAAAATAATCCTCAGCTGAATGGGAAGTAAATTATTTTTCATGCATTTTTAGTGCTGCTCTGTCAACTTGTGCTTCAAATTCAGATCCAGAATTTTCATTAAAAAAAATGCTTGGGGGCATTAGGTTAAATGAGGATTGATCTGGGATTGCAGAGTATGTCCGGACAGCAGAGCCATGCACCGTGAATTCTTTTCCCCCATCTCTCATTCGTCTTTGTATCCTTGTGATGTGGAGTGGGGTGCAGAAGGCAGCGTAGTTCTTGTAGATAAAGGTAAAACCCAAATGTCTGACCAACAATTTTTCTTTAAGATTCCAGGTTTTGTGGTAGGGAAGAAACGTGATTGCCTGGTCTGTTCCAGTAGCCAGAAAAGAAAGGGGACGGCCATTCTGATACAAAGTGCGTTGCAGCTGGTTGCTGTTGTTATGGTCTCTAGAAGTAGTGAGTTTAGGGTGCCTTTATACTTTTTTTCTGTGAAACTCAACACGTCAGGCACTTCAGTGTCTTAGGGAAGGAGGTTTCCTGCCCAATGTCCATCTATTGTTGTTCTCATCTCTGATCTGAGAGACGAGGCCTAGTGCATGTCCACGAGAGCGCACATCACGGCAGCCTCCTCATGGCCTGCTGGTGCTGGCACACCAGCCTCGTGTCACACCTTTGGGACTCTGGAAATGACCAACTCTGCCTGTGCTCTACAGGGAGACCTCCCTGAAGAAAGGACTGGCACCTGCTGCCACCAGCCTCTGCTGCCCAGGCGTGGGTCAGGCCATTTCCAGAGCTACCTACCTAAATGTTGTTTTCCTCGTGGAGGAAGTGTGGTGGATGCAGCTAAAATATTTCTATAGCCAAAATTCTTAGAGGTTATCACTTCCGTTAGTGACTGAATCAGAATAGATTGGGTCAATTTCTACAACTTCTAATGCTGCTCAGTGTAGGTTTGTCCCTTTTTCACCCACTTGGCCAGGCGCAAGGTAAACCTTCATCCTGCTTCTGAAGTTTGCCCACCTACAAAACCCAAGCAGCTCTTTGGATTATCCATTAACAGTTGCTGAGTTACTGATTTTGGTTAGGAAAACAAATTTTGGAGAGTTAATGCCTCCCTGGCAATTATGAACCTAATAGTTTTTTCTTCCAACAGTCTAAAAGTACGTGCATGCCAATTACTTTGTGTGTCACTGTAAATCCATTAAAAATTATCTGTTTAGGTAATTTTTTCTTGTTCAGAACATTGTGAGCTTATGCTCTTGAGGAACATGTGTTCATAGGGTGAAACTTGCATGTTTTTATAAACTCCTGATCTTTCCTAAAATTGTAGTTTTGTGACCTTTTTCCAGGTTGCTTTGTAGCTCTCTTCTGTCTTAATTTGTTTTTTTTTCCTACTGTATAATTACCACCGCCATCTAATTTTTTTTGGGACTCCCCAAGCAACAGTGGCAAACAGAAGATAAATGTTTTAGTGGTTTACTCCACGGTGAGCCAGTTTTTGATTGTTATCTAGAACCAAGTCAAAGAGCATGCGTTATTAAATTGGTATTGAAGATCTTAACTAGGAAGAACACCATGTTTTGACAGCTTACAACTGAAGCAATCCTCCTTGCTAGCACTAAAGACATTTATTTTCCCCTACAAGATAAGGTCTCTAGAGCAACTGATTATTGCTAATGTAATGAACAGAAGGGTAAAGATTCCTCTTCAATTTTTGTGATTGCTTAGAAGTCAAGATTTGCTCTGTCCTAAGAGATGGCATAAAGAGGATATGTCCTGAAATGTACTGCTTAATGATAAAGCCTGAGGAGAGCAAAATTAGTATTGGGCTTTCAGAAATGTACCTTTTGAATGTAATACAAGTGTTTATGAAAATAGTACCATGAGCTAATTGTTCAAACAATTAATGGAGTTTGAGTGGCAAATCTAGTCTTTTCACACTGTGATGGTATCTATCATCTGGCTACAAACAATACTTTAAGGTTAGCTACGTAATGCATATGATTCTTGTGGCTAACAGTATGCTTTCGCCCTGTTTTTAAGCATGCAGAAGGCAGACCTTTATTGTAGCTTGTTAGGTATTCTCACTGTATTGAAGCTACATTTTAAGTTTGAAGTATGAGGAGAAAATACAGTTCTGCTTCTAAAAATGCTGTTGGCCAAAATCAGTCAGAAAGCTATTTTTTATGACAATGTCGACTTTTGTATTCTAACTGCAATATCAGTGTCAGAATAATTTAAGGAATGGTATTTTGAAAACAGAGTTAAGAAATACTGAGAAAATCCAAAGAAATAGCAGACAAATTCCTCTCCCTACCCTGAATGTAAATTAAGTTACTCGTTACAGATTTGTAAGTTTCGAAAACCTAATACTTTATCTTTTTCTTCTATTTTCAGTTGACAATATTTGTCAGCTGACTGATTTCCAAGTTCTAGTGAGTTATTTGTTTTTAAGGTAGCACTTTGTTGTCGGACATGCTTCTAAAGACTTAGTGGCCCCAATTACAAATTTATGCACTTAAACTAAAATCTGCGTAGTTGAAAGTTTGAACGTAAGAGTCAAATATAGGGTGTTCTTTTTTGGGTGGAGGAACAAAAGATTATTTAGAATAGACTTAATCTGCCTTATAAAATGATAATCTAAAAGGTGTATTTGCCAAAATTTGCAAATAAAAACTAATGTCCTAGTGAATCTTGAGTGCAGCACTGGTGACTTGGCACTGGGAGAGACCCCCGTGGTACTTGACACTATCAAAGAATTGCAGGTATTTTGTACCTGTGTTCTTGGGAGTTCTTGTTGGTCATTTGCTGAGATACAACCCACACAGGGATAAATTGTATCTCAAATGATACTTCTTTAAAACAACAACAACAAACAAGTCTATTTGAATGCTGCCTATTTAATTTAGTCTTAGATTTGTCCATTGTTTTGCTCCCTTAAGTACCTATTGAAACAGCCAAAGTCTAACATTTTACATGACACAAAGGAGGCATTACCCTTGTTCCAGGTTTGCTGAAGATTAGGGGAGTTATAAAGAAGTTCTTAACACTGCAGATCTTGTCATTTTATCCCAGATTTGGTTTTAATGAGGTCATTTTGGGAGTTTCTCATGCTGTAATCCATATAGAAACTCCTGTGTTGATAAAATGTGTGAGAACCTTGGGACGTAGAAGGAAGTACTACAAATGGAATGATTATATGCTTTTATGTAATTTAATCCAAAGGTGCATTAAAATATGATAATGAGTCTTGTGATGTAGAATCATCATTCTGAACGTTGATTCCTTAAGGAGATTTTTTTTACTGCTTTTTAGTTTGACAGTATTGACCAATATCTGTAATTAAAGTTTGGAGGGAAGGAATATAGAACCACATAACCATTAAGGTTGGAAAAGGCCTCCAAGATCATCCGGTCCAACCACCCCCCTGCCACCACTGTCACCCACTAACCCATGTCCCCAGGCACCACATCCAGCCTCTCCTTGAACACCCCCAGGAATGGTGACTCCACCACCTCCCTGGGCAACCCGTCCCAGTGCCTGGCTGCTCTTTCTGAGCAGAAATGTCTCCTCATTTCCTACCTGAACCTCCCCTGGCACAACTTGAGGCCATTCCCTCTAGTCCTATGACTAGCTATCTGCAAGAAGAAGCCGACCCCCAGCTCCCCACCCCTTCCTTTCAGGTAGCTGCAGAGAGCAATGAGGTCTCCCCTGAATCTCCTCTTCTCCAGACCAAACACCCCCAGCTCCCTCAGCCGCCCCTCACAGGCCTTGTGCTCCAGGCCCTGCACCAGCCTCATAGCCCTGCTCTGGACACACTCCAGGGCCTCAATGTCCTTCTTGTAGGGAGGGGCCCAAAACTGAACACAGCACTAGAGGTGAAGCCTCACCAAAGCTGCGTACAAGCAGACAATCACCTCCCTGGTCCTGCTGGATACCCTATTCCTGATACAAGCCAGGATGCTGTTGGCCTTCTTGGCCACCTGGGCATGCTACTGGCTCATGTTCAGGCGAGTGTCAACCAACAACCAACTAAAATATAAATTTATAGTTTCTACTGTAAGACAGGAACTTTTATGTACAAAACTCCTTTCTTGAAGTTTTTGTTTTAGTGTCTTTTAGGTTGAAACAGACGCAACATTAGGGCAGTTATGGGCTGTTGTTCACATTAGTATGATGTGTCAGTGCTGCAAATGCCTGCTCACAAAGTTGCTTCTTAAAACTAAAATCTTGATTAGTTTAATTTACAGAAGTTAATTAAAAAAAAAAAAAAAAAGAGAGAGAGAAAAAGTCACAGATGTGAAACTGGACAAAAAGTCAGGGCTTCTGCCAAAGCAAGCTCAGCCCGCAGAATACTTGCAGTTGCCCCAGACCCTGCCTGGGTTTGGGGATAGTTGCAATACCAGGCCCTGGAGCTGGCCCAGGACATAAGAAGCTGGGAGCACCCCAGCAGAACTGGGAGTTGGGTTTTGAGTGTTTTCAAACAGTGCTGCCACAGAGCAGCAAACCCCAAATATTTGCATGACTGGAAACACATAGCTCGGAAACATGGGAGCGCTGGAGTAAAAACATATCTGAGCTGTTTTCATGTTTGTGCCTTGGCAGCTTCAGAATTTTCAACTCTTCCCATTAGTAGAGGTGGGATTTGAGGGCAAGGTGGCTGGAACTTATCAGAAATTTGGATCATCGGTGTATATTTGGAAGTTAATGGTTGGCATTTCTCTAAGCAAAAACAGCTCCTTTCTCTCCCATTTTATTCAAATCAGACTGGTTACTTTTATGACTTCTGTCACTAAGATGTTGAAAACAAAAAAAAAGAGGCAACCTCACACAAATATGGTGAAAATTTTGATAATAAGTTTTGTACTTTTAAGTGAGGTGTATGTGGCTTTTCTTGACAGAAAGAATATTTCTCTATGGAATACCTTCTCTACAGAAGGATATATTCATGACCCATGTTATTTTCTCTATTTCTACAATGAAGTTGCAGACAGTAAAATACTGTACCCATTTTTGGGTTGAAAGGTCTGCATTTCTTAAACTGTGGGCCATATTTCTTAAGCAGTGGGTAATTTGATAATTTAGCGTTATCAAACAGCTTAAATGTGGTTGCAAATTATTGGATAGCTGTGCTAGCTTAACATCTGCAGATGGGAGGAACAAAGACTGCTTTTAATTGCTGGCCACTGTTTCGTTAATTTTTCCCTTGTGTTTCCTATCTTTTTTTTTTTTTAATCTCTCTAGATGAGAGATGTCTTTTTTTTTTTTTTTTTTTTTGTCATAAATTTGAAACCTGCTGTTGAGACATCCTGGCATGACGTGGTGTTAATGATAAATAAGTAGTATTGATTCTGCACTCAGGGTCAGGAGCGTACTGCTCTGTTTTCAATTACTTGTGTGTAATTCAGAAATTGTAGTTAGGGAGCATTGATAATATGGTGAATGTGTCATCTGGACTTTTTTTGAGCAGGACAAAATGGTGAATAGATAGTTTAGGAGGAATTTTCTTCTTGCATGCTGCTAGTCCTGTTAACCCTCAAGTAGGAATTCAGTGATTAAGGTGATTTTGGCAAGGGAGGGGATGTTTCTTCACAAAAATATCATTTGAAATGTGCATTAAATTTACCATAGTTGTCATCAACAGTTGAATTAATAGCAACATCTTGCTGCTTGTCATCTTGGGACTCCCTTGTCCTCACAGTGTACTTGATGCTCTACTAGAAAGATCTGGAAATCTAGACAGGGCTTTAGCCAAGATGCTTGTGGTGATCGGTTTCTTTTCTAGTTTTTCAGCAGCCTTACCCCAAAGAGTAAATTAGATCATTCTTGTTCATTTCTGTCATTCAGTAAGACCTGAAAGTGATCTTATTTTTCTGTTTTAACTATAAGCTGGTGAAGGGAAATTGACACCAATGCTGAAAGGTTTGAGAAATATTTTGTTCCAGTCTTTCATAAGTGAATGTTATCTCCATCAACAAACACTGTGCATGCCTAAATTCTCTCGCTTACTTGTGCCTTCAGAAGGACATGAGATCAGCCTGAACTAAACAGCAGTGCTGAGTAAATGATCTGCATCTCTACCTCCTCTTTGCTCGCCTGCAGTAAACAAAACAGCTGAAATTTCAGTATTTCTGCCTCTGCTCACTCCCATTTCTTTTCTATTTTGAGAATAACTGCTGAAATTAACCTTAAACTGTCCAAAGAAAGTGTTTCTCACTAATTGTTGCACATGGAGTTGAAGCATCTTTTTTCTAAACTGTGTAGGACAGTCTCAAGTTCATGTTTCTGGAGACAAGTGAATGGTGACTTCGAACTGATGGGTTTATCTTCAGGTGCAATGAGTATCTGTCAGTCTGTCTGTCAGGAGAACATGCTAGCTGACCGTAGGTGTAACAAAAAGAGCTCCTTAGGGAGGAGTGTGCTTGTCTCAGCAAATGTGGCTAACATCTTTAGAGTAACAATGTTTTCTAAAATATAGAATGTACAGTATTTGGAAGATGCACTTTAATGCAGTGTTTTTTCATTACTCATGCAGAATGCTAAAACATACTTTTTTGTTTTAAATAAAACCTTTTTTCCCCCCTCTTACCACAGGATAATGAGAAAAGGACCCCTTTACATGCTGCTGCCTATCTGGGAGATGCAGAAATTATTGAACTACTTATTTTATCTGGTATGTTCCGTTCCTGTTAATGGAAAAAAAAAATTACCTCTATGCACATCCAAAGAAATATTTATGTACATCTTAGTTTATGTAGTTTTTATTGAGATATTTAATGTGCTAGAAACTAAAGAAACTTGTATTGAAATTTTGGTTTCCACTCTTATCAGTGTTACAATACCGTGTAGTTGTGCTTTAAAGTATTTTTGGTAGAAAGATATCTCAGTTTTATCTCTTTTTATTTGTAGCTTGATCAGCTTTAGGTAGATCAATGCTAGTTTAAAGAAGTAATAATGTATATGTTGTAGGTAGACATTAGCAGCATTGTTTTGGTCTTAAATTGGCCTTCAGAAAGGCCAAATTCATTAAAGTTGAATGCAAAAGATGGAATCCAAAGTTGGTGACAATGTTATTATTCTTAATGATCTTTTGCTGTTGGCTTAAATGCACAGAATGCAGATAGGATCAGCTGGGATTTGAAAAATTGTTTATTTTCTATTTATTTGTACTAAGACAAAGTGCAAGTTCTCTAAGACAGTTCATTTTAGTCTTTAAAAAAAAAAAAGGAGGGTGGGGAGAGAATCAAGAAACCAAACCAAAACCTGAAAGCAGAAATTCATTATTGAGGTACTGAATTGATTATCTTTGATCTTGGATGAACGTACCCATCAGATGACTTGAGGTTAAATTCACGATATGGAACTGCTTTAAGGTTAGATAGTGGGATGAAAGTACACAATACAGGTACACAATACCTGTGCAAAGGTGGGTATTTTCCCCCACTCACTGCAACCTTTAACAGCACATTTTCCTTTAAGGAAATGTCAATGTAAAGATAGAGAAGTCACTTCCAGATTTTTAATTGAAATTGCCAGGCATAATTTAATTTGTTTATAATTTACCAAAATATAATATTTTCAGTTTATATTACATGTAATTATATATATGATTATAATTAATTATAATCATATGTACATTATGTACATCTATGTGTATTTACCATGGAAATATTCCATAATGAATTTTTTTTAGACCATGTGAGAAAAAAATTGCCCAGAAAATTTCGACTGTGTTGCTGAGAAGGTGGGTCAGAAAAGCATGCTGTTTGTCCCTGTCCAGAGGAGAGGGGAAAAAAAAGAGTTCTGGTGACTCTTAAGAATATGGAGTGACCCTTTTCTTCTGAAAAGGGATCGGGGATTTGGCAAAGATTTCTTTTTGTTTGGGTTTTCACAGTAATGGGAAAAAAAAAGCCAAATTACAAACTCTGTGAAGCTGTAGTCAGCTGCTTCTGGGACTGAAGCTTCCGACTGGCTTGGGTGAACTGAGTCCAGTTCCCAGAACTGTGACTGAAAAGAAAATCCCTCTCTCCTTCTCTCAGGCAAGGGGCTAATGAAAGGAGAGACATCCTTATTCAGATACTAATGCAGCAAGACCCCAATTGGTTGTAGAAGAAAGGTTAGTCATGCTATTTGGGCACGTAGCCTGGGAATAAGTAAGAAAAATTGGAGAACAAAGGAGGGAAGTGAAGAACTAAGAGTTAGGACTGTGTGCCTAGTCCCAAGTTGGATTGTTGCAAGGAGGAGAGGATGCGGGGGGCTGCTGTGTCTGGAGATTGTTCAGGAAGACTGGGAGACATTAATATGTCTCAGATGAACTGTAGTTAATAAAAATCACAATTTACTTAAAGCAAAATATTACAAAGCAACATCTTAAATAGCTGTAGAGTCACAAGCTTTGAACGCTGTGGAATGTCTCTGTAATACCAGCCTCACCTGTCTGTGCTTCTGCGTTATGCTGCGGACTTGAATTACGTGTTTAGGGCTTTCTGTAGAAGCACTGCCTCATGAATTGCACAAGGAGGGGCTGCTCTGGGAATGCGACAGGGTGGTACAGTGAAGGAGACACACACGACAGTTGTTGCATTTGTAAGTGAATGAAGAGGGGCATTAATTGCAGGATGAGAGAGTGATGTCTGCATGTCAAGGCTGCTCAATAGGAAAGGCACTGTGCTTGGGCTTTGATCTATATATTTCCCATTTGCAATCTGGGATCTTAGGCAAGCAGCTTAAACCAGACTCTTTTTAAAAAGTAGTCGCTAATTTAGTCTTCTTCAGTTCTGAATGCGGGATTTGAGATCTTGTAGGTTGTGGAGTGTGAGTGCTTACAGCTGGATCTGAAGAACTGCACCAGCTACTTCTCTGAGAGATTGGGTCTAGGTCCCTCAGTGCACAAGCCAAGATTTTTCTTCTGACTTCCATCTCCTAATTGGAACTTAATTGGAACCACTTAACAGATCTTATTCTCTCCATTTCCTAAAGATACAGAAAATTAATCTGTTGTGATTCAGCTGGAGATCAAATCTGCCCTTGGGGACAGATTTAGGTTACATTTTGTTGTAATACATGAATGTTAAGGAGCAAATAAAGTAAATCTGTTACCACAGCAAAGTTTGAAGAAAGTTTGCCATGTTGCATGGCCTCTTTTTGAACAAAGAATAGGTAGTTAAATAATACCTCTGAATAGCAATCTCCTTTGTGCAGTAAATTTGGATGTAAACATTGTGTGGCTCATAATTGACCCATTGTAATACATTTGCACAGGGGATTGAATTAATTAAGCATTGTGGGCTGCTTTCATCCAGGCATTTCTCACCATGCAAGAGCTTGGCTTTGCAACTCATAACGTCTTCTGATGTAGTTTTACTGGTATGTTTAGGAACCCTTTTGAAGCTATACTGCTAAGCAAGCTATCCTCAACTTTTTCATTCTTCCTTCCAATTGATCATCACAATTGCTGAAGTCAATATTAATCTTTCCACTACTCAGTGGCTCTTATCTGACTCGTTCATCCTCTATTCTTAGTTAAAGCACGCATTGTACATTACCTAGACACAGATTTTTTTAAATTTGATTGGAGTTTACTTTGTATCTCTCTCAGTGGGTCCACATTGCTTTCAAGTACGTATTTTGGATCATAAATTGCTGTTACAATATCTTAGTATCACTTTACTGTAGACTTAAGCAACCCACATTGTGTTTTTGAAGACAGAACTCATTGAGCCTATTTGCAGGCTTCTAGGAAGTAAGCCTTCAGTCTTACAAGCATATTCATTTTGGTTTTGAATTCTTGAGTGAGTTATTTTCCCACCAGCCTTCAGGGTTGCTCGGTGATCTCTCCTCTTGTAGGTTTTTGGCTGGGCAAGGATCATGAAGGTGACAGTTTGTGAACAGCAAAGAAAATTGATTTGGTGGCTCCTGTCTGGGGCTTGACATTTAGATTTTTTTGTTTGATTGATTTTATTTTTTTTTTTAATCTGGAGGCAGCACTTCAGTGAATTTACTAATAAACTTGTCCCCTAAAGATGTGAATGTTTTACAAGCAAATTCTCTTAACAGACTTCTCTTGAAGTCTGGATGTTCAAATCATCTCTTTTCTTTAGTTTGCAGCTAGATATGTTATTAACATTACCTAAATTTGTTAGATAAGGAGGTGAGCAGTAAATATGAGGCATAAAGATGCTTGTTTATAGTTTATAGAATGATGGAACAGAAGATCATGTATTAGTCACTTAAAATTTTAGAAGCATTTTTTTCATATTACGCTGTAAAGAGCCGTAACATCCATCAAAGTTGTATTACTACAGTGTAACTAATGTGCAACTTCATGTCCTGATACAAAAGTATATCTGTTTACTTTGCTTAATTGCACTGAGTTTAATTGTGTACTTGATGACAAACTACTGAGAAATAGAAAGCAACATAATTTAGTCTTGTGTAACTGCATGTCAAGATCCAAATTTTGTTCTTTCAAAGAAGTCCTTATAAAGACTCAAACTCTTCTTTCAGCTAAGTCCTGCAGGGGACTGTTCTGATGGGGCTTATTCTGTTTAAATCTTTTTTTTCAGTTGTCCCAAACTCTTTTTTAAATGCTATCAGAGTAGTTCCTGCAGGCAGGTGAGATGTGAGGAGCAGGATGGATTAGTATTAGTATGATCCCAGATTGTGTTCCCTTGATTAGTAACTTTTTTCATGTTTTCTTTAATATAACATGCATGCTATTATTGCTTTCACTGAAATCAGCAGGCTTCATGAAAAGAAACATGAGTTATGTTGTTTACTTTCAAGTAGGATTAGTTACTGTTATTGCACTGATACTTAATACTAACATAACACATTTCTGTTTGTTTAACCCCAAATTTTCACTGCATGGAGCTCAGCATACACAAATGTGTGGTCTACATCTCATTAAGGTTTGGAAGCCTCTGAGTATTTGTTGTGCTTTCCTGTGGGTCAGCTGTACCGTGTAATAATCAACCTGCTGCTGGAAAACTAGCGTTACTGTAACAACATAGACTTTGTAGGATAGCAAAGACCCTCCAACATTGCTCCCCTCAAGCTGGGTTTCTTTCAGCTCATTCTCAAGCCACGCAAGTATTAAAAGTGCTACTTGCGTGCAATGGCAATCAAACAGTTGAGCTGTTGAAAGGCTATCGCTGAGAAAATATCAGTGGAATGAAGCTTCCTTTGTTTGGGTTGCAAACATGCCCATGTGCAAAGGCCTGTGGTTTCACAGGCACTCCTTTTACACTGGCTGTATCTTTTGGCCGCTTCCTCTTCCTTCCTTCAACAATGTGAGCAACAATTTTCTCTTTAGAGCCGTCCTCACTGTCCTCTGGCAGCAGTTGCTGTGTAGAAGGTAGCTGAAGGAAGCAGCTCTAACTTTTTATGAGAGAGACCAACTCTCATAGCTTACAAAAAAGTACAAATGTTCATTAGCTCAGGGAGCCTGAGAAACTTGTGCTGCTCTTTAATGCCTGAGAGGTGGCAAAAACTGTTTAGGCAAGAGAAATTCTGGAGGATAACTTGGACTTGATTGTGCTTATCTTCCAGTATTTCTCCATGTTTTTGTTTGTTTTGTATCAATAAAAATAAAAGTAGATGTTGAAGAATCAGTGCAGCTGCTCAAAAGACATACCAGTCCTATCCCTCTCAATTTTTATAGATTATACTGTACAATAGATTTATACTATTATAGATCCCCTATTACACATTTAGCTTCTACATAGGTAGAAGCTGTCTCTCAAAGTCTTACTCATGATTTTTGCAGCAATAATTTTCCAAGTTTCCAGTTTCTCAATAGGGAGTTAGTTTATATTTCACTAATTGTTCAAGTCGTCATCTGAAGTTGTCTTCTATTTTACAAGTTTTTTTCTGCATCTCCCCTTGAATGTTCACATAATTTTCTAGCAGAGGAAAAGTTTTTTTTCATCTGTTCATTCCACTGTGACAATTTCTGCCTGCTGCTTTTAAGTATTTCTATGGTTCTAGATAAAAAAGTGGATCAATCTAAAAGGAAAAAACTTCCAAAACTAATACAAGCCCTCAGGAAAATAGTTAAACTGAATCTAATCACAATGTGGACTATTGGTTATTCTTAGTGATTTGTACCTGGGAACTTCTAATTCTGCAAAAGTGATTCCTAGAAGTATTCCAATATTCTGGATGTTAAACAAGTTTGTTGTTAGCTTTTTAAAATGTAGTCTAAAGATCTTATTTACGTCTTTTACTCTTAAATAAACATGTTTTCATAGTGTCAAATACTGAACAGTAGGTGTCTATTTTACATGCAAGTGGAAACAGTTTTGCTTTATTTGCTTATATTATGTTGTTGTACAATTGCTGGCACATCTTGTACAATAATAAAGGGAAATATTGTCCTTGACAGCCTAAAAATACAGACTACAAACTGGCAGAATGGTGGAAGGCAATTCAATACTTAAAGTTAGTACTATGGGCAAAGACAGAAATGTCAGTTCCATTGTATTCCTTTTCTGAATCTATTTCCAGCTAGTGATATCTAAATGCTGTAGTACTTTTTCTAAGGAAATCTGCAAATTGGATAAGGAAATCTGCAAATTGGAAGAATTCTGGTGTTGAGTAACAGGCAGGGATTGTCATGGCAAGCTAGCAATATTTCTTATGGAAGGAGAACAGAGGTGAAGTAGATGAAATATAACTACATACAGTTGTATGGGACTTTATGGGTGAAGAGAGAAGTGTGTGACTGTTTTGTGCAGACCAGTCAACTGTCCATTCAAGAGCAGAAGGGTTGAGATGATAGCTTCTGCTCAAGTGCAAGGGTATTGAAACCAGGGAAGTAGCAACTGCATCACAGAAACGTACATCTGGGTATTGGGGGATAAATTGATGCATGTATTGAGTTCAATACGTGTCTCTTGGAAAATAGATTTGCTGAAAGTAAGCACAGGTGGGCTTTTCAGTAGCTACTGTACGAGATACATAAAATGTCTTTGTCAGTCTTGTAAGTGCAGCTTTGCAAAATGGGATTTAGGATTCAGGGAGGTAAGAAGAATTTGTAACACTTCCCTCTGCAGTTTGAAGAGCAAAAATACTCCTTTCAAGTTTGCCTGGATTTGTAAACTTTCTAGGCTGTACCAGTAAAGTTGTTGATGAAGGGAAGTTTTTGCTTAATCTGTCAGTCGAGTCCACCAACATGGAAGAGTATGTTGGGTTGTTTGAACGCTGCAAACTGCTGCACAAGGTGCACGAGAAGGTATTGAGAATCTGAGCAGTGCCCTGCTGGGCACATCAGCAGGTTGAGCTTCCCAGAGATAACACAGCCCAGTAATTTATATGCATGCATGCGTTCAAATCATCTTTAACAAAAGACAATTCAGTAAAGTTGTAATATATTTTCTAACATTTATTTGCAGTGATATGCAGTAGAGCTTTACCTCAAAGTATAAAGGATGCGAACTTTGTCCCTGTGGGTATGGGTACGTTTAGGTTTCAGGGAGCTTTCTGTCTCATCTCTTTCAGATGCTCATCTGAAGGGGGAACTGAAGCATTTTCTCAAAATCATGCTGGAAGAAGTAAAAACAGCCTAGAGAGGGGACTAGTTGCAAGGTTGCTTGGAGAGGCTGTTTTATGAAATGTAAATCATTCTTGGCAGCATGTCGTCTTGGAGAAATTTAAGGGGGAACATCTCTTGATGTTGATTTAAAATACTATTTTGTTTAATGTAGGAAGAGCTACATCTCTCCTGATTCCCATAGTATTCCTACGTTAATAGTGCATACAAACGTGGTTGTGTTTTTTTTGATAGTACACCTGTTTTAATTATTTTAACTTTGCCTTTCAATCCAAAGGGTTTGGAGCCCATGGGTTTTTTTGTTGTGAAGAAGCAAACTCGGTTGCTTTTTCTTAGATGAGTGCATCAAAGAGACGTGTCTTTTGTCAGAAGTGAGCTTTGTTCTTCCATTGTCAGAGAATCTACAATTTTTTATGCATTTGAAAAGATAACTTGTTTTAGTGTTCAGTTATTACATTTCTTTGATAAATATAGGATGTCCTAGACTTATGTTTAGGCTTATTTTAGGTGAAAGATCACTTATGGGGCAGGGCTGTTACTGTTTTGTGTTTTGCTCTTCTGAGGGCCATGTTACTTTTAAACATTGCTTCAAATTTCCTTAGATGCTTCTTTAACTACCTCTGGTTTTCTTTCCTACCAGAAACAAAAACACCTTCTGGGATTCTCTTCCTTTAGTCCTAGCTAGTTTGGTTAACTTACCACTGATAAAAGCTTTTATATGGCATCTTTTTGTATTTATTCCTGCCCTCTTCTGATGGGCTTTTTAGACTGTTAACCTACCAAAAATATCAGTGAGTGACTTGCCTGAGCCCATAAACACATCATGGAGCCTCAGCACGTTCTCATGGAAATTAAGTAAGTGCCACTTCCTTGCAGTGGGATCGTGCTGGGTGTGGGGCTCCTCCTAGCTCAGGCTTGATCGCTTGGGTGGATCTGACTTGACCTCAGACCCTGAGAATGCATTTTCCAGAGGAAAATCAGAATGGTGATTAGTAACTCCCTTCATTCTTACTGTGTATCATACTTTGTGTTAAAACATTTCAAAGACGTTTGTATCCTAAAGTTAGAAGCAGAAAGCAATTAGACTTCGAAAGTCCTCCTTCCTTGGTTGTTGGCTGTAGGTGTGAAGTTAGGTGGAGCTTGGTGCATCATTTGGGCTCGTTGTTTTGTCTGATGTGCTAAAACCAAGAAGTGGCTAAAAATAACCTGGAAGACGGTCAGAAGAATTAAAGACTTCTGTCTGATATGTCATCCATTGATTATATTCTCATTTACTGATTATTCAGGTCGTCTTTTGGGAAAGATTACCAAAAATCCTAAGAAAATTCTGCTGACATTTATAGCCATCAAATTATTTTTCACTTGGGCTCTATGCAGAATTAGAGATAGTCTATTGCATTATGCTACATGACATGATGCACTACAGTAAGTCCTTTTGATGGTTGACAAAAGTAGATGTTTATGCTAAGATTAAGTCTCTTAAACTTTTGTTAGAATATATTTTTCTTGAGTGGAGTTAGACTTCTTCTCCGTTCCTTCAGACTTATTTTCCAAAAGCTTTAGAACTTGGAGAGACCTATAAAGCTTCTGAAATTTAGACAAGGAAGGAAAAAAGTCCTTGAAATTGTAACCAATAATTAGAGACCTCAGGCTCTGTCATGTACTTGGAGGAAGACCTAGGGTCAAAGTGGGAGTTTGGTTCCAAAATCAGCTGCTTTGGTGTGTTCTTAAGTCAGAAGGGGAAGGATTGACCACAAAAAACAAACTCACAGAACTGACTTCACATCTTTGTGTTGCGTAGTACATGCAGTCATCAGTTTGTATGGACAGTTAAGTTCCTTGGTCGGGTTGTTCAGATGAACTGGGAAGGATTTCACTGTTGGTGCAGGTCAGGCAGACTTGGACCAAAATATCCCGTTTCTAAGCTTATAAGCTTAATCCTTACCAGTATCCTGACCAGTAGCTTGTTTGATGCTTTGTGCCTTACAGATCTTTCACCCTTCTTTATTTATTTATTTATTTATTACTTGTATAGAAAAAATTAAAGTTGGTTCTGAAATAGTACTAATATGGCTAGCTTGAGAAATTAATAGTCTCTGACCAGATAGCATTAATGTTACTGTAGGGTATCATCCATTACTCTATGAATTATTTTTAAGAATATTTCCAAATTATATTTGCAAACATTGAGTTTAAATTCTCATGCCTCTGTAAGATCATCTGTTTCCAAATACAGATGGCTAAATTTCCACACAAGGTATTAAGAAATGTATAAGGCTTTGGGTACGTGTATATATATGTACACATAGAAATATAAATGCATATACACACATCATTTAAAAATTAAACGATTAAGCTTCTTGCAGTAAGTAGTTAAGCTGCTTCCTTCAGGAAAAGTCCCCCACCCTTCTTTCCTTTTATTATTACAAAAAAAATCCCAAACCAGATTTGTCTCTTACAGATGTTTGTGCAACCTCTGTTCCTGTGTAGGACAGCTCTTTCTTGGGCATGCTTTTAGGATTAGAGAGGTGTGGTTGTTACAGTCTAGCTCAGGCAAGGCGGTCCTGCAGTGGGCCAGGGGCCCTGGTGGAGTGGAGAAGATGCATTCCCAAACCCCCAGTAGAAGAGGAAGCGTTATTCCACCTACCTACTGTCCTACATCATCCCACACCTGGACGGTAGACTATCCAATGGCAAGGAAACTGGAGGGTCAGGGAATAGTTGTAGCCTATCTCTTTTTTAAAGGAGAATTGGGAAACATTGTGAAAGTGTGAGATTTTTGTTGCTGAATGAAGGCGAGGAATCTGTCTTTCTAACCCAACAGTCTTTTATGTACCTTTAGAAATACAAAAGATTATAGAGGATTACCTGGTGTAAAAAGATGACTACATTTTGATGGAAGGGTATTATAGACGGAGCGTTAAAAAGAATTTTCTCAAAGAGTGGACTTCAGCTGGAGTAAAGACTTATTTTTTGGGTGTTGTGCTGTAAGCCTAGAATAAGCATTTTCCAAGAGTTCTCTCCCTGTACATGAGAATATTTAACTCTTTATAATAAACACATTGTTAATTTCTGTTGTTTTCCTATTTTTTGTTACAGGAGCTAGAGTTAATGCCAAAGACAGCAAATGGTTGACTCCTTTACACAGAGCTGTGGCATCTTGTAGTGAGGTATGCTTTTTTTTTTTTAACTGCTTTGTATTAAGATAAGACATCTCAAAGTACCTTCTGTTCTTTGTTCAGCTTTTTACAGAGTAAAACTCCTCCAAACGGTTGGAATTGCAGAACACTTGAAACAGTTTGTTTAACATATTGACAGTACATATATATTTATCATATGTCTGTGTAGGAAGAAAGGAGGAAAACAATAAACTTGCAGATTTCAGCTTTGCTCTTTACTTAAATGCCATCTCCCTAGCAGAGAAGATTCTGCATGCGATGTTCTGAACTCCACTGTACCTTTTTTTTTTTTTATGGTAACCAGAATGGTTCAGCATAAGGGAACTAGAGATGAAATAGGATTTAATATGGAATCTGCAGCACAATGTGCCTTTTTTTCATGTCTTAAGAAAGAAACAAACAAAACAAATCCCAACCCTAATGAGTAATGATAGTATTGAAAACCACTTTAAAACTTATAAATGAAATATTTATAAAGGTTTTGAAGTCTACCAGTAACACAGTTATGAGAATGTAGTGATTTAAGAGTGAATTTGTTATTGTTCCTCTGTTGTTGATGTTCTTACAAAAATTTAAATGTATGTAGAAGATCAAAACGGAGAAATGCTGTGCTTGTTATGTGGAAGAGTTTATGCAAAATTATCTCCTTTGAGATCTTGAGTCAGGCTGATGCTCACTTCAGTACGTCTCATAAGAAAAGGTGTTTTGGTTTGAGGGGTGTGTGCTCTTTAAAATTCTGTGCACATGATTGTTTGAGAAGATGGAATTGAATAGTTTGGTTCTGGCAAGCACCGAGCTTCAAGTATTCGATCCACAAACTATCTGAACAACCCTTGTTTCAGTTTTTGCTCTAGAATTCCCTGGGTGAATTATATTCTTTTGTCACTATCATTAATAGCTAAGTTATATGGAGATGGTGTTACTCAAAACCGTGTTTGAAAATCAAGGGAGCCTTATTCACAAATGCAGTTTGTTCTTTTTGAGTTTTTTTTAGGCTTCAGTCAGCTCCCAAAGGAGCTGAAGTACCCAATACTGCGTCCCTCAGAGGGACAACAAAACTCATGAAATCAGTGAAGCTTGTAGAGAGGAGGGCTGCAGTCAAACTGGACCTAAATGATAACTTCAAGAAATGTGACCGTGCTTTTTTTTATTTTATTTAATGTGGAATATTTTAAACAAAATACTAACCAAAGGTGCAAACAACGCAAGTAAACCAATCAGACCATTTAGCCTAATAGCAGGGGTAGGCTCTTGTCGGAATTTTCTATTTATAAACATGGCACGTCATTGGAGACCGCACAAATGGAGAGGTGGTTGATACGCCAAGGCACTGGTTTGCAGCTGACAGTTGTACGTGGTTTTAAGGCATTAAATGAAAAAAGCTGTAATGACAAAAACCCTGATAGTGATTTCAGTAAAACATGCGGTCTTATCCTTGAAGCAAGGGCACTTGCAGTCAAATAAAGACACTGAATGATGCAAAATAGCTGCTGTTATGGCTTTTGCTGTCAGCTGCATGAGTTCAAGCAACTTCATGTCAAGACTGTCAGGCTCCAGACCTTAATATTTGCATACTTTAGTCTACATACTACAGCCTACTTCGCTGGGGGAATCTGAACAGATTCACTAGTTTTTGAAATATGTTAATATGTACCTATAGAGAAGTAGAAGATGGGATATTTTTATGCAACTTGTATGTTTTAGTATGGTGCTTTCTTCTGCAGCAGAGTTAATAGCTATTCTGAAGTTTCTTTGTTCCAATTATGTTTTTTCTTAAGATTTGGTTCAAAAAAGCCAAAAGTTCAAAATATTGATTAGATTTTTCAATTATTAAATCTGCTAAGTTTTTCTTAGAAAATAAAAATTGTTGCATTTATCACTTAAATTACAAGTGTGTGATGCAGTATTTTAACTTTCATATTTATTCCTATTTTCTTTTTTTATTAAAATAGAAGAAATTTCAGTTTCTTGACATAATTTATTGCACTTAATAGAATCCAGTATTATTTAGCATTCTGCTCATGGCTGAGAATAATACCTAGCTGTTGTACCACAGTGTGATTTGAAGTTTCCATTAACTACTTTTCATAATCTATTTTAAGTTCAAAGTGCCAGCCATTTATTTGTGTGCTCAGTGTTTGAGTTGGAAGTCACTTAAAGCAATTAGTGAATTGTGGGAACGTCATAAAGTTGATGCAAAATGCAGTATTCATTGTCATGTTAATGCCAATAAGTGATTTTTTTTCTATCTTTCAGTTTTGTGCACGTATTTTAATTGGACTTGTTTATCTTGCCTTATAAAATTTTCATAGCTTTTGCATTTAACAAAAGGAAATGAATACTGGCTTTGTGAGATGGAATATAGTGCAATATTTGGAAAAAATTTTTCAGGAGTTTTGCAACAGCAGATGCTGAAACTCTTTGTGACGTTGCTCTGTTTTATCTGTGGTTCTCTAAATGTACATGTCATAAGTTCATCTGTCTCTCTGACATTTCTAGATTTTGGCAGTTCAAAAGTTTTGCCTAGCGAATTGATGAAAGTGCATTGCAAGTTCGTAGAAACTTACTAATCCTTGGCAGTGGAGGAATTCCTGAGGAGATTTATTGAGCTTTGTAAATTAGTTGTGATGATGAAATAACTTGCCAGCTGGTCCACGGAATTGTAAAAAAGACCTGGAAATGGTTGATGCAGTTGAACCCTGTAGGGAGTATGTTCCTCATGTCCTTGAGAGGATTCACAAAGGTGGATTTATGATGAAGTACCAAACCACAAGAATATGCTTACAAAAGAACAAATTGCAGATGGTTTTATTCCATTAGACTTTATATATGGTGTATGCATACGCAAATATATATTTGGATTTAAAGTGTAGCATTTAAAATCTTTGCTAAGTGGCTTGTTTTTTGTTTCCATGTTTTTAAATGTTTTCAGGATGCTGTTCAGGTGTTGTTAAAGCATTCAGCAGATGTCAATGCTCGTGATAAGAACTGGCAGACACCCCTACATATAGCAGCTGCAAACAAAGCTGTGAAATGTGCTGAGGCTTTGGTGCCTCTTCTAAGTAATGTAAATGTGTCTGATCGAGCAGGCAGAACTGCATTGCATCATGCAGCCTTCAGCGGACATGTTGAGGTATGAGTTATTTTTCTTAGCTTGTTTCCTATGTATTGTTCTGTCCAACACATTCTAATTTTTAGCTTCTCAGGTAAAAATCACGTTTCTCCCTATCCCTTCAAAAAACACAGGCCAAACCCCTATTTCGTATTTCAGTTTGTCTTTTGCATGGATCTGTGTACAGATCGGTTGTATTACACCATTTAGTTGGAATATTATTATACCACACCTCTCTAAAGACATAAGCAAATTTATCCAACTTAACTGGAGTCTAAATTAGTAATAGATAAATTTAAAATGGAAAAAAAATAATCTGTTCAGTAGATAGTGAATATATAGAATCTTGCCACTGAAAGGGGAGAAAGTACATGCAACAAGCTCCAACTTACTAGTTTTCAAACCCTGAAAAGTGATTCCTGAGAAATTATTACAGTAATTGTGGTAGGTAATTGGAGAGAAGTTGGCAGGAGGCTTGCTTTTGGCGATTGCCTTTAGTACATCCTTTGGCCTGAAGATCTCAAAGATTCCACAGGTTTGTCATATTTAATTTATAAATCTTTTTTGTTGGTGTCGAATTTTCTGTTCCTTACAGTCACTTTGTTATTGCTGCCAAGGTGGATGACCAATTTTTTAAGAATGTGGAATATTCAAAACCACACATATTGAAATTCTTTGAAACACACACATTTTTGTCTTCTCCTATGATTTTCTTTGCGTAAGGTTTAAGTAGACTTTTCCACTGTGAATAAAGGATTTCTTTTCTTTCTGTTTGTCCCAGATGGTCAGCTTGCTGTTGTCTAGAGGAGCCAATATTAATGCATTTGACAAGAAAGACAGAAGAGCTATACACTGGGCAGCATATATGGGTATGTACATATTTGCAGTTGATTACCATGGTGATAGTTAAAATAAAAATAACCTTATGTTTAGTGGATTTGTATATTTCTGGGAAAAATACTTAGATGATAAGCATTAAAGTTACCTGTGAATTTGCCAGAAAACCATTAATACTACACTTCTAATGGCCATGCAAATATGTTTTTGTGGTTGGAAAATGAATTTGTTTGAAAAGGAAAAATCAATTTTTATCTAAAAATAGGAAACTATGTTCCTTACTCAGCAGGAGTCTAATCATAGGTGAAGCTTTGCAGCAGTGCTGAACTAAAAGCAAACAATTACTACAAGAGGCACCTCAAACAGAGGGTGGTTATGCCAGCTTGCTTCTAAGTAATTCACACGCAGCTGCTGATTGTATTTGTCATTGCAGAATGTATTGTGCCTGTTCAGAAGCCAAAAAACACTTCAAAACACATGTTCATTTTATGCCTCTAACTTTCAGAAAGTCTAAAGTTCTTCTTTGATGTGTGTAATGTGCCATATATGAACAGTGAACAGCCAAGTTTCAGTACCAGTTTCAAGAAGACAACAGTTGATGATTCCATCGTCTTACTTGTTATTCAGTATTTTAGCTTATTGTTTCATAACCTTATCCAGCCAAGGGAAAGAAGTAAAAGCAGTAGCATCAGTCTTGTGTGAATCTACATGGGAATTTGAAGATGAAATATGGAACTAAAATGTGATCATATGTGATTTGTTGTTCCTTTTATGTTCTGATGATTTGCATTTTTCTTTGTATTTAATATAATGAAATGTTAGATTTCCCTAGAAAATACGTATTTATATGCACATGTTACCATCTTATGAAACTTAAAGAGAAGAACATTCAGGAGAACATGGTCCTATTCTTTACAGCATTTTTTTTCAGAGGTGATTTAATGTGAACATTGTGGGGTTTTTTGCTTGTTTGTTTTTCAGTTAGTCTAAGATAAAAATAGCACTTGAAACTAACATCTCAGTGAAAACCTTGAACTGTGGTTTACAAAGGAGTGTCTTCTATTTAAATTAATGTACAAGGAGACTAATTCCTCTACTACCCCTTCTCTGAGTAAAATGAACAATTTTTATTCTATCTGATAACAAACAAACAAAAAATAAGGCATAAAACTGGGAGATTATGTAGGCATCTGTATGGCTAGGGTAATTCTGCCTTGGCAGTCTGATCTTAGGCAAAATGTCCCTGAATATGCATTTTGATATTCATGTTCATCATTAGAAATTAGACACTCATAAATACGCATAATGCTTTGTAATGTGTACGGGAGGGGAGAGGAGCAGTTGTTAACAATAGATTTGAAGTTGCTAATTAAACACATTTCTCATCTGTTATTCAAAGAGTAGTGACATCGAGTATCTTACACCTGCTTTCCCAGTCTTGCCATGAAAAAGGAAATGGAAGCAATAATTTAAACGTGGAAATAAAGTTTTAAAATCAGCTACCGAGCAAAGCAAAAGAGCAGCATATATGTGTGTGTTAACTTACCCTATTTAAATACCGTTTGATGAAAAACCTTACGCTGAGCTTCAGGGGATTGACAATGAATTGTTCATTGTATGAAATATGCTTTGGTCCAAGGACTAAAAATTCTAGTCTTTACAAATGAAAAAAGAAGCACTCGCTAACAGATTGAGGCTTCACATAAAAGTGACCATCTCACAAATGCCTGGTTTTATTCAAAAGTAGAATTATTAACTATTGTCTTTGCAGATTTCTGTAGTTTAGGCCAATTTCAAATTAGTCCTATGTCCCTGCCAGTATAGGTCTGAAATAATCTGATAGGAATGAAAAATAAGGCTGCGAAATGCTGAAAAGAACAATAGGACGGTGCTGAGATGTCTTCAGAAGAAAAGATTTGAAGATGCTAGTAAATTTTGAAGAGACTGTGACAGCATTAATACTCTGAAGTTATTTTTTGAAAGCCCGTGGAATTGTACTTCAAGTACTGATACCAGTTAAACAGAGAAGTTGGAGAACAGCCTTCATTATTGATCCAACATTCTTTGGAATATTTTGTATTAGTATTTCATAATTTTTTAGAGAAATTTCTTTGACAGGCTGTTCAATCACTTTAAGGTGACTGTTTGCAAAATTTTTGTTGAATGCAAGTAAATGCATGAGATGGCAGGGATTTGACAAACATCAGATAGACATTTTCTGGCTTGTGCTCACCAGGATGGAAAAAAAAAATCCTCTATTTTTCAGATGAGCTACATTTATTCCAGTTTTAATGAGTGCTATTTCATAGGCTATTAGCAAGAAATTCTCTTAACGAACAGAGTGGGAAAAATGTCATTTATCTGATGTCTGTCATCCTAGAAATACTTGCACACAATAGAGTAGGAAAAAAGAACTCCTAGAGGAGTTCAAACAAGCAAAAGAAATCCTGATATCTCTCCCTCACAATTTCCAGCCATTTTACATTGCTCCAGTTGTTAGAAGAAAGCCTTAAAGCTTTTCCACTGGATAAAATAGACCGTAGAGTAAAAAAGAAATTAGGCTCTTCGTCATTCTCCTATAAATAACTGTGTAGGGTTACATCCATTGTTTCCCTTCCTTCCTGCTTTTCACACGGCTCCTTTGCTGTCCAGCTGTAATGCTGCAACCAAAATGGACTTGGGATCGTGAGTGTTAGCGCTGCCTTGTCAGCGTGTGGGAATGGCTCCTGAGCGCTTCCTAGTTGAAGTGTCTTGCTCTCCTGTGTGTCTTCCACTGATTGCTGTTTGCGTTTAAATGCAGGTCAGGGATTTTTTTTTTTTTTTTTTTTTTTTTTTTTTCCCTTCACTTGAAAGTTCTGTGCCACTGCTCTGTTCAGTATTTCTCTTTCTTTCACCACTTTCAATATCTTGTGTACTGCTGTCTGTCATGCAGGGCTTGTTTCCATTCTTGTCTCCACTATGTTTGGGTAATACGATGAGTATCATGTTTAACTTTCTCTTTCTCGGTCTTTTCTACTGAAGTAATGCAGAAATCATAGAATGAAATGCTGCAGCACCTCCCATTGCCCTGGTTAGCTCAGTGTGCTTCTGATCTATAGAGCTAGGTGAGGGTCTTTGTGTATTTTGGGGCCATGCAGTACTGTGGTGACTGAAAGTTTATTAAAACATCTTGGTATTCCTTCGGGTAAATATTTCCTTTCCAAACTTCTGCACATTACTTTAATCGTTGAAAAAGCAGCCCCCCTTTGTTTACGAAGCACTTAAACTGAGGGCTGGATTTGATGCATGGTACTTAAATGTCTGACTGGATAACCATAAGTATTCAGTGTTCCTCTCCTTCCCCTCTCCCCCACATTTTTTTTAAAGCTGAGATAAGGGTTTCACTTGAAAGGTAAAACAAAAAATCCTACTTCTTTCTGTCTATGATTCAGGTAAAGCACTAAATCTATCAGCCGATTTGCATTGAGTGTCCTCTCTTCTATTCTGCAGACTTTGTCATGATTGTCTATGTGGCATACGTTTTTGTGTTTTCAATGATAGATTTGTTTGGCAATTCAATTAACTGAGTGAGAAGGACAGATTTTTGGCTACCTCCTTTTCATAGCTTCTCTCTTGGAGCACAGCGGCACAGTGGCAAGAAAACTGAAACTGGAGCCAGGAGACGTGGTCAAGGAAAGAGCTCGACTGTGCCTTGCAAGAGTGTGATTACTGGGGGGGGGGGTTATGTTGAAATACCCTCCTCTGGAGATGAATAATGTATGTGGCTTTTGTAGTTCATGAAAGAATTCGAGAACAACTCCTTACTTTCCAGATTAGGTCCAAATGAATAATGTTTAGTTCGTATTACAATAATTGTACAATTATTCCATTTGTAAATCTGTTCTGAGGAATATAAAATACAGCTTTTTTTTGTGTGTGTTGTCTTTATTCTTTTAGGACATATTGAAGTTGTGAAATTGCTTGTGGCCCATGGAGCTGAAGTAACGTGCAAAGACAAGAAATCATACACACCCTTACATGCTGCAGCATCTAGTGGGATGATCAGTGTAGTCAAATACCTTCTAGACCTTGGAGTTGATGTAAGGAAGAATAAAAGTGATACTTTCGTTGTTGTTTGAAATGCTCTTATTAGTATTGTAGTCCACTGTGTGTGTGTTTATGAAATGGTGAAAATAGTGAAAGTATTTTTGACAATCTTCACGTGCTTTGTTTTTTTTATAGTTGTGCTTTTTTTGTTACAAAATTTCATTTCTCCAGGTAGCTTTAGAGCTTTGCAGTTTTTGCGGAATTGTTTGAAAATAAATTTGTGTTTAATACTATTTTTTTTCACTTGGTAGTTCTGAGTCTTAGACTGGAACTCAGGAAATAGGAATTCCGTTCCCAGCCTTGCCACACATATCCCTTTTGAACTGCAGGAAATTGAACTCTTTTGCCTCAGTTCTTTGTAAAATATAGATGTTACTGAATTTCTTACACCACATATACTTTGAGAAATGTTACGGATTGTCAGAAACTTTAATACTAGATTAAGGAAGGCCATATTAATGTAGAAATGCAAAATAAATTAAGAGGCAGTACAGTACCTGCATATAGGAAGTATGTTAACAGAAAACTGTGAAACCATGTAAGAAAGGTACATTTTGCATCATATTTTACCTTTGCAAGATTGCAGAATGCTGCCCAAGTTTTATCTTGAGAAGTAGATCAGAATTCAGTATCCCATCGTGCACAACAAATTTGATTTCTCCCCCTTCCCTTCCCCGACTTACAAAAAGTACGTACTTCAGTCTTGTTTGGTTTAGAGATCAGATCGGATGTTTTCTGTCTTGGATACTTCAACAGTAGCATTTATATTATAGTTCATTAGCGAAGCATGTGTGTTTGCATTTTAGAAGTAGTTCATAACCAAATTCCTGTTACCCTCGGGTCCTGAATATCATTAAGAAGTTAGCCTGAGTGCGTGCGTGTGTGTCTGCATCTAGGAGTTATAGATTTAAATGCCTAAAACATATTTTGGGGAGATTCTCTGTCCTTTTGACACCTGTTTTTAACAGAAACCTGCACGTGCTGTTGAGAAATTATAGAGATTCCTTAGGTGCTTAAGCTGCTAGTCTGTAATGTCTGTACAAATTGTCACTGCTGACATGCTTTGTGTGTATCCAGTTGCATACTGCATACAGGAAACTGGCATAGACACAATTGGAGGAGGTTGGCTCTGTTGAGAAACAGTTATACCCTTCCCCTTCTCAGACGAAGCAGTACGTCCAGACCTTGCTCTTAATTTCTGGCTTTGAAGAATTCAAAAACAGAATGAAGTTGTCTCATGACACCAAATTTTCTTTGTGGTAATTAAACACTGCAGTCAGACAGGTTTTTGCTTATTAACTGTTTTTTTGTTGTTGTTGTTGACAGATGAATGAACCAAATGCCTATGGAAATACTCCGCTCCACGTGGCTTGCTACAACGGACAAGATGTTGTAGTGAATGAACTCATAGACTGCGGTGCTAATGTGAATCAAATGAATGAGAAAGGTTTTACACCTTTGCACTTTGCTGCTGCGTCGACACATGGAGCATTGTGTCTAGAACTTTTGGTCTGCAACGGAGCAGATGTAAATATGAAGGTAGGTGAATCCAAAGTCATCCATTTGCTCTTATAGATGCAGTACAGCTTTATCAAAGGTGACTTCTCAAAGCTGTTGGGGCAATGTGTAGAAGTTCTTACTAATTGTTTGAGTCCTTCTGTGAAAAGTATTATAGAAAAAATAAGATTGCTTCAAAGAAGTTGGTCTAAATCTTAAATCTATGGGATGTAGTAAGAAGCCCAGAAGGAAAAGATGACAATAGTATCTGGTCAATCTTGACTATGTTTAAATATCAGAAGTCCCTGTAATCTTGTTTTCCTGAGTCTGTCTATATGAGTAAGAGCAAATCGTAATGCAGAAGAGCATAATTTTCTTATAAACAAAAAGCACAAAAGAAATCAAAGATTTTTCAGAGAAACATGTCTGAACAGGCCAATGGCTGGAGCAGTTGTATGAAGGGTAAAATAAACCCTTGAGAAAGATGAGATCTCCTTTCTTTCGTGTGAAGCTTATTTTGGCTTTAGTAATAAAAGCTTAATTGTGTTCAGAAGTATTCAGTATCAGGTGTCTTGACAGGCTGGGGGAAGTGGGAAATAAGTATGTGGAAGGAAGAGTCCAAAAGTACAGTGTATCTAATTGCCTGTACCACTGCTCACCTGTGGTAGGAAGAGAAGTATCTATACTCTTGTTTCTTTTTTTTTGTGTGTGTTAATAGTTATATCAATTTCAGTACTATTTGAGTCAGAGGTGAATAGTGGAACAGTTTTAAAATTGTTTAAAATCTTTTTTTTGTGTGTGGTTAACTTTCATGTTAGAACTTCACACTAATTTTCAGCTAGTTCTAAAAAACAATTATGTGTCTATTACTAAAAATACATAGCCCACTGAAAATTTGGGAGTAATTTAAATAGTTTATTTGATTTGCAAAAATCCTAGGTGTATGTTACAGTTCGCTTTTACATATATTTAAATGTGGAGCTCCTTTAATGAAGATGTGCTTAAAATTGGTTGTGGAAAAATGCGTTACTAAAGTGCCTTGAAGATGTAAAGAGTTATGCTATAGGGTTTACAGCCAATTAGTCATAAAATCTGCAGGTCATAGTTCATTTATTCTTGTTGCCAGCTTTCTGCTCTACTAATGTCCCAGACTGGATATGACTGAGGGTTTAGCGTTACAGAGCTGTCTTCTGTCCTCCATCCCTGAAACCACATTTCTCAATAATGTATGTTCTGTCATGAAAAGAATCCCAAAATGTTAAATATAATAATGATTATGTACGTATGTTGCATGCACAAATAAGAAGAAAACAAAAGAAGGATCGATATTGCTAAGTAAAGAATTACTGTTTCCCTATACACTGGTTTGCAAGGGCTCATGGCTTTGTACATCTGATGTAGAAGAAAAAAGATGGGAGGAGTTCATTTCAGAAAAATGTGCAGTGAGCAAAGTTTTGGTTTTTTTTTTTTTTTTTTTTTTTTGGCTATTCATTTTCAAATACACCTTAATGATAGGTTAGGAATGAAAATGAAAAATCTCCAACATTCGGTTAGGATAATTAAACACTGCTAAAGATTATAGTAATCTTTATGCTTGAACTTTAAATATGAATCTTTGTTATGGTATACGCTGTAGGTATTGCCTACATTCAGTCAGTTGTAATACTAAATAACCTCAGGGACTGTGCAAAGAACAGCTAGTATCTTCGAATTGACTGGCAACGTTCCCAATTCTTTGAAGCTTGCAATGTGGGTGAATTGTTGTTTGGAAGTAACAAAAGATGTATTGGCATCAGAGAGATGTATTGTTGCCTTCCTTCCCACTCAGTTTCAGGTTATTGGATCCAAAGCATAGATTGGATAGTTCCTCTAATCAATAATAAATGGATGATCAGAAGTTTTCACATGGGTGAACCCAGGCTTTCTTTTAAAAGCATACTCTGATACAAGAGAATGTATGTTTTTTTTAAACCTGATGGCTGGAAACTGCGGCCTGAAGCGTATCAGAGAGGTGAGAACTTCAGCTGAAGTCTCCTAAGAGCCTGGTATAGGTTTGGCTTCTGAAGTTTTGTGTTTCAGAAGAAAAGGCCTTTATACTGGAAAGGGTTAGTCACTATCATGGAATCATTCAGGTTGGAAAAGACCTTTAAGATCATCTAGTCCAACCTTAAACCTAGTACTGAAGTCTACCACTAACCCACCACTAAGTTCTAAATTTACAGGTTTCTTGAAGACCTCCAGGGATGGTGACTCAACCACTTCCCTGGGCAGCCTATTCCAATGCTGCACAACTCTTTCTGAGAAGAAATTTCTCCTAACATCCAACCTAAACCTCCCCTGGTGCAACTTGATGCCATTTGCCCTCATTTTAACACTTGGTGCTTGGGAGAAGAGTCCAATCCCCACCTCACCAGCTTTAGATATATGTGGCTGTATTTACAACATGTTGATTTACTAAGTAACAAAACTATGAAGTGCAAAATGAAACAAGTAGGGTTGTGTGGAGGTTTCAAGCAATTATAGCTGGAAAATATAATTCGTCCCTTGTTTGTGCACCACCATGTGTCTCCACTGTAATTCTGTTAATAACATTTCTGTGGATTTCTACCTATGTGACTGATTTTGGTCTGTGAATCTAGGCCTGGAGGTGGAACAGCCTTGCTTTGTATATGAATACTTACGAATTGCAAAGCTGAGAAGTGCAAGTACTGAGGCAAAAGAAAATAATTTCCAAGTCAACGTCTGCTTCCCTGGAAAGGCCTGTGAAGATAAATCTTGGAGTTAATCAAAAGAGTAATCCCTAAAAAAAAACAGTAGAGGAAAACTAAATCAGAATTTGTTCTGTGGCTAATAATCATTTGTACAGTTTTAAAATGGGATGCTCTTAGAGGATTTTACTAAGTATTTATTGAAAGCAAACTTGTTCAGTTTCCAGATACTGTGGATGATGTTCAAAGTATTTCATACAGTAGTTCATATAATTGCTTTTTATCACCTCTGTAGAGGGAGGGCATCATTTCATAATTGTTATTGTGCTTTGTCAGTACCCGTATGCTCCTGTAGAAGAGTGAATCCTGTTAGGGACCGCTCATTGTTGCAGCACACTTTCCTCACCGTTTGGGATTTCCATGCAAGGAAGAACACATAGAAATGGGCTGGTATTCATTATTTTATGGACTTCTGGGTGCTTGAAAATTCAGTGTCCTAAATAGAAGTATTTTATTTCCATTTCTGATACTAGAAGGTAGGAATTGTTGCTAGAGGGAGATTTCATTTGGAGACCTCAGTAAAGCTCAGTAGCCTAAGTATAGTTAATATCTGAGTACTCACTTCACAGAATACCTTGTGCTGTGTGTTCACTGTTTCAGTCTAATAGAAATTACTGCTCTTAGCATTTTTTTATGATCTTAAGTATTTTGTGCATGTTTTCTCTAGTGATAGAGTGACTTCTTTCCTGTTACCCACACATAACTGAGTTTCAGTGAATAGAATTAAAAATAATCATTAGCCCATACCTATTTAGTCATGTAATATCCAATCTTGTAAGATCAGGCAGCTATATTTAACTTAATATTTGGATGTATAACCTTGAGGGCAGGTAAAAAAAGGAGATTGAAGCAAAAGTTTTGAAGATAACCTCCTTGCTTATGAAGCCCAACCTCCTGGCATCTAAGGAAATGGTTACAAAGATTTTACCCTATACAATGAGCCTTCCTGTCTCATTACCTGAGAGACATGATTCCTTGTTCTGATTCTGTATATCCTTCCCCAGTGGCAATGTCCAAGAAGGGAATTCTAAATACCATCTTCTACTTAGAAGTTCATTTTCAGTGTGGAAATCAGCACTGTAGTTTAATTTTATACCTTTTCTATGTTTATATGTTGGTAGACAATTGCATATTGTACTATTTCTGAGTTGCAAAGAAATCTGAGACTATTAGACTGGAGAGAGACACTGTGAATGAAATCCATCGTCTTACAAATCCGCGTTACAAACTTTTTAAAGTAAATTGGAGCAGAGTGAATCTAAAAATATATTATTGATTCTACAGTGTTTTTTCATTTGAACTGGAAAATTACTTTGTTGCTTATTTTGCTGTTCTTATGTTGTCTTTTGACAACTTGCTTGATCACCACACTACTTAGTTTCTGATACTGTCACATTAGATTACATTTAATGTCCCTGTGAGGTACTTTGTTAGTGAGACTTGGAGCTGTTTGTTTTTTTTTTTTCTGTTCCATCTTCTTATTAGCCTTCCTTTGAGAAACAGTTTTAGCAACTTCTGTAAAAATTACAGTATTAGCACCACCTAAAATTGTTCTGTCTCTTGTTGACTTGACTAATTTATTTCCTTATGTTCTCAAAGTTTTCTTCTTTCAGTTTTGGAACGTTAGTTACCAAAGAAGCTTTTAGTCACTCATTCAAACTAAGCTTATTTTATACAGTCATTTTTCTTACATTTATGTTTGGATAGAGGTAGGTAGACATTAAAAGAAAATTATCTTTGCAAAAATAAATAAATCAGAGGTTAGTGATTGCTTAGGGAAGTTGTTGTTTATGTTGTTTTTATTTGGCCTTTTTTTTAAGGCCTTCAGTGACAGAAGTTCTTGAAATAAAAATGATCGTCCAGTTCCTCTAGTGGATTTCAATTAATTATTCCATGTTTCTTTGCTGTTACTGTTTATATGTGGATGTGCCTTTTGGGTTATTTGCTGTCAAGTAGCTGAGACATCTGGAGACGCCGTGGCTGTTGTCATAAAGTGTTTTATTTTTCTTTCAGTCTAGGTCTGAGAATTTGATGTTTCCCATAATTGAATTGTTCTAGGTGTTGCATGCTGCTTTTTGCAGTGATATTACTAAAAAATCCATGTTCAAGTCCATCTGAAAGGATCCATAGCAGATTTTAAGTAACACATCCTTAGAAGCTTTGTCATTTGGTTTCAAAGGAAGAGTAAAGATGGGAAGACACTTTTGCACAGCAGTGATCAGTGATATTTCAATACATACGTTCATATCATATGTTGCCCCTCCTCTCTTTCACTTGCAGACAAAAGTAAGGACTCTTTTCTGCAGTAAAGCTTTCCATTATGTATGATAAATAATAGGAAAAAAAAGTCATCCTATAGTAATGATCACAGAAAAAAACTGTTTCTGTAAGTGTGTTTAGATTGTGCTGTTTAAAAATTGCAAGTCTCTTATGCATTATCGTTGGCCTACTTGAAGGGCATATTTACTGGGTGAATGACTAAGTGCAGGCTTGGTATGCATTTCAAATGTATAATGCCTATTATGTTTGAATAGCTCTACCCTAGGATTACTGGTGGTTTATGATAAATTACTTTCAAGTATCGCTTTACAGAAATATTAGTGGAACATGCGAGCTTTTAGTGTGTTGTCTTCTAATACAATGTGTAAACATCCATTGTAAATACATGGATAATAATGAAAAACAAAGTTGTTTTCTTTTCAAAAAACAAATTTCATTTAAAGAAGCGTTTTGTTATTTTAGACTTGAGTGGGGGGCATAGGCTTGTTGCTGACATTGTGTGCTGTCATCAGCCTCTTGAGAGTGATTATCCTAAAGGCATAATTGTGAGTGAACAGGCTTCCTTGAGTTGTCACCCAGAGCTGGAAGAGTGATTAAGAGCAGCTCTTTTGAAAAGCTTACCAGAAAGAATTTAAAGGAGAGAGTAGAGGGGAGAGAAGTACGTCCTTTTCCTTTGTCAGTTCTGATGGATTACTCTGGTTATAAGTAAACACTGTTCTTGTTTTTTTCTTTTTCAGAGTAAAGATGGGAAAACACCTTTGCACATGACGGCAATCCATGGTAGATTTTCAAGATCTCAAACCATCATTCAAAACGGTAAAAAAAAAAAAAAAAAAAAAAATGGGTAGGAGTAGTTTTGTCATCAGCTTTCCTATATTACAAGTATTTTCCTCTTTTCTATTGATAGCAATGTATTGAAAGTTTGTTGGGTTTTGTTTATATCCAGTGTCCAGTAGTAGTTCAGTTAATGGTGGAGTCTGGTATCTCTGCCTATAAAGTTTGAAAGAGTTTCAGAAGGTTTGTCCTGTATTGGTAGATAAGAAAATACGTTTTGCTCATTGTTAATACTAAATAGCACTGAAAGCATTACAAAATTGAAATCCAGAACAGTCGCTCATGGACAATAATTAATGTTGCTTAAATTATCAGTACTGTTAAATACATCAGTACTGTTTTTTTGTAACAGAAGTATCTGTATGCCTATGTATTCTTAGGTAATAATTACTTTTTTATTGCAGGAGCTGAAATAGACTGTGAAGATAAGAATGGAAATACTCCTTTGCACATAGCAGCTAGATATGGCCATGAGCTATTAATCAACACTCTGATTACGAGTGGTGCTGACACTGCAAAGTAGGTAACATTTACTGACATGAATGCAAGCTGAGAGAATGTAGAAATGTATTTATTAGACTAACAAGAGTAGTATGATTTTTTTATATTGTATTTAACTTGAAATAGGGAATACTTTGTGAACTACCCTATACTGTGCTTTTAAGTAGCTACACAGTACATCACGATTGATACAAAAAGGAAGAGAATCAATTTTTCTCTGTAAAGCAATGTATATGAAATAAAAACTCTGAAAACTTTAATAAACTATTGCACTGAATTAATGCATCCTGCCTAGATTGTGAGAAATTGTCTAATATGTGAGGTTTTGTGTTGGCTCAGTGTTATAATTAGATTGTTTGGTGAACAAACCATGCATGATCACTTTGGCACAGTCGTGTTTGTTTTATTTCAATTGTAATGAAACTGTGATACCTGATTATGGTGTATCTTAGGCGGGGTATACATGGGATGTTTCCTCTCCATTTGGCAGCATTAAGTGGATTTTCAGACTGCTGCAGAAAGCTCCTCTCATCAGGTAGGATACTCTTTAAAATCTTATGGCTGCTTTGTACTTCATTTTTTATCCCACAGAATAGCTTCTAATTAAATCTTAACTTAGTAATAGATAGGATTGTTTAGAGTGCTGGGGACAGTGGTGGTTTTTTTTTTTTTTGCTTTTAATGGACAGTACGTAGAAAAAGTGAATGCAAACTTGTACAGAAGTAATTTCTTTACCCCCAAAAAATCATCCAAATTGAAAGAATGTCTCTATAACTTCTAAAATGTTTCAAGTTGCCCAAAGAGGTAGAATGCTGGCCCAGGCCATAATAGGCCTTCAGGGACAAAAGCTCTAATGACTTCAGCATCCTTCATTTCCCTTACTGAAGATTCAGTATGGCAAAGAAATCCATGAAGAAGACTTGCAAGTGATTTCTGTGACTTTTACGTGAACTGAGCAAACTTAGATGAAAATCTAGCCTGGAGCAAAGTATCAGTTGCTTGACCATTTATAAAAGTCAAACTGAAAAGACTGGCTACTGCTAACATTTTAGTACACGCTCTTGGTGTGGGGATTGGTGTCTGTGGACTGTGTACCCTTTTTGGTTTTGTGAGGAAGGGTCTTGTTTATGTGAAGTAAGAACCTCTGACTTTTAAAGTCATTAATATTAATTTTTGACCTTGGGAGGGGGGAAAAAGTGCTTTGTTGCAGTACTGACAAACATTTAAGTAGTTAGTGGTGCTAGACAAGCATCCTAGGGATGTGCAAAGGTATTGAGGACTACTTTTTGATTCAAGTCAGTAAGCTATCTTAACTTACTTGCCATGTGTTTACTCAAATGGAAGGCAAAGGTAACAGCACATGTAAAAACTATGCTTTGTGGACATACAGCCTTGAAGAGTAGTACGCCTGAACAACACATCCGATGTGCTGTTCGCTGTTCATGGCTGTTGAACAATTCTTTTTAAAAGAAAAAAGGAGGAAAAAGCTTTCCCATGGAGAAGTACTGACATTAGAGTTCTGGTGAAGAAGTTCTGCTACATAAAAAGATAAAAAGAAGACTCTTAAGAAAATATTGTACTTGTCAAACAAAAAAAAAATACAGCTTTGATAACTGATTTAAATAGTAATTTTCGCGTCATGTATGTGATTAGGTGTAGAATTGCAGTTAGGGTATCTTAGATAATTTTAATTCTACTACTAAGCCTATGTTTCAGCCTGCAGGCTTGTTGCATTTAATTTCAAGAGTTGAAATAAAATCACAAGGAAGCTTTCATACATAAATTTGAAAAGTGGGAAGTGCCATAATGATGATAGTAATAATAATTTGTTTATTCCTGTATTTATTTTAAGAATGATCTTAAGAAATTTAGGGAGAGCACTGCAGGATAAACACAGCATAATCCTCTTTTGAGAAGTTTCTTTTTAACCTCCAAAATTTTACTTATGCCTTAAGGTATAACAAGTTTTTTCAAACTCTTCAAGTAAGCCTTTTGTGCTAGTGGATGTTAGTGCTGTGGTTGTTTATATGGTGTCTCACACTTTTAAACTAAAGTTTTAGCTCCTGTGACACCTGTGGATGTCATCTGTGTTCAATGAATTAGTTAGAATCATAGAATCTCCCAAGTTGGAAGGGACCCATAAGGATCATCGAGTCCAACTCCTGGCACCATGCAGGCCTACCCAAAAATTAGGACCATGTGACTAAGCGCACAGTCCAAACACTTCTTAAACTCCAACAGACTTGGTGCAGTGCCTACTTCCCTGGGGTGCCTGTTCCAGTGTGTGACAACCTGACAGTGTTATGATATTACCGGTGTTTTCTCTCTCATATTTGGAAACAGTGAAATTTTAAAGCCATGTGTCTTTTTTATTGCATTGCTAGGTTTCTTATACACCATTCTTTCCTTTCCCCTGCTTGCTTACTTACCAAACCTGAAGAATTGGTCAAATGCTTTCTTGCTCCAAAATAAGTTGAAGGTGAGGGCATGGAATTGTGTCAAGGAAGTTTTATTTACTTGAAACAATTCTCAAGGAGCATAAATTCAGTACAACTTCTCATTAAGATGAAAGAAGTTATAGTTGCTCTAATTTATTATTACTTTTGTCTGCATGGGTCTTGTGCCAAGTTTTATGGGGTAAGTTGTAATAGGAGTCAGTTTTGCGTGTTTTCTGTAGCTAAAATTACCCAGAGGAGATGATTTGTGCCCTTGTTTTTAAAAAGCTTATCATGCTACTCTGTGACTTCTAATTCAGGTACTGCCTTTATAATTTACCATTTACAGCACAACAGGCTTAGAATGAATTAGGGAGCAAAGAGTTTGTGGGCAGAAGCATGATGAGTGTGTGCTAATTGCTGTCAAATGCTAGAATCCTCCTTTGGAAGAGGGGAGAAAGGATTGTTCTGAACATATTATAATTTAGCTGAGACGCCCAGTTTATTTGAATAGACGTTACCTTTCCTACTACAAATACAGCTTTTTATTCAGATACCTATCTTATCAACAAAGGTAAGGTTAGCTAATCAGACTATTAATTAGTTTTTAGTTACTTATATATGCCCTATTGCATTATTAAATAATGCAAAGGACAGTCTTTCTAGTCGGAATGTCAGAACAAAGTTAGGGCTCATACAGTAACTTTAACTATGGATCTGCATACTCTCAAATACTTGGCTTTAAATATTTGTGATCTCAAATTTTCATTGCCCAAATATTTTGGGGAGAAAGTGATGAGGTTCTCTACAGGGCTCCTCTAATTGCTGCTTACAGCCTTCACTCCAGCTTAGTGTAGTTCTTCCCCTGGGACTAGAGAGCTAAAATGAAGGATGAAATTGAAGTAACTTCTGGATTTAGTAATGCTGACATCTCTTTATGTAAAAAATAATTTTTAAAGATTCTCTGTAGAACACTTTGAAGTTGTACCTTATTCTTAAATTTTCCTATTATCTTCATGGATTTTATGTCCAGTACTAAATTATACAGAAATATTAGGAGGTAAGTAAGATAAGAAAGAATATAGCTTCTTGCCTCAGCTCTGCTAATTGTGTTTTCCTTTAGCCTTTTCAGTTAAAAATGAACATATTTTTCAAAATACTACAAATAGCAAGGATTTGTTTCAAATGAATTATGTTTATGTGCTTCAGCGCTCTATGCAAATAGCCATTAAGTTTGCTTTGCAAGCATTTCTCTTAAGGGTAGATGAGAACAGTTTTGTGAAAGCTTCTAGTGCATAATGGGTTTTACAAATATTTGATTGGTAGGTTTTGACATAGACACACCAGATGACTTTGGCAGAACTTGTCTTCACGCAGCTGCAGCTGGAGGGTATGTAAAAAGCATTCATGCTTTTATTTTTGGTGTCCTTTTTTTTTTTCAATTGCTGATTGTTCATGTTCTTTTTTTATTATTATTATTTTTTCCTCTCTGTGTTTCTCCTATGCTTTCCCCTTGGAATTATGTAAACATGAAAATAATTTCAAGATGGATTCTATCTACAAGCAATAAAAATAAATAAATTAAACATTCAGCTCTATAAGTAATTACTGGAGTACAGTGTCCAGGTATCATCAGCTTTACCTTAGGTTTATGCTTGGGGATGAACTGGATTTTGTTTTAATTTCCCACGGGTGATGATATAGTTTCAAAGATGTCGTGCCCTGCTGTATCACGGAGGTAGAGATCAGCAACTTTGGTAAATAAATGTTTACCATATCCATAAACAAAAGCTCAATCAAGCTAAATTATAAACCATAATTAAATTCCAGAGTTTAGGTGGATGAAGTGGTCAGAACAACTTGTTCATCACTTGAGTTGTGATCTATATTGATTATTGTTATTGTATTGTAGGTTATCTATAGCAGCTACTCAAAATTGCCTGGAAGAATTGGGTAATAAATCTCATGATACACTTTGTGGGACACAAGAACTCCATGATAATGATATTTTCATTTTTCTGTTTCAATGTTGTTTAAGTAATACTGCTAAGTAATCATTCTAAGTCAAGAGATATTTGATAGGTACATTCTTGTTACAAATGATTAAGGTTAAAGTGCTATCTTTTCATATAAAAACACATGATTTGTGACTCATTCCCTCATTCATTTCCAACTTAGAAAAGTTATTAAGATTTTGTTTAAGCAAGCAGCATTGTACATATGTTATGACGATCATATTGTATTCAAAATTAATTGCACTTAAAATATTTACATTGCAACTTATATTTGGCCTTAAAATATATACATTAAAAAATTGCTTTTGTGCTGCAATCCTGGTAGCAAAAATGATGTGCTGTGCAGGTGTATTTTTTTTTTTTTTTTAAGGAATTGAGACTTCTGTTAATTTAGGTTAACTTTCATGCACTGTATGCATGCCATTTGATATCAGTACAGTTTCTATATGTGGACTTGAAATAATTAGTGTTCTTTCCTGGTTTGGTTCTGCAGTTGTGAAATGTATATTACATATAAGAAGTCATATAAAATAAATGTTAATATAGTTCAGTTGTAAGAAAAATACCATACAAGTTGTATTTTTAGCAGTTCTGACATTTGTAAAGGCCGATATTAAGGACCCATAATCTGCAATGACAAGCAATATTGCATTAATTTAACAGGAATTTGGAGTGCCTAAATCTTCTGCTAAATACTGGTGCAGACTTCAACAAAAAGGACAGATTTGGGAGGTAAGAGATTCTAGATTTATATATTCTGAAGAGTTGTTAAAGTATTACAAAAGTAGCATATCATTATATGGGCGAGTCCATGCATTCCAGTTTCTATGTTTTTAAGAAATGAAGTCCACTATAAACTATGCTTCAGCATGTCTTACCAAAAGTTATGGTTGTATCCTCTTTATTGTCTTTTTTTTGTTGTTGTTGTTTTGTTTTGTTTTATATTTTTTTGGTTTGGTTTGTTGTTGGTTTTTTTTTTAAGTATTTGCTTAGCCTTGTTTTTAAAGGCTGTTTTACATACTCAACTGCAATTTTTATGAGCCTTTTCTGCTTACAGCACGGCTCTAATGAGTTTGTTTCTCACATCCAAGGATATTAGTGATGTTTTCCAAATAACAAATTAGTCAAATCTATAAATTTCTTGCTGTTTCTGAGTTGTGTGGGTTTTTGCTTGTTTGTATTCTTTTTTTAGTGGAAAAAATACATTTTATCGTAACTGCTTCACATTTTCCCTTTCATTATATCCATCAATTTCTGTTCCTTTCCTTGTTTGTGCTCAGAACTCTTTTGGAATGACATTAATTTCTATTTTTAGTATAGTATTATTTAAGTGCAGATGGCACCATCAGTACTTGTGCAAAATCTCACATCACATCCTGGAAAATATAATTCACTCCTGTGAATGGCAGGAGTAGGGCATGAGGGGAACGTTATGGCTGTAAAGTTGTGTTATGCTTTAAATTCTTCCATCCTTTCCTGAGAAAGGATGAACTGTCTGTTGCAACTTTTCTCATTGAAGGTTTTGTTAATAGTTAGTATTAACTTGTGTTATGCAAAACAATTATTTTGGGAGAGGAAAAAGATTAAAGTAGTTAAAAATTGAGAAAAAAAATAAAAGTAATTTTAAGGGAGAGGTAGAACACTTCAAAGTGTCTGTCTCCTCAGAACTGAGTCATAGTAGCTGTCCATCTTTAAAAATAGAAAATTGAATTCTTCACCATTGTGGTGCTTTTGAAATTTTGCTTAAACTTGTTTATTTTGAGATTTGAAGTTTAATTTATAAATTTCCTCTGAGAGTATTGAGCAATATTAATCTTTCATGGTTTTGTTAACAAGAAAACAATGTATATTTTTTAAAGTTTTCTTTAACAATACCTCTGGTATGTTATTGTAGTTTAAAAAATACTGTATGTCTGTATTAGAGAAAATTCTGATCTTTTTTGCAGAACACATCTACTCGCTGTTGTATTTTGACCTTCTTTAGTTGCTGTGCACTTCCTGGATTTGCCCATATTTTTTCATGTTCCTTGAAATTACCGATATACCTAAAACCAACGTCTAATGTAAACTATTTTCCTCTATATGTTTACACGAGAAAATTAATGTAAAGCTTCTAATAAGACAGAGTTATGTATATGTATTGGCTGATAGATACATCACCTAGATAGTGTTCTGCATTATTAAATGGCCCTAGGAAATAATTTATAATATTTACGTGTTCTTCACCACAAATACTTGCTAAAAAGGGAAAGGAGTATTTAAGTTTCATTTTATTTTGCATTTTCTGTCTCTCTAGTATTATTTTGTTGTTATTTACCATTGTACTTTTTATTTAAATGTGTACTAAAGAACTCCACTCCATTATGCTGCTGCCAATTGTAATTACCAGTGCCTGTTTGCCCTTGTGGGATCTGGAGCTAGTGTGAATGACCTTGATGAGAGGGGTTGTACACCTCTGCACTATGCAGCTGCATCAGACACAGATGGAAAGTAAGTGCAATGCTTTGTACTACAGATGGTATCCTTAGAAATGTTTGGGCTGTGAATTTTGTGTACGTTTTGCCTTTGGTTTTGCCGAATGCATGTTTTATATTTTTAAAGATTAGAATTGGCAGTGGCTTCTTCATTGTGTGTAAAATATTTCTGAGGGAAAAATGAAGTATATTGTAAACAGTAAAATGTATTGTAATTTTTTGGTTATGCCCTGTAATGCAGGTGCCCTATTTTGAACAGAGTTTTTAATCCCACCTGCTGTGTAGTGGTTGAATAAACATCATCTGCAGGGTCATCATGCAATTATCTGATGGTCATAAGCATTAGGGTAATGATACTTTAAGATCAAATTTTGACAAAGGATGGTGTGTTTTGAGGAGGGTTCTTAATGTTGCCCTAAAATCAGTGTAGTCAGTCAGAAACATGCTGTAAAAGTAGTGTGTGCGTTGAAAGTAGCGTGTGCGTTGCGGTAGGCCTGGATAGAGATGAACTAGACTTATTTAATTAAATCCATCGGGATTTAATTAAACTATTCGTTTTTGGCATTACAACTCTCTCCTTAGTGTAGATTTTTGTTAAGTAATTATGCTTTTATTTATCAAATGCATCCAGAAATCTTCAAAAATCCATAAATGCTTTTTGTGTGTGTTACTTTTGTAACTAAAGGTTGTATTTAGCAGAGTTTTTAATTGTTTCAGTGCATACATTCAAAGCTTATGCAGATAGCACAAAATTGATGAGGTCAGATAAACTGCAGACATGGTATGTGTCAAGCAGGCTTTAGAAAGGTACCTCCTGCATGTGAACACACTCACAGGGATCAGAACAGGCTGGTGTGCAGCATCACATTTCAGACGGGTACAGTGACACCTTCACTGGAGAAGAGTACTTTTTAGTGCCATATCATTGTATTTTAATACAGCACTCTTAAAAAGATGGGGTAGCCACTGGAATGAGGTGGTATGTAACTTGCAGATGGACTTCTGAAGGATAAATAAAGAATATTTCCATTTAAATAATGTTTAAAATAAACGTAGACACAAATTTATAAACAAAATTGATATTTTTTACAAATATGATCAATTCCTACTGGAATTTGTTGAAACAGTATTTTAACTACCGTCTTAAAATTTGAGCTAGGATTAATTTTAGCTTCACATTTGCTGAGAAAACTTCCAAACTATAATGGTGTTTCAGATGGCATCATTTTGCCATCTGCCTTATAAAAGGGACAAGCATGAATGATGATGGCAATATAGCAGATCTTTAGAAGATAACTCAAAGAATTGTCTCTAGCAGCCTCACAATATTACTGTTCTGATGAACAGCTGGCTCTCTGCAAGACAGGCTGCAAAGCAGAATGGCCCGAGGAGAAGCTTTTTATGTTGATGCAGCAAGATGATTAGAAACAGCTGGAAAACCAGGACTACTCAGCTCATATTCAAAACAGGAAAGAAGCTAAAAATGATTGCTAAGTTGGAGTATAAAGCCTGGGAAAAAATATCAGGAAATGATCTATATAGAAATTCCAAGGATATTTATGTACGTTTTTGTAGTCTTTGTTCAGATATCTTTAAAGGCTGATTTTAGGGACAATGATTTTTTTTGCTGAAAATTATTTTCCTGTTTGTGCCCGTTTGCAAATATTTCTTTGGTATCCTTTAACAAATATTTCAGATCTGGAAAATATGCTAGTACGCCTTATTTTGACAATATTGGAGAGGGAAAGATGATCACAGACTAAAATAAACTAAGCAGTGTGTTAGGGGAGAAGAAATGTCATATTTCTATATTATAATTATTTAATAGAGAGTACACAGCTAAATAAATGGGAAATAAATTTAACTTATTTGGGCTGTCAGAAATTTTGCCAGATCTCCATTTTTAGAGGCCTTTTGAGGACAGTTAAGTATTCAGATAATACAAAATTCATATCCTTGCTGGATGAGAAGAAAGAGTTAAAAAAAAAATATCATTTGTTTTGCATTGTAAAGAATGCTGCTGGAGAAGTTTCAGAAGACTGCTTTCTGCAGAGTATTCAGTGGATTAAGATTCCTGTGAACACACAAATGTAGAAAGTACACAAATATTGAAATCTCGATAGGTAAAGTCTATGTTCTATGTATTTTTGAGCCATGAATGTTAATATAAAATCTCTTATTAAAATGAACAAAGTTAGATTGGCCAAATAAAATGTAGGGACGGTAATTCTGATGTGATGGACCACATTGACTTGGCCTTTGGATTTTCAAAAAAATAATCAAGTTTGGATTTAAATTAAAAAAACAAAACACTGTCATTAACTAAATGAGAGCACACCTTGGCTTTGCTCCTCCTCTTCTCAACTTTGTAGAGAGGCAGAGTACTATGTAATTAGATACTTTCTTTGTTGATAGCTTTTCTTTTCTCAGCTTTTTACCCCTTCCATTTTCACCCACCTGGATTTTTGCTTTCAGCCTTTGACTTGATCTCCAGTGAAGATCTCAGCTTTCACACAAGAAGGGTGATTTTCCAGCCACGTGTCTTCAGTGAGGACTTTTTAGATTCACAGACAGCATTTCTTTTGGAAGAAATGGTGGTCACTGTCTAGTGTAGTGAGAACACTCCTCTACTTTTCCAAGGTGACAGTAGAAGACCGACAGCAAATAGGATGAAAAAGCAAATGTCATGTCTGCACTTCAACAAACTGCTGTTGTTGCTTGTGAAGTTATTGGGCTCTGGACCCATTACAGTAATCTTACATTGAAATAAATTTCCATGTCATCACAGCCACTACTGGGTCTCATTCTGATGTTGATCTTGCACTTGCACTGTTCTGTCTGTTGACTCCAGGCCCTTCCTTGAAAGCTCCTTTAGAAAGATTTCTGATATTTCAGGGTCATGCTGTCATCCCTCAGGAGATGACTCCTCTGGTAGAATTTCTGCCTGTGTTTCTCCAAGGTTTGAATGATCAAGTTTCCTCTTTTAAGAATAGATCAGAGGTCATATTAGGATTTCTGCCTCTCAAATCTAAAACTGATGTATTCTTCTGCAAGTTTTTCATAACAGCAAAGCCTAGCTTTATCATACAAATGTTGGGGGTTTTTGTGTGTGTGTGTGGTTTTTTGTTTTGTTTTTTGTCTTTCTCTCAATTTCCTTTGAGATAAATGGGAAATAAAAATCTCATAGTGTCAGTCTATCTAACTGACCCTTTTGGAACTACTGGTAGTGGTAATCTGTGAAACCTGTAGATAAGCTGTGCTAATGAAGAAAGATTCCAAGCTGGATCTGCCAAGATTTTTTTCAGCTTCACATCTATTTTACTGAACTGATGCAGAAGTATTTCATAACGCCAAAAAAGGAGAGAGGATGATGACCTGTTGTACACTTCAGAAAACCAAATGGTTTCACCAGCATGTTCAGATTCATCATAGTGACTTGCTATAAACATCTCTGCATTCCAAGGGCATGTCTTCATGCTTCTTGATCTACGGAATCCATCTTTCCATCTATCATACAATGTATGTGTTGAGTACAATGTAGCTTAACTTAAGAGTGTTCCTCAACTGTTATCAAGGCAAGGTTCTCCTGACCAGATTTCACCACAGCACCAACAGTCCTAACCCAAATGTTTTAACGAACCATTTTAGAAAGACTGGAATGTCACCCTCCCTGTCTGGATATCTGGCTGATGAAGGAACTGTACAGAGGTTGGGTCTCTTCAGACTTTCACTTCAGAGATTTTGTTCAGTTCTCATTCAGTCTCTGGAAGCCATTCTATTGCAAGATGTGTTCCAAGTTGTAAGAGAGGTTGGAGCATTTAAATATACGATTGCCACCTCAGTGATGTCTGTCTTCTGTTTTAGTCACAGAGCAGTAAATAGCTTCACAGTAGACTACTTCAAAACACTTGAATCTCACTCCACTCTGGACACATGGTACCTGTGCTGCTTGGTGGTCCTCTTCTGAATGGTTAGGTGATCCTTTCAGTGGCAAGATGATCTACCCATTTCATTCTTCTTTTTGCTGTATGGTAACAGGTAATCCCTCACAGGCAGAGATCACTTGTGGAAATCATGGATATCTCAGGGTGAAGGGGCCAGACATTTCTTACCAGTATTCTGGAGCTCAGAGCTGTATAGAATACGTGCGGAGCTTTCTGGTCTTCTCTTCAGAAATACTGTGCCCAGGTCTCAACAGAAACTCCAATCACAGTGTACAACGTTGATAAATGGCACATCATATATCCTCTCTTTCTCTGCTGGAAGCAAATCATCCAATCTTTCAGTATACCAGCAGGTGGCTTTAATCAATTCAGCTTTGCTGGACGCTAAGTGGGAGATCAAGTCCAGTGATCTGAAGTTCAGCTGCTTCTTGTGAAGAACCAGACAGTCTGTTCTCACATTAGGCGGGGTCATGAATTTGGCTCGTTCTTGGTTCTGTTATATAGTTAAGAAGTATGCGCCTCTTCCCAGATCCTGAAGGTCCTGATTGAGGTAGGACATGGGGAGACTTTTACAATCCTACATGTTTGACAGATTTAGCATGAGAATCATCTTCATCTGTCAATAAGAAGTCTGTAATCTGTCTTTCTTTCCTGCTTTGTTAATTCTGAATTTCCAGAGGCTTTGTAGAATGATGATCTTGCTTAGTTGCACACCTCACCACATGGATGTTTGGAAGCCCTTATTGTCCTCTCGTGAGCAAGTTCCCAAATAACCTGATGCGACTCTAGGACTGTTTTTTTTTTCTCACTGGTCTCTATCTTATCCTGAAGCTCTTGAAGCTGAGATTGGATGTGTACAGTAGTTTAGTTTAAGCCAACTTCCTTCCTCATTTTGTTGCTTCAGAGTTCTCATTCTCATTGTTTTTAAGCTCTGCAAAACGTTGGTTAAAGTGTAGACAACATAAAACTATGAATGAGTAGGGTTGTTGGTTGGAATCATTTAGTGTGCACTTGTGGAGTCTCTCTTAAAAAACAGAAAAATAGTAATCGTTCTTTAAGAGAGGGAGCTGACATTAATACCCTGTTTTTCATCCTTCTGGCTTGAGTGTCTGTAGCTGAAACTGGTGATCATGTTCTGCCTTACAGCATCATGTAACAAGAGTACGAAATGATTAGGATATGAGTATGTCAACAACTAAGTGTGTTTACTATATATAAGTATATATATATAAATCAATAAATTAGTGTCTGGTAGTGGAATAGAGTCTGTGATTCTATTGGACTGTGTATCCTGAGGAACTCGTCTGTTTTTTCTCTTCCTTCTGTGTTAAGTACAGAAAAGCATACTGATATATCGTGGAAAACACAGACATAATAATCATTTATATTAACAAAGGTCTCTACAATCTTATTAGCTAGGAGGAAGATAGCCATGGAATATTAGTTTTAGCCAAGTCAGCGGATTTAGAGGATTCAGCATTCACACAGAGAAGGATTCTTCCAGATTTTGGAAGCGTTGTGATTGACCTTAACACTTGGTGTACTAAGGAGTTCTTTAGTCAATATTGTATATTAAATCAGTGTTCTTGTTGGCTGCATTCTATTTTCCAATTTAATTGGAATGATGTATCACTTACTGTAAACTTGAAATTCAACATTTAGATATATGGTTGCATATTTCAATTTAAATAGGTGCCTGGAATACTTGCTAAGAAATGATGCCAATCCAGGGATCCGAGACAAACAAGGATACAATGCAGTTCACTATTCTGCTGCTTATGGTCATCGCTTATGTCTTGAATTGGTAAGAAAACATTACAGATGAAAGCTGTAACAGCTGTTCTTACAGAGCATGATGCAAAGGCCAGGGCATTTCTCCTTCTTCATTCTTCACCTCTTAGCTTAGGTTGATAGTATTTTTCTTCCCCTGTGATAGTAAATATTTAAGCTCTTGTTACTCTTGAAATAGAGGCAAGGTGAGGAGCTGAGATTGTAGATACCAATTAAAAAAGATAATAAATTCCGAGATGAAGAGGTAACACTGGTTGAGGATATGGGATATTAGTTTTGCTGTGTTTTTAATTCAGGATACACTGCTAATTGTCTTCTTGATGGCTGAAGTAAAATAACCACAGGAATCCCACTAAGGAATATTAAGAAATTTCACAAATGTCATCTGAAGGAGCAAATTAAAATGTAGGGAAAAGCTGTAAAGTAAGGGTGTCTTATAGTTCACATAATGCTGAGTTCTTACAGTAATTAATGGCCATACAATAGAATTTTAGATGATAATAATTTGAGGCCTCAGGGTAGTTTTTTATGGATCCCTTTGCTTTTGTATGGGATCAAAGAACATAACATATATGTTATTTGATGCGAAATGATTTTATATTTTCTGTGTTGTACAACTTAATATTTTAATACAAATTGTACTTTCCTATCCAAGTGTATTAAAATATGACTTCTGGATGTTTTTAATTGCAGATTGCGAGTGAAACGCCTCTAGATGTTGTAAGTGTGTATGATTTCTAACTGTTAAAATACAATACCGAAAAAGGGAGCATGTCGTTTTAAAAATACTGGTGCTTATTTTTAGACTTATTCAACCATTTCTTCAATGCCTAGATGTATTACTTAATTTCAATCGCAATTTAGATTTAATTGCAGTAGCTGCAAATCAAACTCTTTAAAAGATCAAAACTGATATATAGAATTCCTAAAGAAGCTGTAGTCCTATATTTTTCTTTCTAATGGTCTTTTTTATTTTTCAATATGTGTATGCTGGAAATAATAGCAATTATTGATGAACGTTTTTAAAGGGGGAGGGATTTTTTCACTCACTCAGGCTTTCTCTTTTAAGCTAATGGAAACATCAGGTACTGACATGCTGAATGATTCAGACAACAGAGCACCTATAAGCCCACTGCATTTAGCTGTAAGTATTTCATTCTTCAGTGATGATAGCTCATCTAATTGCAGACAGGATAATTTGGATTTGTTCTGGTTTTTGTTTATTTGTTTATTGTTTATTTTGTTCTTAAATAACCCAGTAATAATAAATTAAACCTGAAAAATAAATATGTGATATTCCTAAATGAGCTATGCAGGTTGATTTTCGCATTTCACTTGAAACTTGCTACATGGAACAGCCTTCATTTGGAATCTCATAATTAAGATTTATGTTATAACTTATATTAAAGAAACTTTTAGAAAACTTCTATAAGTAATGATTTTTTATTATTATTATTATTTTTTACCATCGTTTATTATGAAAGATGTTTGTCTATAGTACTTTGAGGAAACTTGCAAAAATAGTAGGAGAAGAGGCAAACTGGTGAAACTGTCTATAGAAATGTGTATTGAAAAACAGAGTAATCAGCTCAATATGTGGCTTTGATCTTTTCACTGGACTCCCAGCAATGGAAAATATGTCCTTTCTCAGCGTACTTTCTGAAAATAGCCCAAGTCTCATGCAGTACATATATTGCTATATATATGACAAAGGGAAAAGTAATCTAATACTGCTAAATGAATGGAGTTAAAGAGTCTATTGCTGGAAATGAGTTTTGTCTGGGGACAGAGGTTACATATCCCTGAGTAGAAACTCAAAGTTTATTATGGAAACTATAAAACCATAGCTGCAGATATTTATTTTTGTTACTATCTTTGATGCTCTGTCTTGACACATACCAGCAGAGTATTGTCTATGTTTTGGTTTGGTTTTGATTCTTATATGTCTATTCTGATCTCTTGATGTTTCATTTGCTAATTACCTTCTGCTTTTACCAGCTATGGTTACTGTAGCTATTTGTATTGCATTTTTTATCTTCAAAATTTTAGACTTTTTCTGTTTTAGTATTTTGTTTAAAGAAATAACAGGAATTAGTTATGTTTGCATGTGCTTGACACATGCAATAATGTAACTAGCATAAACAATGAAACCTGCAGTATTCAAAATACTGGTGGCTGTACAAATAGGAGACAGAGACAATTTTCTGAAAGTACTTTGTTGCTGATTGAAAGCATGAAATGAAAGAACACCACCTTCCTGCTGAAATTATTTTTGAAAGTGGTTGTTACTATTTTGTAACTACTTACGTGCTGTATCAGGAGCTCTTCTCCATGTTAAAACAAAAATATTGTCTTCACAGTTTCATTTATGTAATCCTGGTAAGAAGTGGGGAAAATGTGAAGGACGGGAAACCTGAAGATTTTTTTTATTCTCTTAGGCCTACCATGGCCACCATCAAGCTCTGGAGGTGCTGGTACAGTCGCTGCTGGACCTTGATGTGAGGAATAACAATGGAAGGACACCATTGGATCTTGCTGCCTTCAAGGGACACGTGGAATGTGTAGATGTGCTCATTAATCAAGGAGCATCAATCTTAGTGAAAGATTATGTTGTAAAGAGAACCCCAATACATGCTGCAGGTATGTGCTAACTGATAAACTCTAAAATTTGGGCTTCTGAAATGGATCATCTTCATATTTAGAAGTCTTTATTTTTAATATTCTAAGAAATAGTGTTTAGGAATGGATAATGACTTTTTTTAAGTTACAGTTAAGGTACAGACTCAGACCTATATGGTTAATTTAAGGTATAGATTCACCCCATATTCACCCCATAAATCATTCCAACTTGAGGAGTGCTGTTCCATTCCACTCTCTAAACAGGTACAGACAATGGTTTAGATTGGAAGGGACCTTTAAAAATCTAGTTCCAACCCATGGCATTGTCCTTTTCCATTCAACTAGCAAGGCTAGTTGTACTGACAGGTGTCAAAGATGTGTTCTTGTTTCACTCCTCATCTTTCACGCAGCCCAAATTTAGATACGTGAGCTGTGTTGCCTGTCTTGGCAGTAAAATGCTTCTAAAAATGACTGGAGTCTTGGAAAATTCTATCAGTTTGCAAAGAGACATGAAAACTGTGCTTTGTCTTTTCCATGTTTTTAAATCACACCTTGCTGCATGTTTTCAAATAACAGCAATCCTTTGCAGTATTTTCTCACTGCCTTTCCTAGAAACCATCTATAAATTTACTTTCTGAAAGTCTGGCATTCATGCCTTATTCTCATTTTTTCCTGTCTTTGAAAATAGGCTTATTTAAATTGACATTTAGTTATGATGTTACAGAAATGTCTCAGTAAAAAGAGCATTATGTGCAAAGCATCATTATTCTAACTGCTTCATTTGTTCAGCTCTGAGCACAAGCTATTTCACTTAGCTCCTCCTAACTTCTGTTACCATTTCTGTCAACTGGAGAGTCACGAATTGTCACTGTTCTTACGTGGACTGAATAGAGCAGCTGTGTGCCAGAGATACTTTCTCTTCCAACAAGCATTCATTTGTCTTTCATGAGTTGCATTTAAATGTGATTTCTCATTTGTTTTCTTTCTTTCCTTCTTTCCTTCCTTCCTTCCTTCTTTCTTTCTTTCTTTCTCTCTTTCTTTCTTTCTTTCTTTCTTTCTTTCTTTCTTTCTTTCTTTCTTTCTTTCTTTCTTTCTTTCTTTCTTTCTTTCTTTCTTTCTTTCTTTCTTTCTAAACTACTTGGTTAATCCTTCTGCACACTGTTTCCTTCCCCTTCTTTCTAAATGTGATTTCAGTTAACATTTCATAACTATGCACATGTCTATGCGTGCTAACAAAACCCACATATGATTGGCTAGGTATCTGTTTGCTTGTTTTAAGGCACAGGTAAAAGTTGTGCTAATGATTATACTTGATTATTCCTTCTTGTGGACATTGCATACATGTAAGCATATACATATGGCTAAATGTGTGCAACTTCATTGATAAGTGAAAAACAAATACCTGCTAGGAATTGACAGTTGAAATCGATTCTCTGTAATATTGTATAATCTAGAAATCGTAATATGATTTCTAAAATCATTTTTGAGTGTTCATATTTTTGCTTTTGATTTATGTTAAAACAATGATAACGCTGTACACTGTGTTCTGAAGTTACTGGGCTTTAGTATTTAGAACTTTAGAAGTTACAATTCTATTTGAGCTGCGTACTCAAAGGCAATTAATGTTAAACTTATTTTAATAATATTTTACAGCTACAAATGGTCACTCAGAATGTTTACGACTATTGATAGGAAATGCAGAGCCACAGAATGCAGTGGACATTCAAGACGGAAATGGACAGTAAGTTTAAAAGATACATTCTATTCTTCAGAAGTTACTGCATTTTATAACATGCAGTAAACTAAATAGTATTTTACATCAGTGATTTTTCACGTGTTACTTTCGAAGGAGATGATATGTGAACTAGGACAAATGAGAGTGCATATTTTGCTATACACAATTTTGGAAGTGAAAAATAGCCTGTTCAGTCTTATCCTAGTAACTTAAGCAGGAATTCTGAATTAGTGGAAATTAATTTATTTTCTTGAATCTAGTGGCATTCTTGGAGTGAAGGTAGTGCTAGAGAAGCTTACTGATGGTCTAAATTTTACAAGTGTTCTTCAGAAGGATAGAAGTTGTTATATTTCAGCTGAGTCCTGTTAAATTTCCATGTAGATTTCACTTCATTTCACTCTCTGTGTAGGACTCCTCTGATGTTGTCAGTTCTCAATGGGCACACCGACTGCGTTTATTCACTCCTTAACAAAGGAGCAAATGTAGATGCCAAAGACAAGTGGGGAAGGACTGCATTGCACAGAGGGGTAAGAGAATATTCCTTTTCTGTCCTTTCTAGTATTATACGTAGTAATTTCAAATACAGATTTAGTCTGTAGTGTTAATGAATTTCTCATTGTTTTCATCATGCCAATCTTAGCTTTCAGTTGCTTTTTTAGTTGCTTTCAAGGCTAGCTGTTGCTTTTTGCCACATACCCTAAAAATTCTGTTGGGCCTCTTGAGTCTCTTGATCTTGCTATAAATTGTTGACTGGTATCAAAGTACAGTTTTGTCATGGGGTGTGGGTTGTATTAATGGGAGGAAGAAAATCAGAAAATTATGATGTATGCTATAGGCTAAACAGATTTGTTTTTTTAAAAAATTTGTGCCATATAAGGTAACTGAATGAGCCCTGAAGATTTGTAGTTTAATCAGTATTATTCCAAAAAATCATCCTGTCGTGAATATAATAACACATTGCCATTTTTCCAACAGAATGTCTGTTTCAAGAAATAAAAATTGCGCTTATTTTGTTATTACTTGAAAAATCTAAGACATTACCTGTAGTTGTTTGCTGTAGTTATACAGCTTAGCTCTCTCTCTATGTGAATATTTGCAAATATGCTATTTCATCTCTCTCTCTCTCTCTCTCTCTCTCTCAGGCAGTTACTGGGCACGAGGAATGTGTGGAAGCATTGCTTCAACATGGTGCTAAGTCCTTATTACGAGACTGCAGGGGGCGGACCCCTATACACTTGTCAGCTGCATGTGGACATATAGGTGTTCTAGGAGCTCTCTTGCAGTCAGCTACATCTGTGGATGCAGTACCTGCAATAGCAGACAATCACGGCTACACATCGCTGCACTGGGCCTGTTATAATGGTAAACATGAAAGCAATCTTCTTCGCTTTAGAAGCATCTCGGGGGGAACTGACTAGTCATTTTTGTTTTTATATTAGGTCCAGAACAGCATAATCGCCACATAATTATAACTTCCTCTTCAATGAATTAAGTGTTGACAGTGTTTTCACTTCAAATCTTATATGGAATATGAAGTTAAATGTCAGAATTCTCACAAAATTAATAAAAGGAGCCAACAGTTTGAGGGAAAAGTTACGGAACAAAACAATGCTGTTGGGTACAGTGGTGTACCTATGACAGGACTAGGAAATCATTTCATTAATTAAGATTTGCAATCTACTAACTTGGCTAACTTACTCATGGCGACACTGGTCATTTAAGGACAACTTTAATGTTGGCGAATGTTGGCTAATACATTTGTATATATTTTATTGTATTCTGCAGTTAGTCATATTAACTGTAATTAATGAAGACAAGTGACAGAAGGAAGTTTTATATACAAATAGGTCTGAATATAGAAAGCATCTTTTTAACTTAACTAAGCAAAGTTAAATTGTAATCAATAATATAATATAATGTAATCAATAATATAATATAATGTAATCAATAATTATATATATATATATATATATATAGCAAAGTAACCTGTTCTGATGTTCATATATTCTTATCTTCCTGGAAATAAAGTTATTCATCAATTACAGAATTATGAAGCGTACATTTAACTCTTATGGCTTGATCCATTTTCAAGAGTGACCACAGTGTCTGAATAAAACAGAATTGAAATATTCTTGATTTACAGAATGAAAATTTTACAGAACTTGTGAAAATGCAAATCTTCAGATGATGCTGATTAGTTAACTAATCTTCACTGCATATATGCAGCGAAGGTCAAACAAATGTTTATAATTTTTAGCTACCTATGCACTGGTAGGCTGTAGAATTTTGAGAATAATACTGTGATAGGTTGAACGTGTTATTTTTAAGCTGTTGCTGTGACTGTTGACTTAGTTTATTGTCAGATTTAGCAAGACAGTGGAAAAAAAAATCCCTATATGGTAGAGGCACTTTCATTTATGCTTAGTGGTGAATGTACAGAAGAGTTTGATAGGTGAAGATGTAAAGAACTAAATTGAATGTTCTGCATGTTCTTCAGACAGCGTGAGATCCCTTTAAATTTCACAGAGTTCATGGTGTTAAATAATCACTTTGATTTTCTGGATTCTAAAAATGCTTTAGTTTCTAAACATAGGCCTCTCAAATATATAGCCTATGTGTCTAAAGCTTTCAAATTAAACGTTGCTTAATCTAATTTAGATAAATAAATAAATATAAATAAATAGATATTTTCCCTTTTGTATAATACCTTACTTTACGTTTTCTTTAGGTCATGACAGTTGTGTAGAGCTCCTCCTGGAACAGGAAGTTTTCCAGAAAATGGAGGGAAATTCTTTCAGTCCGTTGCATTGTGCTGTGTAAGGAAGAGCAAAATTATTCTTTATAGATTTCATCACAGTATTTAACAAAAGATTTATCATTCTGTAAATAACAGTCTGTTTAATTCTTTATAGGATAAATGACAATGAAGGTGCTGCAGAAATGTTAATTGATACACTAGGTGCTGGTATTGTAAATTCAACAGATTCAAAAGGAAGGTAAGTATGCATCTGTGTAATGAAAAAATGTACATAATGGTTGCATCAACTACTAAATTCTATCATTGTTTTGTTTTTAATTGCTCTTAGATTAATTATTTCTTCCCCTGTTTTTATTCTTTGAAGATTTTTTTATTATTTATTATTTATTATTTATTATTTATTATTTATTATTTTTTAATCCTGTTCTGATTCAGTAAACTTAAAGTGGCTTTTTGTTGTGTAGACAAGTTCAGGAATGCTTAAAATTGCATTCCTTTGGGGGTAGTATTTAATGTGTATTTCTTTTTCTGAATCAAATAATATCTGTAGTATAAACTTATTATTTTAAACTATATAGATAATAAAGTGACATGTGTGAAACTCGAAGGTGTTTATTATCTAAAGGCACCAGTCACAACTCTAACAATACTGATACTAAATGATCAACTGCCCCATCTTTTGTACCTGCACGATCACAGTCAGTATGGCTCTTTGTATGAATTAGAAAGCCAAGCTGAACATAACCCTGTTGTCTTTTGATTTATTGCAGGACTCCTCTTCATGCAGCAGCTTTTACAGATCATGTTGAGTGTCTACAGCTTCTGCTCAGTCACAACGCTCAAGTAAATGCTGTAGATGCTTCGGGGAAAACACCTTTAATGATGGCTGCAGAAAATGGGCAGACAAATACAGTTGGTAAAGGGAAATTTGTATGCATTTCTGCTACATTTGTTAGTCTTACTGCAGATAAAGTTGCCTAATAGTTATGTTATTGTGGTTATATTTTGTCAAAATAACACTTTCATTTTGCACAAGTATAAGTTCTTAAAACTTTGCAGAATGTGCTTTTAGTTGATACAAATCTTTATTTCCCCCAGAGGTGCTGGTTAGCAGTGCTAAGGCTGATCTCACTTTGCAAGACAGTTCTAAGAACACAGCACTCCATTTGGCTTGCAGCAAGGTGCGTGCATAGTCTCACTTCATCAGCGCTGAGCTTTGTGTTATCAAGCGTTGTTTGCAAATAATAACTTTGAAAAGGCATTCAAAGCTATTTTTGAAGAGTATTTGTTATATGACAAATGTTTGTTCTGTATTAAGGGTCATGAAACTAGTGCCTTGTTAATACTGGAGAAGATTACAGATAGAAACCTCATCAATGCCACCAACGCAGCCTTGCAAACGTATGTATCAGCAGTGAGTGTTTTTTCAGATTACTTTTCGGTGTGTTTCTGTTAAAACCAGTAACTTGCTCATAAAGTGGAATATTTTTTTTCCCCAAATTGGTTTAATTTTGGTTGAATTGCTTAATACAAAGAGTTGAGCCAACTCAAATTGAAAAGGTGTCTCATTCAAACTTAAAGTTCAAATTTTAGCTGAGTAAAAACAACAGTGAATAAATCTTAAGTTACTGTGATTCAGGGAATCCTGTGTGGATTTACTGCAATCCAGTGACATTACCTGTATTCCAATATTGCTGTTTTACAAATTATCTAAATTTTAATTAAAATTCCCTTGAGTTAAACTTACTAGAGTCATATTAAGATTTGCTCTTCAAAGCTAGTTATTTTAAAACAAACAAACAAAAAAAACTAGCTGAAGTATGCTTTTATTCTTCCGCATGCTTTCTGTTAGTAACAGATGTTTTACTGAGATGGAAGACTTTATTTTCTATTTAGAATATATATATATATAAATAATACTATTTATATAGTATTATCTATACTACAGAAATCTACAGAAATGCTTTCTGAAGACTTACGATCAAGTAGAATTAAGCCCATTTAGTCCAATTATAGAGAAAGCTTAAAAATGTATATGTAATACTGTGTAATGTATTTCAGGACGGGCTATTAAAATGACTCGTCTACATTTTTTTCCTTTTTTAAGACTGGATCTGTATTATAGTTAATATTTGACACCTGATATGTAGCTGAGTTATGCACATGAATTGTTAGACTGCTTTCATAATACAATCATATAGGCCATTTAGGAAAGAAAACTTCTGGAACTTTTTAGTAACTAGAGTATTTTTCTGGCCTTGCATCCCCTCTGCAATCTGTCATGTTCAAACCCCTACAGTTTCACCAACTATTCAGAGGTCTGCTTGAACCTAAGGAGTTAAGATAATAAGACTTTCCTTCTTGTGCTCTTGCTGCTCACTGTGGTGCACCTCAGGCAGCAAGAAATATGCAGAAAGCAGGAAGGGGATTGATTGCCCCATTCCTGGCTTGAACAGGAATATCTAGAGAGAAGGAAAAGCTAAACTGAGATGGGAATAGAAGTGGGAAAGTATACTACCACAGGCTCATCTAATTCCACCCACGTGCCTTGGCTCATATAGTCCGATCAACAGATGTTGTGGGGAAAAATAGGTACATATTCACACCTCCATATAATGTTTATGTAAATTTCAAGATTTTAATAGTTGTTTAAAATGTTACTGGTTTAGCAAATGTTTTTCAGTACCTAAACTGGCTATGGTCTAAACAGCTTTCATTATAAACAGTGTCCTTCCTACTTTGTGGCAAGATGAGCATTGCAATTGCTGGCTCTATGTGAAAATGATTTTTTACATTTTTCATTGTATCAGTGGCGTGCAGTAGTTCTTGAATTTTAATACTTTAACATAAGCACCATAGATACAGCTTCTCCTATTTGTGTCTTCTGCATTTCTATTCTCTAAGTGAGGCACTTGTTTTCGAATCAAAATAGATTTCAGTTAATTCAAACAATTTTAAGAACCTCAAAACGAATGAAGAGCAATATAAAGCAGAGTGGAAGTAAGCTGATTATTCTGTTTCCTGCTGAGTGATGGCAGGATCTATTTAAGCCAGGGGGAATCAGTTCTGAAAAACTGTTGCATTTGGGGAAGGTGTAATTAGAATAGTTGAGGTAAAGCTATGCTTTCCTCAATAGATGGAGTCACCACAAAACAGAGTTATAGTTAATAGTCTGAGGTTTTGAAAAGTAATTTGTTTTTCTTCTTGCTTTGTGCATTATAAATTTTTAATCTCTAGTCACAATGGAACACAGCGGTTTCTAAAAGGCAGATTGATTAAATGCCTCTGCATCCCTTAAAAGAATTTGTATGCAATAAAATGTGACTACCATGCTGCTGTTTGTATTTGAATGATTATTGCCAGTGACATACAGTAACTCTCAGATGAGACACTCACTGTTAAAATAGTGGGGGATTTATTAATAGCAAAGTGTATTTTTTTTCTAACTTTTTAATGTGATAAAGTGCATAAATAGGCACGTCATTTCTAGCAGCTACTTCCCCACAGTGTGTTTCCATAAAAAGAGAAGTGCACAATTATTTTTTTATAGTTTATTTGCAGTGAAAAAAGAGATTTGCAGTCTTTTTTTTCTGATCCCGATTATTGTATATGCTGTATTTGGACAATGTGTAAATAATGTACAAATACTTCAATAATCATTTAACTAGATGCAACCTACCTTTGTTATTTATTATCTTGTTCTAAGTTTTATATACGAGTTTGCTTCCCTCCTCAGGCCTCTGCATGTTGCTGCTCGAAATGGACTAACGGTTGTAGTTCAAGAACTTTTAGGAAAGGGAGCAAGTGTACTTGCTGTAGATGAAAATGGTAAGAATAAATTTAACTTTGTTTCCCCATAAGGAACCATGGTTTTAAACTCAGCTCACTGAAAAGCAACAACCACTTGGAAATGTCATATAATACTTGCAGTAGGTTCCTCCATACAAAAAATGTTGTGTTGGTGATGGATCGTTTTAGAAAAGCAGCAGAAGTATAAGGAGAATGAAAGCTTTCAGAACAATACAGGTCATGGTATAGAAAGGTTTGGTTTAAATTTATGGTCAGATAATGTATATGCTATAAATACACTGGCTCCGGTGTACTGGAAACAGAAAAACATAATACTCAAAGTGAAATAAAGCTTTCAGCTGTTAAGCTGGATTGAATTGCCATCCATTTTGTCAGGTGTTAGTATTGGTGTTAGTTTTTAAAAGCAAGTATGAATTACAGGTCCCAGTAACTGGGTCTCAAGTTACTGGCTCATTAAAGTTTTTTGTTACATAGGAGTAAGAAAAAGTAACTGCTTTATCAAAGAGAATAAATTCTGTAGCTTATAAGGACAAAAGAAAAGGGGATCTATTGACTTCTTATTTGCATATTTTCACATCTGTGGTCCTCCAAAGCTGTGCTATTAAGAGATTACTCTCCTGTTCTTATGCTACGCTCCAATATGCCTTTAAAATGAAAGCAGTAGCTGATTTTTTTTTGCATGTTTGTTTTCCTCCCAGAAAGGATGTGTCTGATTAACAGTTCTGATTAGATTTCCATTTTGAAAAGATTTTCCTTTCTTGAGGTTTACTGTGATTTTCCTTTTACAGTGTTTCTCAAGTTATACTGCTTGTAGTGATTTAAAGACCATTCCTCCCCTAAAATAGGGTATACAGGGGAAACTGCTAAATGAAATGCCCTAAAGCGAAAAGATGGGAAAACACTGTTTTTGGTTTTTGCTTCTCATCACAAGTGTGCTAATTGGAGACATTTATTTTTTTTGGTGGACTTTTCTTGTGTAGCCAGTCAGTTCAATGATAGAGCAGACCTTTGACATAACAGAGAAATAAGTTGTTTGCCATAGAAGTCCCATTTCTCTGGCAGCTTGGGGATCCAACTGTAACGTGTTAAACTTCTTTTAATTCTGCTAATATTTTAAATCTTCAAACAACTCTGAGTGCTACCTACCCTAGTTCCCCTCTGTGGTTCCTAGCATTTCTTTCTAGTAGCAATTCCTTTGTTTATAAAATCTTAAGAAGCCTTGAGTATATTGCTAATGAATTCTCCGTCTCTTAGGTGAATGTGCCAGCTTAAAGTTCAGTGTAGACAGAGTGATAAATACTTTGAGCTGGGAGAGAACAAGCGAAATATTTATGGGATTTATCAGTTTACCTATTTTACCTGTCATTGTACATATTTCTTAATTCTTAGAAGTATTCGTGTATCAGCAGTTTGCTAAACCCTTTGCAAAAGTTTTCTTGATTTCCATAGTATACCTTTCATATTAAATGGAAAAGATGGTGGTAGCCAGGCTGTGCTTTAAGTCTACTTGTCTTGGATTTTCACATCTACTGCTAGAGTTAAAGTGTTTCTAAAGCAAAAAGAAAAAATATGGTTTCATTATTTATTTGATACTAATAACGCACAAATAGACAAACTTAGACAAACAAATAGACAAACACAATAGGCAAACTTAGGGTGCTTTTTAATTATTATTATTATTATTAGAAAGGATGGAAAGAGTATGATTCCTTCCTTTTTGAGGGCAGGAGGATGAAAGCTATCTGCTTAGCAGAACAGACTCAAAAAATAGGCTAAGAAATAGGCACTGGGATGTTGTGCATCAGTACTAATATTCTCTAACATAGCTCAGATGAAAGTAGTGATCTGCCACACAAGCTTAACGTTTCAGGTAGAACTAGATAAAATTGGAGGTAAGTTTCAGTTATTTTCCATGGCAGTGTGTCTTGATGTATAGAATATGTAGCTAGCAGGATCTTAGCTTGGTATGGAGTGGGCAATCTTTGAGACTGACCCTTTCTATAAAGGCTGCACTGAGGTGTGGTGTGGTTTTTGTTATTGCTTGCTTGTTCTTGTTGTTTTTTGTTCTTTTCAGTTTACAAGCAAAATTTATCCATCTTTACAAGCGTATTTATCTATTTGTGTGAAACTACTTAATATCCCTCTGCTGCTGTATCTGAGCTACAGAAAATTACTTGACAAAAAAAAAAAGAGCTTTTAAAAAGGAAACTAGCTTTACTCCAATTCTCCACATTGTAATAGCTCTATATTTTAAATCATAGCACTTCTGTTACAGAGCATCTCTTAATGCGGTGAGAACGCTTGTGAGAGGTTTAAGAACAAATGTCTTTGGAAAAAATGTCATGTTCCTGGTTCTCAAAGGATTACTTGGAACTGAAACAACAGATTATCTGTGCAGTATGCTTCCCAGACATAGTCATGCTGAGGGTTCATTCGTATTTCTGTACCAGTTCTCACTGAAGTATTTCAGTTCTTTTCCCATGGTTCCAAGATTGTCTTGACGAAAGTTTGCCATCAACTGCATCTGAAGAAAGTATATTGAATTTTACATTATTTATGCAAGTTTACCTCTCTTGAATGAAATTACTACCTTTTTCTTTCATTTGTTACCAGCCAAAGTTTTATTTTTGGTCATTTAGTCAACTTTTCAAGGTTTTGGTTTTTTGTTTTTGTCTTTCACTATTTAACTTAACAGGCTAGCTAGATTTCCTGGCACTCTTTGTGTCTTATTAGTGTGCATTAGTCTTATTAGGACTTATAAGAGGTTTATGCCATTTTCTGGATTCTTCATTGCCATGCTCATTGGCCTATCAGTGCTTTAAAAGTAAAAAAGTAGAAAAGAGAAGAGAAAAATGTGACTAGTTCTTTTCAAGAAAGAAAAGAACCAGCTCTGGGGAGACCTTCTGCCGGCCTTCCAACACCTAAAGGGGGCCTACAGAAAAGCTGGGGAGGGACTCTTTGTCGGGGAGGGTAGTGACAGGACAAGGGGTAATGGCTTTAAACTAAAAGAGGGGAGGTTTAGATTAAATATAAGGAGGAAATTCATCGCTGTGAGGGTGATGAGGCACTGGCGCAGGTTGCCTAGAGAAGCCGTGGATGCCCCATCCCTGGAGGTGTCCAAGGCCAGGCTGGATGGGGCTTTGGGCAGCCTGGCCTGGTGGGAGGTGTCCCTGCCATGGCGGGGGGTTGGAACCAGATGATCTTTAAGGGCCCTTCCAACCCAAACCATTCTGTGATCCAAGTTTTCCTTTGCTCATATGCCAGTTTGTATTTGAGGTCTTCTCCTGTTTTCTGGAAGAAGTTTTTCTTGTAAATGCCTACCAGATGACTCATGTCTCAGATGACTTTCTTCTCTTTCCCAAGTGTAAGACTTCATTCAGTTTATCTCAAGAACTTTCTTTGTGCTGACCACATTAATAAAAATGTGATTTTCCTGTAGGCGCCTTCATGGAAACTTTGAAATCCCAGGGGAAGGAGCAGCTCTGCACTTGGGCAGGGAAAGCACTGGTCTTGAGGCCACGTTCAGCACACAAGCTCCATTTTATGTTGTGCTAGAACGCTGTATGATAGTGATTTTTTTTTTTTCCCTAAAGGTACAAGAATATTCAAGATCTTAGCAAGAAGCAATCTTTAAAAATAAAACAGCCCACTAACCTCTGGGATGTTTTTGTAACTAAAATATTTTTTAAAAATACAAGCTGATAATGCGTTTAATTTTGTTTTATTTTAAACAGTGCAGAGTTAAGCAATGTAAAATATTTTCAGAGCTGAAAGATGACATGATCTTGGAGAAATTGTCTTTTTGTTTTAACTGATGGTTGTATTTTTCCTTGGCTTCCAGGTTACACACCAGCTTTGGCCTGTGCACCCAATAAGGACGTTGCTGATTGCCTAGCTCTCATCCTGTCCACGATGATGCCTGTTTCATCAAGCAGCACATTGCCTTCCTTTACATTCAATACCATTAATCATTACACCAACACCTCAAAAACTGTCACCTTCGATTCCTTGCCAGTCATGAGAAGTGACCATAGCTCTTATTGTACTTTCAACAATATTGGCAGGGAGGATGGCTACCCCTATACAGAAGAAGACGAACTCAATGACTCTGATTCTGAGACCTATTGAACGCTTTATTTTGTAGGTCTGAAGAGTGAACCCTAAAGCTGGAAAGTCAGCAGACTTGGGCTTTTGAAAAAAAAAAAAAAAAAAAAAGCTGTCAGAATTTGAATACAAAAAGAAGACAGACCTTTGAGAAGATGTTTTTTATTGTGGTTGCATATAAAAAAAATCTGTGAGACTCTAGGAGGATTTTTAAGAGCATATTTTGCAGAAGAAGCATAAATTCTTGAATAAGTACTTGGAATCCATGGCAAAAAAAAATAAAATAAAGAATGTCAAAACTGTTTTATTTAACTATTCTACCATTCAGTTTTTGGTGCCAGGAGTAATTTCTGCAGACTAGGCACCCTACTTGATGTAAATGATCGACATTATTGTACAACACAAAGGATGCTAGATTTAAATATTGTCAATAAAACTAAAACCATTTTGAAGGCAATAAATGAGTTTGGTACAGTAGGCATTGTTTGTGCTGCAAATTGCCAAAGGACCAAATAACTTAAAGATTTTTTTTAATTAAATACCTTTTTTGTGAAAACTGGAATAGGTTCTTTGAGAAGTTGTTTTAACCTTAATCACTTCTGGGAAAGAAGCTTAGATTTGGTTTTAAGTATTGATTTATTTTTTTTATCATCTAAAAGCCTTCCGACACTATTAAATGTACCATGAAAGAAAGGAGATGTATTTTTAAGTTTTGTTTTCTTTTTCTTTTAGATGAAATGAAAATGAACTTGTCGTACTTTTATAATACTAAAATTAAACCAGCTAACAAGGTGAAGTCAGGGTGAAAAATGTACAGTGTAATAAACAAGGGAAGGGGTGGGAGATGTGGGAGGGAAGCAGTAATTGTTGCACAGTTTTAGATTTTTTAACTTTTGGGTTTTGGATTGAGATTTTTTTAATTTAAAATACGTGAGCAACTTGGAAACTATGAAACTGCATAAAAAATTGAAATGAAATGTCTTGACAACCCTGTTGTGACTGAGAGTTCTTTTCAACAATTTGTCCACTTCCTTATATCATAAAATTGTACGTAAGATTCAAGCTGTATGTCCCTATCACTTTTTTGTTTTTAAAGTCCTGGAGTTACGAGGGAGGGGGAGGGGAAGGTGAATTTAAAAGTATATTTCCCTATTAGCAAAAAGTACAATGTCTGGTCTGTGGGAAGAGCTGTGTATCTTTGTTGTGCTCCATTTAGAAAGTGAACGGCGGAAACAGGTCCCTGTAATGTAGTTCAGACTTGCCCGAAGATTTTTTTGCTTTTAATTTATAACAGACTACTGTGGTTTTTTAATTGCCTGAAAAATGAAGAACTGACATAAGTAAGCTAAAGTTTCATCTGTTAAATATGAATATTTACTTTATTGGGCTCTGCTTTAACTATAACTGTTACTTTTCAAGTGAAATTGCTTATGTACATGCAAGAAACACTTGCATGTCCTGGTAAAGTACAAATAAATTACTACAAACTGATTCCAATTTCCTTTTTATCCTTTTTGTATTGTGAAACTGGAAATCTTTATGATATTGTAAATTATCAGCTGGTTTTCTGAACATAGTGTGGAAACATGGGACAATATTTTGATCTATTTGATAATTTTGTGGGTTTTTTTGAAGAATTAATGAGCATGTACATAGAAATAGTGACTGCTTGAATACTGTATTTACCTGCACTCTTTCAGTACTTCAAGATTCCTGTATATTTTGCGGAGTATAATAAAACCCAAATGTGAGTTCTACTAATGAATAATTTATTTGTATCTATTAAGCATTAATGGCAGAGTCTCTTTTGTTAAACTGTTAGAGTTTGTACAATCTACTTTACAAAGGCTTTGTAATTCTGAAGTGAAGGTGAGCCATTTGAATTTAAAGTAATCGTAAATGTTAAATTAATTTTTTCCACTAAGCTTCCTTTTAAGTATTACTTTTCACCGTTTGTGCCTGCGTTCATTGTTTATATACCCAGTATGTTTGTCTTTGAACAGAATTAGATGACTTCAGGGAGATCGTGATTTCTCTTTTCTTCCCTCTGAACCTCTCAAAGTGCAGGGCTACGTGGGAGTGATGTACACGCCTCAGCCAAGATACTCAGAAGATCCGTGTTAGCCTGCCTTGAGATTCACTGCATCTATTTAAACACCAAGGTGGAAACAGCATGGATCCATTTCTCCTCATATTCTTGTGGAAAATCAGAATGCCAAGTTGCATCCGTGTTATTTGAAAGGTAACTATCGAATATTTCTGTTAATGAAGCTGTCCAATTTTGGTTGTTCCAAACAAACTGTGTGATGATGTTAATAGGCTTTTATTATCCGGGCTTGACTTTTATTTGACTTTAAGATGACCCATTGTCTCAGCGTGTGGTGTCTGCTGCCATAGGACAGTTTATAGGAAGGATGCTCCTACCTTACTTGAAATGTTAGCAAGGGAGCAGAAACAGAACTAGTCATGTCTGCCGTGTGCCTGGATGACTGAAAAACTTGGAAGGTGTTGACTTGAAAGTTAGGTTCAAATATGGAATACAGACAAATGGAGAAAATAATGCTGTTAAACACCTGTATGTCAATCAGAAATGAAGCCTCCTATAATTCATTACTCCTCACATCTTGAGGAAGAAAACTGTTTTTCCGCCACATTAAATTACCTTATTTTTAAGTTAAAAAGTTCTGTGAACTTCATAGGGTTAAAGATGTCTGACTTGCGTTACAAACCACTAACTCCATGTAGGGATTCAGAGCTGCATGTATCTCATTAGAATTCATCCAGCGAACCTGTGGATTTCAATTTGCCTTTGGTTGTTCCGTGCTGCTGGTATAGGTTGGACAGTAACTGAGTAACTGTGCCTTGTAAGTGATAATTGGGACTATTACTAGAATACGGTCTTATTCCAGAAATGGAACAAAGTTTGTTTAAAGAACATGTTTCCCTTGTTTCAGGCTACTTCATTAATGAGAAGTCAACAAACAGAAGGTGCCTTGTTGCTGAAAAAAAAATAGTGCTGTCTGTAGTCAGAATGGCTGTTTTTCTGTTTGTGTTCATACCTGAATGGAGGCCTGTTTACTTCCAGGAAATGATGCTGGATCCCGCGTCCTTCAAAATAAGTACTACTTTTGTTGTTGTTCTTCTACAGATTAATAGGACATCATTACTGTTACAACCTTCATCCAAACAACCTCTTGGATTTTCACCAAGAGAGGGCAGGGAGGCTTGGCTGGACTGCTGAAGCAAAGTATTAGAATAAAGGAAACCCTTTTTATGCTGGAAAAAAAAAAATAAAAAAAAAATAAACAATGAATGGACTTAGGAATGACAACAACAAGCTTGGATCAGCTTTTTGTGTTCTCTAACTTATTTGAAATTCTATAGACTTTTCAGTTCTCAGGATAAATGTTCTGCAGGAGAAAATGCCAAGTTAGCACAGAACCCACCAGGCTGTGCTGTTACTTTTAGAGTGTACTGTGGTCATGTAAATGCTTGATGCTGTTACAAAGAAGAATCCAGTCAAATTTATTTATTGATTTTTCTTCCAGGCATGTAATCAAAAAATATTTTTTCTTATAATATTGTATAAAGTCTTGTCTCCTACTTCATGTTTCTTGCTACTACTTATTGCTTCTCCAGCACCAAATCTCTCCAAAACAATCATATAAATATATTTGGAAAAATCAGAGCTTAGAAATATGCATGTTTTAAAAGTTGGATCTTCTTTTTTCTGGTCATACAGTTTCTACCTTAAAATTCTGACTTAAATTGTCAACCAACCCACAGAATTAAAAATGGTTTAAAAAAAAAAAAAAAAAGTAATCATTTAAAAATGAACAACTTCTAAGTTGTTCCAGTTAACATCTGAATAATGGGTGCTAAAGATCCCAAAGCTCTTACCTGTATGTCAGATGTCTAAAACAGAGCAGGAGATAACGTTTATGGATTCTTTGACGCCATGGTTCTGTTTTGAGAGGAATTGTCCTTCCTGTCTTGCCTAGAGATTCTGCCTATTTGAAAGCAACAAATACTGCAATAATCCAAATAACTTACTCTATTTATATTCTAGTTTCAGAGAGCAAGAGCGTTCATTAGAATCAGTTGGTTTGAAATAATACTAGTGTTGTTCTGGTAGTTGAGCTTCTTTATTTAAAGAAAAAAATGTTTGTAGTGAGCTTTCTGTTAATCATGTAATAACTGGGTGAGCGGATAAGCCTATAAAAAGATTGTAAGTGAATACCGTACAGTACTGTCCAAAGGATTGTTGTCTTTGTTGTCTTAGTTTTGAGAAGTTCTATCACATGGATAAACAGAACGTTTTTAATAGCACCAGATGTCCGTGGCACTTACACTCCCTAATTCTGTCTGTGGGTCAGCGAGGTTCACGTCTTAAAAGCAGAAACCTAAATAAAAAGGCTAAGTGTTCAGGGAAGCAGCAGTTCTGCAGAAGAACTGGAGGACATGCTCTTTGCTCAGAGAGCACACAGCAGCAGCGAGGGAGGTCCCTGGGCTTCCCCGGCTGCAGCAGGAGGAGCTGGGGGACAGCTCTCGTCGCTTCCCACCACTGCTCTGTGACTGCTGATGGTACTCAGCCACTTTCCAACAGAAAGGCCACAGTGCTTTTGGTTTAAAAGCGTTGATTTGAGATAGTAATAATCCCCGATTGATCCTGACTGGATTTGGAATAATAACCTTGGAGAAAAAGGGCCTTTATTGTGTCCTAACAAGTAGTTAAAACTTTTAACACCACCTCCCTAAGTCCAGATTTAAACTCAGCAAAGTACATATTTTAATATCAGGGGAAAAAAGCAAGTATTTAATTTCTTGAAGTTGGTCCAGCAAATTTATATAAATCCTTAAATCAGAGATTGACTGGTAATTATAGCCTCTTATGGTAATCTCCCAATGGTTTGGGATGAATTTCTCATAATCCTTTAATACGGTGGAAGAGTTGATAGGACTTGAAGAAACTTTTTTTCAGATTAGGGTTAAAAACCTTTATTTATAAATCTGTAGCTGTGACTATATAAAATGGACAAGAATTTGTGAAACACGGGTCTGTCTCCTTTACAGACCGAAACCAGAGATGTCAAATGGAAAGAGATGTAACATAGGTCTCCTGATTTCTATTTGTTCAAGCTCATAGCTTTAGCTTTATTTTTCTGTAGTCCTTTTCTCACTACAACATCTCAATATTCTGAAGACTCAAATTCAAGGAAGTATGCATTTATTTGAAATGGCAAAAGTGGTTATTCTTAAAATGTCATCGTGCATGGACATGTACAATCCTACACCCAGGCTGCTAGTATGATCCCTGTATCCTTACCTGCCTACTGAAAGAAAACTTTATGAAATTTCAGCCTAGGAAAGAGCATTTCTGTCAGTTGTTCAGTCACCCAAAACCCACTAAAATGCATTGGTTCCCTTTCCCTGGGGAAGACAAGTTTCAGCCATGAGTAAAATTTTCAAGCAGTGGTGTTTTTTTTTCCCTCTGTCTCTCCAACTCATCTCTGACCTAACACTCCTTATGGGGGAAGAAGATGAATGTCGCTACTTTCAGGACTTGAAGCTTCTTTGCAATTCTTTGCAACCTGGCATCCCAATCTCTTAGCACTGATGTTTGTCTTCCAATGAAGCAGTATCTAAATTGGCTGTGCTTCTGTAACGCCTTGTGTCGCTGTGCATCATGATATACTGAGCTCCTACGTTCCAGGCGGCATTTTAAAATTTAGCAATTTTCCAGCTGAGGTAGGGAAAGGAATCTTGCAGTATTTCATCATGTAACTGTAAACGTAGTTGAATAATATGGAACCTAAAGAGCCTTTCAAGCTGTCTCACCATTGTTAGTGTCATTAAATATTTAAAACCACCTTATATTCGCTTATGCATTAAAATTGCAATAGAAGCAACCAGAAATTTTGCTATTCAGTTTCACAGCAGAACAAAACAAACCCCCATTTCCAAGCCTTTTCAATGACAGGTGCTCAGGTTTTCTTCTCGGTGTCTCCGGGAGTTGATTTGGTTCAGAAAATTTAAGACACGGCTTTTTGTTTTCAGGAGTGGTGTTTTGTTTTTTTGTTTTAATATGCATAAATGAAGGAAGAGGGTAGTTCTTCTTTCTAGCCACTGTGTGTGCCAGTAGTGTTGATTAACCATTGTTTAGATTCTGTAAGAGTTTTGAAAATGTCCTTCATTGGGTTCTTTTATTCAGTTTAGCTTCTCTCTCTGAAGCAGCCAAAGAAGGTGGTCAGTTTCCTGTGGTCCTCCTTCTGGGATTTCCGAGCTGCCAGGCTGTTAATTAAATCCCTGATGCTGCAGGACAGGCCACAGCCGGGGCAAGGCTGTGCCGTGCCTCATGAAGGTGGTGGCGTCCTCAGTTCCTTGTTGGCTGCAGGAGGCTCTTGAAGCTCTCACTTCAGTCTGTCCATTTCACCTGTGAAGATTTGCTTGTGCCCCGCATGTGTTGTAAAGGCGTTTGTTCTCAGCAGCTTGTCCTGGTCCCTTACCAGTTTCTGAGCCTGTTCATGTGCCTCTCAGTAACTTATCTCTGAAGTCCTGATTGTCAAATATTCCTTTGGTGTTTCTCCTGGCCATTTCTCTTGCTGTGCTCAGTGTCCCCACAGCCGCCTGTGTAACTCACTGGGGATTTGAATCCCAAAGCAGCAGCTCCCTTATGAAGAAAGCCCAGCACCTCTGACCTGAATGCTGATGCCCCTAGCAGCACAGGGCTTTTCTAGTCGTCTTCCCCTTCCCCATGGGCAGCACCAAGACCATTTAGAGATAGGGTCCCCTGCTGTCCTTCTCAGACAGGGTGTTCCTTTGGTCTCGGTACGGATTTCTTCCAAACCCTGACTGCATTTACCTCAGCAGTGTGATTTATAGCTGTTGGCAACTCAAGCTGTGCTTCCTGTATGTCGGAAGATCCTTGTTTTCTGGGTGGGTTGGTTGGTTGTGCTCAGAGACGGAAGCTGCTCAGGAAGCTTTAATAAAGCTGTTTTATGCCCATTGAGGAGAGATGCTGAAGGTCTGGGTTACGGTGCGTAACGAGTCTGCCTGCGTGAGCTTCAGCCTTGCTAAAGGCTTCCCATGACCTCAGTCAATGGCATTTAGCCTCACACCCTAAGATCACGGGGCTGTTGAAGCATGGAGCTGCATTGGGATTGCTGTCTTAGTGCAGACGTTCAGGACACACTCAGCGCTGTTATGAGCGTGGTGGGTTACTGCTCAGCCACCCGGTTTTGGAGTGGATGCATCTGTTGTTGCTCGAAGGTCAGCAGGTCAAGGTTCCTTGATGGTAATTTTTTGCGTAGTACTGTCTGGTCGGCTTTTTCCACAGTAGTTAAAGGCTGCATTTTGGGGGGTGAAGGGGACAAGGTATGAAAACACACCCTAGAACTTAAGCTGTCCTCTTCAAGGAAAGAACAGAGCAATGTGCCCTATGCAAACTGTTAGGCCAGAATGTCTGTTTTCTAATAGCTGTGATGTACTCAAAGTTAGAAGAGCTCCGTGGAACATGTTTTTCAAATATCTCTCAGATAATTGCCCTTTTTTTTTTTCCCCCTTAAGCATAGCAAATATGTAATGCAGCTTACTTATTTATTGTAACAACTGCTTTGGAACTAAATATGAAAGAGTACTTAGCACAAAAGAATGCGTGGTTTTCAACCCACGAAGCGGGGTGGGGAGGCCAGTCCTGGTGGCTGAAGTTCTCTGGTCATTCATCCTTTCTTTCCTTTGGATGTGATCACTGTGGGACTACAACCCGATCACTCGGTAAACACCACAAATGCTCTTCTGTGCTATTCTGCGTGTTCTGACATTTGTGCAGCTTTCAGCAGGAGCACCACTATGGGTTTAAAACAATTAATGATTTGTAACAACCCTGTGGTCTGTGTGGCAGGGAGCTACTTTTACGTGAGCAAATTTATCTCTAATGAGATACAGGAACTCCCCTCCCCATACTTCTGCCAAACAAATGCTGCAGGATAAACAGACTTGTCTTGCTGTATCAAAGCAGTGTGACCAGGTCCTGGCTCAGAGTAATGTAGGTTGGAGAAGGGAAGTCCGATAGAACAGAAGATTGTAAATATTTATATAATCATTTTGCATAAATACTTGAGATACTTTGAGGTAGGAAATTAGCGATCTCATGAATATTATGCTTTTTGAAACCACAACATGAATTTGTTCAAAGCAGGAGATTGAGTAACTTTCAGTGTATGTACTTGTTGCCAAAGTGGTTTGAGTTTGAAGACATCTCGGAGCTGCCTCAGACAACCCCACCTGAGAATCTCATCTCTCCCCTTCACGCTGTACTCCTCTCAGCAACCAGAACAGCAGATTCAGTGCCTGGAACACGAGGACTCACCAAAGGAATGACCGTGTTTATTGTTGTTTACTTAACAGCTGTTACACAGATTATAACAGCCAATGAGACCACGAGAAGTTGGAATTCTTGAGAAGAAATTACTTTCTCTGAATTTAAACCCAAATTAATATCCTTTGAATATTCTCTTCCTAACGTCTTCACTGCGGTAGAAGAGTTTGTCACTGCAGTACAGTATTTATAGCACCTAATCTCATTATTGCTCTGGAAAGAAGGGTGTGTTTTACTCATCTAGCAGCAGGAACCTGCCATCTGGCACACAATTTATGTAAAAACCTTACTGTCCCACAATTCATTATGTGCTTTTCACAGCTTATTGAATGAGTTTATGAACAATGCGTAAGATGTCTCAAGTCAAAACAGGCTTGAAATGACCTCTCTTTTACACAGGGACAGTTACGGTACTACAGTAGTACATAACCTGAGCAATGAACAGCAACAACTGTTTTCTCTAAACACAATTCTTTGCAGAGGAGGGTGGAAAGTATGTCTTAACGAAGTCTGGTGTTTCACAGTCAGTTGATATACTCTTCCCCAGCCGAGCTGTTCCATAGATGTTTAAAGCAGTACTGTTCAGTTATTCTTTATATAGGAAAAGTTACAGAGGTTGCTGCAGACAACCAAGTGGCCGGTCAATGGTAATCATTTCAGCTGGGGTTGATACTAAGAAAAAAAATCCTTGCGCCCTAACCAGAAATCAGAACTTCACCATATACAAGCTATATTTTCATGCATGTCATGCATGGTATTTGCATCGTCAACTCTGTTCCCTATTTTTCTTCCTTTTGTAGTGGTTTTCCGTTCCATTTATTTCCATAACCCTAGCCAGGACCCAAGAAAAACAAAAGATTAAATTTAAAGGGGTAAATTCAGTTCAAATGAGAGATTATTTTCCCAGTATAAAACATCTCAACACATTATAACAAGCCGTCATAGTTGCAAGGCAGTTTGTTTACTTCTGGAATGACACGAGCTTCCAAGGTACAGACCGTGGTTTATAGCCTCTTAGATTAATTGCTTTGGTTATCGTTTCAAATGGGGAATGTAATTGGCCGGTCGTGTAACAAACATACCTGAAGATCTTGGAAGTACAGATAGTCAACAGTTCTTGTTAAGGTACACGCTCTGAAAATGTAAGCAGTTTTCTGATTCAGACAAATATCTATGCTAGTCCTTTTCATACCACCTCCCATACAGAGCAGCAGTCAGTAAGCCAGATGATGTTCTATTTTTGCTCATGAAATAGTGGTGGTTTTTCCAGCCCATGTGATCCGCAAAGTCCAAGGTAATGCCAGATGTCAGCAGTAAAGGGAAGATATATGGAGTACTCATATTTCCCCATAGCTGGAAATCTATCAAGGCAGAGGCATCCGTAACCTCCTGCCCGCAAGTACTAAAGCTGAGACCACCACACTTTACTAGGGCACAGGCCTGGACATAGTATGTGCCGTGCACCGTATGGAGCCCATCAAAAACTCCCAAAGCATATAATTCATCTGTTAAAACAGCTCTTTTATAATTTAAGTAACAACAGAGGGTGTTGGAACAAACCTGGAGCTCTCCTTTTTCGCCCCAGACAGGAACAAAAGTGAAGTTGTCATACATCATTTCTGCATAGAACTGGGGAGGTAACTGTTCCATTCCTTTTTCTAATACTCTAGCAGGGGTCTCCTGCCCTTCATTAAAGCAAACTTGATCATCCATTGAGGTACTTGTAAAAGTCTTGCACGACTGATGTAAGTTCTCTCCGAATCTTTCGTTACTCTCTAAACTGGTTCTGTAATCAGCGGTAATCACAGGAATTTCTGCGACTATGAGCTTGCCACCGTAGCTTTCCATGTTGTGGTAGATGAACGACTTGACTGGAGTGTATATGCCGCTCCCTGTCATGCCCAAGGTAGGGTGGTGGATATTAGCTGCTAAAATGTTGATGTTGAAAGCTGTTGCAAAAGCTTGTTGAAACTCTACAGCAGACAGGAGCGGGAGCTGGTTCATCCAGGCAGTGGGATACACAACTTGCTTTACGTTGTACTGTCTGATTAGCTTCACTGCAGGCTCAAAGAAGAGTATATCAAAGCAAGTGAACATACCAAACTTGCCAGCAAAAGGGGTCTCAAAGAGCGTATAGTCAGGCTCTGGAGGGGCATCAAAAGCATATTCAAAATACAGATTGTGCTTGCGGTAGGTGGCTACCAGCATACCGGCATCGTTGAATGCCACGTTGGTATTGAACTGGTATCTGCCATCAGGCGGGCAGTGAGGATCAGTGTGCGCACAGGGCTGCTTGGTCCCTAGGTTTGCCACGAGGAATATTTTGTTGTTCAATGCCATGCAGCTCAGACGCTGCAGAACCTGGAGAAACAGGATATGGGGGGATAAGTTTTATTTCAGCAACGATAACATTTCATACTGTCCAAATTGTTCAATTTCTAGTCAAAATCCATACGTTTGAACTTATCTGTAAAATTTACATACAGTGATAATGTTATGATGGAAGCTGTTGGAACCCATTACTTTCTAGACCAAAAACTATTTCAGATACTAATTTCAAAATGGCTTTGAAAAAAAAATATCTGTCTTTTATTTCCTGAGAAGTAAAAAAAAAATATATATATAATAATACTCTACTTCAAGGGCTTGCTGGTACACCAGTGGCCTTAAACCACCATAACAGATCTACATTTACCTTTAGAAAGACAAACTTCTACTTATGATCATTTGCAGCTGCAATCTTTTGTTACTTCAACTACTTTTAGAGTTTTTGCCCTAAATTAAAAAAAAAAAAAAAAAAAAAAAAGAAAGAAAAAAGTGATTACTACCTGCAACTTACAGAAGCAGAGAGATAATCAGATTTTACTTAGTTTTAGAAAAGAAACACTGAAAATGAGACTGCAGTACTACCAGGATGGTTCTTCCAACCCAGAGAAAGCTGCACATTAACTGCTGTTCATTTTCTGTGTGGGTAGGACCGCACAGTATGATGCGGCACGGTGCAGATATATCTGAAGCTAAATCTGAGCAAGCACAAATAAACCAGTAGAACTTGAATCATGTTCGTAGGGCTGACCCCCAAAGTGAATAACGCTGCTGAGAAGGCATATGTATTGCTCAGGCAGAACACAGTTTACTGGCTTCTGAGGCACAGGCCTCCTAGGATTTCTCTGCACTGCACCATGCCACCCAGATATATTGGCCACCTTAAATCAGATTATGTAGATATTTTTTGATAGCTTTGTAGGTTATGATGGGGTATCACTGTAATTTAAAGTTATGCATTAATATAAAACATATCTTCAAAACACTTTCTGTAGTTCTGCTGAAATGAGAAGCTGTGCATTAGCAAGAGTGCTGACATGCAAGTAGCAAAATGGGTGGGAATTTAAACATCCTGCTTGTTTTGTCTGTTTGGCATATTTAAAGACAGTAGATAAAGGTATATCATCATAAAACACCATTTAAAATTTATTTTTAAAAATCTTTTCATTCTGTGTCTTCAAGCTTGCCCTGGCTAAGTGCAGTTCTGGAAGTCTTTGGGTTTTATTGCAAACTCCAAATAGGATCTGAATATCAAACTAAATTTTAGCTTGCTTGCTTGCACATGGTTATTGGTAATAAAGATTCATAAGTCAAGGTAGGTCACCATTTATAACTGTGATTCCTGTTTGCACAGGAATTCTGCTTAGTAGACACATGAACAATTATAGTATTAACTACTGTAACATTAGAGAAATAAATAGTTTGTATTACTAAGTATAGCATAATTTTTAACATTAGGTCCAGAAGAGTAAATGAAAATACTATTTTTGTAAGTTGCAGGTTACCTCCTCTGTAATCACACTCCCTCTGTGTTAAGTTGTGACTTCTATTGCATTTCAGCAGGTCCAGCCCTGTTACTTTTGCAATTTTACAGCAAATCAATGAGTCAGAATGTTCTCAAATCATTACATCCAGGGAAAGCTCAGACTATTAAGACTGAGTAACAAGAATGTATCAGAAGTGATGATACTGTAATGTTGTTTTATTAAAACAGTGTTGTTCAAAATGAAATCCCAAACCACTAGCAATATATCTTACTACCATTCCGTAGGCTGGGAAGCAGGAGCTTAGAAGCCCAGAAGGCTCATAAACAAGCTAATCTTTCTTCTGTGTATCTAAAATCCTCCTCCGCTAAGAATTAAACCAGCATCAACAGAGTCCATGAAAGCAGAATCTGATACTGTGAGTTATTACACTTCTTGCTTACTTCCCTAAGCAAAACTAGAGGTAGTTATGCACTTGGAGAATGAATCTAGCATTTAGTTACTCCGCTTCTCTGCAGAAAACATTCCTACAATTACCTCCGTGTCATTGAACAAATACATCTCTCTGCATGGATTCCATTTCACAGCATGTGAATGTGGAACAAAATCTAAGTAAGGATAAATGGATCTTCTGGTGAAGTTGAAGCCATGGATTCCATCTTCAGGAAAAACGATGATCTGTGCCCCCTGTATATAAAACAAAGGCATGTTTTGGAGGGATAGCAAAATCAGCCTAAATGTGAAATGAAAAAAAGGGAATATATTGGTGAAGGAGAGCTAAAGAAAGTTGAGGATAATCCAAGTTTGGTTTGATTTGAATGTAGTTTGAAGGTATCTTTTCTTTAACAGCATGGTAGGTGTAACTGTGTATATATAAAAATATATATATTTAACCTAAGTCATAACTTTAGCTCGAGAAATAACTTGACATTATTTTAAGGGTGTGTTAGTAAGAGCAGACTTCTCTGAATTCTTACCAGAAATATTCTCCCTTCGCATGAGTCACAAGAACAACATCATTCAGGTTAAAGATTAATAATGTTAAAATTTGTCTTAACTTTGTTTTCAGAACGATGTCAGTTGTGGATGAAGTCTATCAAAGGTGCAGTATCTGCATCAGACATACCATAACTGTGTCAAAGGAGCAGCATCACTTGAGTCCTGTCCTACTGGAATCCTACCTGAAAACAAACAATCCAGGCAGGATTGTTTTCAGAAACAGCATGACAAGACTAGGTTGGCACTACCTAAAACTTACAGATATCTGTTCTTATAAAAAATGGTTGATTCCTCTTACGTCAGACCTAGCATCAGTCACTCAAATCCCCATGTCTTCTGAAAAGTCACTTCAAATGTGTTGTGTGTGCTATTGCTTTGGGATAATTTATGGTAGTTTGGATGCAGTACTGCATAAAAATAGCTATTATGCTTTCAGGACTGTGGGGCCCAGGAACCTGACCTTCTCAAAAACAAACAAACAGGGAAAAAAAACAAACAAACAAACAAAAAAAACACCCCACCAACTTCTTAAATTATATAAAAACGTTAATTCTGTTCCAAAACAACAGCTTTGTGTAACCTGCAAATCACTTCTTCTCTGCATAGGAACAATAAGGCCTGCTTCCTCTGACTAGAAGCAGCTTTGAGTTTTCTTGGGGAGGAAGGGAAAGGAGGCGTGCATAACAAGTGCCAGAAATACAAGCCTTTCTCTTCTGAATATATTTAGAAAGGACTGTTCCATGGACGGTAGGAGAAAGGAATGGAAAACTTTACTTCCACAAAACTGTTAATGGTGGAACATTCATTTCCAAAGTATTAAACTTCTTTGGTGTTTAGAAACATTCAGGAATTTCCATTGAGAGCACTGGAATAAAATCAAAGCCAGAGACGTAAAACGATCTTTCAATAAAAACATTCCATTGAAGAAAACAGAAAGGAGGCAGGTATTCAGACCGAAATAGAAAAATAATTTCCCTACACTAAATAACTATAGGCATGTTTTTCCAGGCTTGGAATACCTCAAGTCAGGCAAGCTGCTAATTGGCCTGACTTTTTCCTGAGCGGCTGGCAGGTCAGAATGTCTGAAAAAAACAGACCATACTTATGTATATAAATATGGCTGCAGTTGCCTGGGAACACAAATGTGCAAGATTATCCTCAAATAGCACTTACTCTATATATACATAGGGCACACGCAACCGCTCCTAAGCCGTGGCATACCTGCCTTGCAGCAGCCACGACTTGCTGCTCGTAGATGTCCAGGTTTCTGCCCATGAGCTGCAGCGCCGAGCGGCGATCAACGAGGGCGGTGGGGTCAGGGCTCAGTATGGACTCGTGTTCATACACAGCGGCGATGTAACGCGCCTCCTCAACTCTTCCTGAGACAACTTGAGAGCAGAAAAAGCAGACGGACAGCTTCCAGCACAGATCCGCCATGTCGTAGGCCGTAAATCTAGAGGGGAGAAAACAGCTGGGTGGGGGGCCTCGAATAACAACTCACGCCAGGAATTTCAGATTAAACATGGCCTGTAACTGAGACTCTGAGCAGTGGTTCAACTGAGTGTGGTCTTTTAAACTCCCAAATGTACATGTGTATATTGTTTCTAAAACTTCAGTCAAAGTACCTTGGTGTTTTGATGGCCTGTTCTCTTTAAAAGCATTTTTGCTAGGTACAGAGTTGCACTGATCTCTTTGCTTGATCTCCCTTTACAGTTAACTTCCTCATCCATTTATAGATTATCATACCACATATCAAAACATCTCTGGGCAACGTTAAAAGCAGATCACAAACATGCGGTTTCTCCCCCATTTGGTGATAATGGCGATTTGCAAGCAGCAATTCTTAAAATTATTTGGACACTATGTTTAGTAGACAAGTAGCAACACAACATTTTATCAGTACTAACAGGTAATTGCAAAAAAAAATCATTGAAATTTTTGCATTTATCTATTTTTCCATCTCCTCATGGATTCTGAATTTTCACTTGATTCCAACTCTGCACGTGTAATAAACAGACTAATTTGTTTCTTATAATGAGGCTTTTTTCAAGTTTTACAGAAATGTTGAGTGCAACTCAGATCCACATTCCTCCTGTGCAGTGCAGATAGGTAACAAATGCTTTCACAAGAATGACAACAAAGCAAAAATCCCAACAAAATGCAAAAAAACTTGCATTACTGAGCTTTTCTTAGATTTACTTCTTTCCAATCTTCTTCAATCTCCATGACCTCAATAGTAGCATTGAAAGGCAGTGGAACAGAACATGTTTACTGTATTTTCTCAGTGGAGAAATCCCTTTATGCTCCTACTTTTGAGGCTGTGCAGCAGAAATAAATGATTTGGAATCTGGAAGGCTGGGACACCCTCTCTAATGTGGGCTCCCTACGTAGCTTTTTTTGACTTCCCAAGTTGGTAACACCCTATACTTACAGAGAACATGGTCAATGACTGTGCAATACTTATGAAATACTACAGAAACACCATGCTCTCCAGAATTTGAGCAATAAATATACAATGTGAGATTTCTGTCTGTCACCCCTGTGTTACTAGCATTAAGAAATAAATGCTGAATGTCAGTGAAGATGAAAGAGCACAAAGGAGAGATGTGCTGATGCTAGGTATTGATGGCCCCCAGTCTTCAAGTTCAGTTATTGACTTTGTAAGCTCCAACTTTGTCCTGTGCAGTGGCCAGCTTTGCAAATGAAATCTGATCAGAATTCAATACCAAGGTGCAAATGAAGATATAAAGCAGTAGCAGACGGACAGAAAAGGGAGAAGAGGTGGGAAGCCTCGCACTGAAGCCACTGAAAATAAACACACTGGAGCACTTCACTGACAAAACCCTTTTCTATTTCTGTCATCCCTTCAGAGCCAAAACGCCTATTTAGGACAGGAATGGGTTCTCGTCAGCCATTCCTTAACAAAGTTGTCAACAAGGATGTAATTAGAATTCTTTGCTACTAGCAATGGAAAACTTACAGAGTTTGAGATCACAGGATGAAACTGCTATGCATCAGAAAAACAGCCTTTTTGTCTTATAAGCCAAACATAGCAACATACAAAATGAACAGGGCATCTAAAAGAGGAAGGGACTCACTATCTCAAATGTTTCAGACCGGCAGAAAATAAACCGTGGCTAAAAAGTGAGAATTTTCCAAGCCTATCAGTAAAATACATCATTTTGTCGTTGCCCTTCCTCTTTTAGATGCACGAGAGTTTTAGCAGCGAACATCTGACTACACAAGCTCATCCATCTGAACCTGTGACAACCGAAACAATTCAGTAACTGAAGTAATTCCCCTGAGTCCTTTCCCCTGGCTGAGATTACCGCTAGTTCCACGCGCAATGGCTGAGTGCTGGTGAGTGCTCCCTAATGCCCTTTTTGACAGCTTCGACAACAGAAATGTGGTAGCTAATGCAGTGCTTCTAACAGGGAGAGCTGTGACAAGCTTCAGGGCTGGGCTTGGGGACCGTAACCTTTTCAGCCAAAAGTAGGACACCGTCAGGGTTTACTCATTCCTTAGGCCGTGAGGCTCCAAATAAGTCTCAGCTACGTTCTCTCTCTCTCTCTTTTATTTTCCCTACCCCTAATGGCGAGGGCAATCTAATAAATCCTTTCCCTGAAGAGAAGGTAACATGTTTAGGGTCTACAGAGCTGTCAGCTCACCTACATGTAAGCCCCAGCTTTAAAAGAAATTTTCATAAATGGAAAGGCTTTATAACCTAACCTCTCGTCCTGTCCCTTTCCTGTGGTTTTTGTGGTCTCTTGCCTGGCACCTACGCTTCGGTGTGACCGCCTCACAAAGCCAAAGGTGTTTCCCAGCGGTGAAACGCAGCACACGGAGAGAAAAGCAATGCGAATGCTGCTTCTTAGCACCAGTCTACTCCGCAGAACCCAACAGACTGTACAAAGCAGAAGCTCCAGGCCCCCTCAGATGGCTGTTAAGCTCCATCAGCAGCACAGCTGCTCTCTCCACAGGGCGTTTTACCCACAACTTACGCGGCGCCGCTGCCACTCGCAGGACACGCAACCAGCGCGGAAACAACCTGCGAACACAACCAGACCCCAATTACATTTTATTTCTCCTCCGCCCACCCCTCCCGCCCGCCGACTGTGCGGGCAGCGCCGCCTCCCACCGTGTCCCCCCGGGCCCCCGCCGCCTCCGCCCCGCTCCCCTCATGGCCCCCTCACGGCCCCCGCCGCCGCCTCACGCACCGCCCCGGCCGTTTAACGGCCGCCCCCTAGCGGCCAACGGCCGCCGCCTCCCGCCCTCTGGCCGAGCGCCGGCTCTGACCAATGGGAGCCCTTTCTCGCGGGATAGGCCCGCCCCCTCTGCGCTCTCATTGGCCGGGCGGCGTGTCGCTCAGCCGCCTCAGGTGGCGGAGGCGCTGTCATGGCGGCGGGGGAGGCGGTGAGCGGGGCCCTGCTGGTGGCCGAGGCGCTCCGAGCTCAAGTAAGGGCCCGGCCGTGCGGGGCGAGGCGAGGCCGGGGAGGAGCGGCTGTGCGCGGCTCGGCCTCTCCCCTTGCCCGGGCTGGGCACGGTTTGCCCTGAGGGGGGGTCCCATGGCGGCCCGGGGGCGTCAGGTAACGGGTGGAGGTGAGGGAGCGGCGGGGCTCAGGTCTGTGGGGCCGCTGCCCAGAGCCTTCGCTCGGCTCTTCCCTCTCAGGAGCCTGCTGGGCCCCCGCAAGCTCACCGCAGGCTGCTGTCATGCAATGTCCGTCACCCCTTCCACTGGTACACAGCACCTGCAGCACGGTTGAGGTTACCAGTAGCTCCTGTTGTTTATGTAAACTCGAAATGGTGTAGAATTAGCACTAATTGTACCAAAAGCCTTTCTGTTTGGACTACCACATGCGAAAAGGTAGCTTGGTTGCCGTAAAAATTCACATCATCTTGTCATTTGTCAGTTTGCCCTCACAAAGTATAATCCCAGTTGTTTCTTGGGGCTTTTTTTAACATTAATTCTCGTTGAAAGCTTAACAAGAGGAAACCGTACTAGGAGTTCTCAGAGTCAGTGAAGCTGACATACTGATTAATGGGAAAATGATGGAGGAGAGACACCGTAAGAAGTGGTCATCAGAAAGAGATGAATTGAGTGCTGAGTTGTGCTGAGCTATTGTGAGAGGAGTGGGTTTTGGAGGTCTGCGAACTGTGGAACAATTACAGAGGACTGCGCTGCAAATAACACCTGTCATTGTACACCTTAAAATGTCCCATGAAGTTTTAAGTGAATATATGTGGTGGTATGGTGTGTGTGGTTTTTTTGTTTGTTTGTTTGTTTGTTTTTTTCCACTCTGACATTTGAAAACCATTCTGATGGCTTCTAACATTTTCTTTTTAGAATATTGAATACATGTTTGGCATTGTTGGTATTCCAGTCACTGAAATCGCAGTTGCAGCCCAAGCAGTTGGAATCAAATACATAGGAATGAGAAATGAACAAGCTGTAAGTATCTGCCTGGTAGGACCAATCCTTTCTTTATCTGTTTTACAACAGAATGAAATCCATCATCTTACTAGAAAGAATGTAGCCTCTGAACATTCTTTTAAGGAGACAGCAGAGAAACAGCTACTGCACTAGTCTACACTTAAGTAGTCTCCCTATATTTCAGGTTAGTTGCGTAGGTATCAGAAATCAGACTTGAGGTTGTTAGCATTTTGATTGTGTTGCCACAATTGTGATTGCCACTGTTCTGGGTTTGTTTTTTTCCCCTGTAGTAACATTTCCCGAATTCAGTGGTCTCCTGGACATCCTGAGGTTGAATATGATATCATTCTTTATTGAATTTGAAGTTAAGAACAGCTCTCCTGAATCAGGTGGTCATGAACTGTGTGGTTTTGCTGTCTGATCCTGACACGCATATAAGAGTGTGAGAACTCAGAGGAATGCACGTCTCTACATGGAAAGTCTGTATCTACCATGTGAGACAGGCAAACGTGCGCTAAAAAAATTTAAAAGGTGTATTTAATACAGGATGTCAACATGGTCTTTATATTCCTGTACATCACTTAGCAAGTATTCTAATTTTAGTTTTAGTTATTAGCATAATTTAAATTAATTTTGTCATGTATCTGTAATTAATAGAGAAGATTGCTTTGCACTGCAAAATGAGATGCTGTCTATCGCTCTTTACTAGGCTCTTTTCTGTTACAGCAAGGAAGACAAGAAACATTTTACCTTGTAAACAGTGAGATACTTTTATTTAGGGTTGTAGAAATAGCTTGAAGACTTGTTTTAGCATTAAAATGGCAGGGTTTCTCTTCTCGGGGAATGGGCAAGGATGAACCAAGGATATCTAGTGGTGGGTTTTGTTTTGTTTTTTTGTCCTCAATGAAGACTGCTTGGCAGAGGAGAGAATAAAATGTTTGTATGTATCGTGTATTCAAGATACGATTAATATTTACATGTCCTAATGTTTCTAATTGTCCAAGTTTATTAGTTGTGCAGTGTGGTTGCAGAGGACATGTATGCAGCTGCTCCCTTTATTCATATTGATGTATGTGATTGGAGATGTATGGAAGACAGTTTTCTCCAGGAGTTGAGTGTACGCTTCATTTCTGAGCCAGATGTAGCAAAAGCACGTTTGTATAAGAACTTGTTAGAGCAGGAAGACCAGATTAAAGCATGAAGTTAAAGGTTTATCCTTCAGTTAATCCCTGTGGCCTGTAATGCGGTCCAGATTTGCTGCTAGCAGTTTAACCCCTGACCCACTTGCCACTTGAACACTTGAGTTATGTTGCAACTCAACAGGGGTGTGTCTTTTGTATGTTTGTCCCTGGGTAGAGATCGCTCTGATAGATTTAGGAGATCAATAGGTTAGTTTTAAACTTAATAAAAAAAAACTATTTGATTTTTATTCATTTAACACCACATATTGCTAATGTTTAGTTCTTAATCTTAAACAGTAATCACTGCTATGTATTCAGAGCAGTCCGTTTTTGATAACAATGTCCTTTGTTTGTGATGAACATCCAGTATGCTGGAGCTGGTGCAGTAAAGTTGGTGCTGATGCTCGTAGCTGCAAAGGGAATTGGGCTTGAAAGCCTCTCAGTAAGGGCAGCTGGAACCAAAATGGACATCTTTTTTTCTCCGCCCCCAGCTTCAAGATCTCGTTTTGTAAGATGTTGCAGTCTGTGAACAGTTCATAGCCCTTGGCCTCCGTGCCTGGACTGTGCGGTGTTGGACGGGTGCTGATGGCGCAGGCCAAGGCAGGTGCCTTGCCCTTTCACACATTTGGGTTGTTCTGTTCCTTTTGTGTGTTTTGTTGTTGTTGTTGTTGTTGTTGTTGTTGTTGTTTTGTTATTTTCCTAAAGCAAAAGAGCAAAAGCAGCATTTTCACAGCTTTCAAAGCTGCATTTTTTCGGTGGCCAGTAATAGTCCATGAGCAAGTTACTTATTATTCTGGGACTGCTGCTTTCAACCGGTGGTCACACCTGCAAGGAAAGGCTTTTCAAGCCTACACTTAAGCTGTACATAACAGAAGACACCATGTAGCAAGCAGCAGCCTCATGTGCCTATAGCAGGTTCTCCTAGCAAGTTGGTCACAAGCCCTACTGCCAGTTCCAGAATGTGTAGGGGAGGGTAAGGTACATTTAGGCACAATTAGTGTAAGGACCTCAGGCCTGCTCCTTGTCATGGTTGTTGTGTTTATACCAGATAACTACATACAAAAAATGTTTAAGTGTTGTTTACTAGTTATATTGTATTAATTTGCTTGTATGTGAGTTGAAAACAGGCTAAGATTTAGTTAAACCCTGCTTAATGTTTCCAGTTGTCTGGGAGCAGCAGCCCTCTGCTTTAGCTACAGCTCAAAACCCCATGTTCACGAGTAGTTTTAAATTTTGACTTCAGTGCCAGCATCTGGGCTTACTGTATTTCTCGCTAATGCTGACTGCAGTTTGGGAGGTTAATGACATTTTATATGCCCAGGTCCTTCTGGAATGCGTGAGGAACATAAGGATCTGCTTTCAGCTGAGCCACTGTGTTGTGACCTTGACAGATAATATGCATGCAGGTGCTTATGTGTTAGTGGGACAAGATGTTAGATGTAACAGTAAGAATAAAAAAATCCTTTTACAAAAAATCTCCAAGTGTAGCTTCAGAACTATTTACAATCTCCTAATCTCTAAATAGCGATAGTTTTAGTCACGTTGCTTCCTTGCAGAAAGAAACAGTAAAAATCTTAATGGCAATGACTGTACGTGAACTTAAATTCTGTGTGCTGTTTATTTTGCCACTCAGTTCTCAAACAATATTGCCATGGCAACTCAGCACCATGCTTTGAGCTTCATTAGCAGGATTTTAGTAACACCTACTCCAAATATTATTTCTAAACTTTTGCATACCAGTGTCATCAAATAGTTACCTAATTCTTATATCAGTGATATTTTTCCTCTCTATGTCAAAGATTTATGAAAAGTAGGAAGAGATTTTTCTTGTCAGTGTGCTTTTTTTGTCAACAATTCCCTTATCTACTGCTGCAAAGAAAATAAGGTATGCCTATTATTCTTCTACTAAGCCCCACTTTTTTACTGTGACAGTTAGTCTATATCTGTAGGAGCCTGAGGATATTCAAGACAGTTTCTCCTTGTAACAGCATATTATAAAGCTATGTTTCACTCATTTAAGCTCAGATTGCTAACATGTTGTGTTACCTAGAATTATTCATAGGTCTGAGGAAAATGTTTAGCAGCTCACTAAACGTTTAGAAAGATCTTTAGTGTCACTTACTCTTTTAGCCACAATGGTACTTGAAATATAATAATAAATAAAAAACAAAATCCCAGCTCTATTTCAAAATAAGGGAGATAGGCTAGAAGGCCAGCAGTTTACTTTAAAAATAAAAATAAAATGAGAAAAATTGCAAAATGATTTTTTTTGCCTTAAGCGTTAGAACTTTCTGATTTCAAGATAAAATTACGATTTCAACCTTTCCCTTAACTTCTGAAATATGAGTCATTCCAGTGATGGCTGCATTTCTGTTCGTCGCCTGTCTACATAAATCCCTCTTCCATGTTATCTGTGATGTCTTGAGATTTTTCATTTAAACGTTCATGAGCATATCTCTAAAATGGAGAGGGTGAAGGGGTGCTTCTATGTAAGCTGCATTTGTCAGGGAAAAATCCGCGCTTGCTTAATTTCAGTATTGATATTGAACATTATTTAAATATCATGAAACAAGTTTATAATAATAATTGTATAATTCCACAATCTTTTCAACAGGCCTGTTATGCTGCATCTGCTATTGGATATTTGACTGGCAGGTACATTCCATATTTATCAATATTTACAATATTTATTGTAATATATAGTAACTCAACAGAAGCTAGGAACGTTTTTCTGTTTTGGAGCTCTTTTTTAGCATATGCAGAGATAGGGCATAGTTAAACAGGGACATCAATTTTAAATTAATTGTCAGTCCAGTTGTCAATATTTCTGTTGGTATGTTTCAGAGCAGGAGCTAAAACTCATATAATACTGTCAATCTTATAACTGTCTTTAATTCTTCCCATTGATTTCTGATTATTTGTTTAACACCATTGGTGTGAGGGGCAGAAATGACACTATTGTGGTTTGCTGCAATGTGGTGGGCCTGCTATACCTTAATCTTGTCATTATTTTACTCAACAAGTATCTTGCTAATACAGAGACTAATCACGTGCCTGCCTGTCTCCCCTTCTCCTGAGGTGAAATGCTGGCTTTTCCTCATGCACTGCATTTTGGTCTTAGTGTTGGGATTCTGTGGCTTGTGATTTAAAGGGTATCCCAGGGATCCTTTCCTAAAGTACCATCTGCTGTCTGCTTACTCACAAATGCAGACATGATGATGCAGAGGATCAATCCTTATTCTATCTGCAAGTGTTACACCTGTGATACACAGTTATTTGGGTTTTCTTCCTTTCAATAAACCCCTAGAAAGAAGATAATTTTTTTCTCCTATTTAGAGAGTCTGTAGAGCCACTAAGGAATGCTCAGTAGAGGATTTTTAAAAACGAGGATTTTTATCTCACTGGAATAAGTGTCTCTGCCTGAATTAGACTATAATAGAGTTATAAATAAGATTGCATTGAGTCAGATGCACTTCTCTCTTTGCGAGCTTTCTTCATTGACACCTAGTGCTAAAGTGGAGTTGAGAAAACTGAAAAAAGGGAGGGTGTACCAAATCCACATCAATGCTAAATGGTGGAGCAGATGTGGTAAAAGAAACATGGAGCTGGGAAATCATGAAGTGAAACACGATGAACCTGTGTGTATAGCAGACACAGACATTGCATGAGCGGGTGGCATGTAACAACAGTTCACATGATTTTTTTAATTGGGTTGATAAATGATTTCTGATTGCAATATCAGTCCTTCGTGTAAATCCCATGTTGTCGATGCATTTTGAAAACATAAGTACGAGTTCAATATCTTGTATTTCAGCATCTTTTCTTTTTTTTTCCTTCCCTCTAGGCCAGGAGTATGTCTTGTAGTGTCTGGTCCAGGTTTTTTACATGCCCTTGGTGGGATGGCAAATGCAACCGTGAACTGCTGGTAATTTAAGTGCATTTTCTCTTTGAAATTCTAATAATTATTTGCTATTATTTGTTGCAGATACTGGGCTTTGCAGTATTTAGTATGGGAACTTTTTTTCTTTATGCAATCAGAAGTAAATTCTTCATTTGTCTTCCTTAAAAGTAATTTACTTTTTTTTTTTTGTACTATCCTAGATAAAATTCTTTTTTCTTACCCCAGTATGCATTATTGAAAAATCTGTCAACATACCTGATTGCATGGATATGTTTTCAAATAAAGATGATATTCAGCCTATAATGCTTTATTTTTTTTTTTTTTTAAGAGTTTGAGCTTTTTCTAAATTGAAAAGCCATGTTACCTTTGAATTACTGTATTTGCCATATTTCATACATGAACAAATTGACAACTGCATTGTTAAAAGCTGAAGCTGTGTTTGCTCCCCACGCAGACATTTTGAGGGGTAATTAAGAATTGAATTAAATGATGGTACAGCGATAGCATTTACTCCCACAAGCCTTCACTGAAACATGGCAACTTTAGCTGGTCTGCCACTAAAAGCTGTTCAGAATGCTGTGTGAGGTTTTTTGGGGAGAAGCTGTGGTGTTACCAAGCACACGTCACCTGGAGAATTAGATTAGAAATGGCTGATGGACAAGGGAAGCTAGATAATGGGAGCTCTAAGTAACAAAGTTTCGAACACGTTGAAAAAAGACATATAGTGTTAAAACTTTTTTTAAAAAAATCGACTGAAGTTTTGCTGTCCCTATGTGGCTTTAGATAAAAATAGATCACATGAAAACTTTGCATTTGAGCAGTCATGAATTTGGCTGTAAGAAAAAAACAAAACACATTGTGCTTGCTATTGGGCTTGCAGGAGACATTTCTCTTTTCTCACAAGTTGTTTCCTGTCTGAGATAAGCTCTGTTTACCTGACTTTATCTTGTGTAAACCTGTGCACTTGGCAAAAGGATAAAGAAGCAATTTATCTAGTTTGCCAGAAGATCTGACAATGGGGTACGCAGCTGGGAGCAGAAGTTAGAGAGAGGGCTTCTAGCTTCTGTGGCAACAAGGTGTTACGTCCCCATCGTGGGCAAGGAAGTCACATAACGAGACCAAATCTTTAAGGCAAGGTTAGCACCCAGCATTAAGTCTTGTGATTCCGTGACGTAATACCTGGCTTTTAACATGCTGCGGTAGATTGAGCGTTGGCTTACTTCTCACAGAAGGAGGCAAATGGCTGAACTGACCCCACTGGTACTGACTTCGAATAATTCTAAGGGATGGTCCTTAGAGCTCAGAGTTATCCTCTTTGAGTCTGGAAACCTGTTCTTCTGATTACTGTTTCAGTCCCATCCAGGAGAAAAAACCCTCTACTATATCGACTGTAAGAAAGTCAAGCAGTCTGATAGCACAATTTACTAGTGATTGTGTTTTTTGATTTTATTGCCTGAACACAGATTGCTTGAGTGGAAGAGCCTTTAGTTTACCCTGGAAACTTGTCACAGTGAGCTGTTGGACGTGAATCTAGCCAACTAGGAAGCTAGTGAGGTCTTGGTAAACTACATTTCCAAGGGTATAATGTGTTACTTCACATTAAAAATTACCTACAACACTGCTGCTTCCTTTCCTGCCTCACCCTGAGCAAAAGATTTTTGTTATTTCAGTTAGGCTTTGAAAATAAACTCCGAAGAAGAGTTTGCATTAAAGATTTCTGTATGCAGTCGCATGGTGCAGTACTGTTCTTTACCAGAGATTGCACTTGATTTTTTTCAGTTTACTAAAGTTCTTCTCTTCCAAGTCCATAATGCTTGAAACTCTTATTAGTTTCATTGTAGTCAGTGTTCTTCCTGCTTCACTGTTGTTTTGGACTTAATTTAATTTAACTACTTGCAGTAATAAGCACCGCTCTTACAAATGTCTACAGTATAGTGCCAGTAGTACAGTATGATGAGTACACGGGGGAAAAACTTATTTCTGGTTACAATTATATAAGATTTAAAAGCAAAATCAAATATTTTGAAGGTATAGCTGTTGGGGGTAGCTGTATTAAGAATAGAGTATTCTCCTTATTGTATTTCAAAATTTTGGGAAGTAGTTTATTTTTTTATTAATACTTTTAAATAAAAACATGAAAAAGGAATATAGGGTTTGTCACTGTTAAACAGACTGGTTTAAACTATCATTTAATATGGCCAGAATGTTCTAAAACTAGACACCTAAAGGCTGCTAAGAAGTCAACCACCTGATATTGATATTTAGAGTCCACCCCTGTAATGTGCTGGCCACTTTCTATTCACGTTGATGTCTTTACAGTAGTAGGATTTGGCAGTAAGGTGAATTTACAGATGTGATTGCTGTTACAAAAACATATGTATGCATATATATTTTTTAATCCTTTTCTAGGCCTTTGATTGTTATTGGAGGGTCTTCTGACAGAAATCAGGAAACCATGGGAGCTTTCCAAGAATTTCCACAGGTACACAGACATAACTTTCTACAAAATAGTTTCAGTTAAATAACCAGTGATATTTCTTCCTTAGTGTAGGGATAACAATCCCAGTTACTAACGTTTCCTAGCAGGTTGTGTAATGCTGTTGATTTGCTCCATCTACTGGTTTAACATTGACACTGTAATCCACCAGATTACTTGTATTGTCTTTGTCCATCATCATGCTGCAATTCGTGCTGTTTTAGGTCTCAGCTGGTATTTATTGTCCTTGCCTGTCTGTTCTGAGATGGAAGAGAAAAAAAATAAACTTTACAAGAACAGAAGCAGCACTTTCTGGGAAAAATACATAAGCACTTAGTGAATGAGTGTGGCTTGACAATTTACACCAGCTGAGGAACTTTGATTTTCTGTGTGGGAGTTTTCCCCTTGTTGCTTTCAATCTGTCATTTTTTCATTTCATTCATGTCGAAGGGAGTTGGAAATGACCAAATCGCTTTGATAAATGCGTTTAACCATTCTATTGATTTATTTAGGTTGAAGCTGGTAGGCTGTACAACAAACTGTCTGTCCGCCCAAGCAGCCTTGAAGTTATTCCTGCTGTTATTGAAAAGGTATGAAAAATTAGCAACAGAACATCTTGTCTCCTCAAATGTCTCCTACTGCATAAGGTCTGTGGGTTTTTTTCTTTTGTTTTGTTTGTTTGATTTGTTGATTTTGTTGTTGTTTTGTAAAGTTGTTACTATAACTACTTTGATCATGCAGATGCTAGCTGGTGGTGTTGACTGAGTGAATTAACACCCAGGGCTTTTTTTTTTTTTTTTTCTATGAACAGTGCTGTGGAAAAGATTAGAAATAAATATTGTTCTAGTCTGATGTTTACTGATGCCTGCAGCATTTTTTGTTAGCTTCAGTCAGAGCTGCAAGGATTTTGATGAAAAAATGCTCTTAGGGAGATGTGCAAGAACTAGAAATGCAATAATGCAAACTTCAACTCTTTTAGCTCTGAAGTTCTGTTACTAAGCGCTTTCATAATGCGAAGATTTGGAGGGGGGAGGCGGAGATGGTTGTATTTAGTTTTGAGGTGTGCAGATTGTTTTTGTTTGTTTTGCATGTTTGTCTGAGAAAGAACACATCCTTATCTCTATGCTTCAGGAAGGGTTTCAGAAGACTCCTGCTGTGGGAACAATTTAGCCATGTCAGCCTGAATTCTGTATAATTCTGAATAATGCTGTTTTCAGAAGTGCGAATTCTGAAATTCAGAATATCTACCTGTAACAGAAGAGCTAAGAGCATAATAGAAGATGGAGGAGTTGGTTGTCTTTTTTCTCTGTTTATGTTAGCTTAAATATTTTATTCTAGTATTTCCAAATACAATTGCTTGTAATACAGTTGTCTTATTCTAAATTAAAGAATTTACAGTCTAATACTGTGTGTAGGGAGAAATGTAAATAACTGTTAAACCTGAAATCTATAGGTATAAATCGGTCCTTGGGATTTTTCCCTGTGATAGTTTAGCAATCTGAAACACGTCAGTACATACTGAAGCATGTTCTTTGTTGTTTTTGTTTGTTTGTTTGTTTGTTTTAATTTAATGTTCTTTAACATCCTTTCAAATGCGTTAAAGCGGATCATCTGTTTTCTAGGCTGTAAGAACCAGCATGTATGGTCGTCCAGGTTCCTGCTATATTGACATACCTGGAGATTTTGTGAATCTGGAGGTGAATAAGAGCTCTGTCAAGTATGTACAGATTACATTCATTATTTTTCAAGGCACTGAATAAATTTTAGTTTTAAGTTTCTTTAGTATTTTCTTAAAACAAGAAAAAGATAAAAAGAAAAAGAGATCAAATAATCTGCTATGAGGCTGAAATAATGATACTAAAAATTGACTCTCTTAATTTAACTTTCCATTATAATGTTATTTGGATTATAGTTTATCATTAAGTGTGCAAAAAATGAATGAATTACTGTGATGGTAGAACACCAATGTTACTTCATCTCTGGAATAATGCTACCTATAGGATTAAAGGAACATGCAAGCAAAATTTTGAAGTCTGTTTTAAAAAATATACGTATTCTGTTCTCATAAATTCTGTGGGTAATGTGGTACGAAGCAGCTGTGGTTTTATGCTAAACAATGGGTCTTATCTTCTGACACTTCTTCTTTTGTATTTTTTTTAAAGACCCTCTTCTATTCTGCTTGTTTTCCAGGTACGTAGAATGCTGCCCACCACCTCCCACCAGCATGGCTGAACACTCTGCTGTATCCAAGGCAGTATCTATCATCGCTCATGCCAAGCAGCCTCTGTTAATCATTGGCAAAGGTAGCATGCTTTGACTGCACATACGTAGGAAAAGACCAATGACCGAAATGATTTCTTTTCCCCACCAGTGTTAGCCATCTATTTTTCACATTATATTAAAAAAAAACTTTGAAATTTAATGTTAAAATCTGTTCTGTTTTTAAAACATTTTAATTTTGTGCAACTTCCCTTTTTCATCTAGGTTAAAAGAAAAGTCAGTTGATGAAATATGAGTTTAAGCAGAAAAAAATCAGCCATTTTTTTTTAACTGTAAAGATACCACCAGGAATTCCCAAATTCCCAACAAATTTCTATGCCATAATACAGAACTTCAATCATCCAAAATTAAATTTGAGCCCAAATACCTATTGTTCAGTGTGTTATATTTGAATTTTCCAGAATGAAAAATAACAGGCAGCTTTCACGATGGGAAATAGTGCTTTTTCTGCCACTAATGTAACCAGGCTAATTGAAACTCAGGTGGATGCAGTAAGTTTCAGTAGTATTAAGCAGTCTCTTTCGTTTCATTCAGGTGCTGCTTATTCACATGCTGAAAATAACATCAGAAAGTTGGTGGACCTTTGTGGACTGCCTTTTTTACCTACCCCAATGGCAAAAGGAGTAGTTCCTGATAACCATCCAAATTGTGTAGCTGCAGCAAGATCCACGTAAATATAAAGCAAGGCTTCTAACCCTAACATCTGAGAAACAACTGGGAATTGTGGTGTTTTACAAATTCCAGGGAAGACAAAACATATACATCAGAAAGTGTTTTCAGCTATGTTTCGCAGCTCATTTTAGAGCGCTGAAGATCTTGCTTGGAAAGAAACAACAAATTTAGGTGGATTGCTTCTGACAGCGCTTAGAATGTGGACCAGGAAGATACTTGTCTGAGAGCTAGTCTTTTGTAGCTATGAAACCTACGGCAAGTAGATGTATCAATGTTGCTAGTGTGCATTTCATAACAAAGTGAAACTAGTGAACAGTTTATCTTAAGTATTTAATTTAGTGCACTTGAAAAACTATTAGCCTTCCACTTTAACATCAGAGAAGCAAAACATAACAGACAGCAAAACTTGAACTGCAGTAGTTGTGTGGTGTTTGCCATCACTGTATTGCACTTTAGTTAGAAAGAAAAAGAAAAGTATTTCAAAATCTATTGAATGAATTTATAAAATTTTATTCATAAGAGTTTTTGCAAAACTAATGTGAGTGAACTGTAAGAACCGTGGCAGGTACGAGTATGCACAGTTAGCTTGCAGATGGCACATTGTTATACTCGAAAACTAAAACATTTGCCCTTTGTCAGGGATCATAGCTTTATCATTGGTAAGCATAATACTCATAAGAAAAATTGAGAACAAAAGAAAACACCATGTATTGTGTACGTAGCTGGAAGGTAAATTAACAGGAGCCTAAACTGAGAGGGCTGCAACACTCATAATTTTGGCGATTACCGTTGTCAGTATCAGAGTAGTGAGTGTTTTGCTTTAACCTCAGCTTCATGATAGCATTTTATTAGTCTCCCGGTGTTACAATTACTTTCTTAACACAGTGTATTAGGAACACAGTAATTTTTTTTTTCCTTGAGCTCATAAATTCAAGAATGGCTTAATGATTGGCTATGTAAAAGTTCAGGGGTTTATGGAGCTAAACAAGAAGCTGAGAGGAGGAAAGGATTACACATACATTCTTGTGGTTATACATATATACATATATACTTTGATGATTATTATTACTTCTAATTTTGAAAACACTATTAAATTTAGCAACAATTCCTCCTAATCTAATTCTCGTTTGCCTTTATAGGGCATTACAGCATGCTGATGTAGTCATCTTGCTTGGTGCAAGGTTGAACTGGATTTTGCATTTTGGTCTTCCGCCAAGGTTTCGACCAGATGTAAAGGTTATTCAGGTAAGCACAAAATTTACAAGTTGAAGGAAGTCCTCTGTGTTCCAGCATTGTCTAGAATAGTTTGCAAATTATTTTGGTAGCATAGTTTGTGGCAAATTCTGCCCTACAGACAGCACAATAGAGATCACATAGTTACAGTAGTTCTCTAGAAATAGTTGTGATTCCTTTAATTTTAATTTATTCCTTGTATTTTCTAAAAATGCTTAAAAAACTTTTCCAGCTATAAAGGACTTGGTGCTGATGTGAGGAGAGCAGACACTTTCGTGTAGTTGTTTAATACAAGATTGGACTCGTGATATGCATATGATCTTTGGAGCTTTGGAATGTCAGTGGTTGAAAACAAACTGTCCTTAAATTGTGAAACCTTTCGTACTGTTCGACTGCTCTCTCAGTTGGATATTTTCAAAAGACAATGACCTTCAGATCCAGAGTCAGTCAGTCATTGTAAGAGCTCAGTCACTCAGAGATGTTCATGGGGGAAAAAAAAAAAAAAAAGAAAGGCTATTTAACTAATTAGTGTATTTGGTAATATGCCAGCTCCTAGAAAGACAAGTTGTTAAATTGATTATGTCCCAAAGATATTCTTCCTTAGAGCCTGTGATCGAAGAGTAATAGTTGACAGTGTGGTGTGGCTGGCCCACTTTCAGTGATCTAGAACATTATCTCAGTTTCCAAACTTCATCTTTTTCAGAGGAATAACATTATTTGTTTAACTAGAATTCTTTTTGACTTTTGAAATCAGTATTTCTTCTGTTTCTTTTATCTAAAAAATGCAAAAATACTTCTTAATCTCATTTAGAGTCACTTTTTTTTCACTGTCAAGGGTTAATATTAAAATTTGACTTCGAATAAAGCATTTCCAGATGTCATTTCAGTAAAAGGCAGAGGAATTTGTTTGTACGGCCAAAACAGTGTATAAAAACAGTCAGATAATGTTCCTCACTTGAACTGGAAAAAAAGTAAATCCCTATAATAACTTTGAGTTAATGGTGGCCTTTCTTTTTGAAATACAGATTGATATTTGTGCAGAAGAGCTGGGGAATAATGTGAGACCAGCTGCAGCTTTACTAGGTGACATAAATGCCGTGACTAAGCAGGTAATGTAATGTCAGGTGTTCTCCTTTTTTGACCTTAATTTCTTCTGATGTATAGTTACTAGTTTAAAACAAAAACAAGGAAAGGCATGTTTCCTGCAATGTACCCGTGCTGTGCATCCCAAGTTAAATGTTAAAGATTCTGGTTTGTGTAGGGATCCTTCTTGATAACATTCTTGATGCTTGTTGTGTTCTTATATCTATTGAAAGACATTTGCAACATTTCAAATGTCTTTGCAGCTTTTAGAAGAGTTCAGCAAAAGACTACTGAAATATCCTTCTAATTCAGAGTGGTGGAAGAAACTAAGAGAGAAAATAAAGAACAATGAGGAAAGATCAAAGGTATTATATCAAAGAAATTAGGAGTTTTCTTGCCTTAACAGGTACTGATACATAATTTTATCACTGCTCTATTTTCAAACTTCTCAGTTAGTTCGGACATTTATGTCCAAAGCAAAGCTGGTGGAAACAATTTATATTAACTGTAAGTAGCTCTCAAGCCAAAATACCACAGACAGCGTATGCTTAACTTTATACAACCCATATTCTGCAAGTTCAGATGCTTTTTTCCAAGGTGGGATTAAAATAGATCAATCGTAGCAGTTCGCCCTTTTGAACTTCCTCCTAACATACAGATGGCAACTTGTTTAGAGTTACCAACAGTGAAACCTGTGTGTGTGAAAAAATTAATGTGTCACTCAGGTTAAACTGGATTTAGTAGGTTGCTATTAATGATGGGCCAACCAAGGGAGCAAATTGCTGACCAGGATTCGCCTCTGATAAATGGTGTCACCAGGATAAACCATAAGTGACCTTGAAATATAACATGGAAGGCCAAATACTTCATCCCAACCTTGTATAGTACCATAGTATTATTTATGTATCTCAATTCTGCACCTTACTCTGTATTCTGTTATTTTTAAGGAATTAGCATTGCAGAAATCCCTGCCTATGAATTACTACACAGTCTTTCATCACATCAGAGAACTGATACCCAAGGACAGCATTTTAGTAAGTGAGGGAGCAAACACCATGGACATTGGACGAACTATGCTTCCTAATTATTATCCCCGTCAAAGGTGTGGTATTTTCTTTGTTGTGTTGGCTCAACAGACTAGAGTTTTATATAAATGTTTTCATTTATATGAATTTTTATCATCCTTTTATAATTCCCAGAATTTTTATTATTCTTTTTAAAGTCTCTAAACAAAATAGATGTATGTTGGCTAAAGGGAAGTTATCCACTCATATACTGATGTCCTGTCAGAGATTTTAAGTTCCCTGTGACCTGTGTGCTCTGCAGCAGAGGGATTATAGTTTCTCACTCTTTCTTTTGTGGAAAGTGAGCGAGGAGCATTATAATAAATTCTCCAATCCAGATGCTTCTTTCTGTGCTCAAAGGGTATGGTAAATGCTGATTTAAAATAAGAATAGTTGTTTGGAATCTCATGTTGAAAAGAATTCATGCAGAACAAGTGTTTCTTTGAAACATAACAATTAAAGAACAGGGAAAACTTGAGAAGATAAGTTCGTTTTGAAAATTGAATTATATATTGAACACACTTCCATGCAAACCTGTATGCCTAAAATGCAGGCACCCAAAATCAGAAATGTGTGGATGTCATCTTATTAAAGCTATACCACACAGAATTATTATAGGTAAGAATTAAGTTCCGTTTCTTGAAGAGTGGGGAAAAAGTTCTCCCTGGGTGAGATGAACCATTTGATCTGACTGGGAAGCTTAGAGCCTTCTTGTGAAAGTAACACATCCTAGATGAACCTAAATACTTATTTGTAAACAAAACAAAACCTAAAAACTTCCAGTGAAGTTGGAGGAAGAGTTTGCATTTTTCCCACTTTTTAAAATAAGGACACAGTAAATTGGCTTCATATTGAATTGCGCATGTCTGAAAGCAAATATGAGAAGTTAACCCTAGAGTAATCTAGTTCTTCATGTACTTTTGTTTCCATTATGTGCTTCTGACTGAAATGATCTAACTTAATTACAGCTTGCAATTTGATTTCAAAAGTTGAACAGAAGACTAAAGTTTGAACAGCATTATTTAACTGATGGCTTTCAGACTTCTAGTTACGCTTCCAAGGAATTAAATACAGAGAGATTTCATGTAGTCTGCCTATCTCGAGAGTAATTACTATGTTACTATGCAAGCTAAAAGCATATAAGAATAGTCTTTCTTTATTGTAATACCACTAGTGTATGAGAGTTCTCAATTTTAATTAGTTTGAGTATGTTTGTCTCAAATTATTTTCAGTCTTATTTGATGTTTAAATGAATATAATAATCCATATGTCTGGGATCCAAACAAACTAATTGTTTATGAAACAATATTGGAAAAGTATATGAGTAATTATTAAAATTAAATTGTGGATTAACTGAAAAGTTTGAGTGAACTTCGAGATTCTAGAGAATCTTAGAGATTCTATGTTCTCACCTTTAGGCTTGATGCAGGTACTTTTGGAACAATGGGAGTTGGACTGGGTTTTGCCATAGCAGCTGCACTGGTAGCTAAAGACCGAACACCTGAAAAGCGGGTCATCTGCATAGAAGGAGATAGTGCTTTTGGATTTTCTGGGATGGAAGTGGAAACAATTTGCAGGTAACTCATTTTTGCTCAAGAAGACCCTTTTTGCATGTTGCCTGGATCAATTAAACTAGAAGGCCAAGAATGCTGCTGTTATAGGGTACTCTTAAATTAAGACACAGGAAAACAAGCCAAACACTATCCGTAGTCATTTTTGACTGTATTGTTACCAGTAACAAGTAGATCATGTTTCAGGTGAAAGTGTTTTTTTTTAATTTATAATTTTATTTTTAATGAAATGTAACACTTTCAACACCTTGCAGAAAGGTACAGATATTTCAAAGATCTTCCAAATGTATCTCTGTAGATACAACTTGCCAATCGTGATTATTGTGGTAAACAACAACGGGATTTACACTGGTTTGAATGCAGATAACTGGAAAGAAATGTTACAATATGGAGATCCTGCTACATGGTGAGCATCTTCAGTGTCTTGTTAATTAAGGAAGAAATGACCAAAATAGTCATTCTGTTCGCTTTTAATGCTTTATGATTCACAGTGAAATTTTTCATGAAGTGAACCTAAGTCCTAGGGTTAGTTTGAGTAAAAAAGAACCAGTTACCAAAGGTGAGGAATTAACCTAATTACAGACTTTTGTTTACACAATGTCTAGCAGAGATGACTCCGTTAGTCATCTCAGGTTCCAGTAGCAGCTCAGGCCCCACAGGATACAGAGTTCATAGTGGGATAACCTCCAAAATGACAATGGTCTTCCAAACTACCCAAGGCCTGTGTTGTAAGTATACGCTGGGCTTCTGCTTCTGGAGCTGAGATCCCTGTGCCCTGAACTAGGCTAAAAGCCTACTCAAGAGTGTCTCCAGATGAAAAGTGCGACTGTAAGCATAGCTTAAATGGTATAGGAAACAGTTCCTCCAGCCCAGAAGAATTCATCAGGCCAGAACAGTAATCATCGCATACTTTTAGAATTGGTGCAATGAAGTAATTAAATTGGTCAATCTGGCAATTCTTCCCTGCTGTTTCTCAGAGTTTTCTGTTTCACTGCAGTGTACCTCCAGTTTCTCTCCTGCCAAATTCACACTATGAGGAAATTATGTCTGCATTTGGTGGTAAAGGATATTTTGTTAAAACACCAGAAGAATTGCAGAAAGCTCTGAAAGCAAGCGTGACTGACAAGCAAACACCTTCTCTTATAAATGTAATGATTGATCCACAGTCTGACAGGAAGAAACAGGTATTTATGTTTTCCTTTCTTGAGTAGTTAGGAAGCATCACCAAAACTGCAGAGAATGCAGATGATTGAAAGGCAGATTCTCTTCAGAGTTGGGAGATGGCAAAATCAGTGCCCTTACACTGCTTTGTCTTCTTTCCTTGTTTTTTCATTGGCTCCTACTGATGCCTAGCATCTTTAATGACTCTTCGCAGACATGACAGTTGTTCCTTCCTATTCCTAACAAAATGAGACAAAACATTTTTCTGAGCAGTCTTTATTTATGTCTTGTGGATTCCATCTGGTAGTTAGTACATATTTGTATCAGGATCCCCTTACTGTTCGCCCATTCTGATAAGTATTTTATTCTCTTTTTGGCTTCCAGGAATTTCCTTGGCTTACTCGATCTAACCTGTAAAAGAAGATGAAGTTAATGGTGGTGTAAGGCAACGCATTAAGGAGAACTAAATTGGTTTCCAGAAGTGAAACCAGTAAAATGCTTTTACATAAACAGTGGACTGATGGGATTAAAAAAAAAAAAGATACTAAAGTAATCTTTAAGTGCTGAAATTAGGTAACTGTACAATGAACAAGACACATTTTAATGCATACTAGGCTTTCTGAGCTGATTGCACAGAGACATTGATGATAAAACTGTGTAATTTTTCTTTTATTCATAGTCATATCCATCAAGATTCGTGAATTGATATCTAAATTATCTTAGCTCTGGAAGAAGGGAATAAGCTGGTGGTTTTTACTGCTAGAAACACTGAAGTCTGCGACTACAGTAGCTTCATTTTTATCTGACCATCGTGTTACTTGTTTGAGAACTGATCTTGTAATGAGCAAAATGAAGGATCTTATTATGAAAGTGCTCGTTTGCCTTGTTGTGCACTGAAGCCCACAGGGGAGATAGTTGCCTCATAATTTTACATGATGCTTTTTCAGCTTCTACTCCAGGTAGAAGTAGTGTATCAAAAAACTCAAGGACTGAGTTTGTCTATTGCAGTTGGGTTGTGATGGCCTGTTAACTGGGGCTTCTGGGGCTTGCAGGAAAAAACACTAAAATGTTGTTTGAAGTTTTACTCTTTGCAAAAGCACTGTCATCCCTGTAGGCAGAAAATGGGACTGAACTCATTAATGAGCTTTCCAGGATTCATAGGCTGTGTATCCTTATAAGCATGGAAAGGAAAGGAAAGGAAAGGAAAGGAAAGGAAAGGAAAGGAAAGGAAAGGAAAGGAAAGGAAAGGAAAGGAAAGGAAAGGAAAGGAAAGGAAAGGAAAGGAAAGGAAAGGAAAGGAAAGGAAAGGAAAGGAAAGGGAGTGTTAGCTGGAGCTTAATGTTTAGTTCAGCTGGCATCACAAAGCAACTGCCCTATGTCTGGTTAATTGTGCAACAAAAGCTCTTCCATACAGTGTATTTACTGTATAGAAACTTAGTGTCCAGCTCCCATGCACTGTGATATAGAGCTGAGATTTTAAAGAGCAGAGGCTGGCCTACTTGAGGCTGTATCTACTGTTTTCACTTGCGTCTGACAATCTGACTTAGAACTTGGACTTTAAAAGTAGCTCTTTCTCTGTGCTTCGGTCACAGTGGCCTACAACAACTACGTTCAGTATACAGTAAGCGAGTCACTTTATATGTTCTTAAATACACTGGCAGGTTCTTTGTTATTCTGCGTGTATGACAAAATTCTGGCTTTGATTGGGCTTTGGTTGCTTTATGGTCAGTTATTCCAGTAACATTAAATATTAATTAACTAATGAAAGGCATTTGGATGACTGAAGGAAGAGAAGGACTGGGCTGGCAGGAGGTCCTGGGCTACAGTTAGATGTGCTGCAAGAACCTTAGCTTGTTAGTTCTTACACTTCAATCTGGGTATTATTTTTGTGCAGGTCTATCTGACGTGAGCGAGTACTGCAGACTGCTGGAGATAACACTACTTGCTGTGTGTTTGGCTATGTATATGTGGGGTGTGAAAACTCTAGTGTAGGACTGCTGAGATGGCAGAGTTGCTGTGTTCTGTGGGGTCTTCTGCAGGGAGCATGGAGCGACATTGGGTCTTGGCACAGGTTTTGTTTCATTCCTCCTTATAACTTTCCACAAACTTATTTTAATATGTTAACTGATGTTGATGTGTTTAACTGATTAAACACGCTCTATTATGATGATGTAAAATGTTCATAAGAGATAATGTTGGGGCTGACCAGAGGGGCAATCATTTGTATTTGATAAACAAATGCATAAATTCTTGTTTGATATTTAAAAATTAATAAAAATATATATTTTCCTGGTGTTTCTCCTTTAACAAGAGTACTTGAATTGTGTTAACATTTTGTGTCAGCTGTAGCAAATCAGTTTAAGTTGGATTTGTAGAAAACTTGTTGATTAACCGCAATAGTATGCACGGTTCATTTTAATAAGGCAGCTGGAAGATGGAAAGTAAAGAATTTGAAACTGTGGAGAGGTGACAACATAATTGATACCATTAGTTTGGATGCCACTGAGCTTTTGAGAAGCTCAGAAAAGAATTAGCACTGCATTTCTTATAGCTTTAAACTAGACTAATGCCATGATACAATAGAAACTCTCAGGTTGTAGTAATTAAGGGGTATTTTTCAGGAGAGCAAACATAGTTTCTATTTATAGAAAGAAAAAGGAAATTTTATTGAGGAAAGTGAAATTCATGCTACTTTGTTTATATAGCTTGCCTTGTCTTACACCCTGGAGTTGCATCTAAGGGGGGTGTTAGGCAGCTGAAACTGCATGAAAGAAACATTTTTTCAGAGTTGAGACAGGAAGAAAATATCTTTGACATATGTCCCCATTTTATTAAAAGGAGCAAGAAACTACAGATCTCATAGGTCTAGGGAGTGCTGGCCCATATGGCTTTAGCCAATGTGAAATCTTTCAAGGCCAGAGCACAGAATTAAAGGTACTGAACAGTCGCAAGGAACAAAAGGCCAGGGCATCGGCTGAGAGAAGATGCTGTGGAAGAGGTACTGAATGTAAGGTACTTTGTTTAAATTATGATTGAATGAGGCACAGCTCTGAGTCTTTTTTTAAGGTAAACAAAAAATATTTGAAGATTTGGTGTACCTATCGTGGGTGACCTCTGTCAATCACTAGTTTAGTTCCCATGAAAGCTTTTCTTGCAGTGGCCTGCTCAGGTTGGGGAAACTCAGCAGTTCATGCCAGCAGCGATTGTCCTCTACAAAGAGAAGACACAGGCATGCACAAAAGCCTGTGACTTATTTCTGCCCTGGCCACATTGTGGCTTTGTAAGTTGGGCTGAAGATCCCAGGTGCAGCTTTTTATGCTATTTAATAGACCTCGGTTGCTGTGCTTAGTGTAGAAAAGCGTGCTTGTCACCCTGCTACTCAGTGATGTTCTGAGATCACAGCAGATATCAGAGCTGATCACTGTAACAACATAGAGGCAGTGTAACTTCTGATTTATTTACTTATAACTGGATACCATAATGAGCAAGAAACAGCTATTCTGAAGGGGACATTTGCTGTTTCTTCTGGTGATTTGATGGAAAACAGATGGATGGGTTTTAAAGAGGCCCTCAGTAAAGCAGACCCTTCGAGCTAATTATGGCACACACTAATATAAATGAAAATGATTTCAGTGTCTGTTCTTTCCAGGAATCTCTAGGCTGCCTGAAATAGTGCAGAAATAAGTAAGAGAAATTAATAGAATGACAATTTGCTTGCTTCAGTTAATACTCTGTAGAATTTTTGTTTTTTGTCAGTGTTTTCAAGGTAGAGAGAAAGGAAACACCACTGAATATGTAGCGTAGAATAGTTTACTTCAGACTTTTTTGGCTTGTCAGCTCCAGCAGTCTGAGCAATTGTGTAATATCCTGGGGAAAACTCTTAAGTGGGATGCTTTTAAGACAGAGTTTGAGTTGCTGTGTTTTGGAGTTGACAGAATGCACTAGCTGTCAACCTGGGGTTGTATAAATCACCATGGACATATGAAAGTCAGCAACTTAGAAAAATCTTTGCACAGAGCTAGCTGATGGGAGATTTCCCTGTAGTCTCTAGTGTTGGTAATGCTACCAAATGAGGAAATAGTGGAAGACCCACATTAAGCATTTTTGCACCCAAAATGTACGCAGCAACATCAATCTGTGTGCCTCTTGCTTCCAGAAAGCAATCCCTGCATTCCTGGGCATGGTTTTGTGCACTGACTAACTGTAGCTGTTGCAGCATGAAAAAGCATAACCTGTACCCTACCTGGGAACCGAAATGTCCGGCGCAGAGGCCCTTCTGCTGGCTGTGTGGTGGCTGCTGCAGGTTTGTGTACTTCCACACCACCTTGCAGCCGCAGTGACAACACAACATGCCCTCAGGCACGCGTCCAAGCTAGAGCTCCGTGGTGTCTGGATAAAAGTCTCTCTGTAATGAAATCAACACATTAGATGTATAAGGGGAAAAAAAAAAAAAGTTGGCACTCTTAAAGAGCGCTTGAAGAACTTGTCATCTCTATCCTTGATGCTGTCATTAAGATAACATGCACGTAGGGCATTTTATAGACCTTGGCCTTGGGAGGTGCTGATGCCAATACCCAGGGACTTGAAGGCATGCCTCAAGTGTCCTTGTCACAGCAGGGAGACGCGGCTGGGGGCTAGGTGTGAGCGTCTTTTTAGGCGGGCCACAAAGCTGCTCACTGCAAAGACTGGGGTAACATTCAAGGGCTCAGAAAAGCAGCAGAAATTCTGTTGGGGAAAAATGAACATTTCAACCCTAGCAGGTATGTTATACCACCAGATAGGTAGCTCACCCTCAGCCTCATTCTAGGTAGCTGAAAGCAGTGAGCCCTTTATTACTGAGCTTGGAGTCAGAGCTGACTTTTTTCAAAGTTTTCATCCCTGTGTGCCAAGTTGCCACTTGGCAAGGATGTCTTTAATACAAACGAGAGAACCTTCAAAAGTAGGACTTTAAAATGGCAATGCTAGCGCAGCCTTAATTATAGTTCCCTAATTCTGCAAAGGGAGCTTGGAAAATGCATTTGTCTGGTTTAATTAGGCTCAGCTGCATCCTGTGTTTAGAAGACGACAACTGGTGTACCAGGATGACTGGGCAATGTGCAGTGCCCAACTCTGTGCCTTGTGTGCTGCCACAGTAAGAGTACTGCCCGGGCTTTGAAATTTAAAGCCCTGTAAAAAGGCAAAGCCTCTCTACCTGACCCAGCAGATTTGAAGTGGGGTTGTGGGCTGCCTGACAAGTGCAGTTCCAGAGAAGTCTTGTTTATTCTGCATAGTTCTGCTTGCCGTAGTGTCGTGGTCAGCACTTTTGCTTTTTATCTTTAAAAAAAAAAAAAAAAAAAAAAAAAAAAAAGCACATGCTTGATTTCAGGAGCAGCTTCGTTGGCTTCACTTGGATGTCTGAGGTTCCATTCATGATCACATCTTTTCCTGAATTGGGGTGCTCTGGCAACTCACCTAGCAGGGATCCTCTGCAGAAAGCTGCAGTGCCAACGCTGAGGGGCATTTTCCAAGGTGTGTGCCCTGGTGTTCAGCTCTGTTTGCTTACATCTTAATGATGCAATGGTGCAGTACAGATAGCAGGTGTAGGTGCTGCATTGCCAGCATCCACATAGCACTCTGGGATGGAGAGTCCGGAGACCACAGTGACGGTTAAAGCAAGAATATTCACAGAGGAAAAAAGAAAGTTGTGCTTTGTGGTGTTTAATTGATTGGGCTTCTTGGCAGGCTGGATGATAAATCACTCAAGTAGGAGTCACGAGAGCCAATTACTGCCAGATCCTCTCCTGCTCTGTGCCTCCAGCAGCACTGCAGTGATACAAGTACAGGCAGCAACTCCTGCAGACCTTCACTAATAGGAGTAAAAAACAGCAAATAGACAACCCAAATTATTTAAGATGAAAGAATTACCCTGAGAACTATTTCCATTTCCTCTAGATGCATGCGTGATGAGTGCATTGCATCTAAAAAGCATTGCATATTGTGTTTGCCCTGCATGGTGGTCTGCTCCTGTGCAGCAGATAAAGCACAAAGAGGACACGCTGGACATGCTATATAGGCACTAAATAACCATTCTGCATCTCCATGAGATTCCTGACTGTCTGTTTCTTTACAGCAAACGCTTGCATTGTAGATATGCAGAGGCTTTCTGTATGTCTGCTGCTTTCTGCATGTATGCACTCAAACAGCCCCGCTGTTGTACAGAATTATAAACAATCCCACAGCAAATGCTAAATGATTTGCAGTTTGAAAAACAAGGATGAAACAACAAGAAAGGGGAAGAGGAGTGATGTTAAAAAGGTCAGCAGCTGAATTATTGTTTTAAGGTTGTTTTGTTTTGTTCTGCCTTCCAGCATTAGAAGGCCACAGTGTAGTTCTTCTGATAGCTTTGATGGAAGTCACTTGACATTATCCCCTAATGTTTAATCATGTTCATAACTCTTCTATGCTGTAGCTTGTTCCATTATCAATCAATGGGGAGGGGAAAAAAAAAAAAAAGCATGCATGGGAATCAATCATGGGAAAAAAAAAAGTGAAAGGCTGAGCCTTTGAAACAGGTCTAAAGGTACAAAGTTAGAGTTTGGATCTGAAAACTAAAAATGGGGTGAGATTTGGGCTGCTCTGAAGACAAATAATTTCTGGAAGGTGTAAAGTAAGTGAAATTCTCTAACCGGTTTTGTATCTCTGCAAGTGGAGATGCATGGAGAAGTGGGGGACAGAAGGCCACTGCTTGCTTTGCAATGCATCAAACATCTGTTAAGTGACGAATTTGCCAAAAGGGTTGCTATTGGAAGTTGCTAGGCATCAGTGTGCTGCCCTTAGGATGTGCTCATCCATCTGAAGACTTACTAGCACTGGCTTGCGTTTGGCTGGCTGTGCACAGTGACCTGCTGCCCTGCTGGGTGAGCAGCACGAGTGAAGCTGTGAAGTCAGAACTCTCCCACGTGGCTGAATTTACTTCATCGCTCAGTCTGTGGGTCTGGTCCTATATGGGCTTCAGAATTAAACAAATCTAAACTCATCAGCAACGAAATGATGAAGCCGTTCTTTGTTTTTCAGCATTTGCAATTTTTGTTTTCACTTCAGCAGTTGCCTCTGTTCTTGTAGATAATAATGTCTTCCAAAGCAATGTTAGCCATGTTGTCCGAGTACAAAATCTAAATGTTCGGCATGAATGATGCAAGTGTGTGAACTTGACCAGATATTTTTATTGTGAAAACCAATCACTGTTAAATAACTAACAAGTTTTGCAAGGAAGACATAATTATAAAAAATCTTCTCCATCTCGCACACTAATTGAATGAGCAGAATTCTTCTGTACTACTTTGCAGACAGCGTCTGTTATTGAATTATTGCATTACCACTGGGTTGCTGTTTTACCTTTGGCCCACTCAGCAGAAGAGCATTCAGCCTTTTGAACTAGAAAATCTCAATTATCTTTATCCTTTTAATTAGAACTGTGTTCATACTGGACCCTGAGATTGATGATATTTTATTTGAACTACATTCATTTTCCTTTGGATTGTTGATGAAGGATCTGCCAACAGAAAATGGATAGGACCGAGAAAAAAAAACATTCTTTTTAACAAGTATTCATTAATTCTTGCATAGGAAAGATAGGTCCATAAATTCTATCTGCATGGTAGGAATGATCAGCAGGTTCTTCCATCCACTTCGAAGAGGTCATCTCTGTGCTGAAAGGATCAAGCAACAGCAGGTAAACTTGTAAACTGTTCAGGCTTTTTTTTTTTTTTTTTTTTTTTTTTCCCTCAATGTGTAACTGCTAGTTGGTTTTTGATATTTTATTAGCTGTTACGGTATCTACTCAAACTAGGATTTTTAAAACTGTAGTTGATTGCCTGTAATGAAACTGTGGTATTCTTATATTTTTGAGTGTTAGATGTCAGATGACATTTTGGTTTCTGGGGTTCCCATTGTAGAAAGATTTTTAAAGTCAAGTCCTTCAGACTTTGTTCTCGCTTTAGGTCATGGTGGTATCTTATGAGACTTGGAAACTGCAGATTGTCAATACTTTGCTGTGTTTCTTTCTTAAGCTATTGGCATCTGAAATAAAAATACCTCTGAAGCCGCTGTATTGCCATTCAATAAGTAGCACTGCTGGTATCAGAGTAGCAAATCTAGGTGAGACAGGTGAGTAAGAATCATATAGTATACAATTCCTTTGTTTTTAGCAGCTGCATAATTTCAGAGCAAAATTAAATAAAAAAAAAAAAATCCCAAATTTGTACAAGGTCTTGGTGGTTGCAGAATTAAGTCATTTTAATGTGGAGTTTCACTGCACCACCCATAGCAGCTGCAGTGTATATAGAAGGAAGAAAATAGTCCAGGCTTGTTATTAATTACTATTTGCACGATAGAGACAAGGATTCATGTTCTCAGAGCAGTGGCCTTAGCTATCTGATGCAGCTCTCTCTGAAGGGAGCAGAAGCTTTCCATTGACTTTGTGGGCCCATGGGAATAGCTGGAGAAATGAACCGCTTGGCTGAGCAAGCTCACAGCTGATCGATAGCTCAGGGGACTGGAAAGCACGTCTGTCGAGTTTCTCACACCATGTAAGACTCACTCTGGTACGTGACACTTCCCCTCCTCGGGATCATCTCCATCACGTGAGCCAATGCCACAGAGGTCAGGGACAAGCCCTGCAGCCAGGTGTGCATCCTTGTCATCTGGCACGAAGCGCCACTTAGCACCGAGTGGCAGTCGTGTACTCGGGCAAAAAGCCCACAGCTATTGTCCATTTTTATTGTCCATGTCCAAGGGACTTCATTCCTCTCCCACTGAAACCATCAGCAACCTTGCCAGCACTTTCAGCTAGTAGGGTCAATGCCTTAAAAGTAGAGCAAACATAAAGCCAGTGCCTGCATGGCCTGCCTTGCTGACCTGTAATGAGAGTACTTCTCCCTGCTGTCCTGAATGTGCTTCCACTGAAAACTAACAATGTGATGCACTACAGCTCCGTCATGATGAAGAGGTCTGTTCAAATATAAATCTGAACATCTACTTTGAAGCTTTTGTGTGGAATATGCCGTGTTTTCCTCAGCACAGTGTGTGCCTACAGAGCTTTCCCTTGCATTGGCTGAGCCGTTTCAAGTCAAGCAGGCTCAGACTTTGAAGTGGTGGCAATGTTAAGTGAAGAGAGGAGAATGTTGACAAAGCAACCATGTTTAATCAGGGTTTTCCACAGGACCAAAAGTTTCTACTGAAAAATCGACTGCAAAGTGTATCGGGTTTACATGGCAAGGTTTTGGTGGTAGGGAAGCTACAGGAGTGGCTCCTGTGAGCAGAGCCCAGCAGCTGCCTCATGTCAGACCAGAGCCAGCTCCAGCCAACTCCAAAAGAGACCCACTTCTGGCCAGAGCCCAGCCATGAGCAATGCTGGTTGTGCCTCTGGGAGGGCAGATAATGGAAAGGGAAAAACTGCTGCACCACAGCAGCTGGGAGAGAAGGGTGAGAAGCAGCCCTGCAGCCCCCAAGGTGAGTGCAGCAGGAGGGCAGGAGGTGCTCCAGGCAGGCAGCAGCAGTTCCCCTGCAGCCTGTGGAGAGGCCCCTGGTGGAGCAGGCTGTCCCCCTGCAGCCCATGGGTCCCACATGGAGCAGATCTCCACGCTGCAGCCCCCCCATGGGTGGAGGAGCCCCCGGTGGAGCAGGTGGATGTGGCCTGGAGGAGGCTGCGGCCCATGGAGAGCCCCTGTAGGAGCAGGCCCCAGGCCGGAGCTGCAGCCCGTGGAGAGGAGCCCATGCAGGAGCAGGGGGTCTGGGGGGAGCTGCTGCCCACGCATGGGGGACCTGTGCTGGAACAGTTTGCTCCTGGGGGATCTTAGTTTCTCACTGCTCTAACCTGTTAGGGAATAAAATGCATTAATTTCCCTATGCTGAGTCTATTTTGCCTGTGATGATAAGTGTTGAGTGATCCCCCTGTCCTTGTCTCAACCCTTGAGCCTTTTTCATTGTATTTTCTCCCCCTTTCCCTTTGAGGAGAGGCAGTGAAGGAGCGGTTGTGGTGCAGTTCAGCTGGGTAAAACCCCCACACAAAGCTAACTGTATTTCTTTGGAAACCAGAAGCAGCCCTGGCTCCTGTACCCCTTCTGGCCACCTCCAGTAAAGCACTTGCCCTTGCAAGGAAGGGGTATATTCCTTGTTCCTATCTCATTTCAAGCAGTTACAAAGATGGATGTGGTTTGTGATAGAATTCCTTGCGTTATTCTTCAAGCAAGATGTTGACTTTTTACCCGATCTTGCATTTCTGTTGTAGCCTGGAGAACCAAGAACTCAAGCTGATGACAACAGGGTGGTGGAGGTGGGGGAAAATATGTGTCCTGCTGTGTGTTCTTGGTTCTTTGCAGTATTATTGGATTCAGTCATTACTTTATCGAACAGAATGTATTTTGTACTGCAGATTTCTACCAAGTTTTCTATTGCTACAAGACTATAGGAGGATTTCAGAAGGATTTGAAATTACTCATCCATTGCTTTCGCTAAGTATTGGTCAAACGTTTTCAGAGGTGAATCTTTTGATAAAATCATGACATTTTAACTTCTGAGGATTTTTTTCCAGTGTTCATGCAGCCTCCTAAGGTGGGAATTGTCCACTGCTTATCCTTATAAACAGGCAACTGGATATTTTTCTTATATACTCAGGGCTTGTCATGATAAGCTTTGCAGGGACTACTAAAAGCCAAGACAGTTTAGCTAGAATTGTGCAGATGCATCGCTTTGCCCTTTAGTAGTGTGCAGGAGGAGTTATCACCCGAGGGAATACATCACTGTCCCTGTCAGTGAGTAATTTTTCTCAAGTGAAAACAAAAAATCAATTCTGTAATTAATCCAAAAGATTCCCCTGTTTATCTCAGGAGACAAATAAGCAGCAGGCAACGAACATCTCCATCTGGTAGGGCGGGAATAATGATGGTTTTCACACCAGTGAGTACCTCTGCTCTTAATGGAAGCAGCTGTCAGATCCCAAGTGGAAAGGGAACATGTGAAGGACCCTTCTCATGACAGAAACTTATTGCCAGTTGGAACAAAGCACAGAAACGCCAGGCTTTTGTACAGGTAACAAAGACTCACACTGCTTTTCAGAAAACAAGAGGTTTGTTTTCCTCCCACGGCACTGTGCGGTGCGTCGGCTGCCACCACCCCCAGAGCCGATTGTGTTTCAGTCACCTCATAATGGCACACTTATTGTTTCTTCCACCTGTTGCGCCCTGTCACTAAACTCCTTGCAGTCACACGGTGTCTGATCAACTACTAGTGATGCTTTCGTTTTCTCTTAAATGCTAAATAATGATCTGTGGTTGTGGAGCCTCGGTAGCATCCCTCAGCTGAAGATGTACGGTGTAAGCGAATGCAAAGCACCCCCAGTTATAAACAGATGTTAGGTCACTGCTCATCTCTCTCATTAAGGCAATTAGTGACCTGTAGAAGATGATCAATCAGGGATTTTATTCATCTCGACATTGTTGTCTGGTTGCCTGCGCTGAGGGATGCTGTTTATAGTCCAGTTTCTAATCTCTCCCTTTCCTGCTCATTATTATTATCAACCCAAAGTGCCTTTTTGCTTCTGTTACCAAAACAGAATCCCCACCGCCACCGTTTTAGCAGCTAACATCCACAATGGGGGCAACTGATCCAGCACAGGAGTTAAATATAACCGTGCCTAGTGTAAGGAGAAGATTTAATGGGAAATGGTTGGCATTCTTGCTTCCTAAAGGCACGGCGAGGGAGCGAGAGCGGTCGGAGCCGTACACACACACGCAGACACACAGACACACACGCATCCCGCAGCCAGCGAGGAAAGAGGAAGCGAGCAGGCAAGACAGACAGAGAGGCAGAGTAGAGAGCGAGCAAGCCCCAAAGCAGAGCTGCGCCTCCAGGCTGCAGTTGCCCAGGGCGCAGGCAGCATGTTTGCCCTCAGCCTTGTTGCCTGGGGATTTTACCTTCAGCTTGTCTCCTGCTTTGCTTTCTCTCAGACTTCGTACGTTGACAATGCCTTCTCAGTTTCCTCAGGTAAATCGCTTTAAGTCTTGTTACTTTGCCTTGTCTGGACCTCTCTGCACGCTGGTTCTTGCACTTTTCCAGTGACTGGGAGCACAGGAGGAAGGAATACTTCGCTTTGCAGATCTGGGTGAAGGAATTTTGCATTGCAGAGCTGCTCTGCCACAGGCTGGGACATTTTCATTGCTTTGTGGCTTTTTCTTTTTGCTTTATTATTTCTCTTTTTTAAACCCCTCCCTTCCCAACCCTGCGAGAAATAATAGACAAGAGCCTCAGCTGTGCTAAAATGCTGTTGTTTTTTTTTTTGTTCGTTTGTTTTTGTTTTTTCCATTGGCTTGGTGTTGTGCTAATTCATGCCACTGGAGGATCTGGCCCAATTAGTATATTACTTGCATGTCTGCATGTTTCTTTCTATTTTGGATGAGCTTAGGTAGATTACAGCAAGGGAAAGAAAATGAATCTCAATGTATATCTGCTTCTATAAATAAAGCCCTGACCTCAATGAGTGCTGCTGGAGCCCGACTGGATGTTAGCAGAATAAACATCATCTGGCTCTGGCTATGACACTAACAAATACTCAGATGACTTACATAGCAAACAAGAGTCCACTGCATGGAAAATCCCTGCTAGGCAAAGGCAAAACAAATTAGTTGTCAGCTGAGCCAGGGCACTGGAAATCCCACTTAATAGGTTTTAGTTTGGCCAGCAAGACTCTCCTTTACCCATGTTCTGTGCAAAGGAAGGGGAAAGTTGACAAGAACTCTGACTCTGTCTCCTCTTGGAGGAACTCTCACCATTTTATGGCAAATTACTTCTAACCAAAAGATGCTTCTAGCTAAAATCCTGGATTCCTTCAGTGTCAAATTTGGGATGGTTCGGGTGAGATTTGCAGGGTGAGGTCAGCTCTGCCTTCAGGTCCTCCCTGTGTTTCTGATATCAAAACAGTGTCCCAAAGAGTGCACATTTTAAGACTACATCAGATCAGTCTTAGACATGGAATTAAAGTCTTTTCTCTCCTTCTCATGTCTCTGGTGTGACCACAGAGCCAGATGGTTCACATTTGAGGCACTTAAGAGAGAACAGCAATCAGAAGGGTAGCCTGTGCAAGACAATGGATTCCTGGACTCGATAACAGTCAGTATGAATGATTTCAATTATGGTTTTTTCTTTTTTTTTTTTTTTTTCATCTTTTGAAATGTGCCGAGCTAACACACTGTATGTCACCTGCGGTGGTTTGAAGAGCCCATTAATTTAAGAATAGTCTTATTCAAATAATAAGGTTCTGAGGTCCAAAGAGTAACACAGATACCCTTTGTGGAAAAACCCTATAACATTTAATAAAGCAGCCATTAGAGTTCTGCAGTCATTTCAGATAGCTTTTAAGATAACATCTAAAGAAGCCTAATGGTTGAAGAAATACATCCTTTGGAAAACAATTTAATCAATTCTTTTGAACCTCTGGGGACTGATACATGTTTTTCTGCTAAGTTCTTTGGGATGCTAAAAAGCATTTCTATTTGTTATCATTTCTGTTCAGTTGGGTGTCCTTTTTCCATGAGGTTGATATTAGTTATTGGTGAGGTACAGAAACATCAAAACTTATTTTTTTCTATGTTTCTAAGTGCCTCGCAATAGTATGTAAGTTGCTAGACCTCAAAATTGTTTTGAAGAGGTTTACATTGCCTTGAATCTAGTAGATTCCTGCCAGACCAACCCTAAGTTCACTTTTCTATTACTTACACGGCCAGACCTAAGCAGTGATTTTCTCCTGTGTAGCACACTTGTGTGTCTAGAGAAGACAAATTGCTATCATCTTTAACAAATAATGGTTCAGGAAATAATCCCTTCTTCCTCTATGGAATAATTTTCCACCCAAATGCTATGTCGTACAACAGTAGTCTACGCCTTCAGGCCTTGATGCTGGCTGTGGCCAGGCTCTGCTCTTTGCAGCAGACCAGCTCCCACAGCAAAGCCCCCAGGTCTGCCAGGGGCAGAGGCTGCAGCTGGCCCCGGCCCCGTCCTCCCCTGTCCCCACCAGTTGTTTTGGCTGTGGGTTTAAGGCTCTATCGTGAACGTGTTGCAAATTTCTACTTGCTAATATGTGCCAGAATAACATCTAGTGGATAATTCAATTGTCATTCCACAGCCACAGGGATGGATTATGAGCCATATTTTGGTGAACTATTACATACCTGAGTGCCAATTATTGCTTGCTAATTGGGGCAAGGAATTCTCTGTTTGGTATGAAAAATCACGCAATGAAAAAGAAAACTCCTATAGTGCTTTGAATGCATCAGCAGTTGACACAACGCCTCCTAAGGAAAAAGCCAAGTTCTCTGTTTTCCAGTAGAAATCTCATGGTGTGTGCAGGAGGTGAATTAACGCCATTTAAATTCTGTTATTTTAATGGTTTCTCAGATGTTCTGTGACTGTCAGCTGAGTTAATTGTTTGCATCTGGCACCAGGATGTAATTTCACATTTAAAGAATGGATTTCGGCACTGCACTTGCAATCTCTGAAAGTAATCACATTTAATAGCAGCTATGTTCTTCAGTGACCACTTGTCTTTCCTGCAATTGGAGGAATACCTATGGCTGGTTTTCAGATATGCCAGAAAACCTCTGCACTAAAAGTACTTTTATTTCTATTCTCACACATCTTTCTATAGCAATAGGTAACAGATAAAAATGTTCACAGGTCACAAGGCCATAACTATAAAGCAGAGGTAAACAACTAATGGGGGGGAAAGTATTTGTAGAATAAATGAGGGAATAATAATAATTTGGATTATTTTCTGTTTTGCTGCCAACTCCGCATTATAGTCCCATCAGCCTCAAGCAACAGCGCATCACTTTTCCTGGAAGTGTTCTGAATGTCATGTCTGTGTTTCTTCTGGTGCTGAAGCATCATTTCTGGAGGAAATGCTTTGGGATTAGCGTTACAACATGCTCAAGCACGTGGCTGCAGCTCCACATGGCAGCAGAGCCCCCCCAGGGGCTCTGGGTAACTCAACTCTCCTTGAGGCAGGGGGGTTCTTTCCAGGGTAACCTGTCGTATCCCTTCCCTAAGACACTGTGTTTGTAACATCCTTCATTATCATTTTTCAGAGCTCTGCTCTGCTGGGGTTCCTGCCCTGTGCACTTGACCAGGGCATCCGAGTGCCTCCGCTGTCGCAATCACATAACGAAAGCTAGGTGTGAATTTTATGCTCCCTTTCAGCAGGGCTAAGCGGACCTTGTAAGAACCGGGCTGAAGGAAGCCATCGTCCAAATTCAGGTGGCAGAAAGTCTCCCTTTCCCTCTCCTACTCATCCAAGTTGAAGTTTACTGGGGCTTTACAGGGAGAGGGGAAAGAACTTCAGAAACCACCAGGAGCTGGAGAAGAGCAGGATCTTGATGCTTCTTCTGACCCGAACTTCCTTTTATGCATCGCACAAATGTATCACTTGATCGATTTTTCTCCTGTGATCAATATTCGTACGCAGCCCTGTGAAATGAGTATGGCTGATTAATTTAAAGGACTGAAATGTGGCTGCGACAGCTGAGTTACTGGCAGTATTCCTCTTGCTTTCTCTGCCTTTTGCCTGTTACACTGACTTTCCCCAAAAAAGGGAGCTCCCCATTTCACTGGCACAGCGTCTCTGAATCTGCATTACTGAATGAAAAGACATGCAGATTGCCAAAGGAAATTAATTGACTATAATGTAATTTAAAGGAAGGGGTTCAGTTGTATGCTGGTTAGGGTGAGTATCATGAACTTTCATTTACTCAAGGAAATGCAGGTGACTAGGTCAAAGGACCAAGTGTTCCCCTCTGTGTTCCTCTGCTCTCCCCGGATGTAATACGAAGATCGGTTCCCTTAGGTTCAAGTGGTGAGCTGGTGGGCATCCTGAAATACAGAACCTGGGCTCCTGAAGTACAGCAGGATGGGAAAAGCCAATGGCCAATTCTGATTTTTTTTCTTTCTTTTTTTCCTGGGACAGGGTTTGTGTTGTAAGTAAGGCAGGTGTCTAGCTTCAGGCTGTGGAAGCTCCTCTGGAGATGCCACCCAAGCCTTGTTTGCGGTGAACAAGTTCTCCTGCCACCAGGGATGGAGACTGGTGCAGGAGCTGGCACAGCGTTGGACATGCTGCTGATTTCTCCTGTGATCAGACTGGGTGGGGGAGGCTTAAATTTTAGCACAGCCAAGCAAGCTGCTTCAAAATCAGGTGGTTTTAGTGAGAGGAGCTCCACAGACAGGCAACCCGAAGTGCTGTGAAACAAGCTTATTCCCCATGTGCTCAGAGAAAGGTAGTGCTTGCAGGCCTCTGCTCCCATTGCAGGCAGTTTATTTCAATATTAGCAAACCCCTGCAGTGGGAACAGTCTGTGACTTTGCATTTTAGCCTCCCTGTCTTTCAAAGCCCATTTTGTATCAGACACAGAGGCTGCCCGTGGCCGGGCTGTTGTTGGCAGGGCAGCACCAGCAGCGCAATAGCAGCAGCTACAGCTGCTGAAGGGAAACTGTCAGCCCTAGTTACATTTACAGAGAAATACCATCTGTGTTTGTCCAGGAGGAAGTCTGTGGTCAGGATAGGCCGTGCACCCCTGCAGGCTTTAACTCTTGGTGTTAGGATAGCGGGTGGCTGCCAAATGAGACAGCCTGGGAACCTTAGGTGGGGGGGACACTTGCACAAAGAAAGGAAATTTATGAGGTAATGGTTAAAATGGGAGGGGTGTTGAATGCGTTATGGATTCAGGATCAAAAGCAATTTTTGGCATGGGAGGTTTTAGTGACTTATTCCGTGTTGCTGCTTCATAGGTAAAAGGAAAATGGGAAAAGCCCTTCCATTGCAGGGGGAACTCTTTGGGGGTGATCAGAAATAGGAGAGAGAGAAAAACACCACAGTAATTCACAGAAACCAGCCTAAGTGTTGTGTTTCTTCCCCTCTCATCTCCAAGAAATCATCTCTTTACTGGAAAGCACATCAGGGGAATGCTCTTTGTATGCAGGAAAATGTAATGGTGAAAGGGGATTTGGGATGAGAAGATGGACATAGGAGGAATGCAGAAGAGGACTGATAGATTGGGGGAAAAGAGAAAAGCAACTGATAGCCATTTTTGCCAGTGTGTCTGCATAAATGGATGCACCTGGGTAGGCACACAAGTGAAGGGAGATGCTCTGCCTGAAGAAGGCAGGGCTGCAGTTTCAGTTTTCTTCTGCCCAGGAAGAAGTGTCAATGGACTAAAAGCTTCTAAAACCTGCAAAGTTATGGCCTTGTACAATACCAAGTCAATACAGAGCTATTTCTTTGTGAAAGGGCAGAGAGTAAAGTCAGCTGGGCTGTGAGTTGCCACAAGGGAGTCACACGGAATTAATTTAGTCCCTGGTATCAAAGTCTCTAGCAGGAATTTGAAGGCTTTTCTCTGGTGCCTTTCTGAGCACACAGCAACACCCACGTTCTCAGATGGGTTGTCTGGGGCTGACTGAGCACGTGGTGGGCCAACATCAAAGTCAAGGACACTTCTGAGCCATGCCAGCCCTGACAGATTGTGATCTTGCAGTTGGAGAGGGATGGCTTTGGTGTCTCTGCTCTGGTGCTATTCATCTCACAGATAAAGTGGGAGAGGAACGGGCAGCAGTGACCTGCATGCAGGAGTCTGTTGGGGCTGACAGAGTGGCTTTCTTGCATTAAGTTTTAGAGTTTTAGGCTCTTCTGGGGGTGGCAGTAAGTTCTTGGGCTTTAATACTCAGTGTACTCATAGCATCATTCTGGTGTGACAAGAAAGGGAGTGTTATAATCCAGTTTATAAAATGACTGGGATGAGGTACTGTGATTTACAGGACTGAAACTCTCATTCACATTTTGCAATCGACTCATCCATGGCTTTGGAGCTGATGTTTAACTTCTCTGTGCCTCAGCTCCTCATGCCTGGAAGGGGAGCACACATTGCTGTCAGCATCACTGAGCAGAGTCTTGAGCCCTGGACCTCTGCAAATGGAAGCCAACAGAAGCAAAGCTGCACAGAATAGCCTTGCAGTGGTTACTGGGATTTATAAACCACAGGTTTGTTTTAGAAACCCATTTTATAACCCACTGAAGTGTTCCGCTGTGCAGGTTTTATTGGGACTTTTATGTTCTTATGACACTGGAGCACAGAGCCAAACCAAGCAAATATTCCTCTCTCCTTCAGCGCTAATCTCAGAAGTTCCCTTCTGTAATCCTCTGGGAGAGAAGCAAATAACCTTTAGGCACACGCATTGCCCTCGCACAAGTGCATATGCACACATGAAATGTCTGAAATATGTGCCTAGGGGGAATAAAATGCCTTTTCTGAGGAAATCTTGCATGCACTTTTGCCTTCCTGAGCCTTGTATCTCCTGGCATGGGCCTGCTCCAGCAGGGCTGCAAGGGGCTCCACTAGGGCCGGCTGCAGGAGGACACGAGACGAGGGGATGAGCTGGGAGATGCTGGGGGCCATGAGCACAATATCTGTGCTGTTGGCAAGGTTTCTTGAACACCAGCTCATTTTAAACACCTTTATTTATTTACTTACTAGGACAGCTTCTGACTGCGCCAGCTGGTGAAGTGCGCATAACTTCTGCCTCAACCAGTAGCCACTTCAGGGATTAGAAACAGGATTTCTGGCACAGAGTATTTTCATATTTCTATCAGTTATTCTTGGCTGGAAATAAGCTTGAAAAGTTTTGGCTGGCGTTTTTCATTTTCCACAAAAAGGATGGGGAAATATCTTCATGCTGTGGCTCCCACGGGATCTGGCTGGGTCACTGCTTTCCCCAGCATGGGCACTGGTGCATAAGCTGTAGGGGTTGCTGTATTTCCCAGCTATATTTACATCACCTGGTACATAGGACGTGGTATATTCAGGTCATAAGGCTTAAGCTGATAAAGACACAGAGACATGCAGCCTGTTCATGAACCTGACGGTCTGATCCAGCTCCAGGTGTGAGCTGTACCCCAGCTCTATCTGCCTACCCTCACCCATTCCTCCTGGTGCTGCCCTTTCCCCTGGGACTTTGGCACCTTTGACAAGCTCTTAAACTTTCCTAATTTGTAAGGGAAGATGTGCCTTAGCCACCTTGTGATAGACACACAGGATAACACCTGATGGCCACTGCTTGTGGTGAGCTGCTGTCCTTGCCAGGAGGGCAAGAGGAGCCTGAATGAATGACAACAAAGCAGATGAAAGTCTCAGTTTCAGCCGGACGAGCCCACATTCATTAACTAGCCCATCTGCCCAGCTTGTTTATTATTAATTCTGACGGCCGTCCAAGTGGGAGAAGCACCTTCATCAGAGGTCTCCATCTAGCAGGCCCTGCCAGTCAGAAACTGGGCAGGCCACCAGCGCTGCTGTCGGGGAGACACAGCTTTGGAAAGCAGCTCAGCGTCCAGTCAGGGCTTGCTGGGTGAGTGTGGTTGCAAATAGGAAGGGAAACACATGTTGCACATCTTTTTCATGTCAGGCCCTTTTCTCCTGCCAGTGCCATCGATCCAGCTAGCCTACACCTTTGTGATTTTAGGGCAGAAGTCATTTTCACAGCTTGCATACAGTTTTTGCAGTGAAATCCTGCAAATCTAACCTGGACCCAGGGCAGCACTTCCCTCTGGTACCTCCACTGCAGCCAGGAGGGGTCACGGTGCTGAAAGTCAGCCCTAGGATCAGCCCTAGGATGGCTTGGAGACCTCGTCCATACTCTGCTCCAGGGCACTTTGCCTGGGTGAAGGCTTCTCTCTGGCTCTGCATTGGAGCATCTCAGATCTCAGTTTTTGGCTTCCAGATAACACCAGAAGCAAGCAGTCTGCAAGAACAAAATGAAACAGGGCAAAGCCTATCTAAAATATGTTATTTCTTCAAGCAACTCTTTTATTCACAGATTGATATAATCACTTTCATTAATATAATTAGGCCCATAAAAATAATTTGAGTTTGAAAATAGTAAACATTTACTATTTTAAAGCTGACTATCTTAATTTTTATGCTCTCTGGAAACAACTGCCACTTAGACAAGTCCTGTATGGAGTTTTTCATTTTGCCTTCCTTCTCTTACTGAATACTTTCTTTGATATGGAAGATGTCGAAAGAGTAGTTTCCACACAAGAAGTGTAAGTGAGCTCACTTATGTAGGTAGAGTCTTCACAGAAGACTCTTTTCACAGAAAACCATGAAAGTCCTATTCTTGGGCTGAGACTTTTTCCACTGTTGGGGACTAGAGTATTATGAAGCTGTGTTTAGCAATCAAAGCTAATGTGGAGCCTAATGATATATATTGCATTTGCTGACAGCCTGTAAGCCTACCAAGGTAATATTTTTGTGTTGCAAAACAGGCCAGCACTGAACTGGCTTTGCATCCTGGACTTATCACAGTTACAAAATAGATACCAATGAAATGCAGTGTTTATTGGAAGATATTATAATATTATAATATTCATACCTCTGGTCTGTGACTCTCATTTTGTGCTCCCTCTTCTGTTGTATCCACCCATCATACCTGAGTGTGGAGGATCCTTGGGTCTGGGATCAGTCATTTCTTAAATATTTGCTTTACGAATACACCTGCCAGAGCATGGTCATGATTAATGATGGAGCCCCTGAAATACGAAAAACCTACATCATATAACTGCTATCTAGTCCATATATTATAATAATAGTAATTGCATGCTTTCTGAATTGTTTTTGCATGTCATATCAGTACATGCTATCACTGTTTATACCAGCAAACCTAAACTGATCTTCAACCTAACTTGTGGTATAGTAAAATTAGAATAAGACTATAAAGACTGAAACCAATGGCTATTTTGCTCCCAACTTTGTTTAGTATATTGGTTTTCACAATAGAAACTCTTCCAAAGAATTTCAGACTGTGCTTCCATAAAAGGAAAATGTCAGTACTTTATAACCCAGGACTTCACTTTGCTCATGAGGGCATGACGAGTATACTATGATTTTATGATTCTGTGATCTGTATTTAATGTTATTTTTGCCAAATATTTAAATAACAATTATTTTATTTTATTTTATTTTATTTTATTTTATTTTATTTTATTTTATTTTATTTTATTTTATTTTATTTTACTTTATTTTATTTTATTTTATTTTATTTTATTTTATTTTATTTTATTTTATTTTATTTTATTTTATTTAAGTAGCAGAACAACTGCAGTAATGCAAAACTTTTTCTGCAGTGGCTGCTAGTGACTGAATTCAGGGCAAGCCAATACAGAGTTTAACTCTACATATTTCTGTATGTTATCACGTGTGTGAACTGGAGATAGAACTCAAACCTTTGCTGCTTTTTAACGGGCACTGTCATTGTCAGTATATGTTTCTAGCTTTAAATAATATATATATACATATAATCTTTTTTTTTTTTTTTTAATTATAAATCTTTTGACTTATTCTAAATTGAAGTTTTCTTTTGAATTCAAACTTAACAGGAAAACTTCAGATAGAGTCTTTACTATGGAATCCTTTCAGACTTCAACAGACTTACCTCTCAACTGTATCATCTCAACTAATATTTTGGTAGAGAAAAAAAAATCTGCATAACATATAAAGTACTTCTGAATTCTACTGCCAGTAGGAATCTATGGCTTTTTTTTTTTTTTTTTTTTTTTTTCTGGTTGGTTGGAGAAAGGAAAGAAATGCCACTTTATTAAAAAATATTCAAGCTCAGGAAGGTAACTGAAATGGCATTTGTGAAATGCATTTCCCTGAACCCTGTGCCTAGATTGTCTTTTCAGACAAGGTGTGATGTAACCTGGCATCCGTGGAAGTGACTGCAGACAGTTTCTATTTTCAGGTAGCTAAACACCAGAAGTGATTCCCTGACTTAGCCAATAAGTCTGATATTGACACAAAACGAGATAGTGAAACACCTGCTGAGCTGTTCCCTTGCCACAAGTTAAAGCCACTTCAGTGCTTTAACAACCACACTCATCTGGTCAGCTATTTTCAGTGCATGAGGACTGGGCAAAATGCTGTTCCCATGAACGTGGGGTGGTGGAATGGGATGTAATAGAGTTTCTGAGACATTTGAAAAATTAGAAGTATCTCTGTCCCTTAGAGAAATGTGCGTTACATTGAGATATGATTAAAAACCAGCCTGCAACTGATTTGCACACAAATCTAGCAATTTTGCCAGGTTTGTCTTCCTAGAAACTTAATTTGGAGATTTTCTATTAATACCAGATACTTTACCATAGGCTCTTCTTCCTACTGTATCTGGCTCCCTGCCACCCTTCACTTCACAGACACCCATCCCTGGCTGCCAGTAGCCAGAGGAAGAAACCAACAGAGAGAAATAAGTATGTCCTGCACTTGGCAAAACCTTTGCAGAAGGCCCTCATCCTGATTACAGAGAGATTTCCTGGGGGGCAAATAGATTCAGAAAAGATGAGACAGTATAAATGCATCAGCTTCACATCATTTCTCAGTGGTTCTTTGGTCACAGCTGCTTATTTTGTCGATGGAAGTTTTCCTCTCAGAAAAGGGTAAATATATTGCTAAAAACAACCGATAGCCTGCCTTGCTCAACACTTGGTGGCAAAGCTGTCAGCTATGGTTGGGTTGCAGAGTCTTGATTCGTAGTGATGATGCACAAGTCAGAAATAAGGCAACGTGATTTCAGGCCCATGGGAAATATCATCAGATGTGCAGTGGAACAACTGCCCGCACTGTTATTAGAAAAGAGCCTGAAGTATTTTGGTCCATGGGAAAGGCTAGTGGGCAGCAGCATGCAGTGCTCCTTGGTCACATGTGGGCTGTGATGGTAACCAGAAGATGTCATTTCTAATACGCTTTTGGAACATGGCAGAAAGAGAGATAAATTATATTTCAATCTATTTCCTAACATTGGGTATCGTATATTTTCCAAAATCAGCCTGTGTCATAGCCATATTTAGAGCTTAAAACTCTGCATAGCCTGTAGCACAAGAAGACCTTATAAACTTGAGGGACCATGTGGTTTCTTAAGTTCCTGCTTGGATCCAGTGCTACAATGGACACAGAGTGTACAAAAGTCCTTTGGAATGGAAACTCACCTTATTCTGTAAGATGTATTTGTGGTGTTCAAGACAATGGATGATGTTTGTATTGAACAGATCTCCCTTGTTTGGAACAGAAGAAACAGCTTCACCACAGACCGTGCTGTCTCCTCGGCCCTCCTCCACCGCCCCTGTTTCCACCACCGTACTTCAGGCACAGCTGGAGCACTGTAAGTGTAGCCCAGGAGCCTTTCTCTTCTATTTACTTGACTTTTGATGTGTGACAAAGACTGAAGTATCCTCTCTGAGCACTGCTTCACGGTGTCACTCAGCAAACCTATCTGTCTATGTTGGTAGGGCTCTGCTACTTTCCTAGAGCAAGACAATCCTGAGCTAAGGGAAATATCAATGCAGTAAACCAAGGAAGGTCAAAATGGCAATTTCTCATCCTACACAATGATTTCAAAGTATACGCTATATGTGTCCTATTTTGTATCATGTTTGCCTTAGTCAGTGACATGAAGGTCCTAAAATACTCCCAAGGAATCTATTCCCACCATTTAATTTAGCGGAAAGATGGGTTTGAGTTGCTGGTATGGGCTTTTCACTCTCAGACCCTTGCATGTACCTGCTCTAGATGATATGTGTCCATAAACATATGCTAACATATACAGCATACAGTGGGTATATGACATAACAGTTTGCCCACTTGCACTTGTTGCCAAGGCCTGTTACTTCCAATACGCTTTCTGTCCCAATATAAAGAATTTTTCCACCTACTTCGTAATGCCCATTTCTTAATTCTACTAGTCATTTACCATATGCAAATACTGCAATTAGTAGAAGCATTATGTAAACAGTGATTAAAAAGATATCTGACAAGAAATAAACCAAGAAAAAATACAGCATAAAATCCCCCACTGTCTTCAGAGAGATCAGATTTGAGTTCAGGGAATTATTCCTCCCAAACCAAAATCTAGTTGCTTCCACCTTTCCCATCTCCTCCTCCTCCTCCTCTTCCTTTTCACTTGGAAGATGAAGAGCAGCTTTGCTAACCCAGTGTTTCTGCTGCACTGTTCATATTTCCAGGGGTGATTTATTTTGATTTCTTTTGTCACGAGATATAGACCAGCCAGTTTACTCATGCAAGCTTAATTATGAAGTCAAAAGATTAGGGAAACTATAAGGGAATCCACTCTGATCAGTAGTGAATGAATGCTTCCTGGTTGGTATCTACTGGAGCGAAGTTCACGCTGCCTATACCCATGCAGAGTGCAGTTGGTATTATTAGAGCAAAGATGCTATTTTTGGAGAGGAGCTGCTACTTGTAAAGCGTGATGGGGAGAGCAGGGTCAAGTCTAAGAATAGCCCTGAGTCCCACACTGGCTTGGAGGGGATGAGATAGCCTGGCTGCGGCATGCCTGGGAAAGGAGGAGGAAATGTGGGGCAGGACACTATGCCGAAGTGATAATGTTGAAGCATTCATGAAGATAACCTTGTGACAAACCATAGGCTTCTCCCTCAGGCAGTAATTAAGTGCCATTTGGACTGTAGTGGCTTCTTATTTGTGCTTTTCTCCATGTTCTCTATGAGTGTTCATTCATATATTTTACCTTACGTAGAAGCTGCTTACTCTGGACATGAAGGACTTGTGCCAGGAGCTCCAGATAACAATGCCTGACTTGCATTGCCCCACAGGGCCTCCTGGCCCCCAGGTGAGTGATGCATTTGTGACCAAACCACAGCAGTCTTTCGCTTGCTCCAAGGTCCTTACAAAGCTGTTACACATTTTCTGTAAATGCCTTTTATGCCTTAATAAGCATATCAAACTCTGGCTTAATTTCATTTTGGTATGACTATGCATAAATCATGTAGGCTTCCTACCCTGTGTTCTCATTCCTGCCTTGCAAATTTCACGTTCACCCTTCATTGTCATGTAGTTTTACAGTGGGTGGCACCCACGAAAAATCCCAGAGTTGCCATCACTTCCTTCAGAGGCACTTTGTTGGTTTATTTCTTCACTTTATTCTCTTGTTATGTGAGGAGAAAGAGCCTGTGGAGTTGATGCACAAGAGGTGCAATCAATTTGAGTGTTAGTGGAGTACATCCCTGAGAAGGCCCATACCTACAGTGCAGACCAGAGGCAAGAAGGGGCTTTGGGAAGGGCAATGGGATAAACTTCCAGTTTAACCTGCAAAATCTGTGCTTGCTGGGTAGCCTTGGGACAGCCCCTTTGGGCTCCTATTTCATCTACAATTTGTACATTTGAAGCATAGGGCAGAAGGTCAGAAATCTTCCAAGGAAATGTTCCACTTCTAGGGGAGAAGGTTTTGTGCATGTCTCATTGTTGTGGAGAATATCACCCATCTATCCTTCTGTTCCAATTTGTTCCCTCCAAAGGAAAATAAAACTGAAGGGAAAGTCTTTTAGCATGTGAACTAGGAGGCACATGGAGAAGTGGTGGTTTATCCTACCCTGTGTTGAGAAAAATCTCTTCATTATGGAGCAGTCCCATGGTGTGTTGGGCACCATCTAGATCTTCAGTATATGTGGAAGAAGCTGTTGTAATTTTAGTCTTTGCCAGACTGTCTTTTTGAAACAATCCTCTTAATGCTACCTCTGACTTAAATTGGAAAAACAATAAGGTCAGTTCTATTGTTCTGCAAGGTTCACTGCTATAAATAATAATTAACCTTGCAACGGAATGATCTATGATCCCTCCAAGAACATTTTTAAATAGAGTAGGCTGACAGATTTTATCACAACCACTAACAGTAGGATGGGTATAACATGGCTTTGGAATTTTTAATTATAAATTGTGGGATGGTGTTTTATAGAGGGACAGTATTAGAGCCAGCAATCCTCCAGACAATACCTTTATGAAAATGGTCACAGGAAAAGAAGTGCTACAGTTTCTAAAAAATATCTCAAAAGTATTTCTGAATTGCTTTCTGTTGTAAATGCATGACTTTCATATGAGTTGTAAAAGCTCATACTGTTGAGCCAGAGCTGAGTTTTAACACTTTGTCAAAAGGAGAATTAGATTTGTAATGATGTGACTCAGCATATAATTCATCCCATGTATAAACCAAGGTAAAGGGAAAGAAAGATAAAATTTGGCTCTGACTCTAATACAGTACATTCTGATTTACACTATTTAAAGTCTAAAATTACTGACTACAATAGTTGGATTAATTTGCATTTGAGGGTGTGGTTGCTCCTGTTCATGTACAATTTGCATCATGTTTTGGACTATATAAAATAACCAGGATTGTAACCTGGAGTGATTTATATGGTGAGCCTAATGCTCTTTGTATGACGTGGGATTTTCCCTAGTCATTCAGAAACAAAAGGGTTCTCTGAAGCACTCTAGAAAAAACAGCTTTTTTTTTTTTTTTTCTGATTTTTACTTTTATTTTTATTTTCTGAGCATGTCCCTCGATTAAAATGTTTCCTGAAAGGGGAATAAGCCTCACGTGAAGGAGAGCAATATCTTCATTTCTGAGGGCTTAAAAAGATTTGTGAGCCTTGATCAATCTCTACTTCAAATCTGAATCAGTCTTTTCTAACCATGTCTTTCAGATTATGTCACCCTTGCCTATAATTTATGTCCAGCTTCCCAAAGCCACATTATTTCATTCAGTTGCAATTTCAGGAAAGTAGGAAAAGACTTTTGAAAATTTGCTATTGGTTATCTTTGAAAGGCAGCTCCACTCTAACTGGGAGATGTATATTCATATATTTTGGGGGTGTTTTCAAACCACGGGAAACAATTATCTCTGCTCAACAGCTTACATCTGGACTGGCCACTAGGCAGCAGGAGGGTAATATTGACTGTAGAGGATGTCAGGCTTAAAGCTACATTTGCAATTTAACTAAAAATTTGAGATTTGTTTAATCATGAGGAGACAAATTTACCACAAGTTATGTGAAGTTTATTTGTTTTTAAAGTAATTCAATCACAACAACAGTAATGACAATTGCATTTCAAAGAAGAACATTTCAGTTTCTTAACTATTACTCTGTAGAAAATGCCATTCCATAAACACAGGAAAATACGTAAAACAAGAAACATTGGGAACCTCTTGTTATTTTTATGAAAAGATGAGCAATAATTTTTGAATGTTACCATTGCAAGTTTGTTTTTTTTTGTTTGTTTGTTTGTTTGTTTTTTTGTTAGAATGCCCATGGTATTAAGAAGTTCTTAAAATGGCTACAAAATATTCAGCAGAGGCATAGACAGCCCCTAAAGTTGACAGCCACTGTCTCCTTCCCATGAGGTTGCATGGAAGCTCTGTTCCACGTGAGCAGGCAGGCAGGAAACAGGGATGAGGACAGGAAGCCTCATGAGGAGATGGGTTGCAAAGCTGTGCCCAGGATGCTAAAAATTCAAACTGGTGTCTTCAAGCTTCAAGATTCAGAAATGGTGACAATCTTTGATGTCTACAGCACCCTTCAGAGTCCATCCCACGTGGTTTATGCCATTTCCCTTACCTGCTTTGTCTGACCTCCTTTGCCAGCTGATGCAATGTCTCTGTGTCCTTGCAGTCAATCATTCTTCAAGGCTCCAACAACTTCCCTGCTTTCTTGTGCCCCAGGCACTTTTTCTTGCTAGTTTTCTTCACCAAGGAGATGCCCCTGTGCTTCTCATGTCAGTGCAACTCTCCAGCCTGCCTTCAGCAGTGACTCAGACCTGGCATTTAGAGAAAATGTTCAAACACCTCATCCAACACCCTCACCTTGTGGGGTCACATCGCTCCCAGGAAGCACCAGCAGGGACATGGGCTGGGGGAAGGCCAATACCAGTGCCTTCTTACTAATACTGCTCAATAACAGCACTCATTTTTGTCCCTAGGGTCCACGAGGAATTCCTGGCATAATGGGACCAAAAGGAGAGAAAGTAAGTGCCTGTTGTTATGGTGTTTGGTGTGTTTTTGAGGAGTCAAGGAAAGAGATGGGGGTGTGGGGGGTCACTCACTTTTTTTCTTGTCTGTTTAGTCAATGATGGGCTTTATGGACATGTGGGGATTTGCTTTAATTTGAATGTAGAGCTGTGGGTAAGTTTGAAGCCATAATTCAAAGCATCATCTTCTAGGGTTCATTTTCAATCCTGAAATATTTTTATGGCTTCTCATGATAGCTGCCTCTGTCTACATTATGGATAAGAGAGTATCTTGGGTGTCTTGCTGATCCCACAGTTTTTGAATACCCTGTTCTCTGGGAGGATGTGAGAAGCAAAGGTTTCCTATCCACCGTTAGTTGTATGGGTCAGATCAGATAGTAAAGGTGGTCTATATGTGAGGTTATGGCTTCAGACCTGCAAAGCGTTTGCTCCATGATGATGCTTAAAGAAGCTGGGCATAATTACATGCTTTACAAGAGTGGGTCTATAGATTTAGGGCTGAGAACACAGGAAAGGTCCAGGACCTCTGTTAAAAATTCTTCCCATTTTACCTCTGGAAAAAAAAGTCCAGAAGGTAAAGATATTCCCGATGTTGTTTATAAATGCATTGACTGATGAGCCGCTGTGGTCTGTGTGGTATCTCTGAGACTAACATATTCCTTTCTCTGGCAGGGGGAGATCGGCAGGCCAGGAAGAAAGGTATGAACAAAAGGTGCTGCCTCAGACACCAGCCTGATACCTGACACATAGCAGCTGCCAGAGAGGAGCACAGGCAATCGATAAATACAAATCAGCTAATGTTGAAGTGTTGAGCCTATTTGTGTTGCTCCCATGCATAGCCAGGAGAGTGGTAGGAGCTCTGGGTACAGGGCTGGAGAGCTGTCACAGCTGGTTTGAATTTGGTAAATTGCCTCAGTAAGAGCATCAATCTTCAGCCAGGCAATTAGGAGTGGGAGATTACCTGAATTATACCTCTGGGGACAGGGGAAGCGAAGTATGGGACCTACCATAAAAGGTCTATTTAAAAACAACAACAACAACAACAAAGCCAAATCAACCTTTTTACTGCTCCAAAGCTGAAGCCAGGCTCGACCAAAGAGCCCAGAAGGAGGAATGGCCATTAATGGCCACTTCCAAAGCTTTGGCACCAAAGCAATATGCTGACTACAGTCTTCTGCTTGGTGACACATGAGCCATGATATATTGTCAAAAATATGTGCCCCTATGTGTGATGAAACAGAATATGTTATCTCAGTCGTTAAGTGCTTCCATTTAATGTAATTAATTTTAAAAGAAGACAGAAATGCAGGATGAAATCAGAGATATGTGGGGGGTAGTCATTAACCAGGAAAAGAAATACCATTCTAATAATAAGCAAAGGATTTTGACACTAGCTACTTATCGGTAATTCAAATGGATATGAAACATATAAACAAAGAGTTCTTTTTATTTAATATAGATTTCAAATGCCCTATAGTAAACAAAAATACTACTTAGATATATTTAAGTGTTCAAATCTAATGTATGAGACAGAGTCACCCATCAACCTACACAGGAGTGCAAACCTTAATTCATATTTACTTTTCTGACAAGAACTAGTAGGTCCCAGAGGAGAAGTTGCCCATAAAACAGTATAATTCCTGCTAAAAGCTCTCTGGTGCATGGAAGGTCACTGTTAGCTCCAAAGTCATGATCAGATTTCCAGGACCATGTTGTCAAGTGGCATAAAGCAGTGGAATAGCACTAATCTGCTGCATTTTAGCAGCTAGTCAAGGAGTGATTTACAGGCAGAAGATAAAATAGATAAGTAACTGTATGTATGTAGTTAATACTAGTCACAAGACAGCAAAGAGCAATTACAGCTAGTAATATGAGTGCTCATAATAAAATTAATGGTAAATAAAACCAGGAATGTCTTAGTTAAAGGTTTGTTTCTGTTCTTACTGTAAATTGCATTTGTACGGATAGAATTACATGCAGGTCTTTTTGATTTACGTTGTATTATTAAATGAGAGGAAGAATTAAGTTATTGATCCTGGGTTTTTGGATTATTATTTTGACTACACGTAGATTTCCTCTGTAGCTGATCTACTTATTTGAATCAGTATAACTTGGTATTTCTGAGTCTACATTTCCTCCAGTAGCATCAACATAAACAATATTGTGAATACAACATAGTATATATATATATATATATATATATATATATATATAGTATTAAAAACAAGGTGGAGAAGAATTTGCAGTTCTTTTCTTGAAAATACTGTATTTCTCCACATCACCTGTCTGCAGTGGAGACCTGTGTGTAGGAATAATGTTACAAGAATCATTGTAATCGATGTTTTCCGTTCAAGGGTAGACCAGGTCCCCCGGGTGTCCCTGGGATGCCAGGACCAGTAGGATGGCCTGGACCTGTGGGACCAAAGGTAAGACTAAAATTCACACAGGATGATTACTAAACATAATGATCTGAACACACGAGTTGCTCGGGAAGTCTCTAAACCACTGTCTGCTAGAGGCTGGGGAGCTGCAACAGTGCAAGGACACTCGGTGCTTGCCCTGTTTCTCACACTGCTCTGCCAAGACCTGCCCAGTCTAGGGTTAGGACACCACACCTTCATCATAGCCCTACATAGTCAATCTGATCTTGATTAAAATATGCCACAGGTAAATTGAAAGTCAAGTCTAATGAAGACTCATTTATAACCACTGGTGCCTCACAGCCACACGAATCAGTGTTTCAAAACTGGTCATCATCCCCATGGCTGTTCTTGATGATCTCTTTGCCTGAATGTGTACTTCTTGACAGCATAAAGGGGAACACCAGGCTGCATTCAGGGGAAAGGGATTACAAACCATGTGGATTGCTGATTTGTTCTATGAAGCTCACTGCTATACAGACAAACACTAATTACTGTGAATTTTCATAGCCAACAGCAGAAGAAATGGCAGGACATGCTTTCCTACTGCAGGGTGGTTGCTTCATCTGCATTTATTATAAAAAAAAGCTGCATGACAGTTCTTTTCTGACTATTACCTTATACAAAAGGTACACAGATTTTCACAGGAGCCATGGAATACAAATTTCCTACTGGGGCATTTGAGATAGAAAGCCTGTTTTTATTCAATCCAGTACGTATCAGACAGAAGGATGACATACTATGTTTCATTTGAAATTGCATTTTCTAGCGAATGTTTGACTCTTTTTTCACTCCATACGGGTTGCTGCCCAATCTCAGAGGACATTATGCCATAGGCTTTGCTACTGCAAGAATAAGAGTAGATTACTTCAGAATTCAAGCCATACATGGGAAGCAAACGCTTAAGCTCTTCACAGACATGTCAGATGAGGAACATTACATTATGTGGTAATGTAGGCAAAGAATTGTATGCTTTTTTTGCCTGTGAACTAAAAAGGAGCCCACGTTCACTTTGAACTGGGAGATAGGACATGGTGTCTCCCCAGAAGCACCATGTGCTGTGATACTGTGCAGCAGGAGCAGTGAGAGCAGAAGGAAGATCCAGCAACCTTGTTCCCTCACGTTCTAAGTACTGAGAGCAGAGCAGTCAGAAAACTCATTCAGTTCAGCTTTTCTTTATATAAGTCCTGTCTTTACTTACGAAAACTTTCTAATTTTGATTTTATCTCCTCCTCATCTATTGTTGTTTTCACTGCACTCCTAGAAGTATACCTCACATTGAGTAATGTATTTTTTCAATATACTTCTACTGCATGTCCTACTTCCTGTTTAATGTCCATTCTCCTGCTTTTATTATGTCCTCTGATAAATCTCTCCTCTGTTCTTCTGATGTGTTACTACTTTCATTCCTTCCAGTCACCACAAATTTCTGTTTCCTGCCTGAAGGCTCCAGCTGAACAGAGGGCAGTAGATGTCTCTGCTCACTTCCATAGGTTGTGTCTCTCTTTCCTTTTTCTTCTGATCTCCGATCTTCCCAGACTCCTGATAGTCATCTTCATTATAGTCATTCATAGCCTCTTCTTTTTGCTGTAGATCTCTAGTAAGCTGTTGTTTGTTTGTTTTAATTCTCATTCCCTTCTATGTGCCTTCTATTTCTTCAGCTGGGTCTCCTTTCTTATCTTCTCTTTCTCAGACACAGTCTTGGTCCAACCCTTATTTCTCCTACTTTGTTTCTTCAAGTCTTTTCTGAACTTCTACTGAGGTAGCAGCCAATGTGAAAATCCTCTCCAATACTTGGACAGTGAAAGCCAAAGGAGAATGAGAGCCAAATGTGTTTTGCTGGTAGGGCTGCTGCATATCTTCAGGGACTACTCTGTATTTCCCCTTAGATATAATTAGCTGACAGTAGACAGAGAGGATGTTGTAAAGTCTTTACATGATTTATTGTCTCCAAACCACTGTAAAGCCCATAATATCTCAGAACAATGATAAAAGTAATCACTATGTCTCTCCAAGCCATAAAGGCTTGCAGCAAAATAACCTTCTTTTCTGCATCTCAGTGAAAGCAATGTTTGGAAGAGACAATGCAACTTCAGGTAGAATAAGGATGTACTTCAGCTGCTAATTGCTTGCATGTCCATTAATGACATCTGCCAAAACTGAAGCACAAATTACACACCGAAGGAAATGCAGCTAGAAGAATAGCATCATATATGACGATTCAGATAGAACACAATTGCAATATAGGCCTCTGACTACAATGCTACAGCAAGGTCAGGCTTGTCCCGTGTATTTGACACAAAACCCCAAGCACTGAACTATCAGACATTCAGATATGACCTCATCAGAGAGCCACAATCAATAACTCTCTTTATTGACCCCTTTAGGGTGAAAAGGGAGATTTGGGTGTGATGGGATTGCCAGGTACAAGAGGACCAATGGGCTCCAAGGTTTGTTAACCAAACACTGCATTTTTCAGACATTGGTTTCTAATGCTCTGCTGACAGCTGCTTCCCTCATGAGTTTGCCAGAAAGCATTTATCAAGATATACGTTTATATCTTCTTATATCTTCTAATATAGCTGAAGAAACATGTTCTCCTTCAGGAAAGGCCATGGCGCTTGGCTGGGCTTGGCTGTGTTTTTGGCTTTTCATAAAATGCTTTGGTGTAAATTACTGTAATGCAAAAAAATATCTTAAGAGCAAAGATCATATCTAATTGTATGCCACTAGAAAACTGGAGTTCTTAAATACACCTTCAGAATTAACTCACATTTGCAATGCTTTCCACCCACCACATAAGACTGGAGATCATTTATGTCCTCACCTTAAACTATGCATATATATTAATAGTTGGATGGTCAGACCAATTTGGTCTGGATGGTCTATTATCTGCATATCATTTTTTATAGCACAGCTTCTGCATTTAAAAAAAATATGCCACAACCTTTTAAGGATCTTGGCACAAATTAGGTAATTAGGTTACTCAAATAAAACACTGCAAAGAAGAGCTGGACACAGTTATTTGCTATATTTTTTCTTAAAGAGAAACTCAGCTTTATAGTAATTTTCCCTTAGAAGATGACTTAAATATAATCTAAGGATATTCCACAGGGGGAAAGAAGAGACTGATTATTGCTAAAATTAATTTAGAGTATTAATTGTGGAGTGAAAGTCTTTATTCTCTTTCAGTTACATTTAATTTCCCTTGCTTTAATTTTAAAAACAGTATCACACTTGCTGGCTTTACCTGGCTTTTTCACATTGGCTTTTGGGCTGATTTGTTTTGCCTTTAATTCTTATTTCATAATTCTGTTTCAGTGCACTTTTAGAAGCTATAAAAATTAATTTGCATTTACAAGTCAATGAAATTAATTACTTGTGCTTCATTCTTTTTCTTTACTTAAAAGTCTGCAAGATATGAACTTGCTTCTTTGGTCATCTTGAAAGTGAGAAGCATTAAAATATCTGTCATTCCCTTTAGGGTTTTCCAGGAACTAGAGGAGAAAAGGTCAGTGTAACAATAGAATAATATATGATTTAGCAATTGGAAATAGTTATGTAAAAATAGTAACTGTAAAAATGTGGTCAAATTTTGATGGACTGAAGTCTGAAGGTCCCATTGTGAAATTAAAACACACATTGCGAAGGAGTACTGTCCTGTGGCTTGGGCTGGGTTGCTAAAGAAGTGAGTTTTATACCTCATTGTCTTGTGAACAAGTTACTACAGTGAACACCACTATGTTTCCCCATCATGGGTATAACAAACCTTAATTGTTGGTTGGTTTATTTAGGCTACATATGCTTTGGCACAGAGACAGTTTTTACAGTAAAAGTGGAGCCTAAATTTGGATGAAGCCAACTGGGGAGAAAGACAAGTCTGGAAGTATACAACCAAGAAAACCCATATTTAAAGTAATTATCTGGGAAGAATAAATGCCTTTTTCTACAAGCCTTACTCTCAATTCTATTATAATATTAATGAAAGTACTAAGGAAACATTTTAGGGTATCTACCATATAACTTACTACTTAATATTACTATATTCTGTGCCACTACAAATAATGTCTTGTGTAGGAGAAATATTTTTTGCTTTCTCATGAAATTGTAGTAATTAAGCTTTTGCCTTCCCAGGGATCCAGAGGTGACAGAGGTGACAAAGGAGTTAAAGGAGACCAGGTACTTTTCCAGATGACTGTGAGCTGAATAAACACCTAAAGACTGATGTATTTTTGATAGTTGAAAAAATGAGGGTGGTATGGAGGAAGGGAGCATGGAGGCATGATCCTGGGGGGGCAAGGAGGCAGTGGCCCTGTATGATGTGGACCTCTGTGCCCATCTGCCCCACCAGCCCTGGGGCATACCCAGGTAATGACACACTCTTGACTTGTGCAGACCAGAACCATGACAGCTTGCCAAAATGCATTTAGTTGGTGACATTATACTGCTTTAAGAAAAAACAGAACAAAACAAAGCAAAAGAAACAAGTGAGATTTGTGGTTTGAGATGTCTTTTAACTCAGAAAGGGAAAGTAAATCCTCTTTGAAGTAGATAGAAAAGTGCCATTCACAAAGATAGACTTTAAATATTGTCCAGGTATTGTCCACAGGTGGCCTGTGGACAGAAACACAACTGGTATGTTTTTGCTTGAGAGGAAGCAGGCTGCAGAGGATCAGACAGAGGAATAGTGCTTCAGTACGAGGGCCTTTACAGAACAGCCTTGCTTATAATTCTCCATTTACTGTGCCACCTGCAGTTCTGAATCACAGTATTTTTTTTCTGGTATCACTACATGTCACTGTTCTTTCTCCCTTAAAGGCTTAAATTGGTGCTGCTTTGTCAATGATCACTCCAATTTTTTTAACGCTTTTTCTCTTTTTACTTTTCAGGGAGAAGTAGGCTCGCCTGGGATGCTGGGACAGAAAGTAAGTGGGCATGAGCTATTGGGGAATTGCAATAAGTGTTGGCATAGGGTCAACAAATCAGGGATGTCCTAGAAAGCATAAGGCATTGAAAGTTATGCTTGATTCAATGACCAACATTTTTGGATGTGAACAAATTCTTTTTTCCTTTTCCTTTTCCTTTTTCTTTTCCTTTTCCTTTTCCTTTTTCTTTTTCCTGTTATTGTTGTTGTTTTCTTTTACTTTAGGAGAAAACCCTGACATTTAGCTGCTTTTTTGCCTTATTTCTTTTTCTTTTTTTTTTTTTTCTTTTTTCTTCTTTTTTTTTTTTTTTTTTTCCCAGAACATAGGTATAGTCATAATCTTTCTTCTATTAACATTTTTATACCTCTTGATTATAGATTTGTGGCTGGCCTAATTGTTTGTTTGGGCTTTACGTTTCACTTGGAGCTAATAAACATTTCCGTCCTGACACTCTAAATCAAAATAGCACTGCTACAAATAGCAGTGGAAATCCTGACCCGTGTTGATATCATCATTCTCTACTTGAAAAACATGAACAGCTCAGATGTTAGTTTATCGACAGAAATCCTAAAAGACGAAAATTTATGACATTGTTGCATCTTACCTCTAAACTTAGGACAAATAATGGTTGAATGAATCCACTATTATTTCTCTTGGTGGAGACTTTATTATGTGTGCATCTTAACAACAAAGCACGGTATTGTCAAAATGGTCAGAGAGTTTTGCTAGCCTCTCCATTTGGCTTCCTCTTTAGGGAAGTATTTTTCAGGGAAAAATGGGTAAATTGTAAGAGGTATTTCTGGCTTTACCCTTGTTTTAAAATATTTTTTTTGAAATTGTGAATTTTCAAGAAAAATACAATGCCAGTGTTGTCTAGAGGAATTGCACAAGGCATGTATAACCATTGCTCTGCCTATGTCCTGCTTCTTTCCCTCCACACCCACCAAGGGAGAGATGGGCCCCAAGGGACAATCTGGAGCACCGGGACACCGAGGACCTATAGGAAGACCTGGAAAACGAGGCAAACAAGTAGGACCATGGTGTTTCCTCTTCCTGTGATTGCTGGCATCTGCGTGGTCATGGCGTACAGCTGTGTGGTCTGTTCTGTGGTGGTGCCTTGTGCTTCGTCCCAGAAGTGCTGCAGCACCTCGCGTGCATGCCTGGGACTTATCTGCAGCACTCAAATCCCTTGCTGTGCAGCACGGCTAAAGTAACATTTTCTCTGGATTGATAACTCATTGAGTATAAGCTGAGCAGACCTTGAACCCTGCCTTTGAATCCTAAACAACACAAAGGCCTGTTCCAAATCCCACCTGAGTTGGTGCGAGGCTGGGAGAAACACTGTGTATACTGGCAGTAGCCAACGTGTGGCTGGTGTATGGTATGTGACAATGAAAATCCCTGGTCTACACATCCACACCTCAGTCCTGCAGTACACCCCTGGCTTCTAGCACAAGCAGTAGGGTGCACCCAGTGTGTGGCCAGGTCCTGAGCCTGCGGCTGGGGCTGCCTGGAGGATGCTTTCTGTCCATGAGGTCCCATTTAGTTCAGGCTTTAGACAGGCTTTGACCAGGCCCAAGTGTGATGATACAGAATCAGAGTAATAAAACACCCTCTTGGTTTCTCCCTTTCCCTCTGTTAATACTTACACGAGATTGATTTGTTAGACTAAGATATTTATATGACACTTCTCACCACAGTACAGCATGCCAGGGACAGATTCTTCTTCTCTAAGAAAGGTCCGGAAGACACACAGTAACCTCAAGGGTGGTAATCTTCTGGGGAAGCTGCTCAGGAATGGGGTGGTGGCAAATGCTCCTTATTCTGGGCTCAAAATAATTATGTTGACAGAACTGATTTTTTTTTTTTCAGACTTTCAGATGAATTGTAAGGACCGGAAATTTTGTGTAAATGTGATCCTGATTCCTCCAATACAGCATTGCCCAAGGAGGCAGCAGTGTTAATGTAGTTACCTATTCAAGTGACCAAATGAATTTCTTAAATTGCATCTTTCCTTGTGCATTTATTTTAAGCAATGATATTGTGAGGGCAAGGGGACAGTAGACACAAAGTCAGCCCTATAAGAACAGTCCCTTTGGTTTGCTGCCTGCAATGCTTCTTTCTTTCCTCTGACAGGGAAGGGAACACGCTCTTGCTATATCAGTGTTTGTTTTAACATACATCTGCTTAGATACAGAAGTCTGTAGATGCAGAGGTTAATAGGATCAGCTGAAAGCATTTTATTTGCAGCCTGGTTATGCCCAGCATGACAAAAAGAGACACAAGCCTGCTTTGCTGTTGCTCTAATGCTGTCAGCTAATATCTGAAGTGAAAGAATACCCAATGTGAGTAAAAATTCAAAACTGGGTGTTGGGAGGGAATAACAAGCCACCAAATAAGGAAGATGTGTGCAATGTAAGTCTGCTAGATGAGCCAGAAGAAATGTCTTTTTTGTCCTTGATTTGATAGGTTTTAATAGCTGATGTGGGCTGTGTTCTCTTGCTATTTATTTTTTTTAATGAACTGTGCTCATCTGTCCTGGCAAAGGGGATGTGCACAGAATATCTTTCTGTAGTGTAAGGTGAAGAGGAGACGCAGTGCCTGCAGATCAACAAGGACACAGTGTAGTGTCCCTTTTTTCCTGAAAGGACTTTATACTTGATCTTAGACATTTTGGTACATTACGCAGTGTCTGAATCAAAAAGTGGTCACATGTGATGTCATAGTTTAGGGCATCAATCAGTGGGACTAAAAGAACTATAGTCTGGCCCTAAATTAGGGTTTCCTGGCCCAAGGCTTGGTACACAAATGCCTTTCTGCTGCCCTGAAAGCAATTTCAGTATTGATCTGCACAAAAAAAAAAAAAAAAATGGATTCCTCTTTCTGTAATTAGTGCACTATCTATTTCTTTTCTCCTTTTTAAATCATTTGAAAATAAAACCTTGCAAGTGTCATTTTAAAGCTGTGTGGGTCTGGCTGCTGCCTTTAAGTGCTGTAATTACTTGGCTGTTTGTTCAGCTGAGAGGGTAGTTTCCATCAGCATGGAGCCATTTCCTGTCTCTTGATCCAGCTGACATCCCCGATGAAAGCAGCTAAATTAGGAAGGTGTCATTTCCACTTCCATTTTGAGATACCTCTTGGTTATCCCCTTGACTTCAACTCTGCTTTGCCTCTGGGGCAAGCTTTTCCTAAAAGGTGGCCAGGAGGTGGGAGTCACAAGTCACACCCTCACCAACCCCGAGCCCTGACCCAACTTCCAAAGCTTTGTGACTTGGGAATTGACTCCCAAGGAGCAAGTTTTGGGTTTCAGTTGTGGAGGAGGAATGACTTAAGGGACGTTACTTGGAAAAGAAGGAGAGGACTATAAATATCATCCCTGGGAAAAGCTTTTCTGAATGCCATAGGCACACATGAAAGGAAACAAGGCAAAGATATTTAATATCACCTCTGCAATTAATTAATCTACCTGTGCTAAGCAAGAGAACATTAAGCAAGCATTCCTCCAAACATAAGACACAAAAGTCAGCTCGTTTTCAGGCAGTACATGTCAGACTGGCACTGGATTTCCTCTGCCAGATCCTTATTGTGTGGGGAAAGAGATTTGCCGCAGACTTCTTCAGGGGCTACAAAATCTTGGTCTGCTGGTTTTGTGCATTCATGTTGTGTAACATAAGAAGTAATTAGCGATCAGCATTGCTGATGCTCACATAAATCCTGGAATATTTTGATGGCACAGAGCTTATCTAATAGGATTAAACAAAGTTAATATTCAATTAGTTCTTTATGGGCCATAAAAACAAACAAACAGACAAACAAAAAACTTCATTTGTTGAAATGGTGCAAAGTGACATTCAAACATATTCATGGAGTATGGCACACTATATAGCAACAAATTATTTTATCATATGTTACTATGTATGCCTCATTAATCTGAAGTTAGACATGCAATTGCCCATCATCTGCCCATGAATGCACATTAACGTGGAATTAAACCATCTTGAAGGAATTCATCTCATTGGCAGTACAAGAATGATAATGTGGCACACATCGTTTTTGTTTTGCTCAACAATGTGTGTTGCTACCTAAAAATCAAATCAGATATTTCAACCTTAAGCTATGCTGTGTGCTTCTGAAATATAAATCTGAGAAATACAAGCCTCAGAGTATACGAGTAGGACGATAAATATAGTTATTTTTAATAAGTGCCACCATATTAAATTCAGGCCCAAAAATAGGAAGGTGCTGAACAGTTCTAGGGTAAAACTTTCAACCCCCTAAAAGTATGGCTACACAAACAAGCTCTCCTGAGGCAAATTAGGGCTAATTTTACAGAAAATTAACTATTGTATGGTAACTGTATGTAAACTCATCTTCCATAGGTAATTGTACAGCGTTTTGACTGCGTGATAAGGCACCAGAAGAACATAATTTGTCAGCATACAGCAGGGCAGCTGCTACACACTAGTTTGCCCTCTGTAAAACCAAGCCCTTGCTTGTCTTGCAATGCTTTGCTAACACAGGTATATTCATAGTGAAAGTCAATGCAATACAAGAGTTGAGGCTCTAAATTACTTGTAAAAATAGTGAGGGTCTCAAACTAATCAGTATTCTTCCGAAAATCTGCACCTCGGCATGGAGAAATGTCACTGTGGAAACCCTTGATGACTTCTTATTGAATTTTCTCTTTCTGGAGGCAAAATGTATCAATTTATTTCTGTCAGCCCCGCAAACTCAGGCTAAGATCCAGAAGTCAGAGCTGCTTTCTAAGGATTTCCAGGATCACTTCTTTCAGTGCCGCCAGCCCTTTCTTTCTGAGCTGTACTGACTCCTAGGGAACTACCAAGAATAAAAAGGCATCCTTGAAGGAAAGCCCCTGGATGACTGAAGTCGGAACAGGGAGATTCCCAGCTCCACATAGAGCAATCTGCTGGTTACATTCACTCTCAGAAGCAGAAGTCCTGCCTGGACCCACTTTTCTGTCTGTACCCAGAAAGGGACAGCCCCTCTCTTTCCTGGGAAAGTGGCTATGGAGATCATGCTGCATGCTCCTATTGGCAAATGTCTTGGCTTTCTTGAAAGGCTGGCTGGGGGATCTTGTATATTATTAACAGCTTAGCAAATAAACTTCTTCTCTTTCCTAGGGACAAAAGGGAGACATCGGACCCGTGGGTATCATGGGCCCACCTGGAAGGCCTGGTCCTTCTGGCCAGCCAGGCCCCCCTGGACCTTCAGGATCAGGTAAGCAGGGATCAGGTCATTTGAAGCAGTGTGCACTCTCCCCAGCCCCTCCTGACTCAGCACATACGTCTATACAGCTCCGTTACAACGAATGGTGCAGAGCTTTGTTTGCTTCTCCACCAAGAGCAAGGAGAGGATTTCTCCTGAAGTCATGTCAAACCTTCTTTATCCCTCATAAGGACCTTATATCTTACTTTAAAGCCTACATAATAACTTTTGATGTCTCAAATAAAAGCAAAAACATGGCCCATGTGGTTCCCCTGGGACTTTGGCAGATGGGGATGATGAAAAGCTATCTGGCAGCCTTGGAAGGACTAGTTAATCTCCATCATCAAAGGTCTGCTGCTTCTCCAGATATCCTGGCATACAGTGAAGGATTGTGATTTCTAATCAGCCAGGACATACTTACTCTGTGCAGCTCTGTAAAAGGAAAACAGATGAGACTTAAAAGAAGGATCAGGATAGATCCTTCTATCCTGAGGATAGAGGGGGAAAAGGGTGATAAAAAATATCTCTTTTTATTAAGTGCTGTAGATCTATGCTGTCTGCATTTGAGTGTGTTGTGGAAATCATGAGAAAAGCTGGTAACTGTTAGTTGTACAGCTTCAAAACGCTGTGTTCACGTGATCTCTGGGCAGCTTGCTTTCTCTTGCGAGACCAAGAGAGGTACAGTTTTCCCAACCTGGATACATGCTGAAGAGAAAAGCAAACTCAGCTGGAGACTGCTGCTGTCTCAAATGGACAACAGCCGTTTGTACTGCAGCCCTTCAATGTCCTCTTTCTTTTTCTTTTCCCTTTTTCCTTTCTTGCTCACACCAGTGGGCAGGAAGTCTCTTCTGAGTGGTGGTATGGAAATGGTACATCTGTGAAGCTGGGGGCTGCTTTAAAATCTACCCATATCTCATGGCTCCTGTTATGAAACATCTTTATCCTGAGTAAATTAGCTCGAAGTTTTCAGAGGGCAGAATTTTCACCGTGCCAACAGGAAGGCAGCCAGGATCCTGAGATTACTTTTTAAAGGATTTATTCTATCCACAGAAATTTTATGTATCAGGCTTGCTCATCTTTTTCCTCCAGAATATAAATTCTTATCCTAAATGACCTTCCTGTTATGATGTCACTGCTTGCAGTATGAGCATGTTGGCTCAAAGTCTAATTCTGCAGAGTACTGCATCCTTGCCAAAGTTTGAAAGTCAAAAAGCATTAGGTTTTAAAGTATTTATTTGTAGGACTCCTGTCTTTATAGTTGCGTTTTCCTGTACAGAAACCTCTGAAGCAGCAGTGCTGAAGTGGTTGTACAAATGCACAATTCCCATGTGTTCTGGATGTCTACAGAGACTGACTCAATATAGGTCTTCCTAAACCCACTGCATACGTGTTCTGGAGTGATCTCTGTATGTGTCATGACCTGAATTTCTGTAATTTCAACCAGGCTGACTTTTAGCTGAAAATCCTAAGAAAATGGCCATCCTAGCCATGGTTAAAAAATACTTTTTAACCATACTTTTTCCACTGAGGCTGTGTTTGTATTTTGTATGTTAACTTAACAACAGGGCAATCAGGTATTTTACTTTTCTAGGGCAATTCGCAATAGGACCAAAAGGGGAAAGAGGACTTCCAGGACCTCCAGGGAGATGTCTCTGCAGATCCCCACAAAATATGAATAATCCATCATATGAGGAATCTGTGTTTGGACACAGTTATCCAAAAGTCCCGGCGGTAAGCAGATTTTCTGGGAGAGGGTATGAATGACTTTTATTACAAGAATTGCTCTATTCACTAATAATTTGCATTTAACGGAATATGTGGGCAATGTGTTTTCTCCAGTATCCAAAACCTCTGAGATCCAGTCTGTGCAAAAGAATTTGGTCTCATAACTGTTCTGAAGGTTGTGTGATTGAGGTGCGGAAATGCATCTGTTACAAACCACCAGTAATGTGGCACATTTTTGGAAACCTTTCTCTGATCCTGAGGAAGCTCTCTTCCACCTTGCTATACACACATAATCTGTTATTTTTATTTCAGTCAGTTGAAATATATTTCATGTTGGTTGGTGAAGGAAGCATCTACTTCTTGTTTATTTTTTATATCTTCTTCTGCAAAGACAGTGATTTCAGAGTTGAATATTGGAGTCAAACATTTCACATATACAACAGAGCATTCTCCCAAAATACAAACCCTCTACATTGAGCCAGAAATGGAGTCAGACTTCTGAGCTGCTGGCTGTAGACGCACACTTTTCATAGCTAATTTCAATTGCTAGCCTTCTTGAAAGCATTTTTATGAGCATATTGGACAAAGTACTTTAAAGAGCAAGACCTAGCAATTTTTCATCTCTGATTTCCTAGGTCTTTGTGAATACCATTTCTGTACTTCTCCTTCAGCTGGGCCCTGCCTTGCTGTTCTGTGCATTGTATCACTTAATCAGCAATGAAAAGGCTACCTTTTCCTGCCGCTGTGTACTAGCTTAGCCCTGCCACTCAAGGGACTGGGTATTGTCTGGTGTCTGGTGGTCTCTGAATGACAACAGGCGGTGATTAGCTTTGTTAACATTCCCATCTGTCACATTTTCAGGAAGCTGTTAATGTGTGAGAAAGGGATGTGCTCACCACACTGCTCATTAAACTGGGTCATTGAGCTCAATCTTCTGCATGAGTGTGCTGCAAGTCTTCTCAGCTGATTGCACATCCCTGGTGCATTACAAAAAAAAAGGCCTGTTACTTTTAAAACTCAATGGTGACAGAAGAAAGTGCATGAAATAAAGGTGCATGTTGCATCATGCTGTGTGCTATTACCAAAAAATATCATGTATTTCATGGAGAACTTGTAGGATAAATTGTAAGACTCAGAATATTCTGTGTAGGTCTTACCACCCTCCTTCTCCCCCAGGCACTGTTTAATATTAGATCTTAAAAGATGGCAATGAGAGTGTAGTTACATCAGATATGAGTAACCTACAGTATCTATATGAACTGTCATTTGATGATGATCAAGTGCCATTTCTGTTCTCAGAAAGGAAGGATGGCAAAGAGGCAAGCCTCGTCCTGCTGAGGAATGCTCCCCGCTTGCCTGCCCCATTTGTTTTACTCCCTCGAGTGGCAGGGAGCTTAACAGTGCCATTATTTATCCTGTTCCAATCCCCATGGAGCAGCTTAGAAATCTGCCTTGTGCCTCTTGAAGGCTGTTGTCAGGGTTGCTGTAGCTGCACTTGGTTGGAAAAGACCCAGAGAAGGTTCCCCAGGGCTCCAGCCCTGCTCCATCCCCTGCGTCATGTCCCCAGCGCAGCCACCCGCTCGCCCCTCCGTGGGGACCGTGCCAATGCTGCCAGAGGAGGGGAGGAAACAAAGTGCTGCTTTTCTGTCCCTGGCTGGGATTCATCCCGGTTTTTAAATCCTTTGCAATTTCAAAGGCCGATATCTGTAAGAGGGATTTTCAGAGGGCACAGATCTGCTATTGATTTCGAGAGAAATTGCAGCTCTGGCGCTGGGACTTCAGCTCCCGAAGAGCCACAGAACCAGCTCTTTGCTGGCTTTCTGTTTCTTTGCTTTCTTTCATTCTGGCTGAAGGCATTTTTATTCAGTGCTTCTTTAATGAAATTGGCCTTTGTCAGGGGCTATGGGAATATGCTGCTATGTAAAAATTTCAGGGTAATTTGTTTTAAAAAGAGCCAATTCCGATTATGCTGGTGGGAATCAGGCTCTGACCTAAATCCATTTTGCTCAGAAGTGTTCCATTTGCTTTTACTTAATTTAAAAATGGTTTGAATTTTACTAAAATTAATTTGATTAAGCTGCCAAAGGAAAAGATTATTTCATAATGCCCCTTACAATTTTGGTGAATGAGACATTAAAAAAAAATTGGGAGAAGCTTGTTCTAATTCTCTCCAATTTGTACTGATTTTTTTTTCTGTTTAATTGAAGACTTGAATTTAGACTAAAGTAAATGCATGCGAAGAAACATGAATTTAAATGCCGATTAAGTCTAAATGAAGTACAAAGTAGCAAAAGATAAGTGAAGGCTGCATTGAGCAATGAATTATTTATTTGCTAACCAAAAACATGCCTTAAAAATTATAGACAAACCCTCAAAGATCACTTATGCCCCTATGGATTTTGCAGTTGTTCCAGCATCTAACCATTGGGAAATTGTTCTCAGCAGTGATTGTGCACAAGGGTTAGCCTGGTCCTTATCTGTGGGTGTGCATTTTGAAATAGGGGTCACTGGAGCCTTAGCTGGGTACTCAGGAAAGACCATTAGCTTTTGAAGACTAGAGTTTCTTATCAATTGCAAAGTAATATTTTTATGCATGTAAATTCTCACCCAGGGCTGGCATGCCATTCTCTTTCAGAAAACAAACCAATTTTCTGGCAATTCTTTACATATTTGCAGATACGTAGCTCAGTTTGCAGAACTGGATTCCATGGCAATTCGAAATACTTCTTGAGAGAGTTACCAACCACCTCTTTTTCTGTACCCCAGATTTTTGTGGTGAATAATCAAGAAGAATTGGACCGGTTAAACACCGAAAATGCCTTAGCTTTTAGAAGAGATCAGAGATCTTTGTATTTCAAGGATACCTTTGGATGGCTCCCAATCCAGGTGAAAATATGACTGTGGTTTTAGAAAGCTTGTGAGTGTACATGACACTTTAAAATACAGCAGATAACTTTGAACTTAAGGTATCATACAGAATCAATTAAGTGAATGAAGAAAAAGTTAATTCTTGAGCACTGTTACAACTGTACCTAATTCTGTGGGATTTGTTCACAGGAGTCTTAGTTGCTGAGACATTAACTCATCAGTGGTCCAGGTTTTGCTCACCTCCCTGTGAATCAACTGGTGAACTGAGTTTGGGGAATTTCATTAGTAAAAAACAGTTTTGATTTAACACAAAATAACACAAAATTCATCAGGGAAGAGAGTTGTGGAAAAATACTATCCCTGCAAATCAAACCATGTATTTCCTTACTGCTTCAGGGAGCTAAACTAAAAGTCCCACCAAAATCAACAGTGGGATCCTTACAGTCTCAACTGGATTTTGAATCAGATTCTGTATAAACTGTGTGACCCATCGAACAGTGGGATATGGAAACCTGTCTGCAGGATCCTCCTCCTATAGCCTGTCACCTCAGTTTGTGAGCCAGGCTGCTGGTAGTCCCGCACAGTAACTGTGGTGTGTTTTTTTGACCAGCTCAGCCCTTTCTACCCCGTGGATTACCGCTTTGGGGACGGCAGTACCTGTGGAGATGGGATCATCCAGGATGGGGAAGAGTGTGATGATGGCAACACAATTGTGACAGATGACTGCATAAGTAAGTCACAGCACGTCGGGAGCAGCCTCTTTCTACCATGGAAGTTGCAGTAGTCATTTTTGCAGGATGACAGGAACAATGGCCATAGCACCAAAATTGAGATCTTTTGTGCATGCAGATGCCATACACAAGCACAAGACAGAAGTGACTCAAAGTGTTTTTCATCAAGACCCGGTCTAGTGGGAGGTGTCCCTGCCATGGCAGGGGGTTGGAACTGGGTGATCGTTAAGGGCCCTTCCAGCCCAAGCCAGTGTGATTCTATGATTCTGTGATTCTATGGCCGTGTCCCTGTCTGCACAGAGGTATCTGAAGTAAAACCCCTGTGTTCCAGGGACAAGATCCAGCCATTGTTTTATTTGTGAACCTTCCAGGGGGAAGCTGGCTTTCTGACTAAAATATGTAGCATACCTATTCAGTGAACCTCAAAACCACTTCTGACAGGCCCTAGAGCTGTCTCCTTCCATCAGTTTGAAACCCTAACAGATGACTTTTGGTAGTTCAAGTGCTCCGTGTGATATGTGCCTTTCTACATGTTTTTTTTATGGACAGCCATTCATTTTTCTACGGATGCTAGATTAATAAAATGTCATATCCTGGTTCCGGTAAAACCATTTTGGGTTTTATTATTCGCCTGCATAGGGAAGGTTACAGCCTTCACTGCCTTCACTGTTAGCTTTACAAAACATTTGATTCCTGTCTACTCAATCTCCCTCTTTCTTTGCTGGTTGTGGACAGCAACAGCAAAGAGCACAAAAGAGCACACAGTATAAGCCTGGCATGCAAGCAGCTATCACAGCCTTCACATGCACCTTTCAGTTACCTTGTTTTCACCACTTAGCTCCTTCCCCACAGCATAGATGTATAAATAAATGTCCCTCTAAGCTTGCCTGACTACAGAGCAATCCAGTGAGAGTGAGCTCTCCAGGCTCCAAGCATGAGAAAATTATCCAATTAGAATTTGCAATCAACCATGGGGAACAAACATGCAGGAAAAATAGTGCTCATTAGTTCTAGTGCCTGCGAGATTGCATGTTGTGCATCTGGAAGTCCATCATAATGCTCTGTGCTGTACACTGGGTAGAGCTCCAGGTCCACAGAGGCCTTGCAGTACATGAATTTCAGACACTGATGTGACCTGAAGAGTTTTAATTGAATTACAGAATCATAGAATCATAAAGGTTGGAAAAGAACTTTAAGATCATCAAACCCAACCATCAATGTGACCTGCTGAGTCCCACCACTAAATCATGTCCCTTAGTGCCACAAATTACTTGAATATGACCATATTGTCATCCTTATGATCTTGTGACTCTATCAAAAGAGGTCAACCAAACGGTAAGTGGATTTAATGATAAATAGGCTTGTTGTTCTAAAAATCATTAATCTCCAGCAAACAGGTCCTCACTGCAATCAATTAATCATTTCCATTTGTAAATGACCCACTTATATTGTGTAAACTCCCTGTTTTTGAACGTCCCTTTAATATATTGCTTAATAGTGTCTCTGAGGAGATATCAAAGGGATTTTAGCTAAATGAATTTGTTCCCAATTTATACTCAGAAAGTTGAAGACATCAAAAGCAAAGTCCAATTGTTAAAATACAGCCCACAGATCACTACATTCCAGTCAAGTGCTCCACAAAATGCCTTGGTTTATGCTTTACCCTTAAAAATGTAGTTCCACTTGCCTCTGTCCCCAAGATCCTTTATACATTAAGTTTTATGAAGATATTTCTTTCTCTATTTTTCATTAGGATGTCGCCGTGCTTACTGTGGAGATGGCTACAGACATGAGGGGGTTGAAGACTGTGATGGGAAGGATTTTGGATATTTGACATGTAAAACATATCTCCCTGGGTATGTATGAATGGTCTGCACTTTGGTTTGTTATTTTTACTTCACCTTCAACATTAAAAGAGAAAAGGACTACCCACATAAGCCTTGTTCCACTGGGACAGTGGTGGAGAGAAAGTGGTGGAGAAAGACCTTATCAGATTATTTCTGTATGTTATTGATTTTAAGGGCTGAATCTCATTTCTCAGTCTCACATGCTTCCTATGGTACAAAGTGAAGGATCATGTGGGCATGTTTACCCATCGCTTGCAAAGATTTCCTCACTTGGTGATGTTCTCATTACATTAATGCCCATAACTTACCTAGAGTAGGATAGACCATGATGAAGAGATGATTACACTGAAGGGAAAAAAAAAAAAAAGAAAACACAACAAACCACAGCCTCCAAACAAACTCCTGGACTTTTTTGTGAGTGAGTGCTCTAGGGGTATCTTTGTTTTGGAATCTACCTTTCATTTATCAGCCTTTCCAAAGACCAGAAAATTCATTGACTTTGCAGCAGATGCAAAGACATACATCTGCTTAGCAATGTCCTTCACTTCAAACATCTGCTTATTGTTGACTTGCCTTCTCTGCCTTTGTTTAAACAGCTTCCTCTGGTCAGCATTACGCCTCCTATTTAACTGTCAGGTATTGTTACTGGATAACAGGAAACATTTAATTTGCAAATGAAATTATATGCAGAGCCCTCATCATTCATGGAAGAATAATGTGCTAATTGACAGGAATAAGAACCCACAGGACATCTTTGTAAATCAAGTGCTGTGCTAATCCTTCCACTGCAATTGTTGGAGCACTCCTGGTGTAAGAGATTACTAGAACTGAGACTAGCAAACCTGACAGCCTGAAACATTTTAAAGAGCTCCCATCTGCAGACAGTGTGAAGCTACTCTCCTGTGAAAGCTTTTCCATCTTAAGAGTCTTAAGGTTGCTGCCAAAAATAGAGTCCCGCAGAAGCCTGAGAAATTTTTATAAATTCTATTTTCCGTGTATAATCAAGTTGTGAAGAGCAACTGAGATCCTTTATCTTTGTGCGTGCAGCCTGCAGATTATCTGCCAAATCAAAGAAAAAGCCGTGACTCATCAGCAAAGTGGGATGAGTAAGTGAGCTCGGCACTGCAGCGTGAGTTTCGCCCCAACATCACCCTCTTCTCCAAGAGCTCTGCTGCAGCTGATTTTCCCATTTTCTACTCCTTCCAGCTCTCAAATTCCTCCTCATATTTCACACACATTCACTTCAGATTTTTGTTGTTGTTTTTTTTTTTTTTTTTTTTTTTTTTCTGAGAATGTGGGTTATCCAAGGACGCATTTTTAAGGACAGCTTGTGGCTTATCTGATGGGTGGGTTATTCATCTGGACATATGGTAGCAATAAAAAGTCATCAAAATTATTTTTTATTTATTTATTTTTATCAACACCTCTGGTCAGGTCTTCAGTTAGTACAATCCTTGCAGCTCAGTATAAGTCAGTAGAAAAAAAAAAAGATGTTTTCCCTTATTTTGCAAGGGTCCTTTTTAAAGGCCTCTTTTCATTTTGAAGGTGGGCATCTGTCACTATCATTATTTCAAGTGCATGAAAAATAAGTTAAAGGAAAGGCAGGCACAGTCATGCCTGCTGGAACTAATGTAAGTAACTGGAATAACACAGATCCTCAGATATTTGGTTACACAGTTCTCATGGGTGAGCGCCAAGGCCTCCTGCACCTACCCCTGTGCAGTGATGTCTTTTGTATTTTTATTTTTAATCGACATTATGGGGAATTAAAACCTCACTCTTCATTTCTCTTGGGCTCTTATTTTGCTGACAAGGGGGAGAACAGCAGAGCACTGCTGGAAATTATCCTCCAGTTTTGGTTGCCATATGTCACTTCACTTGGTATTTTCTGATGTTCTTGATTCCTACAGAGAGTTGCATCCAGAAACCATGTAACATGAGCTATGGCGCGTATTGGAACTGAGATGTTCTCTTCTATTTTAGGTCTTACGGAAAACTGCGATGCACTTCTTACTGCTACATCGACTCTACACAGTGCCGATACTTCACATGAGGGGAGCAGAGGTGGGCAGCATCCTATGTGTCATGGGGTGCTAGGTGCTACGCTATCATCTATCCAGGAAGGACTGGAACAAGGAGAAAAAAAAAAAAAAAAGAAGAAGACGACAAAAAAAAACCACTTCTATGTGAAAAACAAACAAACAGATGTCATGCTGCTGATGGCCATTTTGAGATGTTTGTCTTTTTTTTTTTTTTTTTTTTTTTTTTTTTTTAAGTTGGATTGGGAAAAAATAGGACCACTGCATCCTGTCTTAATAGAGAAATGTCCAACAGTGTTTGCCAGTAAGACTTTTGGGTGGCTGTGTGTGGGAACTTGCTCTATCACAAATGCTACTGGAAACTGAATGTCACTAACCAGGAATATCATGTAACAAGCCAACATTACCTCGACTTAGCACTGTTCAGCCTAAATCTAAGTTCTTCAGGGTTTTTGTTTTTCAACCTTCTCAGCATAAACACAAAGTGTATCTTGGACATGGTGTTTATAGAGACTTTCTCTTTTATTACAATGTGAACTTCCTAAGTGTTGTATCGACGTGAGTGATGATGACTTCAGCGGCATTAAGGTCAGCTGCATGCCTTTGTGGATTGAACGAGCAGGGGTCTTTCAGTAAGTGCTTTACAGACCGGCAGATGGGGCAAAAAACCTCCAGGCAATGAATTTGGGCTGCATCTATCTGCACCCATCCACAGAAATGTGAGCTGTCTCACCGGGTCTGAACCTGCAGACCACAAAGGCCAGAGTGGCCAAACAAAGGGTGACAAAGGATGAGCCTATTTCTTTTTTACACCTTTGCCAAGCTGGTTGCGTTCTGCATGAGCCCAAAGAGACTGGGGCAGTGCTGGTTGCCCTCCTGAAACCTCACCACGGCCATGTACACGTGGCCTTCACTCTGGTTTCTGTACTGGAAGGTCTCGTTCTCCTCCCTTTGTCCAGCCGATCTTCGTCCTTCTGTGCCAGCTGCGCCCCATCCTCTCTCCCTGTGCACTGACCCCTCTCGACTGCTCTCAGTTCCTGCCATCGTGTCTGGAGTACCCCAGTGTGCCTCCTCACTTTTATATCTCTGTGAAACAAATCCTGGCCTAGAGTGTTCGTGGGTGCTGATTCATGCTGTATAATGTACATATATATATTTGTTTTTCACAGGTTCGGTCAACTCTGTTAGCTCTGATAGGAGTCAGGGTAATTATATACTTATTTATTAGCAAGCATTAAAGAGTAAATTTTACATATTAAATGTGTTATGTGCAAAAGAGTTCATGACAAAAGAAAACGGTGCAGAGATGTGCAGAATTCAGGACTAAGAGCCTCAAATCAAGGTGTTATTTTCATACAGGCCACTCTTTTCTGCTTCGCCTTAAATGCTGCACTTGAATGCTTGAAATGCGTGAGTTGTTTGTAACAATGACAGCTGCACTTACACAGTCACTTCTGTAAAGGTTAAATAAAGGTGGGTGTTACTTTGTGATGATAATGCATTAAAGCAACCGAGAAATACATACAACTTTTACCAGCTTTATAGGAGATTTTAACTCCGCATGTCCAATGTGATACTGGAAATCATTAATTAAATGAAAGATAAACGAAATTAGTGTACTCTGTGGACATTGCTTACCTGGGCTGTTTGTGCTGCTGCGAAGCTGAGCCACCACCATCTGCAGCCCAGTTCACTAGTTCACAACACTTCTTGTGGCTTTTTAAAATTTAATCAGAGGTCTTAATAAAAGGCCAAGGAACCAATGGGGCAAGGAATATGGCATAAGCTCTGGAAGTCCATGCACTAGAAGAGCTGCCTTTTAGTCTCCTGCCCTGGTGCAAGCCATGGGTTTCGGCAGCACCACACTATCCCAGTGGGATCTGTTGCCTTCTCCAAGGAGTTCATCTCTACTTCCAGCCCCCAAAAGGCTGGAGTCCTGGAGAAATTTTAAGTCCAGCTTTAAGTCCTGGTGTTTTTTAAAGCTCCTACCTGCAAAAGAGGTTGTAAAGCCGAGCACACCAAGGGCAGGAAACATAAAAAGGAGTTGAGATAACTTATGTAGGATTGTCATGTGCTGCATGTGTCCAGGAAGGTGTGCATCAGAAAACATTTATAAAGTGTGGATTTTAAATGGACTTTATGAATACAGCACAAACAATTCAGCATCTTAACAAAAGGAAAGGAATAGAAGATACAGGGAAAAAAAAGGACTGGAACAATTTTCTTACTACAAATGATTTCTTCTTCCCCTCAGACGATAGAGCATTAAAAAACACATCTGGGAAGGTGTTAAGTATCTGTGACATAAAAGACTGTAAAAAAAAACCTTCCTCCTTTTTCAGATGTACCTGCTTTATTGTTACCTGGGATTCTTCAGCTGGACGGTGCCTGGTCTGCTCTGAGTTATCTTCCCTCCTTGTCTGAGTTTCTTAATGTGTTAAGCCAAATATAGCTCAAAAGTTAACTGAGGTATTTCAGTTCCTTGGCCTTTTGTAGGAACGAATGCCTGTGGAAAGGTTTTCTAATCATTAGTATGGAGCTGTAGGTGAATACAGAAAGAGTACGAGCTTGCATTGTGCGCTGTATTAAATGTATACTAAAAAGCCAGCTTGCATTTAGTATGTGATTAAATATATGTAGTTACCTACTGCATGTATTAGCAGCTCATGTCAATAAATCATGCCACCTTAATTCTGGCATTTCCTTACTTTCACTTATTTCCTCTTGTGTTTTGCAACTTTTTTTTTTTTTTTTTAATATAATTGCCCAATTTAAGATGCTGGGAAGGAAAAGCACATTATGAGCTTCCAATTGGGCTTGTGCAGCTTTTGAGAGCTGCTGGAGCTCACCTAAATGGGAAAAAGGAACAAAGCCCTCCTTTGGGTGTATGGCGTGGGGCATGGGGACACGTGGTGGGGACAGACCTGCACCAGCCCAGCAGAGCAAAGGCTGCAGCCGGAAGGGGAGCTGGACCAAATTGCATTAGAGGAGCATACTCCTGCTGGAAATCGCATTAGTGCCTGCTTCCCTCTCTCCTGCAACCCAAATCTTGGAGCTGAAAAAGCCCGGAGTTACAGTCCCATCCTGCCGGTGCCCTTAATTCTCCCTGACAGCTTCCTGTGTGTCTGATGAAGGAGCCCGTTTGGATGTGTGCACGTCGGCTGGTGTGCTGAGGGCAAAAACAACCTTCTTCTTCTCCTTCTTCTCAAGAAAATGGGGTTTAAAGAGATGTCTTTTGCCACAGCCTTCCTACCCAGTACTGAACGAGGAGCCCTCCATGAATCTGTCTTGTTGGAGCAATAGGAACAGAAAGGTGGCAAATGTGTGGTGGAAAAAGGAGGGAACAACCATGTAGGGGAACCCGCCAGCCCTGGCGCTTTATGGCAATAGTATTTCTTTTGTAAACTTCCCTCGGCTTAGCCGGCAGCTCTCACACCTACCTGGTGCTACTGCTCTGAGGGCCACGATGTGCCTGGAAAGCTAATGCTGAGGCCTGCTTGGATTTTGAGCTGTTTCTGAGTTTAAAAGGAAAGGTGACCAATTTGGGGGTAAGAAACAGAACAGTTCAGGGGATGGGAGCTGTGTATATTATGGGCCAAAAAGCACGGGGAAGTTGACTGTGAAATACAATAAGAAGATTTAAGCTGTAGTGCTCCAGTGTGTCTGGATCAAGGATACAAACCCCCCTGTGGCCACAGTGGCAAGTTGATATTTCACTGCTGTTTGCCCAGAGAGCGGCTTCAAACCCCAGCAGTAACCACAGAGCAGCAGCCTGGGACCGCTGGGGTGAACCCAAGGTCGGTGCCAGGGCTTTCTGAGCAGACAACATCTGGTGTGAAATGCTGCGGGATTACAGCGGCTAAATAAAGCCAGGGAGCTGTACCTGTTGCTGCCTGGGACAAACAGGCTCTGCTTTAGGCTGCCTGGATGAGCTAAAGGTGTCTGGTTGCCCTGCCGGAGAAACCCAGCACATGGAGCAGTCAGCAGCGAGCCCAGCAGTGGCGGCTGGCCCTGCCTCATGGCAGGCTGATGGCTTTGCCTAACGCCACGGCCCAGCGGCCTGTTGTGGCCTCATCGGACTCCTGAGGCACTAAAGGAAGAAGGTGCCATGTGGTGAGTGCCACAGAGAAGAAACTGTGGGTAAATGTTAAAATACCCCGCATTCCGCAGCCGTGCCATGTCGAACCAGAGCCCCAGAGCACCCAGCCCTGGGCACAGGGAAAAGAGGCAAAGCCTCCCTCCACTCACAAACCCACTCCATTTTAGAGCCGGGCTGAAGGCTTGGTGGAATAAAGCACAAAGCTCCCCACGGAAAAGGTCAGCCTGTCCCAGGTGTCAAGAGGCTGTCAGCAATTTATCATCAGTGGGGTTTCTGCAGTGCCAACGTGGGTGACACAAAGTGGCTCGGGTTTTAGTCCTTGCCTGGCACATCCATGGCCAGGTTTCACTGCGGGGCGGTCTGTTTTGCTTAGCACATCGATACATGAAGGCTGGAGGCTTCATAATTTCTGTCATACAAAGGGGCCGATGCGTGGCTTCGGCATTTCGGGGTGGAAGGAATTCCCACTGCCTACGGCTCGACTGGACGTGGGTGCTGAGGCTGAAGGACACGCTCCTGACACCTCTGATTTATGGCGATGATCAGCTCTGTATGACATTTATTTAGGGATATAAAATATGGCAGGTCTCCAGATGCTCGTGGTTTCACCAAACTTTGAAGCCCCCAGCAAAAGCCCTTTAACGCAGGCCTGTGCTGGCACGTGGTGCTGGAAGGACACCACAGCCACATTCCCAGCAAACAAATGGTTATTTTTGTAAAGCTATGCTCGTGCAGGAACATCCTGCTTGGGCACGTTTCTAAGTGTCTGTGTCAAAAAGCTTGACTCTTCTCATAGCTGAAAGCAGCACTCCCCTTGAGATGCTCCATGCATAAAGGAATATGAATGTGGACAGAGGAATGATCCCCCTGTCCCAAGAACAACTCCAAACTCACCAGCTGCTCAGGGCATAAGAAAATGACTTGATTGCCTGATGATAATAAAGGCTGAAGAAATTGTAAATTAATATTTAATTACTTTGGACAAAACTAGCCCTGACACCATGCCGTAGATTAAAGGTGAGAGAATATGAATCCTTGTAACACTGGGCAGGACATTTATTGAATTGAAGAAAATCAATAGTGAAATGTCCCTGCAGGAGTCAGTGGGTGACCGGGAAGCTCAGCATTCCCCTGGGAAGGGGACAAGTCCTTACGGCCAAGTGCCTGCCCCTCGCTGGCACCGTGATGGGCACAGGGCAGGATTTGCAGACAGCCACGACACCCCGTTGTGTACACAAAGCATTTTGTTGTGGCTTTTGGGAAACGCGCCTGCCACCTGATGTGCGGGACGTGGTGTGCCAGCCAGCGCTGAACACCTGAGTGCACGGCTCAAGTGTCAGGCCACGGGGACACGCACGGTGCAGGGCAGCACGGCACGGCACAGGTCTTCCTCGCGCCCGCGGGAAGGAGGCCGGGTACCAGCTGCCAGGCAAGGAAGCGAGTGGAAAACCGTGACCTATAGGAAACTATGCGAGGCACGTCTGGTCTCTGGAGGCTACAGATGAGCTGACAACACCAGCACTGGAAACAGATGCTAAATTAATTGGAGATTATTTTGGAGGAAAGCCCATAGCTGGAGCAGGAGCCTGGTGACTCCTTGCTCTAGCAGCGGATAAGCAGCAAAGAGATCCTGAAGAAAATTTACTGAACCTTGCACCCAGAACAGGAGCAAAGTAATAGAGGCTGGTAGGAGGTGAAGGTTAGGGGACTGGAAGAACGTGACAAAACTTGGAAAAGCCTTTTTCATTAATTTGGAAAGTCAGGAGTTGAGCGTACCCTGCCATCTAAACTCCTTCACCCTCACCACGCTATCAGCTACCCACCAGCTCAGCACCAACAGGTCAGACGTGTGGAGAGATGCAGAGTGTGGGGCTCCTGCCAGAGCCCTCACCGAAGCTCTGGCATTGGTCTTCATCAGCTTCTCAAAATGACCGTGGAGAGTTCAAAGACTTCAGATACTCCTGAAGAGACGGGAGCGTAGGCAGAAGGACATATAGTACGGGCTGGCTTTTATAGCTACAGCCTTCAGCTATTTGCATTGGCCAAGGAACCACAACTTCATTGCAGATGCAGCTTTTATTCTTGTAATCAAAACAGGCTCCATGTGTTAACATTCTTCGTACAAAGATACATACAGGTAGTTTCTATGAACCAGAAACATACTGTTTTTGACTGTTCACACAGTACCTAGAACAGATGCAGTCCTGAAGAGCACTTTAGGCCCTCTGTTTCGATATAAAAACAAAATCCATGCAAGGAGAAAATGAGATTTTAAAACATGCTTATTTAAAATAAGTTTATTATCATGAAATAATATAAAAGTCTGTCAAAGGTCTTAACAATACTCCGAAAGAAAAAACAGACAGATGCTGTGTGATTTGAGAAATGATGCAGACTGGAAACTCCAAAGTACTTCAACACTGAGCTGCTTACGACAGCATGATTTGTGCAATGCTTACACTGGAGGAGGTGATGTTGGGGGCATGAACAAGCCCTTACAATTAAATTTAAAGGGTGAGGCAATATACCTTCTCTTCATCTTACAATGTATGCATCTAAGTAAGGCTCACTGTAAGCTCAGCTTGACATTAATAAAACGAATGCCCAAAACTGGATTGAGAAGTGAAAGAAAATAAGAATGGAAACCACAGAAGCAAGCCGCTTTGGTTTTCAGTTTAGTCACCATGTTATGGAATGCAATTTACTTGTTTAGTTTCAAGTAGACAAAAAGCACAAACTGTCAAGGTAACATTAAATAAAGGAATCAAAGAATAAATTTTGGACCCCTGAATGCTGCAAAAATAAAGTAAACAAACATGAAACTTCCTTCTTTCCTGATTTCTTTTTAACACTATATATTTTATTTTTTTTTAAAAAAAAAGCTCTTTAGCACATGGGGGTAGTACTGGGGATGGGTGGAATACTATACCAAGAAAGGGATATTTAAAAATGCCAGTCAAGGGCCACATTTTGAAGAAACAGATGCCAGTGCAACAGAGTGTGTGTTTAACTGAAACATCTCCCTATGCTCTACCTTCAAAGCAAGTGCTGAAATCCTTGTGTGAACTGGGCGTAGCTGTATGGGCTTACTCCAAGCCAGCAAGTGTGCTCTGATACTCCCTCTGCTCACGGGTGATTTTATATTACTCAGAGCAGGCAGGACATTGAAGTGTGCAGAGTTTGTTCATCAAGGTAGGTTTTTAGACACCCCCCCCCTTCTTCTTTTTGTTTTCAGTACTATGCATGCAAGAGAAATAAGCCCAATTAAAATATCAAGTGTTTTCACTTGTAAAAGTTAAATTCTGAAGTGTCCTGATTTAAACTGCATCAGTGAAATTAAAGTGGTATGGTTTTCCTGGCAGAATGTGTCAGACCAGGGCAAAGCTTCGAAGACAAAGCAGTACATTCTCCACCTGACTGTGTTTGGTTACCTGCCGCTGAATTCAGATCCGCTTTTCAAAGCTTACATTTTTATGACTTACAAAACCTCCTGTTTCACACTTTTATAGAGGTGTTTCAGCTGGACAGCAACATATCTGGCATCAAACAAACTGATGAATAGAAGGAAAGGAAAGGGTGGGGAACAGGTGGAAAGAGGGAAAGACAGCTAGGTAGGAATGTGCTAATGATCTTTTTCTGGTGTCTTAAAGGCATTTCAGGGTTCTCTAAAGCTTTTCACAAAAGCTGAATTGATTAATAAAAAGAAAGGGTTAGAGGGTCCAGCATGTGCACGTAGATAACACTGTCTTCTATAGTGGTCTATGTCCCTTTGTCAAAGCACATTGCAAACAACTGGAGCACATTTTGGGCACACTTTTTATACGGCCAGCCAAGCAAGTGACAATATTCAAACTCTGAAACATTTTTAAAGCAAACTGTAACCTAAATCATGATGATGCTTTACAAAAAGTTTGTAACTGAAGGTATATGGCCCTCAACTGTAAGTGCATTTGTTGAAGGGAGACCCGTAGTACGACAGCATCAAGACAGGATGTTTCAACGACTCCTGAACACTAAAGCACCCGAGCGTCCAGGTCATACTCTACAATTGTAATGTCACAGAACTTCACTATGCAACTGAGTATGGTGTCTTAAAATAGCAGAGGGGGGCTCCAGAACATCGTTTGTTTTAAAAAGAAATACAAAATAAATAAAATAAATAGAAGCCTCACATCGCTACGCAGAACTCTGCTGAAATTATTTGGGAGCTCTGCTCTAATGCCAACAGCACTAAATTACAAAGGTGTGTGTGTGATCTCTGTTAAAATCTGCTGACAGCCATTATTCAGCACTAGATAGCACTTTGATCAGATTGCTTTGGGATTTACCATGTCTCAGCAAGGACATGCACAGGATAGACTTTGTCCATGCCATATGCTGTACAGAGTTCTGTACCCGGCCACACTAATTTCACAAAAACACTCTTACTCCCCTAGGGTAAGGCTGTGATTACTCTTATTTTGCCATGGCTAAGTAAAATCCCTGAGAATACGCAACTGTTGGACATTGAAGGAAACAGCCGAAAGCATTTCTAAAGGAAAGGGATGCAAAAACTTCAGACTAGTGCACTTTAAGAAAATAAAGCAGTCCATGTCAAGTACACAGAGCAAGGGTGCTGTTATCTGAGAGTCACGTGGAGCAAGATCAGTATGCAGATCAGTTGTTTATAACCTCAGCCATTAAAGAAAAATAACAAATACACTCCCCCACAATCAATGAACCAAACAAATCAAACAAAACCTACCCGTCTCTTTCCCAATTCCAAATTTGAAGGCCAGAAGTTAGTTGCTTGTCCTTTACAATCATGAAAAGCAAGAACAACCTCCTGTGCTTGCCAAACTGACATCACAAAAGTTAATTGCCTAGCAGTGTTATTTGTTTACGCTTCGTAAACTGGTCTATCACATCCCTCCCTAGAGGTGTGACTTGGAGTTCAGCTCTGCAACATGCTGCATGGGTTTCTGTCTCAGTGGTGCCAGGACTGGAAAGGTAGCATCTGTAAGTCTTCAAAGTGCTCAACATCCTGCAAGAACAGTGCGTGGTGAAGTACAGGATTTGAAGGCAAGGAGACCTTGCTCAGTTCCATCTCTGCAAGTCCCTTACTAAGCAACGAGGACACGGGGGTCTCCCGAAGCTACTGAGAACGTCCTCAAGCACCAATTCCACAGTTCGGAAAGACCAGCTTTACACAGCAGGGCCAGAGAAAGCCTGCTCTCAGGCAGGATGCCACACTGGTTAGAGGACATGCCATGTGGACTGCTATCTGCTTGTTAGAAGAAAGAAGAACTGCAGAAGTCAGCAGTTGCTGAAGCTAGTGGCCCAATGAAGCTGTTAAGTTCTTTGCTTAAGAAATAAAGCTGCTTCACTTTTTGCATCAAACACTGGGATTGATGCGCTACTAACAAACCAGTGGTTTTCCCGCTACTTTAAAGAAAAACAAAAACAAAAAACAAAACCTCCAAGCCCTTAAGTGCTAGATTTATTTTCCTACTACTGGAAAAGCTTACAGCAAAAACATGATCTTGCAATTCATTTTTGAGAGACGAGTGATCTCTTCCTGCTGTCCCCATATGCCAACTGATTTGGTGGCAATGTGGTCTCTATTGCTTTCTCAGAGCACTCAGCTAAGACCTATTATAGCAAAGTTTCCCTCATAATAGCTGAAAGCCATGAGGAAACCACACGGGGTGGAGAGCTGGTTGTTCTGCTGTAGGCATGGGTGTTTTTTTCTTTTTTTTTTTTTCTTTTCTTTGCATTCATGCTTTCAAGAAGTAGACAGCCAAATTCTGAAGGCTCTCTGCTTCCTTTTTAGCACTGCAAGTAGGGAAATAATTTAATGGAGCTTTGGTCAAAAGTTCTTACTTTATATTCTAACATAAATATACACTACTTAAATTAAGAAAACTCCAAAAATTAAAAGCCCTATACATCCTTTTGATTCTTCCTTGGTGCATGTAGAAACTACAGATAGGCACAACTCAGAGATAACAGGAAGAAGAAAGTGACACTGTTTAAATACCTAATTACAGTCCTTGTATCTTGCTTTATGCACCTGGTGTGACGTTTCGTCTTTTGTTCAAGCATCATATGCTTTTCTTAAAGCTTGCAATGCTGGGCTCCTTTGAAAGGATCAAGTATAAAACATGCAGAGAGGCTCCCATCTCAGAACAAAGCAGGGCTGCAGGCCTGCAGTACATTCATTTTAGATAGAATTAATTTTTTAGCCTAGCAAAAGCTAGCATTTCTCCTGTGAGTACAGCAACAATGAAACTTCTCCTGTGTTTATGAAGTCATTACTAAGTTTAAGTACCTCATAAGCACACTCTTATCTCCTCCTCTACATGGGCTAAGCTCATCTCTTTGGACAAAGCTATCCAAATCCCTACCTCATTACTGAGACCCACTTACGCCTTGTACTGGCAGTAAATAATTCACAGGCAGTGTTCTAGTCTTCAACACAAGTAGGAATTTTGTCCGTAACCATATCACTAACTAAAAGGACTTCTTTATTATTTCTAATAACAGCAGTGCTAAGGAGCACATTTTTTTAATTGATATTAGCAGAAGGAGAAACCCACCAAATCTTACTTTCTTAATTTCAGGTCACTTCTGCATAATTTCGGGTTTTAAGGTTTGTAATTCGCCCGATGTGTAACGGCTCAGTGACAAATTCTAGCTTCCCCTAGGTGTCACTATTTCATGTCCACTTTCATGAAGTCCTGCCTATAACGGCAGCCTAAGGAGGACTTTAATGAAATCTGCTTTATAAACTGCTAGCTGCATTCAATTTAAAAGCAAATATTATATTTGTATGAGTTTAATTTAAAAAACCCTAAGCCCAAAACATAGAAAAAACACAAAACTTTAATAAACCAGGATGATAGACATGATTTTCAATTGCTTGTGTAAAGCACTACTGAAACTAGCTGGGCTCTGCCAGTCTGTGCCAGCCAAGGCTCTGGCTCACCAGCCACAGCACTGGGACCGGTACCAGTGCAGAAGAAATATCACCTCGTGCTTATGGCCTTCCTTCCACTCATCATGTGTACACATCTCCTTCCTGCACTATGATAAATGGCGCAGCAGGCTGCCCTGAACCACAGCTCGAGCATCCTCTTGCTGTGGAGGACACTAGGAGAAATTTTCTGTACATTTGGCCCACTGGCAGGAGCTGAAAGGAAAAAACCACAGCACATATTGGTAGCTGGGAGGGAACACAATGCCTGGTTTCAAAGGCTGGTTCCTGGTGGAAGCTCTTGATCACCAGCTGTGTGTGCTTGTGATGGAGATTGCCTCTATTTGTGGAGGCAAAAAAAAAGAAGTTCAACCCAAATTAAGGGAAACTCACAGCATAGACAATGAACTGGCATTTAACTGCCCTTCTCTTTGCTACCAGGGTAAGAGTAATGCTCACTACAGTGAGCAGCACAGGGCACGGGAGGATCCAAGCCAGCAGCGCCTGCTCAGGCTCCGTGTTGACACCACGACCGATCTGCTGCATATGTGGCTCCCGTGTGAAGTGAGGGAGCAAAGGGCAAATTCTGCTCTGCTACTTTTAAGAGGTGAGGGGAACAGGGGGTGAGGCAGGAGAGGAAAGAGTCAAAAACATTCATCACAGCTATAGTTACGACCCAAAGAGAAACAGTACCTCTGCATTTAAACACAAAATGTGCACATCAAAAAATAAAAATCATACATACCTTTCCCCCCAAACACTCACACCCTTCCCACCTGAAAAGCTACAATGAACAGAAATGGTGTTAAAAAAATCTTTGTTAACAGACACAGTCCCTGAAGTTTTAAGATGTTGGCTTGCTGTAGTCATACCACCTCATCCGACTCCAAACCATGTACTTCATAGAGAGTGTCCAAGATATTTAGCTGCTTTTCCATGGCTGGTAAGTAAATGTTGAGGTCCCTCTGCATTGCTTTGTAAAATGTTTCCTCCTGAGGATCACAGTCCTCTACGGACAGAGCTGCTACAAAGTCTTCGTATGTTGGAGCTGCCCTTAGAGCTAACTGGGAGAGGAAACAAAGATTTTAAACTGAAGGTCTACACGGAGATTAAGACATCTTCAGAGGTGCCTGATTTTTAGGAAGTGTCAGTATATCATATTTTGTACAAATAAAGAGTAAATATTAGAAATTAAATACAAAGCTTGAATAATTGTTAGGGAAGCTCCCAAGCCAGTGTCCCACACTTCTGCACTGCAGTCCCATGTTCAAAATACTCTTCAGAAAACTCTCCCCCTCAACATTCCTGCTTCTCCAAGTCAGTCTCTGTTTAATCAATTGGCTGAGGCTTTCGTTTTTCCTTTTACAGTTTCAATAATAGTTTCCAGTGACAGACACAAGGGGGAGCTGCTAGATTGGACAAGAAATAAACCATCTCCTCTAGCCTGTAAATTCTGCTTCAACTCCCTGACACCATCTGCATCAGCTCTTCTTGAATGCTAACACCCCAGAGAGAGACCAATCCTCAAATTAGCAGACTAAAAATCTCACTTCTTTTAAGAGCCCCTGCAAGACTGCAAAACACATAATGAAAACAACACACATGCAAAAAGTAATCCTTCTGTTTTGGCTCCAGAAAACGAGCTCCGCCCTGAAAGCTCAATCCTAAACATAGTGATAGCTACAATCCTCACCCTGAAGATAAGATCTGACAAAAGGAACCTACTAATTGTAATGCTTCTAATTTTAATAGCATTTGTTAACTAAAACTAACAGAAGATCTCAGTAACAAGACCCCCAGCTCAGAAACTAAGATGAGCACTTACCGCAAAGACCCCACGGACAACCCAACCATGGTGCTGCCGTAATGTCTTCCCATAAGCATTGTCTTAAAGAAAAGGGAAAAAAATAGAAACATGTAAGGAGTTTGCATTTGCATCACCATATTATTACTGTTTGATGCACGTAATTGCCCTTTCTGAGCACCAAAGTTATAAATGAAAGGAAGGAGAAAAGGACTGGCAGATTAGGGGTTTCTGCAGCGGGGTCTCAGCTCTGCTGCCATTCTCCTACACATCATCAATGGCAAGTAAGTATTCTAGTAGACATGAAGGCAGATTTATTTTTTATTTGATTAGCTGTACTTCACAACTAACTTTTCTTCTACTTTCTAGGCTTCAGTTCAGTGCAAGTCTGAAAAAATGTTATAGAGAGTGAAACTATTCTGCTCAGTCTGGATGTCTAGCTCAGACATTGAACAAGAACCTTCAAACCTTCTCTTTACATGTGAGAGTCAACTTCTAACCCCTCAGCACAGAAAGCACAGGGCTTGTATTAAGAAAACAACAACAAACCACCAAACTCCATTCTTCTCTTTTGAGTGCCCAAGTGTAGCCTTTGATGAAGGTCTTTGTTATGTTCCTAGACTTTGTTGTGTTCCTCCACTTTCATACAGAAAGCTTTCTATATAAAAAAACCTAACACCTTTGAGTCTTATTTCCTACAGTCTTAGTACTGTCATTGTTACATATGCCTAGCTTTCAGTTGAATTTTTAAATATCAGATGTTGTATTATAATTACCCTGAGCTGAAGCAAGAAAATCTGTTTTGCTGTGTTTGGATATTTGCTCAGAAATCTGCAGATGGTTATTCTTGAACAGTGCATAAAGTCAATAAAAGCCAGGTACAAGTTTTACTGTAATGTGAAGTACTCCCCCCATCTACCAGTCTAATGACTGAGGAATATGTCTTTTTCTATACATAGAGAACATATGAGAAAGGTATTCACTAATGAAAACAAAGAATTAAGGAAGAAAAAAGGTATTTTGTAGCAAATAGGATTGACAAGTCTATTCTCTGCCTTAATAGACAATATAGGGGACATTAAAACCATCAGAAGTTGCAAAGTTTGGATTACTGTAATGCAAGATTGCATGCACACAGGAAGAGTCTTACTCAGGAAGAACTAAGCCTACGACAGTTTCATATTTTGCACCGTACTTGCTGTGGTCACTAGGTTGACTCAGTAAGTGACAAAAATTGTACACTTGGAAAAATTTATTTTTCTGTTATGATCTTTCTTCTTACTGACACAGGCATACTGACAAGGAGGTGATTTCAAAGAGTGATGGCCAATCTCACAAGGAACTGAAGAAGTAAAACATCAACTGTAAATTTGGGAATGGAATGAGACAAAATACTTTTTTCCCCTAAAGATACGACTGTCTCCCCGATAGAAGTATGACAATTAAGTGAATCTTTATCTGGCATCAAGTCAAGATTGACCAGTTATTTAACCTGCCCAAAGACTACTATTTTCAAAAAAACCCCTACAACTTTCAAAAAAAAAGTTGTGTATTGGAGATTACGTGCATCACTAATCACTGGAGAAAAGGAAACAAAAAGGCAAGTAGACAAGTATGTAAAATCATGTGAAGAATAAAGCAACTAGCACTTACTCAGAGCTGTTTGGATATTCTTTTCTCCATTCTTCACTTCTGTCAAAAACCCTTTCAAGAACTTCAAGCCTCTGTCAGGATGAGCCCACAAAAAAGAGAACCATGTAACAAAGTAAATCCCCACATTTCGCAGTACCATTTTAACTTTAACAACATACAGTCAACCTCATATTTCTGTATCTCAGAGGGATATTCTGGAGCCAACCTAGCTTAATCACAGAATCACAGAATTTCTAGGTTGGAAGAGACCTCAAGGTCATCGAGTCCAACCTCCAACCTAACACTAACAGCCCTCCACTAAACCATATCCCTAAGCTCTACATCTAAACGTCTTTTGAAGACTTCCAGGGATGGTGACTCCACCACTTCCCTGGGCAGCCTGTTCCAATGTCTAACAACCCTTTCAGTGAAGAAATTCTTCCTAACATCTAACCTAAAACTCCCCTGGCTCAACTTAAGCCCATTCCCCCTCGTCCTGTCACCAGGCACGTGGGAGAACAGGCCAACCCCCACCTCGCTACAGCCTCCCTTGAGGTACCTAAAAAGAGCGATAAGGTCACCCCTGAGCCTCCTCTTCTCCAGGCTGAACAAGCCCAGCTCCCTCAGCCGCTCCTCGTAGGACTTGTTCTCCAGGCCCCTCACCAGCTTCGTCGCCCTTCTCTGCACCCGCTCAAGCACCTCGATGTCCTTCTTGTAGCGAGGGGCCCAAAACTGAACACAGTACTCGAGGTGCGGCCTCACCAGAGCTGAGTACAGGGGGACGATCACCTCCCTCGCCCTGCTGGTCACGCTGTTCCTGATACAAGCCAGGATGCCGTTGGCCTTCTTGGCCACCTGAGCACACTGCTGGCTCATATTCAGCTGACTATCCACCATCACTCCCAGGTCCTTCTCTGCCTGGCAGCTCTCCAACCATTCCTCTCCCAGCCTGTAGCTCTGCTTGGGGTTATTGCGCCCCAGGTGCAGGACCCGGCACTTGGCCTTGTTGAACTTCATGCAGTTGACCTCAGCCCATCGGTGCAGCCTATCCAGGTCCTCCTGCAGAGCTTTCCTACCCTCGAGCAGATCGACACACGCACCTAACTTGGTGTCATCTGCGAACTTACTGAGGGTGCACTCGATGCCCTCGTCCAGATCATCAATGAAGATATTAAAGAGGACCAGCCCCAGCACCGAGCCCTGGGGGACGCCACTAGTGACTGGCCTCCAACTGGACTTGGCTCCATTCACCACGACTCTTTGGGCCCGACTATCCAGCCAGTTTCTAACCCAGCGAAGCGTGCGCCAGTCCAAGCCAAGAGCAGCCAGTTTCTTGAGGAGAAACTCCTCTCCACTGCTTATCTCCGCTCAGAATTAAGAAGCCATTTTCCATCTGAACAAAGAAATGCAGCTACATTCTCCAGCCTCTCTGCCAGCCCGAAGAAAAAACACTTTGCTAAAACAATTGTGCTGAAGCCTGAAATTATCTGCCTGATGCACTGGCCCAGCAAGAACGGTCATTCCCTGTAACTTGTTCTTTTCTTTTATGGAAAAAGGGTTGTCTGCAACCACTTTTTTAGGCCTTTTGGTAAAGATGCAGTGGCATCACTACAGACAATACAGTGATCTTGAATCTAGTGAATTTGGGCTGACTGATGGAGCCTGTGAAAGTAACTAGTTTGCTCCTGATAAATAAGCTTATACTGATGAAAGGCCCTTTGCTGCACTTTAATTGTTTATAGTTGAAACTGATAGGAAGCTGTTACCTTTTCAGCCACAGAAGAGCCTCTGTAGCAGAGTTTCTAACTTGTGCTACACCTGCATTGACTTCGTGGAGCACTATCTTCTGCAGGGTATCAAACTCTTCTTTGTTGGTTATAAATTTCTGGTTTATTTTCTGGAGGAAAAAAAACAAGAGAAAAGGTTTTACGATTTTAAGATCAAACAGCATCCCATCCCATACACAGCACCTATTTATCACGATTCTTCCCTTCAAAAACATATTGCAGCTCTCCCCTAATCAGTTCCTCCCTCAGGCTTATTATGTTGAGCAGCTGACAGGCTCACGTCACGCATTCCCCATGGCTGTGCACCGGCAAAGTGTGCACAGTCCCAGACACACCAGGCTAGCCTAGAGGGGGCATGAAGCTCAAGAGAGATCACATTGCTGCTGGATCAACCTCACACCACAGCACTGCCTGGTTCTACCTGCACCAAGACTTAGCTGCTGTGAGCAAGTGGCTTAGTCAAGGATTTTTTTATTTTTTTTTTTACATAGCATTCTTCCCTTGTTCTATTTCCACAGTCCTACTGTGGCCGCTTTCAGCAAGATAAGCCAGTTCCTGAGTGACTTTGCTCCAAACAACCCTGAATGCATACAGTGTTCCTTATCATACACTCAGAAGATGTTCTGCTTTTGTTTTTCACCTTGAAAAAAAAACTATGAATAGTCTTACTACAAATATGTCTTATCTCATAAACGGCACTTCAAACCTTTCCAGACTTGAAGCAAGAAGAACTTTCAGAAGAACCTAATCTACAGGATCTGCTCTGATTTGCAGCTATTGAAAAGCTGGTTCTTAATGAGCTGATTTGCTGCTACTTTGCTGAGGAAAGTTTTTTTTCCTCATTTGTCTTACAGTCTAAAGATAATATTGATACCACCACATCATGACTTACAATCCTTTCAGCTCAAAATTAAAGTCATATTCATTAGGTGTAACAGGCTTTTTACTTGGCAGTCAACCAAGTATTTTCTAAGTTTGGTTGTGCACAACAGTTGGATTTATTAAACACAGCACGTACTGTAAGGACAGAATTAGGGACATTTCAGCATTCTGATCTGACAGCAATATTATCAAATATTAAAAAGCCTTCTAGTATTGACTCCCATGACAAAAATTCTTGAGGCCTGGTAGCAAAGATATGTATTTCATTCAAGAAGTCAGTGTTACCTTGATGTTACCTACAAAATCCATTTTAACAGGAGCAAAGACAGTTGGTCCCAGCTTGTCTAGGAAAAAAAAAAGCCATACTTTAAGATTATGTATTTTTCGTCTAAACAATCCTTCTACCTGGTAGGAAAATACTAGAGGAACGACATAAAGCTAAGAAGAAATAGAAAGAAAAATAAATTAGAAAGAAAAAATAGATGATATAATAATTAAAAAAAAAAAAAGTGACAACAGATAGTATAGCTGATAACGTGCTGTCAGCTGTATTGGATGCATAACGCACTCCATGCAGTTCTGTGGCGGGGAAAAATATTGTTCCAAATATACTCATAGATTACCAGACACATTATACGTGGGTCCCATCTAAATGAGAGCGGATCCTCTACAAAGAAGAAGAATGAGAAACATCTAGTACCATTCATGTCCATTCTGCTAATAGAAATTAATTCTGTCACCTCAGAGAAGTAATGAATTCTCCAAACAAACCACTTTTTTTTTTTTTTTTTTGGTAGCTGGTGTCAGTCAAAAGGACTCTGAGGCACCCCAGCACAAAAATGAGCTGCTTACCCAGAACTGGCACAATTGCATAACATGACTCCAGAAACTCTTCCGTTGGTATGCCTTCTTCCTCCCGAAGTTCAATATCACTGAACCTGGTATCCAGGACAAGCAAGAGAGATTGTAGCTTTAGTAGTGCCTTTTCTGCAACTTCTAAAGACAAAAATTACATTTTATGCCCACTACATTTGAACAGAGATAGAATTTATAGACATTGAACCACCAACATGGCTTTTGTTTCACTCATTTAAAGTAAATGACTGCAGAAAATGCATAACTGCTGGCATGCAAGGCATGTAATTACAAACAAGGAAAAAGCCCTCCCACTCTTCCGTACAACTGATTCTACAAAGAGTATCTTCTTCCATTTCTGTGCTGTCTGAATGCTTGTTAAATAATCTCAAACACAGCTTTGCAGACAGAACAGACTTGAAAACGAGTCAAAGGTTTAATAATTTCATTATTTGTATATTGTGAATCTGCAACATGTACTACCTATTGCTCATGACACTGAAGAAGGTAGGAAAGCCATTTTCATTGTCATCTTCCTCACACAGAGTCAGTCCACTTAAAGAACTTGTTTCTGACTGCAGCAATGTGTGGGCATCAAAGCCTTCTACAGCTTGCAGCTTGTTCTTTCCATCTTCTTTAATGCCTTACATTCATGGGAAGCAGAAGAAAAAAAAAAAAAAAAAAAGATAAAACAGCCACACACCCATATTGTTATTATTGCTCCTCAAGATGTATTCTGCTGAAGGAAGGCATTGGGATATCTGGGTCATACAAAGTTAGTGACACCATACTTCCCCTGTCAACTGCTAAGACAACATCCACATCAGTCCCCTCCCCTCCTTCTAGTCAGTCAGACCAATTGTGTGCAAGCCAGTAGCAGACATCTGTTTGAAGACAAGGGTAGTTCTCACCCAGTTGCAACTGCCCCAGTGCCGAGCAAGTGGCACAGCCCATTCCAGATGCTAAAGAGCTATGTGGACTTGTTTGCTCTTCCTGATAAGGAAGTGCAATGACTGCTCAGATGGGTACTACTATGACACGAAAGGTTGCTGTTTTCCCCAGTTTGTAAGAATCATCTTAAAGTTTGCCAGAAAAAGATCCAGTTTCCTTTCCCCCTCTCTGGTCTATTTTATTTCTGCTTTGAGGTCAAGTGCATCTGTTTCAAACAAACTCAGGACTACAAAAGCACCTCCAAAGGAAGACTTTTATATAAGTCTTATATACCCAAAGAAAGGGCACATCTATGCACGGCAAGACCTTCTGACCTCACAGAGAACTGCAGGTAACAGGTCAAGAAGCAGAAGTGATACATTCAACAGCATCCGCCGTGCACAGGCCATGGATCACAGCAAATCTTCATGTCACACCATCAAACTAACACCCGGAATTTCTCAGGGACCCTGACTCTCCAGGGAATGAATGCTTTCAAAATCCATTGAGCATTTATAGACCTGAAGTGGCATTGAATTGGGCTGAAGAGATCCAGCTGCAACAAAGTCTTTTCCTCTGAGCAAAGCCTGAAAGCAAGCTATTTGTAGAACCACTAAATAAGCCTGGTGCTGGGTGAAAAGAACCATTTACACCTGGTAGGAGGAATGAGACTTTAGCCATGCTCCTCAGGGAAAAAAGGAAAAGTGAAGGAAGTTTTTAGGGAGAAAAGAAACGTCTTCCACACAAAATACTAAGGAAGGCCCCTGCATTTAGGGCTTAAAAAGAGTAGCTGCTTGACTGATGGCATATGGATGTTTCAGAATAATGGTGAGTCAGAGAAAGCTCCTGTTAAAGAACAACACAGTCCATTAAACAGAAGGAGGAGACATAAAATTAAGTCTGTGCAAGAAACTTTTAAAGTTCAGCAGCCTTTAACAATATGGCCACAAAGGACGGAATTTTATATGGAATTGGTTCAACTGTTTTACCAAAGTCACACACAACTCCAACTTTCATACTACTAATGATGTAATGGAAGAAATAAGGTGCTGTCTAATAAACTCTCAGTTGGAAGAGAAAAAAAGGGTTTATTTTCCATACAGATTTGCCAGAACAATTGTTAGCAACTACAAGGTCAACGCCTCTGACAGAGGCGCATAAAGCTTCAATGCATCCTCCTGACAGTGCAGCCCTACATAATAGGGGAGGTGCTGGTTTTCCCAGATGAGGGCCTCTGGGAATGAAATGCTTGTCCACAGACCAAGAGCAGCTGAAGCTCTGCCACAGCATATTGTTCTTCATGTCAATCAACATCAACAGGAGCCTGCACCTGTCCTAAAGAACTTTTAATTTCCTTCCGCATTCAGTTCTAAGTTAGCTGTCAGCAGAGCCAGAAGCTATGCTGAGAAGACTTGACAACAGGCAGATATCAGACTAAACCACACTGACATTCCCTCTCCTGGGAAGCAAAGTATTAGTAGTGCACTCGCAGGCAGCCTAAACCTCCCTCCACTTAAGGAACAGTAATTCTGGATAAAAAGTGGCACATATATTTACCTGCCAGATTCTCTTCTATGTGATCCTCAACAGAAACATCACTGCACTCCTCATTTGTTTCCAGGTTTAAACATGCCAGACTTTTAATAAAGGTTTGTTCTTGCTGGTTAATTTCTGCTTTTACAGAGCCATTTTCACACGGATTCAATTCCATCTGCCTGAAGAAAGCGAAGGAATAATGGTTAGTACAAAACACTGCTTGGTAAGCTTCTTCCTGTGAAGGCACACAAATAACAATACAAGAAAAATAGTTGCCAGAAATTACATGTTGTCACAGGCTTCTCTGAGGAAAAGTGACTTGTCTACAGTAATAAAAGGAATCATTAACATATATCCTACTGTCTGCAGCAAGTAGGATATACATTAATGATTCAACCTCAGCTTACAAAATATATAAAGTACATTTTTAATAAAGATCATTGCCAAGAGATACAATCAAGAAAAGCTTGATTAAGAAAAAAAAAAGGAAATCATGGGCATATATTATAGGTAAAACAACATCCCTTCATTACTGCTTTTAAATAGATAATATACAGTCTTGCCATCTGACCCACAAATAATCTACCCTCTGTCAACGATTTTACAAGCATATGGAGTGGAACTTAAGGTGCAGGGAAGAGCACTGAAGTGGAGAGAAATGTTTGGTGACAGGCCAGGAATTCACTGGGTGGATGGCCAGGGAAGAGAAAAATTTAAAGGAAAGGGCTCAGAAAGAAGAGGCATGAAGTGAGGCAAGCCAGCTCTCTTTTATTACATCTGTTTCCAAGTATGGAGCTCAGAGCAATAGTTCTGCCTGTATCCACCACTGGTAATATCAGAGTAAAAGTATGGAAAGAACACACACTACCCAAAACAGATTAGAAAGATTGATAGTAATTCTTATTATACCTTTCTGTTGAGGTGTGGCTGGGCAAGACTGAGTGTTTTATCTGTAAGACAAGAGGGGGTGAGTGGGTAGAGAGACATCCTTTATAGCAAGAAGACTGTATTGTGTTTCTTGAACTTTTAATAAACCCAAACTGCAGTCAGCAGAAAAACCGAAAAGCATAAACTCACTACTTCTGACCCAAAGGCACTGTACAGAGAAATGTGAAAAGGTGCTACAAAATCATAACATTAATTTATTGAAGAGAAAAAAATGACTTCTTTCAGAAGCTAGTTAGCAAGTGCCAAGTGAGATGCCATACAGCACCTGAACAAAACTAGGGCAAGGTGTTCTTTGCAATGACATTTTCTTTACTTAAAAAAGAAATCTGAAAAACTAGGCTAAATAATGTGAAGCCAGATACCAGGTACAGTGAAGTGAATTCACTTCCCAGAGGCAGTGAAGCATCTACCTTCCCACACACACCTTAATCTGCTGTTTGCCAGGGATGCTCCAATTTTACAGATGTAGCTGTGGGTTCACAATTCAAGAAAATGTCCTTGTCATTGAAAAGATAAGCTCATTAGCCCCTGTTGGCATGTTAACATAGATGTGCTGCTGCAGTAACATAAATGAGTTGTAATTGCTGTGAACTCCCACAATGGACCAGCCTGCCATATAGGCAGGATGTTTTTAAACACCACTGTCTGCAGCTGAATCAGGCCCTCAAAGTCAGCAATTAACAGCTTTCACCTATCATTAAAAGTTAAGGGATTGGCCAGTATTACAAAAACTGCCCTACCTAACTTGCAAGCCACAGGAAATACCACAACAGGTCCAGTGGAGGACTACTAGCTACAGTAGGAGTAAAAATTAATTCCCTGCTTCCACAAACGCTACTTTACAAAATGGTACCTTGCATGCCAAGACTGGTGGAAGAGGGTACTTGTCATTACCTTGTTTGTTCTGAGAACTGCTAAATGCGGGGATCCAGGTGGGGTCTGATGCAGTAACTCAGAAGTAAAGGCAGTATTTGCAATCTGCATACATTCTTCAAGAGTCTTGAGGAAAGTGTCACAGGTTGATTTCAACAAAGCTCCCATATCAATCCCACTCTGCGGGAAGAAACCAATTGGAACAGAGACTCAACACAAAAGATCAAATTGGAGCAGCTAATTTCTACAAAGACCATGACTGCTACTGTCATGATTCTTGTTTCACGTAAATTAAAATGCACAGGGTCAGCTGACAGAACTGGCACCACAAATTACTGGGGCTATGCCCCCTCACAGCATTGCAACTTTTGTAAGCCTCTCTCTACAACAAGCAAAGCAGACTTGGGTTTTAACAGCTGCATCTTAATATATTTAACACCAGAGATGAGTAATTAAGTACAATCTTTGATGTATTCAATAGTTGTATTCCAGTAGACAACACCGACAAGGGAAATGAAAGCAAACAAATGAAATAGATACAGATTAATCTGAAGGTAACAGTAACTTCAAAAATCCCAGGAACAACAAAAAAAGATTACTTCAACTGAAAAACATGCAGAATGAAGTATCCCATTACCAACAACAATACAGTATTACTTCATTTAAACAAGAACTATTGTGGGGATATGCTATTTCCCACAGGTCCTCAGCAGAAAGAGGGTGAGTAACACAGACAGTAAGTAACTATGAATGAATACCGCACTGAATAACCAGAAGGGTTCAGAACACTCAAGACTTGGTCTACACTGAAAAAATAATCATACCTCGGGTTCTGATACACCAGAAATGCTGGCTTCTTTTGTTTTATGCACTTGCTGAACAAGGAGGTTACAGTACAGTCTAAGTTCAGACATTTTAGTCTTCAAGGCTTCTGTGTTTTCAGTGAACTCTAAAAATGAAACAAAAGAGAAGTTAAATTTGTTGTATCCATCTGGGTGTATGTGATTTTAGAAAGCTGCTGCAACAATACTATACAATCTAATTCAATCAATACTTCTTTATTTCAAAACATTTTACAATCAACCCCAGAAAAATGAGCTAGATTGTCATAAGCTATGCTCATGACAGGTAAAAATGTTTCACTATTTGCTGTGATAGGCAGGAACAGTGTGTTGCTATGCTTAGAACCCAGAGGAAAAAGCAAGTGCATCACATATGACCTCAATGGGCTTTTTAAATAGAATAAAAGCCCTTCGTATCTTTTTGTTTTCATTAAGTAGTTTAAGGGGCAAACAATTACACTGTGAGTTAAAGGATCAGGGTTCTGAGTAGAAAAATACTGGAGGGAAAAGACATGTATTTTTAAACACAAATGGATTAACTTAATATATATCCTTGAATCACAGAGTGGTTGAGGCAGGAAGGGTCCACTGGAGACCAGCTAGTCTGACTCCCCTTATTAAAGCAGGGTCATCTAGAGCAGCTTGCTCAGGGCCAAATCCAGTGAAGTCTGGAATACTGCCAAGGATGGACTCAGCTTCTTTGTGCAACCTGTTCAGTGCTCTATCATCCTTACAGTAAAAATATTTTTTCTTCGTGTCCCAATGAAGCTTTTTGTATTTAAATTTGTGCCCATTTCCTCTTGTCAATTCACCGAGAAGTCTGGCTCTATCTTGTTTATGCTCTCCCATCAGTTATTTCCTTAAAATATCTCAGTGGCTCTTTGCTGGACCAGTATGTCCACGCATTTCTTGTACTGGTGAACCTAGATCTTGACAGAGGACTTCAGCTACTTTATGACTAATAGTCAATGTGAGATTTTTCAGAAATAATTTTTTCTTATGAGTCCTGGAATTATGAAAGAAATTAATTTGTCTGTGATTAGTGAGAGTTTTGCCTTCATACACAGCCAAACAGTAACAGTCTGCATCCCAGTGACCCAGAGCCAGGAGCTAGTCATTCTTTGTACTCATAGAAGCCATCAACAGACAGTTTTCAGATGATTAATACATAGTGTATCCTAAGGAAAAGCCAAAGTTTTCAGATTCCTGGACTAATGCCAGAGCTAATGCCTGAGATTTCCAGCTAGGGTTCCCATATGCCTTGTTGTTTAGTAGCTCCAAAGACCAGAAGCACAGGTTGGACACAGAGTTCCAGTACTGATTTTCTCATTTTTGTGTGTACATCTACTAAGGTAAGGATAGGGAAATAAAAAGTAAAAAGTATGTGCCAGAAAAGGAAGTTCTTGCCTTTTTCCTTTTGTGTCCTGCTGTCTGTCAGACAGGCTTTGGCAGTTCCTAGCGCAACCAGCCACTTTTGCCTCTCAACTGCATTTCTCGCCTTCAGATAGAAGTATTGCTCCCCGGGGATGATCAGGTCCATTCGTGTGTTATCTGCAGGATGAACTGGAAGCAACACAGGTTTCAGGACAGTTCTTCAGCCGTTCCCAGCCCAACTAAATATCCCAACAGATATTAGGTGGCAGGTCAAACAGTAATGGGAGAGTATGAATCTATAGCCCCAAACCTCCCCCACTGCCATTTTGTTACTTCTCTTCTAAGTAAGGGCATAGACAGGACACGTGTGTACAGCTGTGGGACAAAAGGCTATGAAAGACAGCTTTGTGATCATTATCATCCAGGAGTCACACCTCAAAGGTATGGCAAGAAACCCAATGCAGGTGAGCAGACCTAGTACTGAAGTCACTCATATTTCTAGTATTAGCCTTGTGCCTAGGAAGAATTGTTTAAAGACGTGCTCTCCCACCACAGCTCACATGAAACAGTGACATACCTCCGTGCAGAATATTCATTATTGTAGAGCTTTGCAGCTCTTGTAACATTTTCAAAATACCATAGAATACAAACATGCATATAAATCAAGTAACTGATTTACTACAAAAGGGTAACATCAAAATAAAAACAAATAGCTCTTGTGTCCTGAAATCTCATCCCAGTGCTGCCTGTGCTTATCGGACAAACTTTGTACAGTTGTGTCACTGTATCGTACTTACCTTGAATTTCACACACAGCCATCTGGATGCTTCCCTTACAACCCTTCCAGGCATCTTCCTGAGAGTCATAGTAGGACAAGATGCCGCCACAGAGAAGAAACCACCGAGGCTGCCAGCCTGAAAAACAAAACTAAATCTCTCAGTTACTTCACTCCTTGCGGTTCCACCACCTCTAACTCAAGACTTGCTGCAAATAAAGCCCCAAAGATTCTTGGTTCCCCCAGGAAAAATAAACCATTTGAATAGGTAAGATTTACAACAGGCCTGGATGTTGCACAGTGCAACCACTGCTTGCTAACAATCACATCCTGCAGGCAGCCCTGCCAGCAGACAGCTGAGCTCGAAAGCTTTCAGCTACACCTCAGCGATATGTTCCTGAGATGCCATATGTCATTTCCAGTACTTTTGCTAACACAGCATTACTTAACGTTTCTCTCCCCAAACACCTTTTCAGACCACCATCCCTCAAGTTCTTCACTTCTCAGTTCTCCCCTTTGCTCTTTCCAAACGCCACCACAGCAGTCTTGCCTTACATATGTAACCTTGCAATCATTACGGTTGGTAAAGCCCTCCAAAATCATCTGGTCCAACCATCCCCTACCACCACTGTCACCCACTGACCCATGTCCCCAAGCACCACGTCCAACCTCTCCTTGAACACCCCCAGGGACGGTGACTCCACCACCTCCCTGGGCCTGACTGCTTTTTCTGAGCAGAAATGTCTCCTCATTTCCAGCCTGAACCTCCCCTGGCACAACTTGAGGCCACTCCCTCTAGTCCTGTCACTGGGTACCTGTGAGAAGAGGCCAACCCCCAGCTCCCCACACCTTCCTTTCAGGCAGTTGTAGAGAGCAATGAGGTCTCCCCTGAGCCTCCTCTTCTCCAGACCAAACACCCCCAGCTCCCTCAGCCGCTCCTCACAGGCCTCGTGCTCCAGGCCCTGCACCAGCTTCGTAGCCCTGCTCTGGACACGCTCCAGGGCCTCGATGTCCTTCTTGTAGTGAGAGGCACAAAGCTATTTTCTTCCCTTACAGAAAAGCCTAGTCAAACTAGCTTCAGAAACAAGAGCAAGAAAATCCTAAATCAAGGTAGAGAGGAGACAGAGGAGGAAACAGTTTCTGAAAGCCATCTTTAACAACAGCTCTTGGATCTCCCGTGCTGCCCATATAGAAAGCAGTCTCAATCCAATAACTTGTGCTTCTGGATCCATTCCAAGAGGGTGATGAAAACATCAGCCTAGACCAAAACCAATAGCTCCGGCTACCACTTTTGCCTGCCCTGCTGCCCACCCTCAGAACTAGATTACCCCTTTTGGAAGTACTACTTCGGTGCAAAAAGATATGAACAAACACGACACCAGCCATCATTTTACTTCTAATTAAAAGCTGAAGCTCATTAACATAAGAAGCAAGAGCACAGCGTTGTCACTGGAGGAAATCAGCTTTCATTCCTGAGCAGCACCAAGCAGCTCCCCGGGCCAGGGCCAGGGCTGGGACACCCGGGCTCCCATGCTGTGTCAGCAAACTGCCTCCGGGTTTATAACCCATAGATTACTGATCCTTCGGGACTGTGGGAAAACAAATTAACCTATATCCTCCTTCACACTCTTCTAGAGTTCCCCCACTGTTTTCTAGAAGAACACAAAAGCATTCTAAATGCCAAAGCATTCTCCAAACTTCTTTGCTTTGTTTGAAAGGAAAAAAAATCACAAGAATGAAAATTCAAAAAGTGACGAAAGAAAACAACAAGACTGGGTTTTATTTGCCTTGCCACCAAACTAAAGAAACTGTCCTAAAAGTCACTATTGATACAGGGGAACTCGCAAAAAAAAAAAAAAAAAAAAAAAAGGAGGCGATTGTTGAGCAGAGACAAGCAGTTAATTGCCTCAGACACCCGGTGGCACAGATCCAACCCTTTAAATAACACACAGTGCCACAGTCGATACAAGCCTCTAATTCAGCATGGGGACCCTGCTGGTGCACACCAACAGTTTCAGCCACGGTCCTGACATCAATCAAGGGCCATGCAATCAATTAGCCAACACACACAGTGCTCTGCCTCCGTCCCCTTTGGATGCTGGTTAAAAATGTTAGGAGTCAATATATTGGGAGGGTTTTGTTTGGTTGGGTTTCATCTGCAACATCAGCGGTTATTTGCCTTGCTCTGCAGAACCTAACTTCTTTATTAGATGGGTATTAAAAGTGCAATGATATCCTGTTCAACACAGACATGTATATATACAGCAATTGCCTGTATTTTCTGCACACAATTGTTATCCTAATAAAGCCATTTTTATAAAAGGAAACCAAAAATAATAAGAAATCACAGCAGGATTGTGTGGGAAGATGCACTAACCACCTGGTACTCAATGACACTGAGTCAGCAGCCACGGGAAGGTTATCCTAAACAACCAGCTAAAAATAACGCGTGGCTGACAAATCCTGGACAGTACAACAGGGATACAACCTTCAATTTGAGTAGCTTCACATTCACAGTCAGATGTGAAGATCAGAACAGATTAAAAAACAAAATACAAAAAATGAAGCAGCAAAAAGACATTTCCAGGAGCACAAATCCTGGTTTTATTCAGTTTTATTTCTTCCCCATAAGCTCTAGGAAGAATATTGCAGTTTCTGGAACTACACATTCAGACTTTACCCGAGATTGAAAGTTAAGGATGAACCTCTCCAGGTCTTACTGGCAATAGCACTAACACAACTCTGCAGAATTTACTAAGCCCATTCATACCGCTGGCGTATGGGCAGGACAAAACATAGCTCAGACTTCCACAGCTTGTCTTAGAGACACAGAACCATTAACAATAAAAGCTGACCTTGCTGGAGGGAAAAAGGAAAAACAAAAAAACCCAGACAGACGATAAAATTCAAGGCACACGAAAAGGAAGCAATACCTTGAGGGCTCAGTCACAGAAGCCAGCAAAGAGATTTCAGACACCTCAGCAGCCACTGGTTCAGGTCCTAATACACGTTGCACTCCTTTGTGAAACTTAAAGTTAGCACCTGCAGCACCCGCAAGACCTAACATTGTCCACAAGAGATATTTAAGCAGCCTGTGCCTGCTGAGGATTCCTTGTTTCTCCAGAAGCTCCCCCAGTCTGAAAGATCTGCCTACTTCCATCATTACACTTCAGGAAATCTGGATGCAGCTATCACTGAGCAAACTTGACATTTCTTGATAAAGCTGAAATTTGGACTTAATTCAAACTTTAGTGCTACACAACGCAGGCTCCAGAAAGCACCGGTTCCCAAGTGCCAAGCCTGAAGAAAAAAACCATCTGAATACACATGGATCACGTCAGACATCCACAAAGCCAAACCATCTGGGAGAATTACATACTCAGGAAGTCAAACTGATGACCTGGAAAACAAGCTGCAATTAAGAGATGCCAGTTTCAGTTGCATTTCTAAAAGGCACAAAGGCAAAACACTCAGGCTTTTTTATTACTGCTTGCTTCCTACTAGAATTTTGCAATAATTTATGCTTAATAATTTCTTGGGCTTCAACGTTAAGTCTTTAGAAAAGCTTCTGCAGTAATAGTCCTTGGATTTCTTTGACCTTAATTCATATTTTTAGTGTGGGTAGGAGATAACTGTGTACTTCCACTTTACAGCAGCATCCACCTAAGAGCAGGAATTAAAGCCTTCATCACATCCCCCCACTGCTCACATCCCAGGCTGGTAGTAAGACTGTGGCAGCCCCCAGCACAGCTGCAGAGCAGGGGGCAGCTCCCTGCTTTTCTTTGTCAAGTCACAAGAGAATCCAGATAGTCAGAGACATCTCACGGCAAGTGCAAGCACCATCCATATCTCCACCCCGCCCTGGGCAAAGCAAGGAACTTTTATCTCCCACCACCCAGGGACAGACAAACTGCAGCCTCACAGACAGACAGACAGATAAGAGCAGCTGAAAAAGCTCAAACAAGCCTAAAGCAGTGCTGCTGGCTTGCAAAAACCAAGTGAAAAGCCACAATAGAGGTCCTTCCCCAGCTGCTAGTACTGGCAGAAGTCTACAAACATCACAAATTTTGGCCCTTTGCTAAAGCCCAGCCTGCTCCAGGTAGCGGCTGCTGCCCAGGACATGCCATCGTCCCAAGACGTAACTGCTAAAATATCTGCCTCCCAGTCATGAAGGAAGTCAAATTTTCCAGCCAGAGGACGTCCCTCCACCAGCGAAAACACAGGACTGAGTCAAGAGCTCTTATTTCCAGCCTCCCGTTACCTTGCTGAGCTGTCACAGGCAGTGCTGAAAACCTTCTGCACTTCCTCATCTGCACAACCCAAAGATTTCGTACCAGCCCAAAAGCTACGCTCGTAATGCACTGACATCTGATGGACAAGGATATCCCTGGGGAACAAAAGCAATAAAAATCCTCACATTGCAAACGTACAGAAGTTTTCAAAATCCCACCTTTGTGAAGGTACAATCTGAGGCACTGCAATGCATTTTGCAGCCTTAACTCCACGGTGAAATGATTTGGCAGCGTAAAAACCCCACCGGTGAGGGCAGCAGAGGTGCATACAGATGTGGCACAACTCGCGTGCCCCCTCAGAGCTGTTGCTAGCAGCGCTGGCAGAGCAGCCTGCCTTCACAAGGCAACCTACGGCATGTTTGCAAATGGGTTTTATGCCCACGGCCAGCTCTCCGTGCTTGTGAGGAACGGAGGACACCGTGCCAGTAACGAGGCGTTACTAATAGGGGCAGTGGAAGGACGAAGGGCAGAGCAGCGACTGCTGAGAGCGACGGAGGCAAAAGTGCAGTAAACCAGGTCACTGCTCAGACACGCTAATTCGAGTTATTATCTGCAACAAAACGTTCACCTACTGAAAGCTCCTGGGCATTTCCCTCCTCTGGTCACACTTCCTCAGCTCCTGCCTGACCCGGGGGCACCCACGACCTGCTCACCTGAGCCAACACGACCGATTTACCAAAACACACAAGATATTTTTTTATTTTTTTATCCTCATTCTGCCACACCTTTTGATTCTGTCTGACCCAGCTTCTCCGGTGCAGAAGGGCAGCACGCAGAGGCACCAGTACTGCAGCATATCTGGTGGGGAATGCAGCGCTGCCGGGCAGGCTCTGCAGCACGACTCCTGTCCCCTACAGAGGACAGAGGGGACACGGCTCTGTTCCTGCAGCCTCAAACTTCTCTGCTGCGAGGCACGTTACTTAGCTCCAAAAAGGTGTGACAAAAGCAGGAAGAAAAGGAAGAAAAAGGAGACGTGCTCATAGGGAATTGATAAGAAAGGTCAAGCCACACAAACAGTTATGCAGAATCCTAACAAATGACCTAAGCAGTCCCTGAAGCATCCCGGGGGAGGCTCTGTCACCCATCTAAACCAACAGCTGGTCTCTGGCAGCAGCCGTGGTCAGTAATGCTGGTCACACCACCTCCCTTCAGACAGCAGGCACCTCTGCTGCTCAGTTCCACCTCCACAACAGCCAGACTTCTTGTTTTATGCAATCAGAAACTGGACTATACCCAGAGAGCTAAAACAAGGAAAAAAAGAATTATAAACAAAAGCGTTTTTGGACCCAAATGTTAATCTAAGTGTGAAGTTTTCAATTACTTCCTCCATCTCTACAAACAGAGGACCTTATTTTCAGAGCTTGGTAGCAAATAGATGTGACGTGGCTCCCATCCTAAAAGATCAGATTTCTTAAACTCCCAAAACAAAGACTCACTCTAAGCAGAATCATACAGATATCCATGGATCCATGCATCCAGAACCAAGCTATAAAAACTAACGCTCTTCCACATTTTCTTTAGTGTTCCCCTCAAGTTTAGGAAGTCTGAAACATCCGAGACAAGAGTAACTTCAAACTTTACACAAAGCCCGAAAACTACTGCTTGGTGTTGGTGTCTTGGAAATAAACAGCAAAGAAATCAGAGCACAACCAAAAAACGATGGTGCACGATCCACAAAGGTGGATGGGAGGAGCCAGCCGTGGTATGTGGCGCGATGCAGCGTCACTTGGGATGGCATGAGGGTGAGCGTGCCTCGGGGTAGACGAGTGAGTTAGTCAGCACAATTAAGAAAGGGAATATTTAAATACAGGAAAAGGTGAGCTTTCTGAAGAAAGCGATCAAAGCCACCTGCCTGAGCGTATGAAGAACACCAGGCGACTCAGTGGAGGCCGTCAGCAGTTTTCTTTCTAATGACTAGGCTGCCTTTGATCCACAAGCCAACAGCTGGTACACACCATCCCCTCCAGAGTCAGCCTCCATCCTTCCTGCGGCCAATTATCCCAGGTAAAGCGTCCCAGGTAAATGCTGAAGATCCAAACTTAACTGAACTTCAGTAGAAAAATCAGCTGAAAGTGCCAAGCTGTTACACAATTGAAAGAAGGAATTCCTTAAACCTACTGTCTCCCCATGGGTAAATAATAATTCGCTCATTCTGTAAGCCTGGGGATAAATAAACATCTCAAAGGCAGCCTGCAACACCTGCACGTACAAATCACAACACGAGCAGAGGATCAATGCCAGGGAAAAACTGATCTCCAAGCAGAAATCAAGCACCACTAACTCGGTTTATCCTAATCTACATAGAGCAAACAAGCCCATTTTTACAAGCGGAGATAACTTGTTTGAGCAGTAAGGCGAGCTGACCTGCCTTTCAGTTGTTGGCAGGCAAACCCTGCCTGCTTCCAATTCCAACTTTTGCCCACGGAAAGCCCAGCGCGTTTCCTACTTGTGACAGGTTCTCGCTGTCGGGAGCCGGGCAGGCTGTGACACAGATCTCGCTCCCTGCCCAAGGGCTGTGGGGAAACACCTCGGTGGGGACTTCACCTCTCCCGGTGGTGCTGACAGAAGGCGCCATACAACCAAAATTTCCAGAAAAGCCCCAATTACTGACCGACTCCATCAGCTCCTCTCCCCCTGCAATGAGAGCCAGCAGCTCTCCTGTTTTATAGGGTTGAGCTTGTTCTTTCGGTGGATGTCTTATCTGCTCTCCGACGGTGGCAAACAGAGGCGTGTTCCTTATAACTAGGAGGAAAGGGCACGGGATGACTGCTGCCTGCATTTACACAGGTTTTCCCGGCTCCCAACCCCTTGTTACCACCTCGACGACCAACACCACACTCCGGCAGCGTACTTTGTTTTTTGTTGTTGTTTTTTTTTTTTTTTTCTTTCTTTCTGCTTTATGACAAATTTATGACCTAATGCCTTGGGGGCAGGAAGTCTTCGTGGTACGATGCCAGAAGCCAGCAGATGCGGGCACAGCCAGCTGGCAGCACAGCTCTCAAACCCGGTAACAGCCGGGATCCTGACAACCCAGGAGAAGACACCGGGCGACCCTACCCCTAAAGGCACGGGGCAACCCCAACCTTTTACACACCAGGGCGGACTTTCAGCAGCGAGATAAGGGAGATGCCTCCACCCTCCATCGCAGATCTGTGGAGAACAAAAGCCCAGCCCGTGCCCGCTGAGGCGCCCCCAGCACTCCCCCCACTAACCGAGGCGGAGGAGCGCCATTAACCCCATTATTAACCCCATTATTAACCCCATTATTAACCCCATTAACCCCACTAACCTCCCCCCCCAGCCATTTAAGCGCCCCCAGCGCCCCGCTGAGGGTCCCCCCCGCTCCCCCCGGCTCTCCCCGAGCCCCCCAGCCCGCTCCCGGCCCCGCCGGGGGCTCACCGCTCAGGTAGTTGGTCCACTTGTACAGCACCCCCTCCATGGCGGCCGCCCCCCCGCCCACCCCGCCCCCGCCGGGGCTCAGCGCCATAGCGCGGCGCCGCCCGCCCGCCCGCCCTGCGCGGCCCCCACGCTCCTAGCGCAGCGAGCGGCTCGAACAGCGGGCCCGCAGCGCTACGCTAGCGTAAGCGGGTCTAGGAATCGCGAGCTGGACGCCAAAGGGAGGGGGGAGGGAGGGGAGCGCGGAACGCCCGGGGCAGGGGGCCGGCCGCAGCCAATAGGAACGCGCCCCCCGTGGTGCGCGGGCGCTTCCTGGAGAGCGGAGGCCCCGCTGAACGGTCAGCGTCGCCGCCCTCCGATTGGACAAACCGCGCGACGGACGGGGAGCTCCCCCAATGGGCGGCTACGCTTGCTTGCCCTCACCAATCAGAAGGCGAGCCCCGCCCACCCCGGCACAGCGCGAAGCCGGGGGGCTGCCAGTCCCAGGCCCGCTGCCACGTCTGCGGGCCGGGCTGCGGGTAACGGCTCCTAACGGCCCTAACGGCCCCGGGGCGCTGAGGGGGGCGGCGGGGCGGCCATGGCGGCCGTGCTGCGGGCCGTGCTGCTGGGCGCCGCCGTGCTGCGCTGCGCCGCCGCCGCGCTCATCCCCGCGGCCGAGGTGGAGGTGGAGGTGCTGCAGAAGCCGTTCCTGTGCCGGCGGCGCAGCAAGTGGGGGGACCTGCTGCTGGTGCACTACGAGGGCTTCCTGCAGAGCGACGGCGCCATGTTCCACTCCACGTAAGGCTGCGCGGGGCCCCGGGCTCCGTCCGTGTGTCTGTGGTTGTCTGGGGGTGTGTGCGGGTGTTTATTCCTCGCTGGGTTAAAAGGCAGCTGCTCGGGAAGGTCTGGCTTGGAAAGGGGGGGTGTCAGCTGTAAGGCTCCCCTCCTTTCCTTTCCGCAAATCAAAGTGCTAAAATAAATAATAAATAAATGTTGTGTGGGTTCTGCTTGCTGGTTGGGCTCTAGAAAGCAGCGTTGGATAGCGGCTGGTAAAAGGTGAGGGTGTTGGGCGTCTTCTTGGACCAACCAGGGGACAAATTTTTGGTGTAAACCGACAAGTTTTGGTATAAAGCCATCTGCTGTGCACAAATCGCTCCTTAGTTTCTGAAGCAGACTTATAGGGGAGAAGTGTGCCTTTATTTAAAAAGAAACACAGCAACATTCCCCAAAAAATCACCTGGCAGACACTGCTGTCTTCTAGTTACTGAAATGCCCTAAATGACACATCTGGGTTCAGTCTTGTTCAACATCTTCATCGACGACCGTGCTGAGGGAATTGTGTCTGCCCTCAGCAAGGACACCGATGACACAAGGCTGGAGCAGTGGCTGACATGCCAGAAGGCTGTGCTGCCATTCAGCGAGACCTGGACAGGCTGGAGAGATGGGCAGGAAAAAATAAATGAGGTTTAATAAGGGCAAGTGTAGAGTCCTGCACCTGGGAAGGAACAACCCGAAGTATCAGTACAGGCTTGGGGATGACCTGCTGGAGAGGAGCTCTGAGGAGAAGGACTTGGGGGTCCTGGTGGACGACAGGTTGGCCATGATCCAGCACTGTGCCCTGGTGGCCAAGAAGGCCAATGGGATCCTGGTGTGTACTAAAAGGAGCGTGGCCAGCAGGTCAAGGGAGGTGATCCTCCCCCTCTACTCTGCCCTGGTCAGGCCTCACCTGGAGTACTGTGTCCAGTTCTGGGCTCCCCAGTACAAGAAAGACAGGGATCTCCTGGAAAGAGTCCAGTGGAGGGCCACAAAGATGATACAGGGCCTGGAGCATCTTCCCTATGAAGAAAGGCTGAGAGACCTGGGTCTGTTCAGCCTGGAGAAAAGACTGAGAAGGGATCTCATCAATGTGTATAAATACCTGAGGTGTGGGAGACAGAGGGATTTGGCCAACGTCTTTTCAGTGGTTTGTGGGGACAGGACAAGGGGCAATGGCCACAAGATGGAGCACAGGCAGTTCCGCACCAACATGCGAAAGAACTTCACAGTGAGGGTGACAGAGCACTGGGACAGGCTGCCCAGGGAGGTTGTGGAGTCTCCTTCTCTGGAGATATTCAAGGCCTGTCTGGACGCCTACCTGGGTAGCCTGCTCTAGGGACCCTGCTTTGGCAGAGGGGTTGGACCCAGTGATTTCTGGATCATCAGGTCCCTTCCAACCCCTACAATTCTGTGATTCTGTGACATTCCTCACCTGCCCCAGAGCGGAAAAACCCACAGAGCAGCAGTGATGTAAGTAGGAGGAAGAGCCAGGAACTGGGGGAGCCTGCTGAGAGCCTTCGAAGACTTGCTAATGTTGCCTTTCCTGTAAAACAACAGAGTGTCAATAGTGGGATGTGGGGAAAAGAACAAGTACCTGCAGGCTATGTCTGAAATCTGCTGTTATGGAACCCATTTAAATAAAAAATGTTTTGCATGTTCACAGATGTAAACTAAAATCTCACTAATTTTCTCTTGTAGTTTACCTGCCTCTCTAAACGGAGCTCTAGTGACACTTTAAGTTTCTGATGCTGACTAACTTCTGTAAGTGCTCGTATTTCTTGTTAAGTACCTTTCCTGCATGGCTGTCAATTGAGCTTTTGACTGTAGTTAAAATTCTGTGCCTTTCAATAGAGTGAAGGTAACCCTGGTGTTACCACCTGGTTAAACTGGAAAAGGGGATTGTCTGCCTATTTTAAACTTAAATGTTTTGCATGCACCTGTTCCTCTTTTTCTAAACTATCTGCTGTATGGTTATTTTTTTTTCCCCAATGGCTTTTTCAGAAGAGATGTGTCAGACTCCTCTAAGCATGCTATAAGATAGATTGTAATTGTGACCTAGCTGGTTTTTGATTTGCAGCTTACCAAAGATGTGCAATAGCCTCAAATATGTGTGTGTGTATATATGTATATATATTTATTTTTTATATTTATATATGTATTTTTTTTTAAAGTAGAAATGCCTTTCTAGTCTGATCAGCTTCGAAGTGGAAATGGGTGATCAGGGAAGTGAAAGTGGGGATCCAGGTTGTTCAGCATTGTCAGAAGCACACCATGGACATGCTCTTTTATTTCTTTCCAGTTCTTAAGAAACTTTGTCATGCAAGGCAGAACTTCTTAGAACTTTAAAAGTCTAGGTATTTCATTTAAGAAATACCAAGGTGCCAACTGAGATTCTTTTTTATTATATAGCTGTGCTGTGAACATCTTCCATCTGTTCCACGTGCCTTTTATGGAACTTGCTGTTTAAAGACTTTTATCCCATTCTTTTCCAGTCACAAGCATAACAATGGCCAGCCTATGTGGTTTACACTTGGCATAAGGGAGGCTATCAAAGGCTGGGACAAAGGCTTGAAGGACATGTGTGTGGGAGAGAAGCGGAAGCTGACTATTCCACCAGCCCTTGCTTATGGAAAAGAAGGGAAAGGTAAAACACCTGAAGTCCTTCCCTCGCTTTATTTATTTTTGTCTTTGTTGATTTACTCTTGGCCTAAGAGGTTAGCAAGCTTTCAGGCTTCTGTTAGTGTCGTGTTCAGTGGTGCTCAGCTTTATTTTATTTTTATTCCATCAAACCTGAAGTGCTTACTTAGGTATCACCTTGGCTGTTGCATCTGTGTTTGTGTTAATGCTTCCTGAATGTGCATGTGCAAGCCTCATTCTTGTTTGTGGGTTTCTTTTGAACCCAGAAGAACTCCCAGTGCTGCTACTTATCTTCTCGTGTTCTCAGCTGATACGGTGAAAACTCGCCGTTTATTTCTCCAGAAAGGGATGCTTTATTCTTTCCCTCCTCCAGACACTTTTAGTCATGCCTGTTACCCAACATGAGATATGCAGGAACATTGGCAGCCATGCTGACATCTACTGAAAATGTACTGAATGCTGCACGGACAGAAAAAAACATTGCTTGTAATGTTTTCTGCCAGTAGTACACAGGCTGAGAGTATTGAGGATATTTTTTCCTTTCCAACATTTCCAGACCTATCTTTTAATGGGCAGGTCAGGTCTGGGATCTGCAGTTAAATGAGTGTCAGTTTGAATGAAGCAGGAATGTTACTTTTACTGCTTTATGCGGGGCACTACTGTAAATTTTTCCACAAAAAGCCACTAAACGCTGCAGAGCTCACCTAGTAATTACAGCCATAATTGCCTTGACTAAAATGCACAACACTACAAGCCTTCAAAGACTTCTAAGCCTCACCTATGGCTTTAATGCAAGAAGGCTGAATGAGTAAACACTGCTAGCTGCTGTACGGAATGATGTATTTTAGGAAAAAAATTAAGTATTTGAACATAATTACGTTGCTATTTTCAAACGATGACAGAAATACTCCATTTTCTTCATGCTTTGCTCTGAACACACATGAATTCACTAGCCTCCCACCTGGTGCCTTGCCTGCCGTCTGCCCTGTGTGATGAGTCAGATGCCTTGTTCTGTAATGCTCAGAAAAAATTACCTGAGTTCAAACCCTGTGCAAGCCACTGTGGTCTGCAGTTCCAGAAGTTTCTGCACATTTATTCATCCCAGAAATCTCTAATCTTGTTTGGCTCTGCAGCTCAGGCTATGTTTAACACCACATCTCCAAAATAGGATTAGTTTTCTCCCTGTCATCTCAGGTTATGTGGATATTGTCGGGGTGCTTCCATCCAATATAGGAATACAGAGAGCTTAAATAGGACCAAACGTGAGAGAAGCCAAAGTCATGTGCATTTAAAGTTGCATGTGCACTGCAGGGGCTGCTCAAGGTCTGGGCTACAGTCTGAAATATTTGCGCTTCTCATTGTCAGTGGTGCTTATCCAGTTTAGTTCAAAATGCAGGATGCTTGAGAAGTGGTGGGACTAGCAGAATGTTTCTCTGAGACATATGGCTTCTGTGTGGCACAGAATGTGTAATTGTTTTTAACTTTTCTGTATGTTTACCATTCTGGGCAGGAAAAATTCCACCTGAGAGCACGCTGATATTCAACGTCGACCTTCTAGAAATTAGGAATGGACCAAGATCTCATGAGTCATTCCAAGAGATGGATCTTAACGATGATTGGAAACTGTCCAAGCAAGAGGTGAGTGGGTTACTCTTCTTGTGAGGAAACCCATTGGGAGGAAACCTAATGGGATGATGTAGAGGTAAAGGAAAAGACAAACTTTGGCTTATAAGCTTAACTTTTAATAAAACTAAGGTGAAGATGCACGGCTATGCTGCGCCATGCTGAGCCTTGGATCCCAGCTGAACTGGTGGATCGAGGGATTTAAAAGGGGTGCATTAGGATTAATATTCGGATAGAAGGCTTTGCAGTGTAGAAAACCTGGGCTCTCAATAGTTAAACTCGGTAAAAATCATCTGATATTGTTAAAAACATTGCTCACCATTAGTAACTAGTGTGGTGTAAATAACTGTTCTAGCAGTCTTGTTAAAAGCTGCCTCAAACCTATTTGTCCTTCAAAGCTTTGAGATTTGCAGGAATAAGTCCTTATTAATGTAGTTCCATTAGAGCAGCAGATGCCAAGTTTGTGGACAGATTTCTGTATCTATTTGGGGTGGCTGTTTACACCTGATGGTTTTTCAATGTGCTAAGATGTGAAAAAGCTGTTTTGGTCTTTGACCAATTGATACCTAATACTTCATTGAATATACAACAGATGACAGGCTTTCTTGGCACACTTTTCAGTCAGATACCGTAAAGCTATGGCAACTGCTTTGCTAGTTTTATTTTCTCTGAGAGTCTTTCATCACTGAACTTGGCTGCAGAATCAGTCAGACAAGTACTGTTCTGTCAGTGGCATGGGAAGGAAGGTATCTGTTAATAGTCCAATGCTACCATCCCAAACATAATGGCCCTCCAGTGTTTAATTTTCTTGTAAGCCTAAAAACTTTAACTCTCACCCTTTACCTTACAGGTGAAAATTTACTTGAAGAAAGAATTTGAAAAACACGGAGCAGTGGTGAATGACACACAGCACGATGCTTTGGTTGAAGACATATTTGATAAAGAGGATGAAGACAGCGATGGGTTTATATCTGCAAGGGAATTCACGTACAAGCACGATGAGCTCTAGAGAAGGGTGACACAATTTTTTTGACACAAATGGCAGTGACTTAGACTGTCTGGTTCTCTTGTCATCTTGATTCTGTGTTTTGGAATTGACAGCTGCTGTCGGCAAAAAAGAACAACCCAACACTATGTATCAAAAGATAATTTCTGTTGTTTATGTAAAAATGATTTAAACTATTTGTAAGTATGAAAATGTACTTTTGTGCAGCAAAGATTTGCACATTCCATGTTTTTTAAATTTTGTATTAACTTATTTTTTAGAAATGAAACCAGGTTTCCACTTTGCAAACACTTTGAAAATCAAAATCAAAATCCGGTTCAGTGCCTTTCTGTGATTTGTTTGTGCATTGAGATCACTTTCAGTGACTTTTATGTCCGAATTCTGGTCTGTGGCTTAAGGTTAATTACTTTTAACCTTCCTTCTTGTGTGTCAGTGCTTGAAAAGCAGTATGCTGATCTTGCTTTTTTCTGCAGCTTTGGAAAAGCTATACTTGAAAGCATCAACATCTCCTAACACAGCTGAGAAACTGATACAAAGCTGAATGAGAGGAATGTCTGTCCTGTGCTGCTTCTGCTTTTCTCAAGGGAGAGTGTTATCAACCATGTCAATAATTGCCTGTTTTTTTCATTATATGAACAAAGTAGGAGTTAAATGTCACTTTTTTTTTTTTTAATTTTTTTTCATTGTCAGTATCAGGAGCGTTCTAGGAAATACCTGCAGTTTGGAAAACAGCAAGTTATGCTGCACTGCAGGGGTGGTGTCCTTTACATACCTACATAAACACGTTGGTTTTGAAACTCGGTGCTTGTGTTCACAAAGAAAAATAATTCTTGTCCTCAAGTTTTAAGGATATCTAAAAGTGTTGCAAAGCTGAAGCTTTCCCCCATTTTCAGAAGAGAAAGAGCGTTCTAAATGGAGGGTTGGTATGTCCTGAAGAAAGCTGCGTTGCTTACCTGCTTTGCTACTGCCTGAATTACAGAACTTATCTCATCCTTACGCCTTTGCTGTATTTTCACAAGTTAAGCACAGAAATTATTTGAATCTTAAGTAATAAAGTGAAGTTTTGAGGCATGAGGTAAACACTACAGTGCTGCATCTTCATATGAGTAGAGGCAATGAGGATTTTAACTCCATCTCGTTTGTTTGAACCCTCTCTGGAGAGAAAGAAGCTTAGCCATTGTCCATGGGCTCCTAAATGAGAGGCTGAGGTATTTCTTGGAAGGAAATAAATTGTATTCTGACACCTCTAATAGGGGTTTCTGGACACGGTACTTTAAAAATAAATAAATAAATAAATAAATGCCCAAGGCTGACCAAGGCTAAAGAGGGACAAAGGCAAATCCAGTTATATAAAATCAACGCTGATGGATTGTGCTAATCCCTAACTAGTGCCAAGTGGGGCTCTGCCTTCCAGGTTCTCTATACCGTAGATGAGCCAGTTGTTCTCCCTGCCACCTAGTGTTGAAAGTAAGCATTAGAAGACTGCTTTATTAGACTTGAGCTGGACATCAAGGATTGCTGTAAACAGTGATTGATTTTCTGGGGAAAAAAAGTATAAGTGAAGGTATGCGAGGCTAAAATCTGTGTTTTTCCAGCATCTGGTATTTTGTGGCCAATGACCTATGTGATGTGGAGTTGTGGTCACATACTTTGTTTTCAAGAACTCAATCATGCTATCTAGTCTGAAACCCGTTTATACTTTCTCTCCCACAGCGTTCTATGGCAGTGAGTTTTACAGTAGAACGATGTAGGATTCCCTTTGTTTTTATGCTCGTTGCTTGTCCTGGTTCTTGTGAGGAAATAATGAATAAGCATTTATATCATCTTACCAGTCATAATTTTGCATATAACTTTTTTTTTTTTTTCTTTTTTCCTCATCACTGGAAAATTCAGCTTGCCTAACATTGTTTGTGAGCTGGGTGTCTTGATTTCTTCTAAAGTCACTAGAGCACTAGGCACTTGGCAGCAACTCATCACATCTATATTGTTGGTGTGGATCAGGATAGATGCCTCATCGAGCAGAGGTACCTGTCTTTCTCCATTAACTACGTGGGGAGCCTAGACAATTCCTGCAACTGAGGCCAAGGATGGCAAATGGGATATGAAGGTGGCCCTTAAGGCAGCCTTGCTTAGGATGCAGGAGCCAGCTGGTAACAACCAACCAAATTGGAAATGCTGTGTGTGCTCTGCTGGGGAGAGCAGAACTGAGGCTTGGATTGGGTCTGTAATGTTTAGCATATTCTCTGAACACCTGTCTGGGAAATTAAAACATAAAAACATGAGATAAAACTTGCCCCTGATCACCAGACAAATATTTAAACCTTTTAAATGGATGCTAGTGTGCCTCTTCAGTGAGGACCAAGTGTTTCCTTGGTATTAAATGCAAGTTGGGAGGCAGAGAATACTGTGAAATGTACATATGCATTATCTTAGATTTTTAAAGTATTTCATAAAAATGGCTTCCAGTAAACATGTACCATAGGCAGTTTGTACCAGCAGACTATTAAAGCTGCAAGACTGAAATGCTCTCTCTGTTTGGTGCGTTATGTGTTGATTCATGGCAGACTGGATGGGGTTTGTTCTTACTGCTTTTCGTGGTGGCTGTGGTACGTTTTCTGAAATTGAGCTAAAAACACTTTCAAAACTGCAGAATCAGCAGCAGATTTGAGAAGCCACTGCAACTTCATTACCATTTGCTATCATTCAAGTCCTTCTGTGAAGATGATGGGTTTTTTAGGTAGAAATATCGCTGCTTGTCTTACTCTCAGCTGCGTCTGCTTGTTAATCTACAGGGCATATTGCTGCAGTACCAGCAGGAGCCAGCTAGCTACCTGCAGGAGAGCAGAGGCAGGCAGTTGCCTGCCCTATGAGGGAGGAGGAATATTGGAGCTTCAGGGGCACTCAACAACATTTAGACTGGCTGGTTTCTGAAATGCAAGGTATATTTCCATGAGGAAACAAACCCTCAGTGCTTGTCTCTAAGATGCAGCACTTGAAGAAGTGGAGATGGCTCAAAACAGCATTGTGAGCACGTACTGGATTGTTCCTCCTCCTGAAGTTTATAGTTTATAGCCTCCTTCACACATTTCTTGTTTTATGGTTACCTAGGAAAATACACACTGATGATTTTTAGAACGGCAGCCTGTCATTCAGAGCTACTACCTAGCAATTACAGGAGTTAGTGCCTTCTGTAGGTACAGAAGCAGCCTTCAGAGCTCATTTTATTTGAAAATCCTCGCAGTGCAGTGACACGAGAAGGCTTTTGGCAAAGCTTCAGGAACAGTGTTTACAGTTTGAGATGTTTTCTGAAGCTTTCTTCTTTGAGATCAACTGACAAGGCAAACAGTGCTGAAGCTATAGGAATTGCTTTATTCGGTTTTAACTCTGCTTTTCAGCACCTTGTGTCCTTACGCTGTCAGCAACATTCCCAGTATCGAGGTGTTCTGGTTTGTAACGAGGTCATAAAATTGCAGCGTTAAGTACACACTGAACAAACTGCTATCATAGCTTCTCGTCCATGACACTTAGAACTGAAATGATCCATGGCATGTTTTTCAAAGCAAAAATAGATGGTACAGGTCAGCCTTTAAATTACAAGTGTTTTTGTCATACATGCTTCCCCAAACCACAAAATCTCTGCCATTAGATAGGAGGATGTCTGATCCTCCAGAAATCCCAGCTTTGGGTGGCAGGCAAGTATCAGCAGGATGGAGAGAGCTCACTGCTTTGGGACGTTTCTGGGGAAAGCAGCAAAATTAGGGGAAGTGTGCTAAAAGATGGTGGAAGCATGCAGAACGATGTGAGAAATGCAGAAGGTTTTCTTTCCTCAGTCCTTTTGGCATCTGCTTCCTTGGCAGAAAGAACACTGGCAGCCACTGGTGCAGGTACTGCAAATTATAAGGCTGGTTCCTGATCTGGCTTTGGTTAGAAATCACTGCTTCAGACAATTTCTGTGTGGATTCTACTGTTACAACTAAGCTAAATTCACATTTCCAAGGACCATTAAAGAATACTCAGAACAGTTATGCTGAGTTTGATGTCTTCTTAAAAATACATCAGCCTCATCACAGAGCTTTTGCAAAAAACAAAGCAATCAACCCCCCAAAACAAACAAACAAACAAACAAAAAAACAGCCCTGAATCCTTAATCCTTAACACTGAATCATTTTTGGTAACAGGAAATAAACACGCAACAACCAGAACCTGCTTAGTTTTGTGTAATCCTGGATAATTTTAGCCTCTCCTGAAAGTTAATCATAATGCTTACATTCTGCGTCCTAGTTTTCTTCCGGCTTATAGCAAAAACAACTGTGACAAAATAATGAGCTTCTTTTAGCTGTCCTGCTTCTGTTTTTTATGTTTCTGCTTGATTATGCCAACAGTTTAACTCCAGAAATGTAACTGAGAAGCTCGGTAGGAAGCTCTGTATCTCTTACAGGGACCAGAACCTTCACCATCAGCTTTCCCAACCTGCAGGGGATTCAGGTGGGAGTTGCCTCTGGCATCACATTTTTTCCTTCCAGGAGTTTGAGCTCCAGAAGCAGGCTCGCTTAGCTTTCCCCCAGTTGGAAGCCTCGTGGTATTTCTGCTACCTTGACGGATATAAAAAAAAATGTAGGAGGTTGGTTTAGCTGAGAAATTTGCTGCTCAGAGGTACGATCATTCGAAGCTTAAGCATGTCAGGTAAACAATTTTGTGCAAGGTTTCTGAATGCCGTGGCTCTGAAGGCTTACTTTTAAGACTTTCTGGCTTGCTATTTACTAAATGAAATCCCTTTCAAAATGTTATTAGGAACACCTTATGGATGTGAGAGCAAATTTTAGTTTGTGTTCTGTGTATTCCTTAGCTCTCTCTGTCTCATTTCCCACAAAGGGGCTACAAGGGCTGGACCGAGCCATCAGTGGCAGCAGGGGAAAATCATGTTGTGGAGCTTTCACTATCTTTGTGCACTGCTGGCAGGATTGTGTGTGTGTTGGGCACAGGTTTGTCCTGCTTTTTTTTTTTTATTTTTCCCCTTATAAAATAGTAGGCTCTGCCTGCTGAAATCTGGTGTATCGAGTTCTTCAAAGCTTCCCAAATCCCAGTTAGGCGTTCCTCTAATTTAAAAATTCTGAGGTGGATGCTAACTACCACTAAGAGCTGCTCTTTGTATTAGACGCAATGCTTCTAATTTCTAGTTTGTCGTGACCTGCTTAAGGAGATTAAATGACGCAGGATAATTGATTCCTCATCTGAGAGTCTGACTGAAAGCATTAAATCAGTCTTGTCCTCTTGCATTTTATTGCCACTGAAATTTCTTTAAAGCAGCCGATGCTTTCTCTTCTGCTTCTTTCCCTGACTAATAAACGAGGTAATCCTCGTTTCTTTTGCATGTTTAGCCTGCCAGCTCTCTGGAAGTAAATAGCACGGCTTAGCTCTGGTCTCTAATCTGTTGGGATATGTTTTTAGAGAACAGATTTTCATCCCATAAATGCAAAGTAAGATGTTATTAATGACTCTGTGTCCACCTCCTGCTGTAGCTGACCTGGGCTCACCGTGGCACCCTCTTACAGCCCCAAGGGCTGTGCAAAAACAACCCTAACCTTGCTCCTTGCTTTTTGAGCAGGCAGCTGTGGGAGAGCAGCACAGAGATGTGTCGATGTCTCTGGACAACAGGAGTGCCATCAGCCAGGGCCCTGCTGTCACACTGCTGCCCCTGGGTGAAGCTAAGCATGGGCTTGGGAAAAACACCAGGGGTCCTTGCAATGGGGAGAAATGGGAGAGAAGTTAAAGGCAGGGGAACTCTGCACCATCCCATGTTTCTTGGCTGATAGCCACAGCCAGTGCAAGGAAGTTTAAAAACTCCTGGGTAATCCATTAATGACATTTCTTCATTAAAACAAGCATGTAAAAAATAGCATGTGAAATATTGCTTATGTGTAAGCTTTGTTTTGTTTTTCCCCTGTCTCCTGTTACCTACCATTTTCCAGTCACACGCTGTGGGCCAGGCGTGTGTAATAACTGGGAGCTCTTTCCTCAGAAAGAAACGCTCAGTCACGGATATTTTTAAACTATGTTTTTCCCATCCTTTTGCAAGTGCTGCAACCAAATGAATGTCTTTGGTTTCCTTTGGTCTCACTTCAGTCTGAAGCATTTCTGTTGCCAGAGATCCCTTCCTACCTGCAGCCATTGACCAGTTGGTGCTGCAGAAACCCACCCCGAGCCTCCCAGACAGGACATGCCCTGTTTGCAGCCCCCAGCGTCTGAGGTGCACGCAATGGTGAACAGAAGCTGCTGCCACACGCTTCGCTCCTAAGTGTGCTCAGCAGACCTGTTGCTGTGGTAACTCCTGGAAGCCTGTAACCTCCTCTTTGCATTGCAGCAGATGGCTGACACATCACGGAGTGGCATTTTCTGTCCCTTTTAATACTGTCCAATCTTTCCTCTAAGTGCTGTGATTTAATTTGCAGCAATTTACGCACAGATCATTCGGACACGACACACTAATACACAATATAAAGCTCTTTCAGATAATACACAGTCACTTCAATAAATTCCTCCATCACCTGCGTGACACCAGAACTGTTTTTATCTTATGCCTCGCTGTTTAAGCTGTTGCAATTTTATGAATAATGCTAAACTTGGAAAAACCCTAAGCTTGAATTTTAATACAATTTTAACAGCAGTAACTATATAGCACATGGTTACTATAGCACGTTTCTTGCAGAGGGAAGTGAGAGCACTTTTCCAGTTCATTGCTCTGCTACAAGCATTTCTGCACAGGCAGCACAGTAACAGTGGAAGCATATATCAGGATTAAGCAGGAGCATTTAATAAAAATAGTCATTGTATCTCTATTTGCTGGTTCTTTGTTTTTATAACTGGCTTCTTTTCTCAGGATGACAGATTTCCTTCCACCTACCTCAACTATTTACTCTATCAAGAGTTTTAGCCTCATTGTTATAGGTGCTGTTGTAACACACTAAAAAAACCTACAGACCCACAGACTTTACAAGCCACTGACAATAAATATGTCCCGTGATACCTTTTAGAGTTATGAAAAGAAGTATGCAGCCACAGGTTACTATACATTAAAACAAGGAAGATTACAACATTTACAAAAATCAAGCAACAAACTGATGCTTTTTTCTTTTTTTTTTTTTTTTTTTTGGTAAATCCAATCATCCAGAAAAGAAACAACCTTTTTGAATGGGTTCTAAGTTGTGTGGTTAAGTGCTAAGTCCGATAGGTTTCTGGACCCCAAGGGTTACTGCAACCTGGTGGCACGCTGGCTTCCTCTGTCCCCACGACACTGGCTAAGCAGATGTGATCACTGATGTCAGTTCTGCAACGGAAAAATGATGTACTTTCTGTGGTGCATGAGTAAGCTCAGCATCTAAGCCTGCCTTTGTGCCTACAATGACATCGTACGCACAGCTGCAGCCATTTACATAGATTTATCTTCCGTGGCATAACTGGATAAAGAAGCTGTACCCAGGGTTTCTCATATCTGTATCATTTGAACGTTTGCTGAGCCCAGCAGGTGGGATCTTCACTTTGTATCAGAATATTGCACTTGCCACCCTCTGTCTTTGTTATGGATGAAACTACCTTTAGAGTGGGAGAAGTATTCTCATCTCTCCACTCCAGTCCGCTGACCATATAAAAGGAAATCCCAGTATCGCTGATACTTTATGCTCCTTAGATCTGTGTAACATCGTTTGAATTTACTGGCCTATGGTGTAGGTATGATCCTTTGGGCTTGCAGGGTTTTCCAATGTTACACAGGGTTGGCTTTTCTCTATTTGAGAAGATTTTTGCCCAATAACTAAATGAAAGTGGAATCCTTTAAGTTTAGTGGAACACCTTTAACAGCTAGAGGTTTAGAATTCTGACTTAGCAGCAGGCAGGTCATTTTTTTCCTGTATAACCCAAATACATCTGATTTTTATGTGCTCTGAATCAGTGCTCCACCAGAGAGAACAAGACTAAGATGGTGGCTTGAAATGTCAGAAAGGAATACCAACAAAAGGGATTTCTTGGCTGTTAGCAGCCTTTCACAAAAATCTATCATGGTACATTTTCATATAGAACTGAAACACTTGGATGATCTTTTTTGTCGTCTGCATTAAGCCAACTTCTCTCCTTCCAAACTGCTGAGAGAACTAGTTTCACCGGTTGTACGTCTGTGTGTTCTGCTCCCTGACTTGCAGAGGAAAGTATTTTAGAAATCAGGAGTCAAATAGATTAGTGCTGAGGATTTGGGGTACTAGTTCTGCTGAATAGGCTTTGTTCTCCAACTGAGGAGGTGTTTAAAGAACAAAAATAAACTGTAACAAGCTATACATTGCTCTGTTTGGGTTTTGGTCTCCCTCTTTTCACAGATAAAACAGAACAAATGTTCTTTGAATTTCTCTTCTGTAAAGATGTGTTCTGCGCTCCTTCAATATTGTACCCCATTTAATCTTTTACAAGAGAATAAACATTTGTTTTGTATACCCACAAATTCTGCTGTCGTGTTATTAAAGATGATGAGCAAATAATCAATAAATAATCATTATGGCTTTGTCCAAATTATGATAATTTTGTATTTTCTGTTTGCGCAGCAGTTCCACTCAAAGGTTTCCAAGATGCAGCTGTAACTAAATGCTCTCTGCATTTCATTTATGAGGTAATTGAATTTCCATGAGGTTACAAGTTTTATCCAAAGCCGAGCCACAAGCTCATGGCAGAATGACACACATACACCACACACTCTCCTGCCTGCCCGGGCCATGCTCTAACCGCTCATCCTTGGTGCTTTACATAGTTCGTGACAGCTTACACAGAAAGGAAGCATCAAGGACTTCTGCGTAGCCAGTATTTAATCATTCAGTAGACAGTCTAATAATTCCTAGGTAGATTATACTCAGCCATAATCATCTCTGGTGTAATTAGGAGAATAGACTTAGTCATCTAAGTGAGCATAATATGGGTAATGGAAGTGGTGTGTCGCAGGATATAATTTAAAACTCCTTTTAAACTGCACCTGTTCTTTTCATCAGCTATCTTTCTGATTCTGCAAAGCAAGCTATGACACAGTTCATCCTTCATGTAATTCCAGAGCAAGGAATTTGGGTCATTATGTTTAACTGAAGTTGTTACAATTAAATTGTTATAAGCTCCTCAGTTTTACAGTATTGATTAAAGTGATTCAAACCACCTCTCAGTCAGATATTTTAAGGAGGAGATATCCAGACTTTTTTCTATTGCACAACACATTGAACTGTAATTCTGATGGCAGAAAGCTGATAGCACAGGGAATCAAAGGTCTTGTCTAAAATACATAGTGGAAGATCTTGGAGTACCAAGGGCTCCATGAGGCTACTGATCAGCCTTTTTTTTTTTTTTTTTTTTTTTTTAATAAAAAGCATCGAGCCTAAGTAATTCTAAATTAGTGCCTATTCAGGTTACTGATATAGCCCCAAAAGGTGTAGATGTCAGAATATTTTACGTTCACTGAGATTTAAACTAGGAAAGGCAAATTAATTTTTTTGATTACCTAATGAAGTTACTACTTCTCATCTGCATGTTTGACAGCAATGGTGTCCAAAGATGACCCATCATTTCTGAGCCCATGCAGACCCATGGATCCTCCTGTTCCTGTAGGTGATGAGATGAAATTATTTTCTCTGTAGATGGTTCCAGGGTTTTTCCTTCTAAATTCTCTTTTAATGTAAAGTCCCGTATGTAGATTCTGCCTGCCCTTTTGTCTTTCCTTTGTTAGATTATTAAACTGGATCTACTGATCTGCTGAGCAAAGTGATGATTCAAATGTCTTGATTCCTACCTGGTAGGAGCGAGTGACTTGCACTAACTGAAATTCAGAGTGACCATCATCATCACTCCTGTGTTTTTTGTGGTGACTGATTCTGCAGATGTGTTGCTTGGCTTGGACCATGTTAATGGATCAGGCTGCTGAAGAGAAATAGGAAGACAGGCAAATGTCCTGAGAAACCCAACCGGACCACAGAGTTGTGCAGCAGGAGGGAGCCCCTGAGGACAGGGAGCTTACAGGTAATTAGTTCTGCCGGCCACAAGCACAAAAACCCATGACAGGAGGCAATAGCGTGGAGAACAACCTCCTGAACATGGACATAAAGCTCTCTTATAGCTTAGCTGTGCCGAGTGGGGCTGGAGGCGACATCTGTGGAGCAAGCAGAGAGCTCCTTGAGGACAGGGACAAAAACCTGAGGGTAGTCCCTCACCCCCTCACCCCTGGGGCCAGCAGAGCCCCCTCAGCTCCCCAAAACTCAGGGAGCGGGGCGCGGGGGCCGCTCCCTCTCCCCGGGCGCCATTTTCCGGAGCCCCCCTGCGCGGGGCCGGCTGTGAGGGGAGAGGCGGCGGCGCCGCGGCCGCTGCGGGACCGGGCGGAGCGGCTCGGGCGGCGGCTGCGCAAGACGGGGAGGGGGAGAAGGGAGCGGGGAGGGTCGAGCCTGCTCCCACCGACCGGCAGGGGCCGCCGCCGCCGCCGCCTCCAGGCTGAGGGGAGCGGAGCGGAGCTCGAGGTGCGTAACGGGGCCGCTACCGCCGCGGGCAGGGCGGCGGCTTCCAGCTCCCCGCGCCGCTACCGCACCGCTCGGTGAGGCGATGGGGCGGTGGGGAGCGGGGTGCGGGAGGTGAAGGGAGGGATGGAGGGGAAGGTGTCCGCCGCCTCGCCTCGCCTCGCCTCGCCTCTCCTCTCCTCTCCTCTCAGCCCGGTGGCCGCGGGTGGCGGAGGGGAGGAGGGCGACGATGGCCCCCGGCGGCTCCGCGCACCTGCAGCGGGGCGGGGGCTGCGCAACATGGCGGGCAACGGCGGGGGGGGGGGGGGGGGGGGGAAAGCGGCATCTCCGGTGTCCCTCGGAGCCCCTCAGTGTCCCTCGCCCTCCCGTGCCCGTCTTCTGTCCGCTAACTGCTTTCCCTTCGGGTTTTTAGCACCCTGCCCGCCTCCCCTCCCCCTTTATTTTTGTTTTGAAGGTGCCTTTTGGTGTAGTCACCTTGAGATCTTGATGCCGTCGCGCGTGTGTGTGTGTGTCAGGTAGGTGCGTGGCGGGCTCCTTCGCCCGAGCAGCAAAACTCAGCTCTGTATTGACGCCGCCGTCATAATCCTAGAAGATATCGGTAGCCTGCCTTAAAAAAAAAAGATGTTTTTACCAGTACTGATAACTAGAGAGGGGGGGGAAAAGGTCTCATTACCCCAGCATCTCGAGTAAAGAGCAGCGTTATTGGGGCCCTGAGCCGAGGGGTGCTCATGTGTATAGATCTATCACTACGTACAAATTTCTTTAAACTGTGAGTGAAGCCATCCCTACCTGTAAAACGTGAAACTTTCAAGGTAACAGTCTTGGAGAAGAGGTTGTGTTGCAGTGGGTTTGGTAAATTCTGTGACGCAAGAGAGCTGGGTGTGTTAAATTTACTCAGTGGTTCAGAAAGCAAATGCATGAGCTCGTGGGAAGTGGGCTCAGTTGTAGACTGTTGGTCTAAAAGCTGGTTTGGATTTATGGAGTTAAAGCACCTCTAAGCATGCGACTTTGTTCATAACATGCACCCCAAACCCTCCCACCAACCAAGTAGAAACCTCAAAACAAACCCTTAATCATACGTATTTATCTAATCCCTGTGAAAACGGGACTTCTTCTGATTCGGGATGAATCAAGGCTGAAGTTAAGCCATTCATAGCACTATCAACTTTTGCAAGGAGTTTAGTTTCCAGAATTTATGTAGACAGTCAGAAAACACAGATGTAATATGGAGGCAAAGGGTGGTAGATGGAAATCCTTATTGTTATGAGTAGGTTTTGTGCTACCCAAAAGAGTATTTCTGATGCTTGTAATTTGAGATTTTTTATGGTGGCTTCCTTTTAATTTTTTTTTTTGGGGGGACGACATTTGTCACTTTTTTTCCCTGATAGAGTAGGACATGACTTGAGCTCCATTTGCTTACTCCTGCTGAGTTTGGTGTTTTTGCTAAAAGGTACTGAATTTGGCTATCTGCCCTCCCCTTCAGAAGTCATCAACTGTGTGTGCTTTACACAGCTTGCATGTGGGAAACTTGTGCTAGTTTATGCTAGAAGCTTCCAATAATAATTTCTTTGTCCATTATGGACTTGAAGACTTGTGAAACAGGACATCGTCCCTGTAGTGCACTGGCCTTCTCTTTCTGTAAATTTGGTAGATAGGGAAATTGCATGGAATTGGCATCAGTAAGGTACCCAGGTAGCTGGTTTCTGCCACAATGTATCTTATTACATGGTACATTTACAAACTCTGTTGCTAGTCTTGCAACATTTGCTGTTGTTTTGGGTTATATTTCAAACAATGAGGAGACTTCCAGCCAGGTGCTTTGTATTTTACCCCTTGTTAATAGACCAGTGTTGCTAATTTCAAAGGACTGCCGGTCAGTGCTCATAGCCAGTTATGTGTGTAGGTGGACAGTCTTCCTGTGATGGGATCAGGACCTCACTGAACAGCAAAACTGGCTTGACCTGGCTCTTTACAAAAAGGGAAAACTACTTTGCTAATCACTGTGCAGCAGCAAAGGATGTCTCATTAAGAAGCTGTGTGCTGTACAAAGATACTGGGGATGCCAGCAGGTCCTGACCAGGGTCTCAGCCTTAGTACAGAAGCAAAGAGCTTCTGCAGGAAAACGGGTCCTTCTCCACAAAATTGAGGATGTTACAAATAAGACCTTAGACTGCAGGCTGAATAGCAGCTACAAAAGGGATATAGTTCTGATACTGCTTGAAGACTTAATTAATTGCATTGACATCCGCTCAGTGAAAAGTTTGTATAAATAATGAATTTTCCCTGTATGCACAGCCTATGATGGAAATGGGGTTGAAATCTGTTGTCTTCTGGATGAATGACCCTCATTTGTTTTTAAATAGAATGAGTTTTCATCAACATAATTTGAATTACTAGAGGCAAAAACTAAGATCCTATCTTCTGAAAGATGCCTATGTTGAAAGGATGGGTGAAGGTATATTAGACAATGAAAGTAGAACCAGTTGGTCAGGGGACTTTAAACTTTCCTAACAGCTGAAATCTTATCGTTTGTGGAGAATCTAAATGCTGAAGAGTTTTGCCAGTATCTAATTTACTAGGCAGATTTAAGAAATCTGACAGCTGTTGCCAGGACTATCTCAAATTTTCTCCACGTACAACAAGAGAAATATTTTCAATTCCTTCCAGGCCTGTTATGCATTTGTTCCGTAAAATGACTGAAGGGGGTGTACTGTTTGGGAAAGCTTTGAATTGCAGCTAGTCTTTATGCTTGCGTAGGGAATTGCTACTTCTTGTAAGTCAAAAATAAAAGTGAAGCTACTGGAGAAAATGGCCATCCCAAATCTCTGACTACAAATTTGAGGTTTTCCTCATATTCTCCAAAATGCAGTAGTTCATTTTGGTGTGGTTAATGAGGCATTTTCAGTGTGTAGTTAATGTGCAAGGGGAGCTAGTGACTTTAAAGAAAAGTAGAGAAGTTGAGCTCGGCTTGCTCAGTTTCAGCTGCTGATAACTCCCCTTGGATATCTTCTGACACAGACAGTCAAAGCTGAGCTGCATTTCTGTAGGATGTGGCACCTTTAAGTGGTAAGCTGGCATCACCAGTCTTGTGTGGTGAGGAAACAGTCAAACAGTCTGACTGATAATGAAACGTCCAAACCATAGGAACGCACAGATCTGGCGCAGTTTTGTGCTTTATATTCAGGAACAATCTCTGCTTTTCTAATTTCTTGACAAATGCAACCTTCCTCTCTCCTGGTAAGTCAGTCTTTAAAACTGTCCAATTTGTCAATTTAAAAAATAACCTTTCAGTGCCTCCCAAGATGGGAACAATATTATTATTGTGCCTTTCAGATTGTTGTCTTTGTTCTCTGCCTGCAGCTGAATGAATTTTGCTTTTCATTTCTGTTTCTGGAAACATTGCTTTTCTGCAGGATGCAGAGATCACATGTCACTGCATAAGACACTAAGCTTGATTTGGAAATGGAAATACCAGCTTGTCTCCGGCACAGGAAGCGTTTTGATTTGGAGGTTAAAGTACTGGTTTGAAACCAACAGCTGAACTGTCAACAGTTCTCACAACCGAGACTGACCTTTCTCCTGCCACCCCATTAAAAGCATGGAAGAGTTAAGAGGGTATAATGTGGGGCCCATTTGATATATTCTTTCCTTCCTCATGAGAGAGTCATAATCCAAATTTGAGGAACCTTGTGCAGGTGCTGCCTCCAAGTTTGACATTGTAAAAGTGTGCTGCGGATTAGGTGACTTGTTCTTCCTGGTAGCAATGAAAACAGATTTATTGGATTCTTTAAACATTACTGAAATAGTTCAGAAGTATTAGCACAGCTGGGCTTCTCTTCTATAAAAGCCCAAAATGCAGCGAGGAAAAGTCCTGCTTTTATACCACAGAAACAAATTGTATGCCTTTGTAAAAGGCTTAATATGCTCTCTGGAGTTTAGAAGCAGCTCAGGTCCCTTTTGCAATATATATAAAAAAAAAAAAAAAAAGTTGTAATCACCAGAAAGCAGTCAGAGCTTATCAGCAAGAGTTTAGCAGCCCTGTCAGGTAAGTAGGAGCTCTAGACATAGGACTGGCTACTTCAGAGGGTTTTCTTTTGGTGTTTCCATTGTTTAGGATGTTCTCATAACCAAAAAAATCCCAGCTAATGTGCTTTCCGTTTCAGAAAACCCAGCTAACCCAGCTTGTATTAAACCCAAGGGGTTTAATATGTGATTCTAGGGGTATCTTATTTTTTTGTTGTTGGGATAAAGCTGTAGGGCATTGCTATCAGCAATTAAAAAAGCATGAGGAGGAGGAAATACCTGTTTAGTTCAGTAAGCACAAATTAAGTTTCAAGACAGACCCTTTTTTTTGACCCTGCTTTATCTCCCTGATCCTTTTCATTGCCCGCTGCTTCCCATTAAGTGCTGCACTTTCATTATCAGCTATTGTCTTGTTTTCCAATTGAAAGGAAAAGCAGAGAAAAGAACTTGCTGTTGGCAAAAGCAATTTTACTGTTTTAGAAATAAGCTCCAGAATTGCTTGAACAATAACTTATTAGAAGGGCTTCAAAAACTAATAGCTCATAATATTGAGTGTTTATTTTTGGTAATTCTTTTGTAAATAAATAAGATGTAGCATCTCAAACTGTTGGCAGGCCAGTTTTCACATAGTTTGTAACTTTGTGAAACCGGTAATTATTTTGTACTTAATGTCTTCAGGGGTTTTTGGCAATCAAGGAAAGTTTGGCTTGAAAAGAGTTGATACCTACTCGATATAGGAGGAAGATATTTTCTGAGAAGTAATTTTATTGTAGCAGTCAACTTCTTGAACTTTGTAAAGATGACTTCAGTCTCAAATTGCAGCTTTCAGAGCAGCAGTGCGAGGTATGGAAGCCTTCCTACCTCCAGTTTGGACTCCACTGGTGTGCAGGCTCATCTGAGGCATGCTGATGTGCAGCACAGGTTTACCTCTGTCTGTGTCAAAGCTTGTCTGAGGTATGTGCTGAGAAAAGCAGGCCTGTGTGGTGAAGAATGCCACAGTGACTATGTCCCTGTGGCTGTGACAGTGTTCTTTGAGATTATTTGCAGTCATTCCCGGTGTTTTCTGAGGTTTTCAGGATTGCCTTTCCTTGGAGGAGCAAATAATCTGTGGAAAAAGAGGAGCATTCATGGGATCAACAGTAGGTAGCTTTGTAAATGAACCTGATTTATGGTGGGTTCTGTGAAGGAGGAGTGTTCTGTTCCTCCTGTGTCTGAAAGATGCTTGTGTGGTATTGAGAAGGTTTTGGTGAGGTGGCAAAAATGGCAGGAGATTGCCCAACAAAGGGCCACCAAGGTGATGGAGGGGCTGGAGCTCCTCTCCTACGAGGAAAGGCTGAGAGAGCTGGGATTGCTCAGCCTGGGGAAGAGGAGGCTCAGGGAAAATCTTGCCAATGTACATAAACACCTGCAGGGAGGGTGCAAGACTCTCAGGCTCTTCTCAGTGGTGCCCAGCACCGGGACAAGAGGCAATGGGCACAAACTGGAACACGGGAAGTTCCATCTAAACATCAGGAAGCATTTCTTTGCAGGTGACTGAGCACTGGCACATGCTGCCTGGAAAGGTTGTGGAGTGCCGTCCCTCCCTCCTTCCTCATTCAGAAGCTGCCTGAACATGGTCTTGGGCAAGCTGCTCTGAGTGGCCCTGTTTGAGCAGGGGGGATGGACCAGGTGGCCTCCAGAGGTCCCTTCCTACCCGAGCTGTTCTCTGAAATGCATGAAAATGAGAATGAGGACAACCTGAAGATGAACTAAGGAAAGAGGGAGGAGAAGCAGGAAAGTAAAAGTCTCCAGTTCGGACAGGTAGCTGCTAACAAACTGCTTCAGGTATACGATCAAGGAAGATGAAGATCAGTGGTGTTCAGAACAAACTCAGGCTGTGGGTGTTTGAGAAACTGATGTCCTTGTCTGATTTAAAATTAACTAAATGAGGCTCTAGGAAACACTGCTACCCAATAAACTGAGTAGATTTACATTGTAGCAGACTGCTGGCTAGCTTCCCTGTTTGTAGATGCAATTTAAGATCCCAGTGCTAACTCTGATGATAGTAGTGATCATGGTCTTTACTCTTAAGATCAGGTTTTCAGTGTAGTGTTGTAACATTCAGCTTGAGGTGTTCAAATGTTATAATGCACTACCTCTCCTCTGCCCCAAGTATACTGTGTGGTATGGAGAGCTACAGAGGAGCTTACCAATACTTTCATACCTAAAGTATTACCAAAATGGTATTATTTTTTTTTTTCTCTGTAAATGTTGGTATATTTAGAGGAATCAACTAAAAAACGAAGATATAAAAATGACCTCATTTTATGCTAAGGAGGACATGAGGAATCTGTATAACATTATATACCTACTTTTTTGCCTTATCTACTCCATCTGGAGGTATGTAAAAGCCTGCCTTGCATACCTTCTGATTTATTCAGTATCATAGTGCTTAAACATTCCTTCCCTTCTCTTTAAGCCCACCTGGCAATAATTCAGTGTATAAGTAGTACATTTGGTAAGCAAGCAGAAGAACTGAATCTAATAAAATTAGTGCTGTATATCACTTCAGACATCCAACAGCCTAGAAAGAAAGGTCAGTGTCTTTCAGCTGCCTCATGTATTTCAAATAAATCCACTTAGTTTGTGTTTAGAATAAAGAAAAATTATTTTGCTTTCTGGTATCTACAGTAAGCCTGTGAGTTATTCGAGATTTTGGCTGGTCTGGCAAGACGACAGAAGATAAATTTAGAGCACTGAATGTTGCTGTACCTGAATGTAGATGTGAACACTTAGGGGGTATTGGAAAGCAGTTTCGTTGATGTTGCCAACAAAGCAAAATAAACCTGCATACTCCTAATAATTCATGCTTTGCATACATTAAAATACTATACGGTTTCATTAGTGATGGAGTTTGGGTAAAGCTCTGTATCTGCAGTTCAGTCACGATGCTTTGACTCATAAGTGGTGAGAATGGCAATTAAAGCGGGGCTTTGTCTTCATGTGTGTCCACAGGACACCCATCTACAACCGGTAGTATGCTGGACTTAGTGGCACAACGTATAAGCCTGTAGGTAGGTGTCCTCCCGCAGGTGTATTTTCATCAGCAGAAGTCATTACAATTTATTGCTGCTTGTTCCTCCTCACTGGTCAAAATTTTGCCTGTAAAAAGGGGTTTGTGAGTGTTACCTAAAGTATTTTCAACTCAGAGCTCTTCTGTAAAAATCTTGCCTAAATTAAAAGGTTGTGTGAATTCTCTACATAGTTCATCACCGCCCATTGGGTTGGTGGGGAACACCTTTAACACAATGACATCTCTTGGTGATTTTTTTTTTTTTCAAGGCTGAGCATGTGTATAACCTGTTAGTAGTCAATAGGTGAACTCTTAAGTGTTTTCTTCACAAACAATTGCTGCTCTGTGTGTTATAGCCTTTATCCAAAGTCATTCTTTCTTTGGTTTAACATTGGAAGCCTGCTGTTCTGTCTGAAAAACGTCTCATATGGTACTTTTTGTTGTTGTTGTTGTTGTTTTTGTTTTTTGTTTTTTTTAAAAAAAAAACAAACACTAAAATGCCAGGTTTGAATAGCATACAAGTTAATGATCAAAACCAGCTTTGTGCATCCCCTTCCCCCCATGCACGTAACATTCTTTCAAACAAATTAGCAGCTGTTTGGGGGAAGTTTGATTGTGTAGGTTGTTTCTAAGGAGTCCAAATGTATGGGTATGTTTTCACCTGTTCAGGATATCAGGGAGGGAGAGGAGGAACATATTTGTTCATTTTGAACAAGGTGTACTTCTGATGCAATGATAAGGTCTGAGACATGTGTTGAGTGATATTTTAACAAGCAGTAAACACCCCACCTTTTTCTTTTGTAGACATGTGCCAGAAGGTTCCCTGAATGGAGAAAAAAGTCATATATAGCAATGTACACAAGACAAGCTACAGTAGTGTCATAGTCCTGAAACCATTTACATTTTTAATTAATATTTGTAATTATAAACACCTATAATGTGTGTGCTGCCATATGAGCATTTTAAAGAACATTCACATTAACCCGCATAAACAACTAAACTGCAATCAATTAACTTTAGGTAAAACAGCAATGCAGAGAAACCACAGAGGAAATAAAATGCAGTTAGTGCTTCAGTCTCTCTGCGATGTGAGTAGATAAAATGACAGACAGGTTTCGCTATAATTGTGCTATGTCTTTGTTCTGTTTCCAGTTACATCATTGTTCTCCCTCAGGAATCCCTCAGACATGTTTTCTTTTTCCTTTTTAAAAATTTTAAACTGCATTGGAACAGTGAGAGTAATTTAAAATTCTTCTGTGTCTCTGCACTTGTCTGAGTCAGCAGAATACATCTAGGTCATATGTTCCCAAACAGCTCTGGTGCAGAATATCTTCTTTCCTTCCATGGGGACTGGGTAGATTCATTAAGATACAGTCATCTTGTCTTTCTCTCTTCGTCTTTACAAGGCCTGAGTGAGAAATGTCTGCAAGTCACAACTATTGTTTTTATTAAACCTCCTCTGTGCTGGCATCTTCTTCCACTATCACTGAATGATCAACTGACAAATAAAAGGAATGTCTTGTCTCTTGGCTGCAACAAATCATGGAAGAATAAATAATTTTCTATTATATGAAATTATGAATTGGGCAAATGCTAATTTTTACTTCTCCTTTCCTTTTTTTTAGGATGGCTGCAGCTCCTCCAAGTTACTGTTTTGTCGCCTTTCCCCCGTGTTCTAAAGACGGGCTGGTGGTGTTTGGGAAGAACTCTGCACGGCCTAGGGATGAAGTACAGGAGGTGGTCTACTTTGCTGCTGCAACTCATGATCCAGGAAGTAAAGTTGAGGTAAGGGTGAACATTCACACAGTGTGAAATGACTGTTACCAGAAGAAATGACTGATGCTTTTTTCCTTGCCAGTTTGTTCAATCCTTTTTCCCTTCGCTAAGTAGGGAGGAGACAAGATTTTGGAAGTCTTGGAAGCGAAACTTGGAATGTAACTTTTTAGTTTAATTGAGGAAAAGTACACAACCTGTACTTTCTGCAGCAGACAGGCGGAACTGATCTCAGAGAGCTGCACTGTGTAGCCTACATGACAGGAGAATTGTAAGGATAAGCAGATTTGGAAGAGTAAAGAAAGAGGACAAATCAAACAAGACGGGAAGAGGGGTAAGTGTTTGGTGCAGGTGTAATGAAGAGACTGAGGCAGCAGAAGGAAAGAGAAGGATTGGAGGGGGTAGCTGCTTGAGCACAGGACCTGCATTCAACCTCTTCCCATCCCTGTGGCTGTGCAGAAGGCTGAGGACACTAGGCAGTCTGCGCCAGGCTGGTGTCTCCCCTCCCTGCCAGTCCTTTATGGATATCAGAGTTGTAAATTCCCTGAAAGAGATCCCAAGGCTAGTGCCATTTTCATCCTGCCTTCGAAGTGGGGCCACTTCCAGATTTCAGAGGACCTGGTGCTGTTCTGTTCGTCTTTGGAACAGCTAATGTTCCCCGGATTTGTTCTGCTACTAACATGTACTGCAACTTGTGCATTATTAAATGGTTTAATCTCAGATACAAAGAAAACCACCCCCCTCTACAAAAGCACCAACTGCTGTTACTGCAGTGCCATAGAGGCAGCACTGCAGTAGACCTGTGCTAGCATACAGAACATAAGCATGACGATAAGACAAGAAAACTTTCAGAGTAGATTTTTGAAGTTTCTCTTCAGAGAACTGGAAATAGATTAAAAAAAAAAAAAAAGTTAATGTGGAGAAAGAACTTCTAAAAGCAGCTCCGGAGTCTTTGTCACCTCAAAGGAGAATAATTTTTAAGAGCTTAATGTTAGAGTACTGGATTATTTTGGACTCTGCCCTGTATCTCATTCTTTGATGAGATCGTCATAATTTCATGTAGGATGTAATTAAGCCATATACAATGTATTGTGATCCCCATTAGCATCCCATGATTAACCAGTTTAATGCCTTTTGTAGTTGCCTTTTGGAAACAGGGAATACAATCGCTTTGCCTAGCACACCACATATTATAGTTATTCTGCTAAGCAGTGTCTGCAAGCCTCCTTAAATTACACAATCTTTATTTATAATGGAGTTAAAGTTTGTTGTGGAGTTAAAATGGAGTTATAATGGAGTTAAAGTTTGTTTGTTGAAGATACAATGTTAGACAGGGGACTGGAGTGGGCTAATGCTTTTTTTTTTTTTTTTTTTTTTTTTTAAAAAAAAAAGTAGAGACTTAAGTTCTAAATAGATGGTTACTTTTGCCTCTGCTAGTCTATGTCATTACATAATTCTACATTAGCAATCCTAAAGTTTTGCAAGTACACTGACTTCCCAAAACATACAAGCTCCAGTAGCTTTGCACAGTCCTTCAGCAGTTTTCCCTCAGACAGACCTAACCATGGACTTACTTGGTAGTTTTTCTTTAAAAGTCATGATTTTTTTTTTTGCACATGTATATTAAGTTAAACAAACAAGTCTAGCAACTATCAATATTGGTGAGTAATTATCTTTAGAAATTGCCTTTTATATTTTTCTGTTTTCTTTTGAGCTAGTCACTTAAGGACTTTCAAAAAGTACAATAATCCTTTTGTAGAAATTTTGAATGATCAAGCTCATCATTAAAAGTTCTACAATCTACATTTTGGGCTGCCAGATTTGATTCTAGGTTTTGCAGCCGTTTAAACTTATGGATGCTGATTAATGAGAAGATTGCAACTTATAGTGTGGTAACTCTTCATGACAGCAGAACTGAAATAAGATCTTCAGTTTTTGCTAATTATCCAAAACATGTGTATTTCTACTGTTATGGGAACATGTCTAACACACTGCTCTTGTCTCATGATAAATGCATGCTTGACTGTCTGCAGAGCTTGGGCAAAAGCTGTTAATTTCCTGTGTGCTGTTAGCTGTGCCCCTAAAAGTTGAGAAGAGCTTCACAGGACTTCATCTGCTTCATGTTTTTTAAGTAGCAGCCATGGATAGAGTCTATCCACCTTTCCAGCAAACTTACTGAGCTGTCAGACATAATTAGCTAATATAGAAGGTGAAGAGGAATATCAAAGCTTCTAGATGTAGCCTCTGACATGTGCAGAATTATTATTTTTTTCTTCAAAACCTTTGAAAACTGTGAATGATTCATCTACTGGTGTTTTGGTGGTGGTGGTGTTTTTTTTTTTTTTTTTTTTTTTTTTTTTGCTACAGCTTTTCTTCTTTTATAAAATTAACTAGACAGGTTGAGGAAATTAAAGGTATGATATTTTACTAATAGAAAAATGTGATTGATTACTGCATGCTACTTTTTTTTTTTTTGACCAATAATCCTTTATGGTTCTGAATAAACTTTCCTTTTCCTCCATTCTTTTTTTTTTTTTTTTTTTTTTTTCCCTCCAAGTGAACAGATTTCTTTCCAGTTCATACTGTACTTCTTGTACTGTTGTATTGGCTTCTTATGCTAGATATATATTCTTTAACTTCACTTGGTGATGATGGCCAACTTGCTTTACGTTATATTCTGTTCTTTGCAGGTAATGTCTATCCCTCTTTCAGTACTCTTCCAAGACTGTCACTCATTCTGAGCTTCTTTAAAGAGCTGGTTTTGAACACACGTAGACCATCAGTAGTTTGTAAGGCTCTCTCAGGAAGTCTGCATCCCATTTGTCCCATGCTGCTCATGTTTGCAGCCATGATAATGCACAGTGTATCCACACATGGCACAGTACTTCAGCTAGATTGTTGCTGTAAGGGAATGTAGCAGGCTCTGCTCTGTAGCTCTCACCCAGTGTGTGGCAGCGCCCTGAACAAGGAAAGATCAGTATTCAGTTAATACTGGGAGTTGTTTGAAATTTGGTCTTTGTGGCACAATCTACCAGACAGTAACTCGGCAGCTAACTCATCAGCATAATTCCTTTCCTGCGTGTCAGCAGGTTCCCAAGGCCCTGTACAATAGGGCTTTTCACTAAGGTCTGTTCTGTGTGTGTGTGTGTGTGACAACTTTCTCAAAACTTTGCTCTTGTTTTGCATTGTTACTTTGCAGTTGCAAATGCTGATCATCACTCTTGCTTGTTGTAGTGGTCAGCCTAGGAAATATGTGTGTGCAGGTGAAATGTTGCTCCCTTACACGTAAATAGGGACCTTTTTGGAATCTCTCTACTAAAAGTAAGTATTTTTTTTCTTTCTCCAGATGTGGATTTTCTCGTGTATTGGTTAGAATTTGTGTTGTGTCAGTGTTAAGATACAGGGCCCTCTGTCTTATTTTTAAGGTAGATTTTTCCTGACTAGATTTCTCTCGTTCTCTGATAATCTGTTACTTGCTATGGTTTTCTTTCTCCTGAAGAATTCTTGGGCTTTTGGGGGAGCTTTTTTTCCTTTTAGATCAACCATCCTTCATTCTAACCTGGCCCTTTATCCACGATTTGGAAATTGTCATGGTTGCTTGCTAGAGCATAGAGCTGTAAAAACTTTTCTACCTTGATAGTGTGCAACTTTTTATGGAGGAATGGAGTGGGGAAAGGGAAAAGAACGGTCTACAGCCAAGTCTATCGCATTGTGGAAAATGCAGTTTTCTAATGGTATTGAGTATTGGTATTGAGCACTCTTCTGGGCTTAAAGCCAGCCCTCTGTGGGGTATGAGGAATTTTGTGTTCTCTAAAACTTCATGGCACAGTTATTCCTTAAAGGATTTTTTGTTTTATTTTCTCTTTTTTTTTTTGTTTTGTTTTTTTTTAGTAGTTTTTATTTAGTTACTATTTTAAGGATACAGTCCTTGTTCCCCTTTCTCTGAATTTTCAGAGGAGCAGTATGTTTTTGCTGTGCATTACACTGAGTACTGCAGACATAAAAATTCACCTGACGTTAACTGAGAGGTCTTCGTTTGACGTTGCAAGATAAATACAAAACTTGGAAAGTAGATGCTGGCTGCATTAAAGTTGGCTTCGCATTACCTGGATGTATTTTACTCTGGTATTTGTAACATAATCACCAGGCATCATGCCAGTGCTGCAGTTTAGTTCTGCTATACTTTGATTCCCTCTTACGCTAGCTGTTTGGTTTATCTGCATTATACCTGGGAGTAAGGTGTTCAGAACCTGGTAATAGAAGCCAAGCAGCGGCTGAATCTACTGCGAACTTGCTCTTTGGGAAGCCTCCAAACCAGAATGACAGTGCAGCACTTAAGAGTCATGTCACTGCAGCTGGGAACTTGAACCTGGGCATCCTGGCGTCACACCTCCATGAGTAAGTGCTGGCCAGCTGGAAACCTTAAACAAACATAGCATTGTTTGTGATAAATGATAAAACTTTTCATTTACTCTATGTAGATGCAAAAAGTTGTAGTCTAAAGGCTTACAGTTTGGAGATGGTTCAGGAAGCTGCTTTTTCTTGTTTCTCAGCTGAGCCCCAGTGTCTGTCTGTGTAAGCAGCCCATCATGACAGGCAGACAGCTTAGCTCAGCCTACCTTGTTTAAGCTAACCTTTCCAGAGGGGAGGCACTGTGCAGGCAGACATCAACTAATAAAAGAGACAAAGTGGTTGCTGCCTTCTGCAGGGTCTGTTGCTTGGCTAATGTGAGCTTTTTCTCTGTTCTGCTTCATTGCACGCCGCTGGCCTTTAAACTAATGTGCTTGACTTTGCTTTGTAGCACAACGCACAAGCCGGCAGCAGTTCGGAGGTAGAAGCCATAATCTCTTGGATGCTTCTGCCTTCTCAAAGCCTCCTTTATTTATTTATTTATTTATTTATTTATTTATTTATTTATTTATTTATTTATTTGTTGTAGGAGTGCTATTGCTTTGCTCCCTCTTGCTACCAAAGCAAAACTGGTTAGCTTGAGCTATGCTTTTTTTTTTTTTTTTTTTTTTTTTTTAAATAACTGGAACAGAGAGGAAGAGAGGGGAGAGTGCTGGAACCATGTTTGAGAGGCAGTAAAAACCATCTGTCCTGTCTTGACTCAAAGCGTTTACAGGTGGCAAAAAAATGTACGAGTTTCAAAGTGGTCAGCCAAAGGAATCAATAGTAGGATATCAGAGAATTCCAAGGATATCTCTGTGATGGGCTTTTTGTGGCTTCGTTAAAATCTGTTTCTTACCAGTTTTAAAAAATAAAATTAATAAGCTTTGTCCTGATTTCAGTTTTATTTTTACTCAGAACCCAGGAGACTGCTGGATTTGTAACTTACAAAAACAAGAGATGAATTCTTGACTGCCAAATCAGCTCTGACAGCTGATGTCTCCAGAGTGCTCTGAGCCTTGGGTGCCTTGCTGCACTCAGTGGTATTTTGTATGTTTAACAACTTTTATATTTCTTTTTGTTGTGCTCATTTCCATAGCGTGGCTCAATGCCTGAGGCTCCTTGATGGGCTCTGCAGAGTAGGTCAGAGTGCGTACTTCTACTCTTTGGAAGGAGAACAGTTCAACTTGTTCTAGCTTCCCTAATTCTTTTCTAGGATAAAATCTCTCATCCATAGTCTTCAAGTTTTAGTGTTTTATTTTTATTTTTTATTTTTGAAGACACTGCTAGAGGTGAGAGGCATGCAGATGATGCAACTTTTACAGTTATTGGTTGTAATGAATAGAAAAAGCAAGGAACACTATGCAAATACTGAAGTCTATGTCAAGCGTACTAGTATCTTAAGAACAGTTTTTCCCTTTTATTAGTGGGAGGTAAGAGGTACTCTTCCGTGGCAGAAATTTTTGTTCTGTATGTGTACACCTAGCAAATGCTGCTGCTTTTTTTTTTTTTTTTTTTTTTTTTACCTGGCTACAACACGAGGTTGCAACTACTAGCAGAGAGTGTTTTTGAGGATGGATAGCTGAGGATTCATCGTGCCACCTGAGAGACTTATGGTCACAGTTCTGTTCTGACAGTGCAGCTGCTAGAGCTGACTACATCAGTTGTGCCCACGCTAGATTTATCCCAGTGTACGCTGTCCCCTCCTTTCTGTGTGGGTGGGAAGGGACAGAGAATGGCAGCAAACTATGGGGGTGTCTAAGGGGTGGTGTAAAGTTCTCCGTGTGTCTTCCCTTATATGCTTACGGTGCTGCTCAGTGTGTAAGTGCAGGTGGTGGTAACAGTGTCAGCTAGCCACATTTTTTGTCTTTTGTGCTATTGCTTGCATACTTCTTTTTTTCAGAGGGTTGTTATTGCCACCCCTTTAACTCTATTGAGTTTGTTCTTGTAAATAAGCAGCAAAAGAATTACCTGTAAAACACACTGCTAGGTACATCCACAAGAGCTGCTCTGAGGGGCTTTCTTGACCAACCATGTTCTAGCTTTCCAGTCCTCCACTTTTGCTGTTTTTGCTATCCCCTTCTAGGAGAGGTTGAAAAGCAGGCGAAGTGTAACTGCAACTTCTCTAGTTTCTGCAACAGCACAGAGATCGTGCTTCCTTTCAAATATGTGCCATGGTACAGCAGTGCTTGAAGCAGTTAAGCAAAGAGTTAACTCCAAGTTAGAGCCTGGATCTGATGCGGGGGTGGTGTGGGGGAGCCTTTCTGTAATTCTTAACCTAGAATCTTAGGGCCTTTCTTCAAAGATCAATCTTCTAAAACGTTCACTCACTATTGCCTTTGTTACCCAGGGCTGAAGCCTATGTGATTTCCCTGATGCTTTGTAATGACCTGGCTGACAGGGCTAGGAATCAGGCTCCTGCAGCCCGAGCGCAGTAAAAGCTGCACAATAGTTTCTTTTCATTAATGAAAGGAGAAATCTCTTGTGCCTACGACTGTCATGTTTGCATTTGGAATACCTCCAACATCTCTGGATGCCCTAGCTAGGGTGGGAGGCACATTTGTGCCTTGTGCTATGTTTAGAACTGCCTTGATACGATTCTTCTCCTGATACTGTGAAATAAAGGAAATGTCATTAGTATCCAGCCTGCTCAGCTCTTCTTAAAGGCGTTGGCTGCATCTCTTGCACATGAAGCCTGTTCCTTACTTCCTTATTTCCCAGTGGGAATCTCCTGTCACAGAGCACAGTGGCAGTTCTGCTGCTTTCAAGGCTGGAGCTCGAGCAGATCAGTGGAGCCTGACACCACTAACCAGCAGCTGTGGCCACCAAAAGTAGCAGTGGTACTCCCCCAATTTTTAGCATGCTCTAAGAAAATTGTTAGCATTAGGAAATCCTGAGGTTGGTTGCTTCGGGAATTTTAAAGAGCGGATTGGCAGCAGGCAGAATCACAGCAGTGCCTTATGTCTGTTTGATTTGTCATTGCCTAGTTTGGCACAGCTTGTGTTTTAACAGGCTGCTACACCACTGTGCGGAGAGATGTGCCAGATTGGTGGGGTGCAGGAGAGAGGCTAGGGAGGCTGTGGTTTGGGCTTGTTTTTTGAAATCTCTTCACCTAAGCTCCCAGTTCTGAAGATTTAGTGGCCACTGTTTTGTTTTGTTTTGTGAATAATGTTCTTTTCCCTGCTATTTTTTTTCCATGTCTGAGCTGTTAAAAGCAAACACTCTGATTTCTGTGAAACCGAATGGTTGTCGCACTGCAAATCCAGCAACCGGTTTCAGTTGACCTACCTTTGTGATTGATGTGTCTTGGATCCAGGTGGATAGCCTGGCTCCTCTGTTTCCTGCACCTTATTTCTAGCGTGAAGGTATTCCTTCATCCAGAAAATAGTTTTCTGATATTACTTTAGGAGGGAAATGGAGTTATGATGGGTGAGTTTTTAAGTGTAAAATAAAAAATCTATTGTCATATTTGGACCCTATATGTTTTTAAAAAATCCATAAAATTCATACTGGTATTAACAAATATGAACCAAGCTCCTGCATTTATACATCTGTCCTATTGACTGCCTACTTCTCTGCTTACTGGAATAAATAACTCTAAATGGAAGGTAAAATATCATCAGGGACGTTTCATTCCTGTCCATAGCTATGGCAAAGGACAGTTGAACACGTGTCACATGAATGTTAGGTTTACAAGGCTGTGTCATCTACTGTCAGATTGGCATAGCTCTATGACTTTTAGGTCTTCTAAGACAATTTATGTAAGGCGTAAACATTTGTACATGTGTTGTTGTACAGAAGCTGAGAATAACATGGCCTGTGTTTGCTGGCTGTGGGGCGGGGGATGTGAAGAGTCAATACAGGAGGTGACAGCAGCATCCTGTTGGTTTGCTGTTGCATTCGCACTCAGCTGCACTCAGCCAGTTGCCTTCATTACAGACTGAGATGTTTCTAAATGAAAGAGGTGCCTGGAGAGGCCTCTGGATATTTTCTGTCCTGATTACATAGTTGCAAAGCAAAAGCACTTTTTTCTTCTTTCTTCTAGCAGGAGCAAACAACTTCCTCTTTCCTGTTCATTGACTGCTGCTGTTGATAATAAAATCTTTATGGCAAATAGCTTCTTTGGAAATGCTGGGCTTCGGGATGAAGCCCCAAGTAATAAGCGTTTGATGAGCAGGTATAGCTGGAATAGGATGATTTGCAAAGAAAATCTTTCATCATTTGTTTTCATCATTTTTCCTTCTAGAAAAATCAAAGCCACAGTATATGAAGTTGTATAATAGGACTGTTCAGCCAGAGAATGCTACGCAAGGGTGGTTTATGGAGTATTGAAGTCTCCTTCACATCGCCTCCAGGTTTTTTCTTTCTTCTCTAGAGCTAAGGTTCATGTCCTGTATGGCTCTGCAGGATGGCTCCAATGTGCTGCCCACATATGAGATGCAGGAATCCAGAACTTGAGCTGTGTGGGGGTGGAGGTCTCCCTGCCTGCAGACCTGTCTCCTGATATCTGGTCCTGTCATGTCTTCGTGTGTAATCTGGAAAGGTGCTTGGCTCAGCCCCTTTTCCTGCTGCTGCAGCTCTGTGTCCTCCTTTGCACATCCAAAAAATACTGTTGCTCTCTGCTCGCTTGTGCGTGCGTGAAGTGCATTTCCAAACAGCAGTGACCTCTAGCTTTGGGAAAAAAAAAAAAAAAAAAAAAGCAAAGAATGTCAAAAATTAGATTTACTTGCTGACAGCTCAAATGGAGAAGGGGGAGTTTTGATAAAAAATGACTGCTCTCTGACACGGCTTGGCTGGAAAACAAACAAAGGGTGAACTGACCACAATGTTTTTATTACATGGATCTTAGTACCTGGCCAGTGCCAGATGTTGTTACACTTCTATAGATTATGATTCTGCATCTACAAAAACATAGTGCATTACTATATAAACAATTTGCATCCTAGCTTGATCAAACATAGGGGATTTTCTCCAAAAATACAGCAGAAAAGTCCCTGTCAGGGTCTTATTGCCTAAGCCAAAAATAAAAACTAAGCATATGGGAAAAAGGGATCGTGTCCCTAATCTATTTTTAATTCTTAAGAATGGAAAAGTTTCCCTTTCTTTTGAGATATATATCCTTCATAAGAAATCATCCTATTATTTCACCTATAATTTTCCCGGTTTTGGGGAATGCCAGCAGCTTGATTTGTTAGCACCCAATTCCTAATGAAGGCAGCAAGCTGATTGCTGGTGTCCTTGCATGGTCATAGAGTAAAGGACTGTAAAAAATATCGTCTTTGATCAAAAATGGTCTGTTACACATTTTAGCTGCATGCTAGGCTACTGCTATTCAAGTCATTGTTCAAGATGGGAGGCCGGAGATGATTGTGCTGCGTAATCCTTGGAGGGGAAAGCCAGGTTAGAGAAAAATAGCTTCTCACTGTTAGTAATTTTGGGCAGATTCCTTTGACTTTAGGTTTTGATGTAGACACGTTATGTATTTTCATGGCAAGCAACTTCCAGTTCACAAGTTCATTCTGCTCATCCTTCTCACTTTGCTAAGTCTGGTCAAATATTCCTGCAAAATGGTACAAATTACTTCCTGCAAGGATGATGTTACGCCAGGAATGCTAGACACTAGGAGCTGTCTCATAAATATGACAGACGGCTTCAGTTTCCTCGAACGAAAAATCTGTGGTCCTTGAAGAACTTGGTGTGACCTCAGGAGTAAAAATTTAAAGCCCATTTCTTTGGCTTGATCTAATGATGGATCAAGCTCTCTTCCATGCTGCCTGGGAAAACAGTGCTTGTTTTTATGTCCTAGAGCAAGAGAAAAGTTGTTATATGTGAAAGATAATGAATGATTTCTTTCTTCCTTGCAGTTTCAATGACTTCTGTGCAGCCTTCCTCTGTATCTTTGACTTGTCAGAATATATCCATAGACATCTGATTACAGTAGACCATTTAAAATAGCAGAGACATCAGTTTTAAGCAAAAACAATGCCTGCGTTTTTCTTCCTGTGACTGTTTATCCACTGAACACTTTCAAGGCTTGATCTTTTTCAACCAGCACTCTTAGACCAGAGCAGCTGCAGGGAAAGCAGCAAGGGAGAGGGGGAAGCCTTCTAGTGTACTTTGTCCAGTTGCTGTCGTTACACCATATACCTAATAAACTACAGGAGATTGTATTTAGGTGAGATGATGGTTTGATGTTGTTGTGCACAAAACATGGTCTGCTTCTCTATGGTAACAGCACAGTCCATCTAGTGCAGCTTTCCACAGATTCTAGGGCTTGGATTCTGTATGACTGTCTGAAACCCACAGCTAGCTATCAAAATAGTATTCTCCCAGTCTTTTGCAGTATCAAGAAGTAAAGGTTCAAACATGACAAATGCTGTTTTAAAAAAAGTCTACCTCTTGAGTATGAGCAGGGGATTCTTTTTAAGGACGTGTATCCTGTCTCTGTATTAAATCTTGTGTTACTTTAGTCATAATATTAAATGAAGTGCTTGTAAATGTTTTGCTTTTTCTCTTCCTACTCTCTTCCCCAATGCAGTGCACGTATATTGAGATTGAGCAGGTGCCGAAGACCCATGCTGTGGTGCTGAGCAGACCCTCCTGGCTTTGGGGGGCAGAAATGGGAGCTAATGAGCATGGGGTCTGTGTAGCTAATGAAGCCGTTGTGACCAGAGAACCAGCTTCTGAATCGGAAGCCTTGCTCGGAATGGATCTTGTCAGGTGGGTGGCTTGCCGAACTGTGACTGTCATTTGAAGTGCCAGAGGTTTAGGTGATGATGATAACAGGTAATGGCTTTGTGGTGTTGGCGTTAGGAGATTTTAAAACAAAAGACATCAGCTGAGTTAACACTTCAAAGCACTTGGGGTCTGAAGTTGGCTACCAAGTATGTGCTACTTCATTCTAACGTGAGTTCACTAAACATACCTCATCTACCTACTCCGCTGCCCAGCAGTGGCTATTTTGACAGAATAAGGGAAACAATTACATTGTTAGTTAGAAACTGCTAACTGATTTGTAGCATCAGACTGCTGATGTGCCCTTCGTTCTCCCTCACTTTAAAACAGCCTACTCTGACCTAAAAAGCTTATCCTGGGCTTGTAGCCAACTGTAGTCATAAACAAACTACTATGCATCGCTTCAGCCCATGCATTCCAATGCAAACCATTGCCCTTATTTAAATGCTGGCAAACAAAGCTCCATGGAAGTCTGTTCACTGAAGGCTGTCTGCCTGAAACACTTGTGCTGCGTTGTAAGTTTCAGCCTGCATGCTGATGCTGCAGTAAAGAGAATTTAAAGAAGGGTTAGATGGGGGAAGAAAGCTGAAAATGGAAGAACAAGAGAAAATAGCACAAGCTTATCACAAAGGAAGAGGGAAAAATGTCAATCAATTTCAGACTCAGTGGTCCTGCTGAAATTTGCCATAGGACATCTAACGAGCAGGCTGAACCACTTTCAAAAGTATTGTCATTTTTCTTGGTTTAGTGAAAGATGGGAAAGGGTCTGAAAACAGGAAAAGATTAAATGTTGTGGCTATACCTAAAAGTGTTGAAAAGAGCTGTGGTTTAGACCAGCTTAACCTCAGTTCCTGAAGGGGTAAAAAGCCACTTAAATATCAAGGAGATGACATATGTCCGATACTGACTGTTAGTCATGAAAAACCCTGTCAAACCTTTCTACTTTACCCCTGTAACGGGGTAACAAATTTTATGGATAAAGGCTAGGAAATAGATTGTTTGACTTTTAAGAGGCCATTAAAACCTCAGAAGGTATTCTCATACGTAAGCTTGGAATCATGACTTAGCTGAAATTGCTGCTAGGTGTATAGCTGCCTGAAACTGTAAATGTAAATGTTCTAACTCTAATGATGTCTCTGCAGAAATACAGTATCGGGTTCCAGCTACCATAAATCAAGAGGAATGTGAGCCAGTCGGAGAGAATGCAATGAAAATGGGAAATATGATCAGAGATCTAGAGAATCTGATCAATAGGAAGATCATGAGGGAATTGGGGTTATGTTTTTCTTTGTTATTTTTTTCTAAATTCTATGTTACTCAAGGAATCTACAGAGAAGCTGTATGTAAGAGGACTAGTGAGTTTAATTGCATCAAGGGAGACTGAACAGACTGGGGAGCTTTTTAAGAAAATGTAGGAAAGCTTTTGACGAGAGAAGGGATATGTTAGGTGATTTTCTAAGCTCCGCCTTAATTTTTCCTCTCCTTCTACCATTCTTTTGCAATTTTAACAAACCATTGTTTTAGGTGCAGAGTTCTGCTTATTTTGGTTACACTTACTGCAGTCTCAGAGTACTGTTTAATGCTAGAGTGTATATGTGATCCAGCAGCTCTAGGTTTACCCACGCTAATAAATTAGGATACATTAAAATAAGGAGAAGCAACATAAACAACCAGTGATTCTCACCTGTAGATACTCCCCTCCCTCTCTTCCTTCTTATTTGCAGAAGAAATTGTTCATAGCTTAGAAGCAGAGAGTGCTTGAGGCAAGGAGAACTGGAGATGTTGCGGACTACCATCTGTCTCGTGCTGCAGCCAGAATGGTTCTTCCTCTTGCTGCAAAGACTTGGCCAGTGGCATTTAGCTTATTTGTTTTGGATGACCTCATAGAATAAAGAGAGCCATCAAGTACAAAATCAATCATGTAGGCTGCAATGAAGCAGCTGGCACCAGCTCTGTCTCTTTTTACCCATCTGCAGAAATGGTGAGCTCTGTCACACAGGATTTATTGGAATGAAAATTAACTGGGGAGTTTACTAAGTAAGGAATGCACATGTCTGCTGGCTCAGCTTTTTTCACACCTGTGTATGTGTTGGACTTTGGCATCTATGTCAGATCTTAACCGAAGGATGAAGACTAACGCAGTGTGTGCATGCATGGCTTTAAATGCTTGCAAAAGAAACTAAAAACTTTACATTTTGAAACGTTCTTCAGAGCAGGCATAAGAGTTGTCAACCCAGGAATGTCATTCAAGTAGTAGAATCAAATTTTTCTTGAATGCTAAGGCTCCCCTAAGACTTAGCTTCTGCATTCTCTTAAAGCAATTATTCTTTTCTGTAGGGAAGACATCCTTTCTCTTTGAACTTGTATGGAATTGTCACTTTCCAATTAGGATTTAAAATCCATCCAACATTGGCAAAGGCCGAATCCATCCAACAAAGGCAAAGAGTGTTGTGAGAGCACATGAGGTTAAATAGGCCAGAGACATCTCGTAGTGTGCTCGTATAGTTCTGAAGCACGAATGGTTGTTTAAATTGGAAGTTAAAATTTTATCCTAAAACCTCATAGATGAAGCATTTTTTTTTTTCCAAATGGAAATATGTATTCTACAAAGTTCTTAGCTTGTTTAGTAACTGGCTACTAACTTAATGACTGAAAACAGTGTTACCTAGTATACTGCTGTATGTGAGGATTAAGACAGATCTCTGTGGATCTCTAGCTTGGTAGTGTCACAGCACAGCATGTCAGAACATAACGGTGATTCTGAAGAAATGGATGAAGTTTGTGTGAGTGACTTGAGGGGTAGAAGTTGGTCCTACTACACACAAGCTTGTCCCTATCCCAGTTTATCTAAGTGGAAAAGGTGAAGCTAGTCACAACAGACGGAAATATTGAAAGAAAATCGGTTCCCAGTACAAATTCCAAAGAGAGACACTGTAAATAGACATGTAAAATTGAAAAGCCTATGATAATTTTTTGACAGCCTTAAAATATGCTGGGGTAGGTTATTGAAGGCACTGAGACACTAGATTGTACTAAATCATTTGCATTTCCTTAATGAATAATTCAAGCTATCCAATCTGGGTGTGAACATCCTAAAACTTCTTTATGGTGTCTTCTTGAAGGGTTTTAAATTCAATTTGAAAACAAACAAACAAACCAATCATGATACTGAGAATAAAGAAACCAGAGTAGAAAATAAAAGCAGCAGTGATCTGGTTCTAAAATGAATAACTTAAAGACCTCAGTGTTACATGTCTGTTTGAATCTGTTTTACCCTTTTCATGTAGACTTGGCCTAGAAAGAGGTGCAACTGCTAGAGAAGCGTTGGATGTAATAGTTGCTCTGTTGGAAGAGCATGGACAAGGAGGGAATTACTATGAAGATGGGAGTTCGTGCCATGCTTTCCAAAGTGCATTTTTGATTGTGGACAGAAACGAAGCCTGGATACTGGAGACTTCTGGAAAGTACTGGGCAGCAGAAAAAATCACAGGTCAGTTCATCACACACAGCAAGCCTCTTTTATAATTAGTAGCTGTAATTATAAAGAATTTTATTGGAAAAATCAGTCTCATAGTAATGTCTTCAAGTAACTTATTTATGCAAGTGTTCGATTAAACCATCAGTTTCAATCTTCTTTTACATTTGTACTGCTTCTAGCTTTTAAGTGCTTATTTGCATGGGTTAATGTAGCCAGGTTCTGTGAAGTTGAAGAGTATGTTACGTGTACACAGCATAAGTTATATAATATTATTAATGTTTAAACTTGAATCTTTAGTAAGTGTTATATTTTCCCAGATTAATTAGTTTACTGTTTGGAATATGTCAAGAATCTTTTCAGTGGAGTTAATGTATAAATTATTACTTACAAATCTAAAATACGAAGAGGCTAGGATAAGCATTGATAGCTTTGAGAAAAGGACTTTGATGTAGGTCTTAAATTGAATGGTCTGCTCCCAGTTGCTTCACTTCACTAACCCCTCATATCCACTTTTTTTTGTCTAATACTGCAAAATGATAGTTTTCTGCTCTGTATTATGTAGTTTCTTTTCCTGTATGCATAAAGCCAGAGCTCCAAATTTTCCTGGCTTGGTGGCTGGACTTGCTTTAAAACTTTGTGAGAACACATGCTCTGCCTTAATATACTATGTTTATCTAAGGCATATATTTATGGTAACATGGGTTGTTGTTTTCAGTTTTGAAGGAATTTTTATTTTCATAAGAGTAGAGCTTAAACCTTGCACACATTTGAATGAATTACAAGATTTAAATAGTAAGAGGACTTTTACCATATCTGCTTTGAGATCCATTTAATTCTCTTTTTATTACTCCTTCATTGAAAGTAGGAGGTAACAGATACGGGAGGGAGGGAGGCTTAACTTTTTGAGTGTACCAAAGCAAAGAGGTAACACGGGGCTGTGTAATGTTGTGTGATGGCCTGTTGTCAGTTCGTACCATCAAGTACAAATTGGCTTACCTTTGCAGGGATGATGGTTTTGCCAAGCAAAGCTTACATTTTAAGGACACCTATAAAATGGAGGAAGTCTTCTAGCACAAATGCATACCAAACCTGAAGCAGGGGAGATTGATAATGCTGTCCTGATGAAATCCAGATTTATGAAAACAGTCAGCTCCTGGAGTTTCTAGGGTTATGGGATGGCAGGCTTTCCTCTTCTGTTGACCTACCTGGCTGAAGTTGTTTGAAGTTATTTGAAGTGTTTTTTACTTAGCCTTTTTAACTGCATCAGCAATATATAACCTTCATTTGCTTCTTCTCAGCAAATAAACTGTTGACATCATCTGCAGCTTGCAGCTTTTTGAAATGATATTGTAGCTCTGTTCTCATTTCTACCAGCACTTTTCTCTTCTGGAGGCCCCTATAAGCAACAGATTCAACTGACTGATTTCCATCTCCTGCAGCCTGCTGAGGCTGCCAGGAGGAAAGAGGATGGTGCTGTCTGTGTAAGAACTTTGCATTTCATACGTTGTTCAGGAGGTTCTGTTTTTCAACTATAAGCATGCCTCGTAAGCTTTCACATGAATGCATAAAAGTTAAAACAGGGAAACTGTCGTTTCCCAGCAGTGTAAAGGAATTTTTTTTCCTGATTCTCCTGAGAATTTTTCTTTTCCTAATATTACTGCAGTAGTTCTGTAAAGCTTATAGTGAAGGTTTATAAAGCAACTTTTTGGCAGTAATTTAAGGATAAACACCTTTAAAATCAGTCCTATTGAAGGCTGAACATTTGGGGTTTGCATGATAAACTTGTCTTTTTTTTTCAGTGGGGATCAAAACCATGCAACACTATTTCACACGAGTTATTAAATGTAATAATTAAAGGGCTTCTAATGAGTAGTTTGGTTAGCTTGATATGAACATAAATATTCCTATCTCTCAAGTTAAGAAAATCCTCTGTAAGGTATGCTGTTTGAAAATGTGAATCAGAACAAACTGTCAGTGAGCCTGTAATGTAAATCAGAACTGAGGGACAGCAATTTTCCTTCAGACTGATGCACAGAACTTCCTACTGTAAGTTCTTCCTCATTAGTTAAGTAGCATGCATGGGACGTTAGCAGGGCAAGCTTTCGTGGAAGGCAGTATTAATAATTTTCAGAAATACTTCTTTGGTTTCTGTTTAAGAAAAACCTTGTGCCAAATTCCATAATCTGGTTTTATTTTAGTTTACAGATTTACTTTATCAGCTCTTTCCCTGGCTTCCAATGCATTTACTTTATGCTCTCTGAGGAATAGCTGCAGCAGCCACTGTTTGTTAATCATGCTGTAGATGTATGGATATAAGCACTGCAGTGTTTTTGAGAAAAGCTAATTAAAAAAAATAAAAAGCAACAAATGCTTTAATATCCTTTGAAGATTGCTTGCACTTTCCTTTTACTTCATGCCATTTTAAAATTTAAGGTTAAAAATGAACTTCTTTAGCTTAAGCCTATCTTTTGCTGCTTACAATAAAATTGTTTTTCAATTAGGAAGCTAAAAGTAATCAGTAAGCTTTTTAAAACATTTTCCAAATTAAATTATTGGTTTTGGGGGCAAGGAGGATTCATTAATCTAAATGCAGCCAGGCTGAAATATGTTTTGAAATCAAATTAGACCTCAAATCTTGTTGTGGCAGTGGAATACACCACTGGTGAATATATAAGGCTGGCATCTTCTCAGTGTTTTGTCTATCTTCTGGAATTGGGAGATCTCTTACTTCAGAATGTGCGAGGTACAGAGGAATTGTGAACCTGTAATCTTACTAAATAACACTACTGATCACATGGTAGTGTAACTACCTACATAGGGTACAGAGAACCAAGCTCTGCAACATGAATGGTGACTGTGTATGTGTAGTTAGGTGGTTGTGTTAAATGTACATCCTAACTGATGGTTTAATTTGTTTCCTAATTGCAATTACTTTGTCCTTCTAGCTTGTCCCATAAGAACTGTATTAACACTTTCTTCTAATTTGTGGCTCTTATAATAGAGGGAGTGAAATGCATTTGCAATCAGCTTTCATTAACTACAAAAATTGATGCTGAACATCCTGAACTGAGGAATTATGTGAGAAGTCAAGGCTGGTGGAATGACGACACAGACTTCAATTTTTCTGAAGTGTTCTCTCTTGCTGATGACCATTTAGCCTGCTGTTCTGGCAGGGAGAGCCTGGAAAAGCAAGGTGGTAAGTGTGAACCATTTTTCTGCATGTGCAGCCGGATTTGTAGTCACTATTACCTCCTTTCTACCATTCTGTCCAGAACTACAAGTGGCTGGGGAGAATACCTACTTCTACTTGAAAACCATGTGGAAAGGAAGGCCGGAACTTAAAACTGTTCCTAAACTTACCACAGTTTAGGATGAAAATGTTAATGTCACTCACAAGTTTGTTTCAAATCATGATGCTAGTTAAAAAATAACTTTGCTGTTATTCTAGTGCGCATGATGTGCCACGATATTTGTTCTTTGGTGCAAATATAATGGCTCTGCCTAATACTGTAAATGTAGGATTAAAAAAATGGCCTACTGTACGAAAGCTTGATCTCAGTGGATGTTATGTTTTGGAAGGTTTGGTTAGGCTTTTGAGGAAGAAATTCAGGTGATAGTTTAAGAAGAGAAATGCTATTCAGTTGCAAACTGAAGTCCTTTTTTCATTGTTGAGCAGAACAAAGTTACCAGAACAGACAATGTGCCAACTGCCTTCAGTCACAGGAAGGGTTTATTTCCACACCAAAATTAATGACTGTAGCTGGCTAAAATAGCTGGAGTATGACAAGCCTGCAGGAGTGCTGCTCTTCGTGAAAAATGGTACAAATTATCTTTATAAAAAGCCATGTACTAGAAATGTGAATTTGTTTTATTTATTAGCGTTTTCATGTATTGGCAAACATCAAGAATAGTGTAGAGATTAAATGCTTATTGCAATGTTCTTGCTAACATTATAGAATTACTTAGAGCATAGTTGGTATATAAGAGGCAGATAAAAACGAGTGAGAAGGGCCATAAGTGAAAGGCCTTAATAAACCTGGATTTTAGCACTGGAAGGCCTGAGGATCTTGACGGACAGATGGCTATGGCTGCAAATTGCAGACCTGCTGGGTCATTCCATGTCTCCGGGTGGACTGAGGCACTCATGCGTGGAAGGGTGAGGTTTAGGAAGCTGCTGTGGAAAGAAGCCCTACCTACCAGGGAATAGCACAAGGTAATGTGGAGGTGCCATGGGGAGACCGTTGTGATAAGACACGTGCAGGAAATACCATGAGAATAGGGGATTTTTGCAGATTATGGTTTGGGTAAAGATCTCAGTGTCTAGATCTGCTGCTGTAAGATGCAAGGAGTGTGAGATGATGGTTCAGAGTTTTGACTGAGAGCTGATGGAAATAGAGGAGAAGTAGAAGATCAGGGTGCTACCATTGTGCCTGGACTTGCAGGAAAAGGGGTATTTTCTGTAAGTAGTCTGTTCGCAGTGATTGCTGAAGCAATATTACAGACATAACGGCCTTCTTCCTGAAAGATACCTTTTTAATGAGATTTCTCCCTATCTAGTAATTGTAACACCTAATTAAAGCTCCCTACTGTTCTCTTTTACTAGTAGGACTAGTAGGCAACTTCGTTCTCGTTTACGTTGTTAAAATAGAAACTGTTAACTGGAATTTGCTCATGCTAAGTGTCGCTGGTCATATTATGTCAAAGCCCATTCAGGCTAAAATCCTTCCCTGGGGTTCAAGCCACCAAACACTCAGGAATTTTCTTCCCCTTTGTATAGGTGACGTTTCTGCACAAACTATGATTGATGTGCTGCGTGACAAGGATAGCGGTGTCTGTGTGGACTCTGAATCTTTCCTTACTACAGCTAGCATAGTGTCTGTTCTGCCTCAGGACCCTAGTTTTCCCTGTGTTCATTACTTCACTGGCACGCCGGACCCTTCAAGGTAAGCTACAGCACTGGGGGTCCCCTGGGTGCAGAGTAGATGGTGGGCTGAAAGATATTAAACAAGTCCTGTTATCAGAATTGGAATTGAATAAAGAAGCATCTATATGCCATCCTGTCCTGTTTCCCAGAGGCCTTCTGAGCCATACCAACAAGATTCTCAAAATAGAAAGCTGAGGGAAACCATAGGGTTGTGCTGAACCCTAGAAAAATCCTGAATTACGGTGACACAAAGGCACCTTGAGAAATAATTATTGTCACTTTTTAGTAGCTAATAGGAAGGTCCACTTTACTGCACTTCCTTTCCTATGAAATTCAACGTAGAATTAATCCCTTCATTTACAGAATAGACAAGACGTGTGCTGTCTGTTTTGTATTAAAAGAGCTCTCACTGACTGAAGCAATTTCTTTCTGCCGAAAGGGCTCTTTGCTGCCTCCTCTACATGTCATCTTAGGTTGAGAGAGGAAGGAAAGTGTTAGAGGGGCACCAGGTCAAGAGAAGATGTGGCTATGACTGGGACACCACTGTGCCTGTCTAACAGAGAGGCTCGTTAATGCAGCTTCAGGCTAGGCAGGAAGGATGGGAAAGATCAGTACTACCATCAGTAGGTGGTGGTGTGCAGTCTGACAGGCCTGGGTCACTGAATTGCACCTGGCTGCAAGTCTGAATGGACACCACTGGGTTGAATGGCCAGATCTGGAATCTTGCCTGAATTCAGAGCTTCTAGAATAAGCACAATTTAGGGAGGACCCAGAAAGTACTGCTCCAAAGTGATTGCTTGGCAGCTGGATTCTTGTTGAGACAGTAAGTTCTTGGACCATTTCAGTCATCTCTCTTGAATAGGTGGGTGTAAAATTGCAACAAATAAAGTGCCTAGTTAGCAAAGAGGGGTGTGTGCCTTGGGTAGCCTTGTATGGCATCAAAAAAAGTTAACAGAGCAGAACTACTGCAACCCTCAGTTACCCCAAATATCTTTTATTGGAGGGACAATTTCCATTTCTTTAATGATGTCTTCTCTAGTTGAAAGCATCTGAGAACATGAGGGAACTCATGGGCCAGATCATCAGAGAACTAATGAATTATCTTGTGTTTTAAACAGAATCCACCTGGGATTCACAGAAATTAAACTAAACCACTTGCAGTTATTCAGGAGATCTGCCACTTGCATTGAGGTAAAGCAGTTATGGGGAGGAGAAAATGGTGCCCTTGAACAGCTGACAGTCATTCCTGTAGGACTGGTAGTTAGCATCAGGTGCTAACAAGTGCTACAGAAGTCATCCAAACCCAAAGGACTTCTCACCACCTTGCATTGTGCAACTTAGACACTTGGGATTAAGAAAGAAGTTTGTTTGCTTTCCAGAACTTTTCTTTGACTTGATGCAAATCATTTGGGATAAAATGGAGCAAAGTTTCAAATTGTTTTGGTGGGATTTCTTTCCTTTTAAAAGAATGAAAGTCTGTCTGTAAAAGTAACTTTAGAGACCTTTTCTTGTTTTTATTTTATACTTGTATTAAAAAAACAACACTATTTTAACTGCAGGTAGAGAATCATACTAATTCGTAGTCGACAAGGCTTCATGACAGTGATGGATCGGGTAGCAGTAATGAACCCGCTGACTGTATGCAGGCAGCAGTTATTAGCATATTTTTGCAGAAGTCTTGCACTTCTGGCAGCTTCTCTGTGGAATGCAGGGTACAGGTTTGATGTGCATCTAAAAGGGAAGGCAGTTTCTCTGTGCATTTGAGAATACCTCCTCCTCTCAGATTCTCAGGAATTAAGATCCTGGGTAGTTGGTTTTATTTATTTCTCCCCTCTCTCTGGAGTTCAGATCCAAATTTAATACTGGAGTTGCTAGTGATGTGTCACAATATTAGTAGCTGTGTCTTTTTTTTTCCCACCTAACATAAAATTCTTAAGTGTTGCTGGTTGTATGCCAAATCCTCTCATACTGAGTGAGCTGTGTGATCGTCCCTGCTCCACACAAGTGTGTATGTGTGATTTTAATGGAAATTATGTCTGGGGGAGAATGAGAGATGGCTAGGTGAACAGAGGAGAAAAAGCTGAAGTGAGGTCAAATGCTGAGGTATGTTCAACAAAAAATTGGAGAGGAAAATACAGTGCTAATGTAGCAGAACTGGCGTGAAGGAGACCAAAGAAATCTATAGCTAAAATGGGATAATGAAGTTTTACAATAATTGGCAAACCTACATTTCTTTTTAACGCATGGAGATTGATTTTGCTTCTGGGCAGTACCAACTCCCTAAACGAGTTTGTGGATGGTGTAGAGGGATTACCTATGTTTTCTCATATCTGTTTTAAAATAGGCTGGAGAACATTTGAATCATGTATATAAAATCTGTCTGATTACTACCAGCAGTAATTCTCATTTCTTTCAGGTCCATATTTAAACCCTTTATTTTTGTTGATGACGTAAAATTAGTACCAAAAGTCCAGTCCCCTTCTTTTGGTGATGATGATCCTGCTAAAAAGATACCTCGATTCCAGGAGAAACCTGATCGCAGGCATGAATTGTACAAGGCACACGAATGGGCCCGGTCTCTCCTTGAGAGTGATCAGGTAAGAACTGTGGGACCTGTGAATTTAATAATCGTGTAGAGAGTTCCTTAAACCTATCTGCTGATAATGGCTTAGTTTGAGATAGGGCATCACAAAGGTTTTACACTCCACTCCCATTTCTTAAAACAGTTCTGATGTGAATTTAAAATACCAGCTATCTTTGCATTGTATAATGGTGTCTGGATATATGGGGAGGAGGAAGTAAAACAGAGTATTTCAGGCAAGTTGTGGAAGACCCACATAGTCATGCTGTATGTTCCTTCACAGAGGACTTGTTTTTCTGCAGCAGGGTCAACTTTGCATATTTACATAGGTCAGGGTCTTGCTAAATCATAACAGCGTTCATTCAAACCTGTTCATTAAGGATTAAGGAAACAGGTAACCTCTGCCAGTATGATCTTTGTTTTTATGTAGTTTTGGCTAGGTGTAGTTTAAATCTCTTGGAATGGTTCAGTTTAAACTCTGTGGCCTCTGTGGTAATGCTGACGCGCTATTACAGCTGTCTTCTATAGCTTTCAGTTAAGTCTGCTATGTGAGATGCTGATTTAGGGAAGATCTAGAGAGGAGTATATTAGTATCCAGTGAACTCTTCCATATTAAAACGTGGCACCAAAAATTGTGTTAAAAAGGAAATGTGCTTTCAGTGAAGTTTCATGCTATGATAACTGAATATGTGAGAGCCTAAAGCTTACCTGAGGTGCCCTGGTCTTTCTGCACAAATGGCAGTATAAATCCTGGAAGGCTCTGAACCATCACTCATTCTAAACAGCTTTTGTTTCTGGAATTCAATTTTGAAAGCTGCAGGCAAAACAAACAGCATGTCTCTATAAAATTAAGAAAACAAAGTTGGGGGGGGGGCTTGAAGTAACATCTGGATAACACAAAATGACACCTTCTTCAGGAGTGTATTTCCTGCCCATCAACATGAAGAGAAGTAAGCTAGGATGATAGATGAAGCCTTCCCTGCTCTCTGGATTCTTACTGCTGTTGTATTATGCATCATTTCAGATCTAATAATCATATTGTAGGTGATGATCTGAGGGATACACATGTGCACACCATGATCTGTACAATCATCAGGGCTTCTAGTCATATAAGCTTCTTCTCACATAGATTTGTTCACTGGTTTGCAGGCTTAAGAATTTGCTTTACTTCTTTCTCATGTGTATAACCTTTCCCTCTGTCCATCTTTCACCTCATCTTCCTTCTATGCTTTAAACTTAGCAACTGCTTCTTGTTGTTTGTAATGCATGAAGTATCCAGCACTGTTCCTTTTAGCCTTTGACCATTCAAAAAGGTATTAACAGAAATTGTTTTTATTTAAAAAGACTTCTATTTTTAAAAATACTTGAAAAGATCTTTGCAACAGAAGAGATCAGTAAATACTTTAATGAGCTGGTTTACTGGTTAATTCAGTTTGATTATTTCATGCATTTAGGATAAGGGCCAGAAACTGATGAGGATTATGTTAGACCTCGAAAAACAAGGCTTAGAAGCAATGGAAGATATCCTTACTCGTACAGAGATTCTGGATCCTGCTGAAGTAGTGGATCTTTTCTATGACTGTGTTGACACAGAACTAAAGTTCTTCAAATGAAGTAAGCAAACATTTTAATTCTTTAGATGCTGAGTTTCTGGTGCCAGGTGTCAGTGAACACGTAATGTTGTATCAAATTATGATCATCCTCTTCCTCTTTTTGACAAAGTTAAGGGTGTTCAGAATTACGTCCAAAGCCACCTCCCCACTTCAGTGCATCTGACTGAATTGCCTCAAGACCCTTTCCCCTATATTACATTGCAGACATTCATATATATATTTTTTTCAATTTCACTGTTGCTTGGAGTGGATTTTAAACCAATTTTATCTCGTTTCAGCTACAGTGGCTACTGTTAGCCTTTTCACAGGAAGACTGCAAAGTTCTTCAAGCCTTGAAAGAAAGTCTTCACACTTGTGAATTTGCAGGAAAAACATTTCTAGAGGAAAAAATGTTACTTGCTAGCTATATCTGGTTAACAAATTGCTTTCCTTTGTCCAATCTTGTGGCGTTCCTGTTTGTGTATGTATATAGTGAAAGGAGAAAATCACTGACTGGTCCAATTACTGTGTGCATGCTGGCTAATTTAGTACAGAATGTTTAAATATGTATGTTGGGCAACCAATTAAAGCAAAGATTAACTTCATCAGGATAACTACCATATTGTCATTGAAAGCAATCTTGTTTTTTTCCCTCTGCTGCTCAGGTCTAGGCTTGCAGCAAAGCTGACTTGCATTTTTCTCTTCTTGCTAGTTCATACAAAGAATGGTAGAGTTGAAATCCCAGTTTTGAGGGGAGGCAGGAAGGTAAGTCCTGCTTCTTGACCTTGCTGTACTGGTGTATCTGGTAACAGTGGCTCAGCATCTGACATTGGGCCTGTGCAAATGACCAGAATTGGGTTCCCCAGGATAAGTTTTGCCTTTGCCTGCTCCCAGCTTCAGAAACTTTGCGTGTTTGTAATGTACCTGGCTACTGCCCTGGTGCCAAGTACTGCAATACAGAGCCAGGCTGAACGCCTAAGACATGTACACATAACCTATTGGCTCTAATTACACTGTTAATAAGATGCTGTATTTATGCACAAACTATATGTTTAGGATATTTTGAGGGGAAGAAAATAATCAAAATCTCTCTGTTCTCCCTCTTTCTGCCTTTGTACTGAGGTACAGCTACAGGTGATCTCAGTTATGAGTGTGTGCAGCTGATGAATCCATTAAGTACCCTGGCTTACTGATGGGCCTGGTTAATCTTAGAAATGGGCATCTTTATGCTTCCTTCTGTGACATGCAGTTCTGCAGCATGCTTGAGGCTTAGCAGTCTTACAGACAGACCTACTTTTTGTGTATTTTCTTCTTCTAGAAGTGAGATGGGGCAAATACTTCAAGAATTAAACCAGTAACCACTGTTTCCTGTGTCATATTAAGACCGTTGATTTAACAGGAGTGACAGAAAAGTCCATATTTTTAATAATATAGAAAAATAGAAGTTAACGTATGGAGTTAAAGTTCTTCTCTGTTCAGGGAAGGGGATGGTGATGAACCAGACATTTGTATTAAAAAAAAAACAAAAGCCGCTCAGGATGCAGAAACACCTCAAGTTGAAACTGAAATTAAGGACATTGTAATATTGACACCCTAGCTTCTGTGATTTTTTAAAATTGTTCTACTCATTACCTTGGTATTGCTTTATATGACAGCTGATAATCAGAGAAGAAAACAGTAGGCCTTTTCACTTACATAAAACAAATGTGAAGGCATTTTCTCTCATGGCCCATGTAATTATCTTCCCGTTCATGCTGTAATCCTCCCAGGCTCTATTATAGGAGCAGCTCTACCTGGCCAGGTCTTTCTCCCTCATTTCTGCTCCTTGGCCTAGGTATTATAAAACTGGAGACAAGGGAAGGAGAAAATAGGCAAGTAAACCTAAAACTTGTCTCTTCCTGGATAGAGCAGAGACTGCAAGGAGCACAATTAATTTCAGTGAGTATTGCAGTGGATGAAGAACATGAAAGAACAACATGCTGACAACTCAAGTAAATGGATTTCCCATGAAATCCACTTGTGGGTGCTTTGAATGAAGATATTCCTAATCAAAGTACCCTTAACACACCCGCCAAGCTGAACTTCAAAGGTGCTTCTGTCACTGGTGCTTGCTGAATGCTGTGTGTCATAAAAGGAGTAGCTGAATGTTTGTGAACAAAAGGACAATGAATAAAATACTTCTCCCAGCTAGAGGGCAGAGATTAAGATACACCATTTCACACGGCTCTTTTTGCAGCTCAGTTCTCTCGAAGTTTAGAGGTGGGAGGGAGGCAAAATAGAAAAAGACTGTGTTCCTGCTAGAAATGTAATATTTGCCCACTTGAAGAAACAGATCTGCAATTATCTTGTGGGAGTTTGCCCTTATTAGGAAGAGTTTTTACAACAGAAAAAATTGTTTTGAGCACAGTGATCCAGACAGTATTTTTTAAGAGCTGAAGCAGAAGCAAGCTAGTAGGTAGTAAATTAAAAAAAAAAAACACACACAAAAAACAAAACACAAAACAAATAGAAAACAACCAACTGTGCTACAGCAACATGCTTAGGGGCAGTCACTAGTCCTACAACTCTGAGAAAATGAGAGCATCCTCATGGCCTGAAAGTTCCAGTGGTGTTGAGTGCAGCTGTGGGACTAGCTTATGTCATTCTCTGTACATCCAAGTACTGAGAACTTCTGAAGCTTCAATGGATCTTGAACAACAAGGATTTAATACGCATGAAATAACACTACACCAACACTTACAAATATGCACAGGCTTTGTAGTTTAATCTCTAAAAGATGTTTCTTTCTAAAACACCCTAATCAAAATAAAAACAGAAATAAATTTTGTTTTGTTAGATATCTTCTGGCATGTGGTCTGACCATTAAATAGCTTAAAAATCCTTAGAAGGTACTTATTACAGAGGTATACACAAGTTGCAGAACAGATGAGAACTAGCCATACATCAACCTTTAATAACAATATAACAAAATATTCTTTAAAGCAGTATTAAACTTTCCCACTTTTTTGAGAAGCAATATATATGCTGACCCCTGTTTATTACTGAACTCATGCATACTTATCAAGTAACTGTAATACTGGTGGCAGTAAGTACTGGTCAAAGCATCACTATTTTGTTTTTCTTTTCACATGAAGAACAACAAGGTATCATAATAGGCTAGTAAAAGACTAATGGTGCTTCTTTGGAGCCTTCTAGGCAAGAGTTTCAAATGCTTCTTACCCTTACACCATCACCACACCATAAGAATGCATGTGGGGCAGGGAGTAGGAGTCTCAACATAACCAAGCTGTCGCAAGAACTAAGAGAAAAGCAGAGCTATGCAGGGATGTAGTTACCTTTCTTTTCCAAATACTGTTGCACAAAGGCATTGCCATGAGGAAGGATCTTCACCTACCATCTATACAAAAACACTTTGACAGCTGCAGATGAGAGGAATTATGGTACTTATATAAATAAATATTACAGTAACTATAAATAGCCTGGCTGTTAGGCCGGAATAGCAGTGCAATTATTCAAGCTGCTGAACCCAATTAAACTGTAAGACGGGGAAATTACAGAATGGGTGAAGATGGAACAGACCTCAGGAGGTCATCTGGTCCACCCCCACCCCTGCTCAAGCAAGGCCACCTTCAGCAGGTTGCCCAGGCCACGTGGAGCCATTCCAATAGCTCCAAGGAGGGAGACTCCACAACCTCTCTGGGCAACCTGTGCCAGTGCTCAGTCACCTGCACAATAAAAAGGTGTTTCATTATGTTCAGACAGAACCTCCTGTGTTCCAGGTTGTGAGCATTACCTCTGGTCCTGGCACTGGGCACCACTGAAAAGAGCCTGGCTCTGTCCTCTCTGCACCCTCCTTTCAGATATTTATGTACAATGATGAGATCCTGGCAGAGCAGTCCCAGCTCTCTCAGCCTTTCCTCACAGGAGAGGTGCTGCAGTCCCTTCATCATCTTACTGGCCCTTTGCTGAGCTTTCCCATCCCAGAAGCTACTGGCAACATTCCTCCTAATGCACTGAAATGTTGCATTTGTATAATTCTTCCTGGAAGCAGACATCTGATGGTCTGAACATCGGTGATCCAAACACCTCACTACAGCTTCACATTAAAAGTAGAATCTCAAGTCTCTTCCCTGGCTGGTTTACTTTTTTCAAACAACTGAACTCAAGGGAACCACCACTTTAGGGACTCCTTATTCTATATAGTGTTTTCTGGACAATGCATCCTTACTGCTGCTATGGGTGAAAAATCAAAGCTCTTCTTGCCTATTTACAATGTATGCAACTTTAAATGATCTCAAGGCCTCCTAATTGCTGGGTACAGAGAATCTGTCACACAAATGGTTAATAATATCCACTTTGCCAGCTTGAAAACATAGGACACGTGCCCATATGTATACACTTGACAGCATGTGTATTCACATCCACCATTTTTTTGCTTACAGTAGAACAACTTCATCTTTGTCCAGTTTGGAGAAGTTCTGTTGTCTTTGTCAGGTCCATAGGCACCCTACCCATCTGGGCTTCTTCAGACATGTTCGCTATCCTATAAGGATCTGTAATCAGTAGAGGTAGGCTCAAGAGCAGCCACAACCCGTTATCATCTCCTTCCTCTTCATGCCTGATGAGAAGAGGATTGTGGACCTGCCTGTTCATGAAAGTGCCATTCTGCTCAGTCTGAGGATAGGCAGAATACAAGAAGTGAAGAAACATAAGAAGGGACTAAAAGAGTCACATTATTTTCAGACAGTTCATTGAAAAATATCTGAATAATAACTGGAGCATTTCAAAAATACTTAAAGATGGAAGGGGAAGATGAATTACAAGTACATCATGCAAAAAAGTATTCTTTGAGGTAATAACTGTCAGCATGATAAGAATTGTTTGAACTATATAAAGAATTTAAATTTTATGCTTCTTTGCTTAAAAAATATCCACATATATACAATATTTAAAAGCCTGTGCTAACATTCTTGTGGTATGTAGGCCACGAAGTACTTCAGAAAGTATCATTTACATCTCTCTTCCAGTTTATAAAAAGTGTTAACATTGCAGCACTTGTGATTCAAATATAATCTCTGCCACTGTAATGGGACCCCTTCTGTTTTCATATCTTATCCTGATGTTCTCCATTTTTAATACCAATCCAGAAAGCATCAGAACGACTCTTCTCATCTCACGTGTGTTCTTAATGGTGGATTTTTAGAGGGATCTGCAAATATGAAGGACAGGTTCATTCAGAGGAGATAGATACATATGTTAGGAATGAATTTGTGATGTAGTTCTATGGCAGTTTAAACAACCTAACTCAGGGGTGTTATGTTTATCACCTACCCTTGGACTGATGATATATATTGCTCATGCTCTGTAACTCTTCAGTAAAAAAAAAAAAAAAGTCAGATCATATAGCAGATAATTTGGACTGACTTAAGCTGCTATGAAATGTCATGCAAAGTACATTAGCATGGAAACAAAAATAATGACAACCTGGAGATAAATAGCCGAGCTAATAACGCATGAAACCCAGTATTTTCTAAAAAGCAGAACAGGGGCATGAGATCTTTCAGCAACTTCAACTACCAGTTTTCAAAGCTGCATAGGTGAACTCCTGCTCTTACGGAGACCTGACACCAAGATTCTAACTTAAGCTAAAACAAAGCAAGGTTCAGTCAGTCACTACTTTCCTGCTAAGGTTCAGGTACAAAGTCTTAGTTATTCAGGTGTGTTAAAACACCTTGCAAAGGATTTAAATTGAGACAATGATGGAAGACATGATGAAGTCACCTTTCCTTTGTGATTTCACAAATTCATAAACAGATAAAACAACTCAGTAGCAGGCTAAGTCTGTCTATGGGATCATTGATTTCAACTTCAGGGCTCCACAAATTCAACAATCTAAAGAACACAAACTGTACGTCAAGCCAAAATTTTATTTTTTGCTACTAAGACTTTGTAGTAACAAAGTGCTTTTCATTGCATCTTTGGTTTCCATTACCACTGTAACAAATCTCAGTCTATGCCTATGCTTGCAGCCCAGCTTTTCATGTTTTATTGCTGGTTTCTGTTCTTTATTTTCTCTCCTCATTTTAAATGCTATTTGATAACTATCTGACATTCTCATATTTATACACTTACCTCTAGCTATCTTGCTGGGATATATTTTCTGAAATGGCTTGAATTCCTCAGGTGGGGGGAAGTCCTCCACAGAATGGAAAGTAAATTTAGATTCAAAGTCATCTGGGAAGTTTCAGGGAAACAAATATTAGTCACTCTTAGAGAGAGATTAAAAAAAATTGCCACAACTAATTTCAATGAAAACTGCTGACTCACTTTCCCTTGGAATTGATATCTGAGTGGCTTACTCCAGATAAACAACCTTGAGCTATCCAGCTTGTAAGCCATCCAAGTTTTCAGACTTAATTACAAACACTGCCTGGTACTAACTGAAGTCAAGCTTCTGGCTGCTGTTCCAGTTTTCTTCATTGATGATGTTGTGGTAATAGATGTATTCCTAGGTGGTTTTCAAGCAATTTAGCAAGAATGAATGGCCGATTCATTAGACCACAGAAGTAGTTCATAGCAGACTTTGCTGTATAGAGTTGAAGCCACAAAATGTCTGTGAACTGTTTTAAAGAATAGCAGTGTAAGCACAGTACAGCAACTTTTCACAACATTAAATAATTTTGCAGGTGGGACATGCAATTTCTTGTCTATTGAATGGTTCAAAACCTTTCTGAATAAGCCTCTATGAGAGAAATCTCATTGGAGAGATTGTAAAAAAAATAAAAAAAATATTGTATTGGTCTAACTATACTACCATGTTGCCATGAGAGAGACTTGCATGAGATTTTAATGTCTGAGACACAAAGGCTTTTGTACCAAAATCTTTAACTAAGGTTAATTTAGATGACATTACCAATGATATGCATATTTCCATTCTTAAGTGGTGGGTAGGGGTCATGAACTGCCCAGGCTGAGATTCCAGACTTGCTCGTAAGTTCAGTTGTTGGTGATCTGGCTGGTGGCTGTGGAGGAACAGCTAGCTTCCCAGCACCAGGTCCTGGAAAAGAGGAAGCAGACCAGCACATGAAGATCATCATGAATTAACAAAACTGACAGTAAGCTCTGCACAGAAGTGGAGGGACTATAAAAAGGAATGCAGTATTTGGGGCAGACATAGCTGGGTATTGTAGGTGATTTCACAGCTGCAGTTTGCCAAGTCTAATCATGGATTTATAACATCGAGTTTTAAATGTAAGTCACTACTTGAGCTTTCTATTGGAGCTTCCTATTTTTAGTTCTTCTAGTTCTAGGGAAAATAAGACAGTCTAAAGTATGCTTTAGTCCCATTCTAGAGGGGAAGGCCATTCTTCCACCTTCAAAGGAGCTAGAAGTTTCTTTACGAAAAATATCACTAGATGGTATCTCTAAAGCAAAATCTTTTCCTGACATTTTGGTAGCCATGCAGTGGAATTCACTTCATTCTTGTGCTTTTTACAGAGTGCCTTCAAAGTTCCTATCTTCCAGGCAGATCTACCACAGGAACTGTATAAGGGGGAGGGAGCCTGAGGCCTCCAAGTTTGCTTCTCAAACTGCATCTCTCCCTAGATAACCAAAATGGAAACCTCTAAAGTTGAATCACCAGCAGAAGCAGGCATCTTGATAAAATAGTGGTTCATCAGGCAATTCTGAAGCATCATTAATCACCACCACAAAGCAGCTGATCTGCTGCATTTAGATGGCCTTTCACTTGGCTGTCAAAGGGAACACCAGTAATCTTTCTCTCCACACGTGGCTGCTAAGATACAGGGTACAGAACATTCTCTCCAAACGTTCCTTATTAAGTAGCTGTCTGCATTTCTCAAACCCACACAGACCTAGACTCATTTTTTTTTTTAATTATCCTCATTATATCAGATCTGAGGAAAGTTCCTCCTATCATCTGCTAAAGGAAACACGAGCCAACATGCCCACTTCTTGAGCAGTTGGAGAAGCCTTTGGCTTTACCACCTTGATTATAGGGGGCACTCTGTTGTGGCTGTAGCTACCCCATCTCAATTTTATTATCTCCTGTAAAGTTTCCCAGCCAGTTACAGCAGAAGAGGGATGTTATGGGTGGGCTGGAGTTTGAGGAGCTGCACACCTGGCAGATGTTTCAATCATGGTGCTGTATGCTCTGCTGCCCTACCTTAGATTGATTTTGACTGAGTGGAAACAGCTGCTGAGCTCAGTCAGCATGCTGCTGGAGACACACCAGCACCAACACAAAAGCAAGAAACCCAGCAGTTCCAAGATATTCCTGCACTGATCGGCATGCTGCTTCCAAGAATCACAGATTAGACTATACGGGATGTATGTCCAGCGGTAAGAAGAGCCTGAGATCTGGCATGCCCATTACACACTGTGCTAATTACATTCTTCTCACACAGTGGACTTCATCCTCTTGCTACACGTACACTTTGTACCCCTCGAAGCTCTCCCCATCAGTGCAATTTCCCCCAGCAGCCCAAAGGAGTGGGAGGCCTCATTTCTACCACCGCTGCTCTCACCTCCGCCTCGACCTGCTCTCTTCTTCCTGGTCTCCACCACTGCCGCCGGCTGAGGAAGGGGTGGGGTGGGAGGAAGAGGGAGCGACTGAATTGCGGGCTTGTGCAAATGGGACAGCAAGTGTGGGGACTTGGGGGGCAGCGGCGGGGGCACGTCACCGCTGCTGGCAGTGCCGCTGAAGGCTGGGGCGGGCGGAAAGGAGAGCCTGTTCAAGGCAGGGGGCAGCGCGGGGAGAGGAGGAGGAGGAGGTGGTAGAGGCGGTGGGGGAGGTGGATGATCCCTTCCTTCAGATGGGGAGGAAGCAGCAGCAGGGAAATCGCTTGTCCTGGCTGGAAATCCACAGGGGGGTAGGGGAGGAGGAGGAGGAGGTGGGGGCGGGTGTGAAGCGCCTCCTTGGAACTTGGGTTTGTCAGCCTGAGGAGGAGGGAGCGGGGGCAGAGGAGCCGAGCTGGGGGGTGCCCCCTTGGAAGGCCTGTCTGCCGGAGGGGGGAGAGGCGGAGGAGGAGGGAAGGTGAGGGAAGGTTTGCTGGAAGCTGGAGGTGGTGGAGGAGGCGCAGGCAGGCTGGGTCGTGCGGCGCTGGCTCGTGGGGTGCTTGGAGGCTCTGGCAGGACAGCTGCCCGTGGCCCTTCGGGTGGGCTCAGGGGGCTACTGCCCGCCTTCGCAGTGCTGTTCGGTGGGGCTACGGTCTTCGGAGCCACTGCTCGGACTCCAGGAAGCTGCCCAGGCCTCCCAGCTGAAAGAGAGATATCACACGTTATACACCAGGATTTTGTTCTGAGTCATCTGACAAAAAAAGCACAAAAAGCAACTCTTCAACTTCCCCTCCCCAGTTGTCTCTCTGAGTGATTAAACCACTTAACCCAGAACATCTCATACCAACAGGTTGTCTCTGCTGTAAGGGCCTGGGAGGTGATGTGTTCCAGTGGGCACCAGGGGCTCTGCTTAGTTAAATGATGACCTGCTGAGAGACCCTGCTCTATTTCTTGGTTGCTGCAACACACAACACTTCAAGGAGAAGTTGCTTTTCTGTGAAGCCCCATGGTACTTCATATTGCCTTATCTCAGTAGCACACCCAGCTGGACACGAACGAGTGGTTGCTTGGAGGTGTCAAGAGGCCTACTGAGAAGGCCTCAAAGAACACGAGTGGATTGACACACATACGCTAACATCCTTACAGTTAAGGATTTAAGTTTAAGATTAAGAGGTTCACACAAGCATTATATAAATCTCAATCCCCTAGATTTTTAAAAGTAGTGCCTTGAAGGCTTTCCAGAAGGCGCAGGTTCAGATGTTTTCTTTTCAACAGCAAGTGCCCAAAGACTCTTGACCTTACAGAATATATTTGCCTAAGTAAATGTCAAGGATTTTTCTGAAAGCAAGATGTCGAAAAGGTATCTTATCCTATATTCACATATTCTGACAAGCATGGTCCTAGTTTAAGGATAACTCAAAGAAGCTACTGCAGTCTTGTGAGGAAGCCCAACCATAAGCAGTGCTGAGCACCTTCAGCTTGTCTTCCAGAAAACACAAATGCATGTAGAGCCTGGTTCTTCCTTTCCCAGCAAGAGCCTGAGCAGGCACCAGCTGCCCAACAGCCCCAGAGGTCATTGATGCCACCCAGAAAGAGTTTCCCCTCATTGAGGCCTGCATTTCTTGAAGTGAAAGCAGCAGAATGGCTCCCAGACATGCCTTGCTGGATCAGAACTGTACTTTTGTACCAGAAGGCAGATGTCTTTAATATTAAACTCTATAGTAACATAACAAGCCTGTAATACCAGAGAAATACACACTAACGGAGGGAAGGAAATGTGACTTTTTTGCCATTTGTGCTGAAGTTGTTAAATGCAGTATTGAAATCTGAGCTTATTTGAGGCACAATTACAAGTTTACATTAAGCTAATATAAAAAATCTCCGTGTAAAACTGCAGAGTCCACTAAATCTCTTTTTTATCCAGTGTACAGGTATTTTATTATTTACACCTTAAGGAATAAGGTACTCGAGATCTAGAAAGATGATTTCAAGCACATTATTAATTCAGCCTTTCATGGTCAGAAGATGAATTAACGGTTCAAAAAAGAAAAAAAGTGTCACTAAAGCTATCCCCAAAGTACTTTTATTCCAAATCACAGTTCACACCCCAGCTACTCTTTCATACAAACGAAGCCCTTACCTGGCAGGTCTCTCTGGCCTGCTGGTCTGAGAACGGGAAAGCCACCAGCAAATAAGCCCCCCAGAGGGGGCTGAGAACCACCTTTATTAATGGCTGGACTAGCTCCATCTCTGTTAGCTCCTTTGGGTTCTGTTACAGAAAAAAGAAAAAAAAAAAGTATAGCACAAAGCCATTTCATCGTTACTCTCAGACTGCTAGGATTAACACCAACAAACACAGCCAAGACTAGATTTTTCCTCTTTAAATTGACTCAAAGAAACTTACTGTTAGTACAGTAAATTGCCATTATTCTCTGACCAATATCTTGAAGCACAGCACCCTCTGGTGCTTTTCAATCTCAAGTCAATCATGGCACCAGCAAGAAGTTGTGTTAGACTACATTTGAAGTTATAGATCTGAAGATACTTGTTGAAAAATCTCCCTTACTGATTGCAAAGCAATGGGATGCAGTGTCCCCAGTGGAAATTTATAGGAAGACACTGAAGAAAACACCTGTCAGGAGTGATGTAGGGTTTAGTTATCATGTCAAGCTCTTTCTAACTCTATCCTTCTGTTACTTACTCTGTTTACATGTGAATCAGTTGTATATTACAAAATACACTCCTGCCTATTCACCCACTGTCCCCAAGATACTTTCTTTTAGCATATAATGCTAAGGAAGAGAAGAAAATTAAATAAAGAAAAATAAAAATCAATACCAGTGATCTGCCATTACCCAGATGTGTGGAAAAGGATTCAGGCTAGAGAAAACACTGAAAAGAAAAGGCTCTAGGAACTATTATCTTTTAAAAGTCAATCTTCTCCCTGATTTTAAATGATGATCAGACATGCATTCACAGCTAAAGGAGACTTGAGAGGGTAAACACTCCTGTCTCAAAGGAATCAAATGTATGCCTCTAGAATTTTTTGGCATATTTTGTTCTTTTTATCTATTAAAGAAAAACTCTTCTGCCAGAGCCAACAATTCCCGCTTAAACAGTTACTTTAATAAGATATTTACATGGGTTTCATCATTCACAATTTTTTTTTTTTTTTTTTGGACAGGGAATGTCTGTTAAGGTGATATCCAGTTACAGACTTTTTATGAAGTGTTAGTAGCTGCTGATCTCAAAACAGGATGTAAGTTTAGAAAGTGAGACTCTCCCCTCTTCACATCCATATTAAGCCATATTAAGATGTTGTCCCTTGATGAACTTCAAACCTGCCCTTCCATTTGAAGGGCTTTCCAGCTGACCTCCACAACCTCTAAATAGCTCTGAGGAATGGCTTCTGTAGAGCTCACCCAGGGACCTTCCTCGGGAGCCCGTACTTACTTTCAATCTGCGGTGCACTTCGGTCATTGATTTGAGTCACTTTCCTCAAGCGAGTTCCCTGCTGGATATCAGCCAACAGTGCATTTCGTGCTTTTTGGTCTTCCTTTCGCAATTTTGGTAGTTCTGAACTTGCCTGTTGACAATATAAGCATTAGACAGCAGGTACAGATAAAAATACATGCTTAGAAAGGGCACAAACAAACTTTGGGGAGAGAATTTGAAGTTACTCATCCCTGGCAGCTGTCATTTCAAAGCTTTTGGGTTCAGTCAGCCAGAACAGCATTCAGTTGTACAGAAGACATGAAACCTGGAAGTTTAAAGATAATACAAATCTAGTACTAGGGGTGTTAACATTGTTGAAAGGAAATTAGAGGGCATGCTTAAATGGTGTGTGACCTCTTGCTAGGCCGTTTATGGTCTCTGCCCCACAAATACAACCCTGACTGTCTCTCTCCTTAGCTCTTTTCATTCTATTTACAATGCTTTATAACTAAGATTTTATTTGCCACCTTAGAACAAACATCCTTCTGTTTTACACATTTTGCCCTAGGGAAAAAACTCATTAATCACATATTGAACTTACATTTGAATGTGAACATTAACTAATTTAGGTTTTCTCTCTGTATCAAAGAATTAAACCAGTTTGAGCAGACTGTCTTTACAACAATGCAGTTATATTTCAGTAAATTTTCTAGCCTATCCAAGGTCCATAAAAAGTCAGGTTGTAGTTTAAAGTTTTGTAATAAAAACAAAAACCAATATTTATTCTTTCTTCTTATTTCATCAAGTTTCCTGTTATAAAAAGTCAGAAGCACATTCTAGTTTAAAAAGTTTGGAAGTTTTGCTTTGTTGAAGCATATAAAAAGTGTCAGAGCTGCTATTTCCAAACCTCTCATGTGGTTAACAGAGGGGTATCTTCACATCATAGCAGCAATGTGCTGCTCCGTGTTTCCACATCTACTGCAAATTATCAGGGGTTACCAAGCTTCCTAAAGGGAATGAAATGTTTCTATAACTCCTAATTTTAGCATTATAGTCATAATAATGCAAAACAATACTGTCATATTAAAAAAATAAATAAAAACCAGCAACTTGGTTAGAGCATTACAAAAGCAAAACAGAAGCTTGAAAAAAAACTTATCCAGCTGCTTGAATTAATAAAACTTACAGCTTGCTAATCCTAAATGGAAAAATTACACTGTTATGCCATTACTTGTGGCTATTGTACTAGCTTAAAATCTCTCTATATTTATAGATTCGCACAGGCCCACTAGATGGCACTCCAGATTGCTGCAAATGCCAGCTGCATTCCTGACACCTGATGTAAAAACTCTGAATTATACAATCTTGTGACTGATACCGTATCTATGTATTATTTAAAAATATTAGAAAAAAACACTGTTACACAGTTTCCCAAAGTGAAACAGTGCTACCTGCCCCTGCGTTTTAGGGACAGTGAGTCTTGTTCCCGTTACGACCACCCGAAATGCTGCATGTATACAAAAAGTAGCGCTAGACTGTGTACAAGCCAGAAATGATTTCCACTCACATTTGCTTTGACAGTACTTACTGTGAAAAATGGAAATACCATAACTGGAGCAAGGATGCCTTCCCTTCTCATAAAAGCTTTTTACCGGATGCCTTCCCTTCTCATAAAAGGTTTTTACCGGTACCTTGAACTTCACGCCTCTCTACTGCAGCACGACAATTAGGATCTAGAGGGATCTGATTGAGACCTATGTTAAAATTAGCTCCAGCAGCCGTGTTTTCATTTCCAGGTTCAAGTGTCCGTATGCTCTGCCAGCTGTCCACTTCATCTCCCCAGTCTACTTTTTCTGAGCAGGTAGACTGCTGGCATATGAGAAGTCTTAATATCCAAACAGCTAGTAGACTAAAACACCCTACTTGTGGCAGCTTATATTCAACAGTGACCTGTGACTCGATACCACCTGTAGGGAGAGAAGGTTTTAATTTGTTCACCATTTCTAACACAAAAAAGAAGAAATGCTCTAAGCTGCAGGCCCAGAAGGCAGTGTAATAAGCTGCCATTGTCTTAAGACAGATCCCCTCACTTATCCCCTCACTTCAGTACAACACCATCCATACCCCAGCTTTTTTCCTCCTCAAGAAAGAGGTAACATCTTCCACATCCAGCCCGGTGGGCTCTGGTGATTGATTAGCTGTTGAGTAGCTCAATATGGATTCTTTTTCCATTACAAAGTCAGGACAGTCTGGGGTGTAACGTTGCCTGGCCGCACAGCAGTCAGAGCTCCTTTGGATTTGTTGCTTGCTGCCTGCACTTTCCAGGCCTGTGACAATTCCTGTCCAGAAACGTTTCACCAGGTATCTCACCCACTCCTCTACTGGTGTCCTGGCCCTGCAAATTTGTAGTTTACCACGTTGCTTTTTGATACACAGTCAGGACGGGACCTTCCTTCCTCTGATCAATTAACAGTGTAGACTGAGTAATAAATTAATCAGGAATTCACACTGATGCTATGCCTGCAATCCACAGCACATGAACAGGTATTGAACGTGTGTGTTGTCTATCAAGAGAAAAACAAAAAGAGAAACTCATGGGTTTTAAATCTCAACCCTGATCACATGAAATAGAAATACTGAGGCAGGAAGACAAATATATATATTTTCAGTCACTGAGGAAAAACAGCTGCAAGACAAAGGATGTAGTTCTCAGGCTGCATTTTTTCTCCTCTTGTCCGAAGGGCAGTCTCATTTATTTACAGAAACATTTCAATCTTTCAACAAAAGTCAAAAGGGAAGCAGAGGAGAATGCAAAGATCATTTATTTTATCAGATGCCAGAGCTGCCTTAGGTAACACAGACCAAAGTTAAATCCCTTACTTTATTTACACAGATCAGTACAGGAATGGTGGGATTTCATTACCCTAGTAACCATTAGGTTATTCTGCTTCCATTTCAAACATCAGGAATGGCACCGACAATACGTAGTTTGAAACAGAACAGAACAAAACACACAGGTAAATAGCTAGAACATAAGAGAAATACTTCTTTTCATCTCACCAAACTCCACTACTTCTGTCTTCAGTGTCCTAAATCACACTCAGCTATGCCATTCAGTACGGCAAAGGATCAATGTTTGGGCTACATGACAGCTCTCTAAAGTACTTGTAAACAGGAAAATACCATCAAATCACAGTATTTAGAGCAATGTTCCGGGCTATAAATCAGCAGTGATAGAAATAAACACGCTGCTCCACCACAGGAGTGGCAGGGAAGATGCACACTATAGAAATGCCAATGCAGTGAGCCCCATTTCAAGGTGCATTCCTGCTACATGTGGTATTAGCATCACTTTCAGAAAGTCACTTTACATCTTGCAAGACGGATGGGAGCATTGACCTACCCTCTGGGCTCCTATGATACTTCAAATATTTAAGAGGTATACGTGCTCAGATAGTAAAACGGTGTAAAGGCACCAGGCATTTGAAAAGTTCATAGTAGTCTTAATTATAGGGACATGCTAATTATTACCTTTCAGATGTTAAAGAGCACCCCTGCACACAGAAAAGGGGAATTCCTCTGGACTCTGAGCAGGTAGATCAGGTCATAGTAGATGCAGAAATTGTCCCATAAATGGGTTATATTTATTCTGATGTTTAAATGTGTTATGTTTTTGAATTAATGAAATAATTCAGGGCATTGTAGATCTTTATAAACATGAGAGCTGAACCAAAAATGTACCTCCAACCCTCTGGACAATCCATCAGGCAGGCAGTCATGGACCCTTGTTTCAGAATAAACCCATCACCTGATGGGAAAAAAGGATCCCATACTCCATGGGATTAGGCAGGAGCCATTAGTAAGATAAAATAAAGCACTGTTTCATCCAGAGACGCTGCATTCTCTTTCATTTCAGAAAACTTGTAAGATTTAGCATCCATACTCCTAACATGCAATGAATTGTATCATCACAGTGGATTCCCTTTTCTGGTCACTTTTTATAAGAAATACACTAAATAGAGCTGTGTAGAAAATGGATTTGTTTGCCTGAACTAGATTTAAGAAGAGTCAAAATATATTTAGCCTAATCTTAACAATATCTACTTGGTGAGATGTATAACTACATAATTAAAAATAAATAAATCAATTTGACATGTGGTATTTTATTACGGGCAGAAAGACAGAGCTCTCACTTACTGACAATTTCATTTCTTCCTGTGAATCTGGTGTCAGTCCTCCTTTCTCTCTCCCATGCCCCATTTTTCCCTAGACAAAACAGGATTTGCTGCAGAGATCAAACACAGACACTGGCAGGAGGCAAACACTGTATCTTTTAGTAAACAAAGAGTTTGAGGACAGCCCTTATCAAATCCTTCCTATTATTTTCTACACTATTCTCAGTAAAACCTGCCCAGATACTGGCTGAGGCAAGGAATCTTCCTCAGTGCAGCATGCAACACCTCTGTTTTGTGTTGTACGGACAGGGACAGGCATCACAGCAAGATGTGAAAAGATGAACAGAAAGCTTTAGGGTAGGGGATGGTTGATCACCAAGACACACACTCATGAAAACTTTCCTGGACCAGCCCTCAAACGCACAAATAATATTCCTGTATTCACAATGACTGGCATAGACAACATGGACTGCTCAGGAAGGGCGACAAAGGCAAAATTATCTGTGGAACACTGTCTGTACATAATGTCACGGATGGCCATGAACACTGGGAGGATAACAGCCTGTTTGGGCTTCGTTAATCACTCTGAGGAAGGACGATCAGTGTTCTCACTGCCCATATGGCACAACAAGGCTCTCCAAGGAGGAAAGCGTAGAGGGAGATGAGATGACTGGGTCCCTATCTGGATATAAAGCTCCTGCTCGCCTGAAGGACAGCCAGGCACAGGGCAGGTGCTCACAACAGCCTCAAAGGGCAGAGACACAAAGTAAGAGGCCACCTTATGGTAGGGTGCAACATCCTGCTGGAACACCCTCCTGGGAACAGCAGTGATGAAAAAGATCTTATGAAAAGAATAAGGGGGACCTGCTTGTGAGCAACTTACTCTGTCTGCAGCTTCCTTCCCCTCAACCACAAGCTGCTGACCACTGAGTATTTAATAGTGTCCCACAGGAAGATCTCCGTAAGGATCAAGACTAAGGGATTTAAGTGAATTCAGCTTTTAAAAGACCATATCCTTTTCAAAAACAGAATCAAGAAAAAATATTCACAGTAAGAGGCCACAATATTAGAACAAACTGCAATCTCATAATATTCATTGAAAGAATGAGGATGTTTTGGAACAAGATGCAAAATTGAAGATGCCCAGAAACATCAGTGTGAGCCAGCATGTCTTGCGTGACATAGCACAGGATTATAAATCATCTATACTTTAGTAGCCCAACCTGAAACACCAGATGAACTCGTTTCCCTCGAGATCAATCCACTATTACCAGATTTGAATTATGCCAAGAATTCACGATGTTGAATTTGTAGCAGAAGCAGTTTGCCCAGCAGGCAAGAGCACTGCTTTTTACAGAGCCTTCTCAAGCTGGCAGCTGACGTCTCCCCGGGGAACATGCTGGGAAATGCAATTGCAGCAAAACCCAGGAGCTTAGAAAAATAATAAAATAAACCCAGTTTCCAACAAGCCACAGAGATAAACATTGTCATTCTTCTGGCGTTTGCTTTAAGTGTGCGTCAGGTGTGGTTTTACTCATGCACTGTCAAGTGTTAAATAATCAAAACAAAGCCCTTCTCCAGTTTGAGGGAAAAATCCAGCAAGTCTCAACAACATAGCATATCACTTCCTTCTTGTATTTTAAGTTTTCTGAAGTGTTAGCTTATGAAGAAGCTTGCGAGATTTAGCTTGTGTTAGTTGTGGTTCATGTATTCACAACCGGGTCCTGACCTCTGATTTAAAGCCTTTCACTTATGGGGAAACCTCCCCGCGGTGCAAGACTCCACCTGTAGAGTCAATCGCAAGAGCAGAGCTGCTTCTGGTACTTGTGCTCCACAGGATGAGACTAATTATTTCTTGGCAGTCAGCCTACCTGCGTGAACATGGCTATCTCAGGGACTTCTAGCAAGCTGAGCTCCCAGCACACATAGCATGAGGGGTCACGATCCAGCCAGCGTTTCTTCTGAGGGAGCCCACGCGAGGGGACCTGCCAAATAGCTTCCTGGCAGCTAATTAAGTCATTGTTTCGAGAGAATGACAGGAGCGGGCTTTCACGATTCCAGCTACACCCAGCTAAATAATCATTAGCCGTGATCTCAGCGTTCGCCGCACCGAGTTCTGCAGCCTGAAGCTGCCGGGTTGAAAAGGTCATCGAGCAGTGTGTGTACTCAGATAGGCTGTATCCACACCAGGCCTCGCTCCTCAAAGCCAAGCAAGGGAAGTGCTGTACTCAACTTGTCAAGAGGCCTGTTCCCAGCCTCATAGCTGCTGCCTAATCCTGGCATTAGCAGGCCTAAATAATGAGGTGTTTCAGTGGGAGCGTGCTACCTGCTTGGTGCATGCCTCTAGATGCAAATGTACCATCAGACACAAAGGCAGGGAACAAAAGATTAAAATATAGCTTAGCAGGAGCCCCTCTCTCCTACATCTCTATTCCAGTGTTCGTTTCAATCACCACCTCACCACATACAGGCCCTCCTCGCTTCACATCGGCACCGCTCAGCCAGACAATGCAGCAGCTCGTGTACTTACAGGTTACATCGACCCTGCCACAAACGGAGCCCTGGGCTCATTAGCAAGGGGGTACTTAAAGAATTCCCGGGTGGGCTGCTTAATTTCGGTACGTGAATGCAAAAATGCGGCAGAATTAATGCGATGATTTATACCTGCTGAGCCACTTAGCTTTCATGTGAGTATTTAACTTGCTGACACCCACATGTGGAACACAAATTCTGGCTGTTCTTTCACTAAAATAAAAGATGCAGTAACCTAAGCCGCCAAAACGGAGGCACTGCACTGCAAAATGAAAAACTACCATAGGGGTGTTTTCCCAGCATTTCAGAAAGATCACAAGTCACATACCAGAAATACCCTTGGACTGGCTTCAAAAAATCAATTTGAATTTCACCTTCTGATTTCTACATTTTGGGGATTTAAGTTCTCAAGTTTTCCTCAGCATCAATTAAAAAACAACATGAAAATTCACGTGTAAACAAGAAAACCTGAGGTCCCGGCATTACAATGAAGATACCAGAGAGCACAAGGCTGAAAACACTGCAGAGGGATCTGGTGACACTACCTGTTTATGCTCTCCATCTACTACAGCAGGGTCCCCAAAATGACAAGGGTTATTATGAGTAGCAATAACAAAATATTCAGCAACATGTGCCAAGCCACAGAAATCACAATTTAATCTTATTCTGCTCTAAGAATGCTATGCCATTTATCCTACCCAATTACCTGTGTAGATGGAACTGATAGCTCAGAAATGCCTTTTAGCATCAAAGCAAAATTATGGTTGGCCCAAGATGGGAACATATTGAGAAACTAAAAATTTCTTGCAATGTCACATTCCAATGATGTAAAGAGGTCCAACACAAGTATTGCTATAAGTCTGGGTTCTATTTTAATTAAAAGGCTACAAGTCTAATATTAATCGACAGATGGAATTTAGTATATAGCCTTTGCACACAACACAGATGGACTAGTGATTTTTCAGGGCTATAATACCTTGTGAGAAGGATGGTAGATTAACCCATTAGCTCTCCACAGCTTCTAGTACCTGGGCTTGATCATTTACAGGTATTTATGCTACCTCTGTGACAATTTCCATAGTTTTAACCTTCAAATGCAGTAAAGTGATGCGCAAATCGTATAGGTGAGAAACGGACAGGCAAAAGAAGAGAAATAAATGTAAATGCTTTCCATTCCATGAAGACATGTATGACATATGGCATTATGAGAAAAAAAACAAACACCTACAAAACAGAACTCACTGCTTAAATACATTAGAAGTAGTGCCCGAAGAGATCTCAAGCAAAGCATTCAAGAAAATCAGTACACATGAACATACACAGTGCATGCCCCTGTACCTTTCCAGATGAAATACAAGGAGCAATGCCCAGAACTTCTGTTTTCTTTATGTTTTCTTCACCTTTCATAGTCCCTACTTATCCTTTCTGTATTTGTTTACAAGTGCAGAAGGCTACAGTGGCAACACTTAGAGATGCCATAACTTATGCAATCCTACATTTTCCACTACCTGAAAATAAAGTCAAATAAATCACACAAAAACACCTTTTTTTCCCCCCCCCCCCCCATATAATTGCCCCTCGCTTCTTTATGAAAAGAGACTGGTGTGTGATGTGATACATAATTAAAACATTATAAATCAGTTTCCTTTATTTTGGCTGGAACAAAGCACCATCAAAAATTTCAGCTATACCTTGTGCAACCCATGGCACAGTCTGTGTGATGCCAGTCATCAGCAAGATTACCAAACCTGGGCTCCCTCTAGCTCTGCTGTTTTCACCTAAACATCATGATTTAATATCTCTTGAACTAGGGGCTTCATGACAAAGTAGCAAGTATTGTCTTACTCATGGCTTGCATAAAATTTTAATAAACATGTTGATAAATATTTTCAAAATGGCACTATGCATGACTCTGCTAAGCTCTCAGAGTTCTGTTTGCCCATCTAGGCGTTTGAATGAAAACTTTATTTTCATGGGAAGTGACCTTGATTTTTACAATCAATAATTAGCAAGCATGCACATACATTTATGCATACCGATACATATACATGCACATTCTCTTTCTCGTTATATTATATTTAGTAGGCCCAGATCAGAACTCTGTAAGTCATCAACCAAGCTGTTTTACATACATACGTTGTTTTTCTCTTTCCAAAGAACAGTAGTACTAAATGTTACAGGAGCAAAACCAACTCCTACACAATTTCAAACAAGCACTGTGGTTCTCCAAATTTCTTGGAAAGGTTGGAGTAAACAGCTCAACAAGGTTTGCACTTTGACAATTGCATAAAAGAGGAAAAAAGAGCATCCCCACAAGGAATACCATAAGCTGATATTCTCCTTAACACTGGAATCCTACCTCTAGGATGAATAGTGTAAATAATGCATTTATCGACATTATACCATATAGAATTGTTCTTCTGAAATTTTATTACAAGAATAGAAAGTATGGTCAGAATAACAAACTTGGTAAACTGACAGATGTTCATCTACAACAGAAGTTCTATTAAAAAAAAAAAAAAACACAAAAAAAAACACAAAACAACAACTAAATGAGAATGCAGTAATCACTGAGATTAATCTACATGCCAGGTTAATGTTCAGCATTTTTTCAGCTTTCGTGTTTTAATCCCTGAGGTAAGCATATTCCTTTCTTCTTCTGCACTCCTAGTTTTTAGGAGGCCATTAGGGCAAATAAACTACTGGTACTACTTTACTGGGTTTAATCATTTGATCCATTGTGTTTTTTGGGGTTAAGTTCTAAGCTAAGGTTTTGATAACAACAATTCTAAAGAGAACAGAAGTATTTTCTTAAACTCCACAAGCATATGAATCATTAAACAAACATCTTCTCTGAATAGCACTCAACCCAGCAAGCCTGCTACACACTTCCTTCAATATTAACATTTTAATAAGTGATGACTGAACATATCTTCAGGAATTTATATGTACAGACAAAGGCAACACAGCACTGCACATAAAAAGTGAACACGGTTTATCAAAGCAAAATTTGCTCTAGATCCTCTCACGGGAGCCTTACCTGAGATTTTTTTTTTTTTAAATCAGCCTCAGTACTTTTGGAAATTTAACAACCTAAATTAACCAGAATGCTCCATACAACTAAAAGACAAAAGGAAAAAAAAGAGAAATAGACGAAGGAAAAAGGGAGAGCGAAAAAGTTCAGACTTCTGCAAGTCAGGGCCAGAAAATACATTGGGGCAGCTTTATTCTGCCTATTCATAACTCTCATCTTTATCTATGACCCCCAGAAGACATTAAGCATTTGAAGACATGCTTAATTAATCAAATTAACTGTATTGACATTTTGACTCAGCCACCTACATCTGCTATTGCAGATACTATAGCATTGAAAAAAAATCCCCTTGGTTTTCATTTAAGTATGCCCTGACAGCCAGTAGCTTTCAGCTGTTGGGCACAGGTGGCTCCTAGCATGACTTAAATACCATCTTCAAATCATTTTAGTATTGCCTTGCAACAGCTTCTGTAAGTGAGAATTCAGTACAAATACTTCAGAGTATCTGCAAATTCAAAGCTTTGAAAATTGTAGGGAAGAACCTATCTTTTCTTCTGCCTTAAAAGGGAGTTAATAGTATAAAAAAGTCAAGTGCCAACAGTACTTAGGTTTTCAGTGAAGGGCTGCAAAATCATTTGGGACCATGGCTCATTATATTCACTAAGAAAACGTGCAGAAAGAAGAATGTAATATAGTGATTATTTCTGCTAAAAATCTCTTAATAGTGAAAGCAAGAGGAAAGTACAGCTATTATCCATACAATTAGGAAAGCAAGACAAGTGTGTAGTACCCATGCAATGGTACCAAGCAAATGACAGGATTCTAAAGCCTCAGCCTACACCCGGACATTTCTCCTTTAACATAAAACAAGCAAGTAAAACTTGTGGATCAATACAGTGGTTAAACCCTAACTTTTATTTGCCAACATTTAAGTATTACTCGGGTTTAATTATGTCAATATAAAAGAATAAAAATCACAGTGCTGTTTACTTTGGAATGTTTCCAGGTGTTGCCCAAGTAAAACTTGTTTGTTTTGAAGGTTTGCTTAAAGCTATGTGCCTATGAGAATTTTTATTCCTCTTTTCCTCCAATTCTGGATTTAGCAGCTGTATCAACAGCTGGGCACTTTAGCAGCTGTAAAAGGCAGATGCCAAGTTCTAGGAAGCAGCTTCCTAGTAAAAGAAAATAGGGCCCGTAGCAAATTTTCATGGATTCCCCAATTAGAAGGGGAATCTGCAACTTAACACCAGCTAAAGATTTGACTCTTTCTTAGACTGTGCTTTTGCTGAACTCAGACTACGGATCCTCGCAAAGTTGTCCCCCTCTGATTTTGACTGGGAAAAATCCTTTAATTGTAAGAGAAAAACAGTGTTCTGTCACACAATTATACTAATTCTTAATGGTGGCTCATGTGCTCTTTTCAGTGTCAACACTTTCATCAAAAGGAAGGCTTTAATATCAGAAATTAATTATAAATGCATTTGGTTTGTGTCACTCACTGAGATGAAACTGACCGTAAATTCTGTACATCTTACCCACAGAAGATCATTTTAGTAAAAGAATGATCTAAATAAAGTATGGAAACACAGTATAAGCCTTCTTCTATCAAAACTCTTTCATAGTAGTGGTTTTGGTCATCAGGAAAGAAAGGGAAAAAAACCCTGAACTTGTTTATACTGGTTCTTAGGAGTCCTCTCAGCTTTCCCAAGTCATTTGCAATTTGGAATATGTTAGAGGAATCTAAAAACATCTCTAGATATTTACTGAGCTAAATTTATTAGGATAAGAACACTTGCAGCTTTGTTGACTTTGATTGCATTTGTGGGCATTAAGTTGCTCACAAAAATCAGCCCACTTATTTCAGTATCTAACTATAGGTTGTGTATCAACTCTGAAGAGCTGCTAACTGAAAACACTGCTGATGGTGCCCAAAATTAAAACAGAATGACAATAGGAATCAAGCACTGCTGATTTAATTTACTGTCTCAGTCCTCCTCCTCTTCATCTCCACAATTCCTGGAGAGTTTTACAGAATTGTTCAGCCTGCAAAGCAGCAAAGAGAAACATGCAAAAAAATCCTCCTCCTGGATGAAGATAACGTAAAAACATTATTAAACTAAATCAACAGACCTTCATGGGAACAAAACAGTAGAGATACCAGAGAATGAAAGGCAGAAATAAAGTTCTGAAAAAAAAAAAAATCAACAACCCCCCTGCTCCCTTCCCCCCACAAAACAAAACCAGAACAAAAACATTTTGAAGTATATTCAAAGCATGAAGAAATGCTGTTTGCTACAGGGACTAACAAACCCTGGAAATAATTACAGCAGTGACAGAAAAATAATGAAAATTAAGGAGAGATTTTATGTCTTGAACAAAAACATGCCAGGTTTCACTATTTCAGAAATGGTCTAGGAATTTCAGTGCAGAACCAGACTATGAATAACTGGTTACAGTACACAAGGAACAACTTAAACTTGTTTTATCATAGGTACAATAATTGTGAAGGTATGAAAATGTAATACCACGCAGAACATCCTCCCCTTACTGCAAACATGCTGGCAGGGTGCATGTTCTACTTCATGGCTTACAGAGTAATGATCTGTTACAAGCAGTAATAGTTCCTGCACACGTATAAAAGCATATTGTGCTGTATCCCCAGGAAGGTGGCATGTGCTAGAGAGAGAAACACCTACAGCTGAACACTGTGAGTCTTAACAGAAGCTTATGAAAGAAGATGAAGAAATTAAGACTTACCACCTGCAAGTCACCAAGACAAAAATGAGTTTCCTGTGACTGGAGAAGTATTTAGAAATGCTAAATTCTCACCACATGCACTTTAACACAGGGGTCTTCAAACTTTTCATGATCACACAGCCCTATCAGTAAAACATTTTTGAGTGTGCACCCCCAACAGACATTTGTTTATTTATTTATAAACTACACACATGCACCTCTGAAGTTCTAATATTTTTTCCTGCACCCCACTTTGGAGACCACTACTGCAATGCACGGAAGAACAAAAGCTGGCAAAACAGGCACCCACCCCAGATATTTGCTATGAACATGCACGGCAAAATTCTGGCAGCTCTGAGCTGGCTACCATACCTAAGTTCTTGCTAATAGAAATAAAAAGTCGATCTTACCAGAGGTGGTGGTGGAGGGGGCCCTCCAGAAGGCGGTGGAGGCGGTGGAGGAGGCGGCGGTGGCGGCGGCGGCACAGGCATCCGTTAGATTTCTAGCTTCACAGTTATGAAAAATATAGCCAAAGTCTATGTCCTTGAGGGGAAGGAAGGGAGGAGAAAGAAAACTGGAAAAAAAAAAAAAAGAAGAACGTGTTTATGCACTGTACGCTGAAGATCAGCCAAATTTCTAGCTCTCAGCAGACTGAAGACTTTTGCACTGCACCGCTTCCAAAACTACAGTATGAACAGCCTCATTATAGTTATCTGATGACAACACTCATCCAAAGAGCAAGCTCCCATATTTGGACAAGTGCCACGAATACCAAATGCATAGATGCCAACCTGTCCAGCTTTAATTACTGTGCCTTCTCCTAATCTCGCCTATAGCCCTGAAATGCAATTCTGCAGAGAACAAATCAGAGTCAACCAAACGTAGATACTCCTGCTGGGACAAAAGCTCTGTTGACTTTAAACCAGGGTTTTGCTGCTCGAAACACACAGCAAGGAACTTTGAAGCAAGTCCAGTGACCCTTACAATGGAAAAAAAAAAAAAAGACATGACTAATAACACATAAAGAAATAATTATACAGTTTCATTAAATATAGTTCTATTACTAATTAGCACCATGTAAGGATCAGACAGCTCAAGTACTAAAGTCAAATGTATGGCGTTTCCTGACATTTTAAAATGTTATTTTTTAACAATTTTTTTAGAAACACTGAGTAAAAGGACAAACATCTTCCAACAGAATGGTGAAGGTGCTAATTTACAAATAGGGGCTGTGGTTATCAATATGCAAAGCTCATGCAAATGTACCTAAAACAGTACTGATAGATAAATCATTAACAAGTTGCAGAGTTTGGGTTAAGGACTAAGATTTTGGTTGACCACATTTCACTTTTGACACAAGGCTCTCATGAACTGTATTTAAGCAACATCACGGATGTTGAGCCAAACATTTCTTCCTACAACCTATTAACCTGACTGGCTTCTAGGTGACTAACTGGATGGCACTGTTTCAGGAAAGATTAAATTTTATTCTGTTTTAGCATTATTTTTAGAGTTAAGATGATTACAGAGGCTTTAAGTACCTGGACATACTTAAATATGCCTGAAAGGCTTATTCAAGCTATCACATAGCAAAGACATCATTCAAGACTCCTACTGTCCACACAACACTGAAAGTTACATGATTACTAGAAGAAAATAAGTACTATTTGTAATACTTTTAAATGGTACCTGAAGAATTGATGAGATACTAACACATGCTTATTTATTTATTTATTTTTCCTTCATTAAGAAGGGCATGGAATATTCCACAACGTCTTTGCAAGACCTGAGAGCTTAATGAACAACCTCACTGGTTCGGTTTCCTCCAGGTGAGAGCCAGGGAGCAGCACCCCATATTCCAGTAGGGGAAGGGGACTCCTTCCAGCAGCAAGCCAAAGGAAAATTTACAATGCTAGTGTGAGCTGAGGAATTGAAACAGGCAGTCAGGTTGGACTTTGCTGGAAATGCATTAGCTAGCAGTTGTGTAAGCTGTAGAACGTCAGTCAGGCTCAAGGAACAGGGATGGAAAAGTGTAAACAAGGATGCACGTGGCCAGGGACTGAATAGCCACAGCCAAATCCCATAAAATATGGGGGAACAGGCTTCAGAAAGGTAGCTGTCAGCTGCACCTGGGGCATTACTGACTGTGCTTGTCCAACCTCTTCTCCATATCCCACTGTGAAGGAGATAGCATGATCGAGACCACCTACTCCAAGCATCCCAACTGTTGGAAAGGCCTTCTGTTAGCTGAACACGAATCTCTTACTCCCTCTGGACAAAGAAAAGAATAGGACATAGAACAGGTTGTCTCCTCTCTGTGCAGACTGTCACATATTTAAAGGCTTATGCCTCCCCCTTGAGTCATCTCTTCTCTATGCCAAATGCCCTATTTTTAAAAACCTTGATTGGTAGGCAGTGTTTTCCCAACCCCATGTCATTCCTGTGGCTCTCCTTGGCAATTCCAGCTGCCCTTCTTGTGATGAGAGAGCTCGAGATTGGGAGACACAATGTTAACAGGCAAGTACAGCTTTGCATTTTTACAAGATTCAAGATCTTATAAAACCATTTACGGGAGATCAATTACAAATTAAGCATGCAGAGCCTCTGCAACAGTTGCTTTCACCCTCAGAGGATGCTATGCAAAGGACTAGTAAGTATATCAAAGCACTCTGGATCTGTAAGACAGGTGGTTACAGTCACTTTAATAATGCCTTAATGAAGTTTTCCAAGAAAGTCAGCATCACCAGCATCCACTATTCCGCCCTCATTGTTGTCCTGTGCAAAAAGCTATTATCAAAAGATACCTCTTTTCTTCAATTAAGTCATTCAAAAACATGGACATAAGGAGAATGAGTCTTCCCTGCTAATAATATGTTGCGGGTTATTATCTTTCCACCCTGCAATACAGGCCTTTAGTCTTCGTTAAGGATTTAGATTGGGAAATATGCTCTTAGTCAAATGAGAAAAAAAATACAGCCCACGCTCCTGTGGCAGACCATGTGCAAGGCAGCAGGAGGCAAAGCACACTGGAGGCGAGCAGCAGTGGGAGAAAGGAAATGGGAATCAGATCTTGGTATTTAGAAGTCAGAATGTGAAACGCAATCAGATGAGTTTTCTGGCTGCCTGTCTCACCAGCCCCAGTACCAGCCCCAATCTGTACAGCCGTCTACAACCCAAAATTCAGCGCGCAGGAGGTGTTACTAGTCACCACATACCCCATTCACCTATCCTGAGTCCTCTTTTCCAGTGATATAGGAGAAGAACACATTCTGGGGGGCTATAACCCGTGACCCTTGAATAAAATATTGGAGATGCCCTATAGCTTTCCTCCCACACTGTTCCAGATCCTCTCCAAATGAGCTGTCCCTTCTTTCAGAAAATTCTGCATCTGTGCTTTCCTTTGCCTCTTATCACAAATTCAGTCATGATACCCTGCCCTCGTGTGCACACAAACTCACACTCTTTTTGCACCGTACTGTTACACTGTGAAGGTGAACACATCTAATACCTGCACAATGAAAAAACATTGCTATTTGTTCAAGCAGGACTTGGAAGGAGTGCTGTCATTCACACAAGCAGGTGGTGATAGTAAAGAAAAGACCACAGGTAGATAAAGGGAGGCATCTCAGAACAAATTTACATCAAAAACCCCAGGCTCTTGAAGTTCAGCCACAACCTCATGATCTTAACACGTAGGCCTGTTGTATAATTGAACCTCTTCTGCATTCCCATGCCTATCTCACTTACACGCAATTTGTCTTTGAAGGAAATTATGTAGGAGACTGCAACACTTTCCATGCATCAAAACACATTTGGAGGCCCTTATTCCCTGGTTAAAGGCTGTATTTCATTTGCCTCTTCCCCTCCCCATCAAGCTGCTAGTTAAAATATGGTTGGCAACCTCAGACAATAGCTTCAGAACATGCCTGGGTTACAGATTTGCATATTATGAGCTAAGTAAATTCTGAATTAAAAATTAAAAAATAACAGTGTAGCACGATCAGTTCTACAGTCTGTTGAGTCCAACAAGAGGGAAATGCTGCTAAGTGTCCTTACGGCACATGTGTCCTTTCTCCTCTTAACTCCACGCTGCTTCTATTTGTGTCTCTGTTTCAATAGCATTAGTTTGCATTTGTAAAACCCTGTTTTCCCTGTCAAAAAAAAAAAAAAAAAAAAAAAAATCATCAGATTAAGGTAAACATTCTGGATGAACAAATCCCCTTCCTTATTACCACATTGCTACTCAAATTGCAAGTGTTGGGAAAGCCAACTTTAAATATATTTATTTATAATCAGAAGGGTGGGGTGTGATCCATCCCTGAGGGACAGAAATAAAAAGATAAAGGTTTTGAGTTTAGAATGTTGGCAATAGGTGGAGGGGAGAAGCTGTGAGTGATGAGCCTCAGTTTTCTCCTGCCAAAAGTAATGTAAATCTTTCCTTGACTTCCACTTTGCTGAAGAGGATCAGACCCCCAAATTGCAAAATTTATTGAAAAAAAAAAAAAAGAAAATCCCCAAATATGCCTTTCTAGTCCACCTCCCTACCAAAGCAGGGTTGTAGATTATTTTAGTGCTTTCTGAAGTCTAATTTTAGGTGTCCCAAATAATGTGGCTTGTATTATTTCCCTTGGGGAGCTCTTTCACAGTCAAATAACTCTCATAGTTCCGATTGCCTGACACTCAGCCTAATTTCTCCTTCTCTTAATTTGATCCCATTTGCACTCCACTGCAGATGACTCTACCTTGTACCACAGAAAATCATTTCTCCTGCCCCTCAATATAGTTTTGTGAAATATTAGAATCATTTGCTGGGACTAGTTATGTTTTTAAGCTGCTTTACTTCTCACAAGTCATCCCATCAGTCATTGAACACTATTACTCTTCTCTGATCTATAAACACTTGTTCTTTTTTGTCCTCTTGGTAATGTTAGCACTAAAGCTGGTAATTTCAGGTGTCACAGACCATTCCCTGGTTCTACTCACAGTGCTTGCTTGAGTAGCAGCTGGGTTTAAGAACAGAAGCACAGTCCTCAACTCACAGCTCAAGCACCAAAGTTTTGAAGTCCCAAAATCTTCATACAGCCTTTCATTTTGAAATGGCAGATTGCAGATCTTTTCTCTTCAGTAACTGCTCTCTCAGTCCTGTTAGATTCACCTGCAGACAACTCAGCATAGCAGTCTATGCTTTTATATAGATCTGGTCTCACCCTGCCCAGCTGCCAGGCGTACACAAGCCCTGATCCAAAAGCTTTCCATAGGTTCAGGTTGGAAATGAGGAGACATTGGAATGGGTTGCCCAGGGAAGCGGTGGATTCACTATTACTGGATTTGAGATCATTGGTAATTCAGCTTTAGGGAAATGTACAAATTTTTGCTTCATAAGAAGGCTGGGGTGAATATTTCACAGCTGTGCAGGAAAACTTCTCTAAAATATTGGCCTTACCTTGTAGATCAAAAACTGAAGAATAAAAGTGGACCACAAATTAACTTTTAGTCAGCTTTTATATAATCATATACATCTCCATTAATCATGCTGTTCTGAATTCTACCTTTTATTTTAACAGTCCTTATATTTCAACAGAAATCTAGAAAATTGCAAAGTTACACAAGCAGCATTAATAAGCAGCTGTTCAACTCTCAGGATCTGAAAAGCAGACAATGAGATTAATTGTGCCCACACTTGTTCCTGTCAACCATCACTGAAGAACAGCTGAAATCACTGGTACAAGCACACCACAAATGTTTTAATGCCAGTGTAACATACATAGAGGCAGAAAAGAGAAGAAAGGGAGCAGAGTATATGTGTGTTAGACAGACAGATTAATTTTTTCTGCTGTCACTACCACGCAACTGGAAATGATGCAGAAAAAGACCCTGTTTGGAATGAACCATTTTAGTTTTTAACTATCACAGAAATCAAAACATGTAATTTTTAAGCATCATATACTACACTTCCTTCTACTGTTTGCAGTGGGAATGATTTAATGTGTTTAGAGAACAAAACAAAAAAGAATCGAAGAGCCTCTGAGTATCCTTGCAGTCTCTATCCTCTGCAAAAACAACGCTGTTCACAAAATACTTGATGGCCTCTGCTGTATTTGAGAGACTCAAGAGCAGTGGGAAAGCATGAAACTCTTACTACCTTCTTGTGTAGCTCACCAGCAATATAAAGTTTCATACACAACCCATCTTACTATATATATTTTAAGACATTCACAGGTAAACTCCCAGAACTGACTAATAAAACTAAAGTCTTTCACCATTTCCTAACAGCCTGTACCTTGGATTGTACACAATTTATGAGAAATTTCTGCTCTCAGCCCCCAATTACATCAGTGCAACTGAAAGGAGAATCTGGCTTTTCCATTTCCAATTCCATTGAAATGTACAAACCACGGGGACTCTTCCTCCATTTAATATCCAATGAAACGTTCTTAGGAAGCATTTGCCTACACAGGGTTTGTGCAATTGTCTCGCAGCACGTTAACAGTATTCTGCATTTAAGCCAAGTAATGTAAATTCTCCTCAGCTTGGAATATTTCCACCAGGCTTGATCCAGCTGAGGGCTGCATCCCATTTCTGCCTGTAAAAAAAAGCACACAACGCAGTGCAGCTCTTGTTCTGTCAGGAGCCTGATAACACTACAGCTAACCAGCCAAGGCTGACCTAGTGCCGATTACAGGAACTTGAAGACGCCTTGCTTCCATGTGTGCCGTGGGCAGATATCTCTGCTGGGTTCCCCATGGTGCTGAGGCTACAAATTAAAGTGCTGTGTCTTGACAAACCTTCCTTCAGAGGCAAAGCTGTGCAGATGACTTCATATTCCCTATACATGACTATTTCAGGGTGGAGCTTCCTGTGCTCTGCGGGGATCTACCATAGAGGAATAATTGCTGGAACGCTGCAGAATAAGAAAATCGTCATCCTCTCTTAAATCAGGACTAAGGGAACAGAACTACACATAAGAAGAAATATATTATGCCTACAGTATTGCTAACCTCAAGCTAAAGAATCCAAAGACAACTGAGGTAGATTGGAAGCAATTAGGATGTTCACAAAGATGCGTCTTTGCAAAGGAAACAATTTTACAAAGGGTTTCCTTTAAATATACTGTATCATCCACACAAAGAGAGACAGGGCCAACTTCACAGCCATATACATAAACAATGGTGAATTTGATATACAGTCATTACCAAAGTTAATCATTGGCCTAAGCTAAATAAAGAAAGTGTAGCTCAGCTGACGTTCAAGGTCACTGCCACAGTCTGAAGATGACCATTTGCTTTTATACTCTTCAAGTGTTTCAGTGTGGACAACACTTGAGCTCTTTCAGTAGAGGCAATCTCATGTTCCAAGTTACACTTTAAAGTTTGCAGTCTCTGCAAAGAACCAAGTAGTACGTTTTCATGTAGTTTTTAATAATAACATATATTTATTTACATTATAGTCATTCATATGCTACTGAGAGATTTTAAAAGTATACCTGTACATAGAATGGTTTCCACCAAAGAAATTCCTACAGCTGTTAATCAATTCTCCTACAAGAAAGCTTTTCCTTCCAATTAAGTTGCTAGCATTAAAAGGCAGTATTCGTAATCTTGCTTTTTCATATCTGTTACTCAGCTCAACAGACTTCTGTTTTTAAATGCCAATCAAGTGAAAAGAATTTGCAAAATTGGGTGCTAGAAGACTCCAAGACTCATGAAAGCCATGTCTCAAATCTTTCTAAAATTTTCACTTTCAACCACATGATGCTTCATTAAAGATCCATTAAAGATCCTTTAAACCTTCTCAACTTTCCATCTCGCAAATATGAGTTCACAGAAAACACCATGGATGCCATATCAGGCCAATCTCTACAATTTCTAGTACTCACAAAGCAAGGAAAATGAGTCTGGCACTGCAACGTGAGTCATCCTTCCCTACAAGAAAGTATCAATATCGTGCCTCAGGACGGGGTGGTGGTCGCTGCGTGCTGGAAGGGTAATTGGGTAATTGTCTTTCATAAGGGATGTAAAATGCGATGGTCTCACCACCTGTGGGAATAAGTTTCCAGGGAAATCAGCACCTCAAAGAGAGAACTGCAAGTTTTGCTCCAGGTTTTCAGTGAAGCTGTGATTACCTCATTCCCCTTCCAAACGTATTTCCAGTGGTAAAAATGCTTGCACTAATGTCCTGACAAGCTAAACTGCAAATTCTGAATGTGCTTACACAATCTTACTTTCCTGCTCTTATCTGTCAATCCTGTTGAAACTCCTGCTTCATTTCAATGTCATAATTGATGATTTTACCTTAGATGTTCTTTACAGCAGGGTAAGGGTTGTATACTTGCAGTTAAAAGGTATATAAACCCCTAGGTTACTAAGGGAGCCTAGCTACATTACCATAATGTTGCATTTTTAGTACTTTAAGTAATTCAGTGTTCTGAAATAAATAAAATACAAAGTGTTTTTACTGCTCCTAAGTGTCATAGGCAATAAATGTATAAAACTTACTATGTGCATACAAATGTAAATATTCTTTCTTGTACAGCAAATTATCATTTAAGTCAATAGACAAAATATCTAGCTCCATTTACATCCATTTACTCAGGACAATGGTTTCACTTTATACAAAGAATAACAGATTGCAAAGTCATTTGTAACTGGTAATTCCCTAAAAAGTCGAAGACAAAAGGTGCTTTGATCTGCTGACCCGGTTCTGAATTCACAGGAAAACAAAGTTCTCAGAGGAAGCGATCTGAGTTTTATTAAATTGGAGATTCAGACCTTCAATTTATTAAAGGACTTGAGCTGTAATTCTTTGTGCAAGTCACCATACTCAGAGTGGACAATGTGATGGATATCTACACATACACATGGAATAAGCAACCAACACCAGACATCCAGAAATAGCCAACTTCCTTTGTTGCCTGCTGAAGAAGGAAAGTAATTCAAAGGGATTAAATGACATTAGAAGATTGTTTGAAGTGACATCATCATAGACACAAAGAAGCAAAGCGGTTTCCCACATTTTTCCTTCTCTGAACAAGTAGATTAGTTAATATAGCAATAGCTTGATGCCACAATGAGCTCCCAAGACTATTTCCATTGTAGCCAGTATCTCCTCCCATCAGACCAAGCAGGGGAAAGAGGAGGACTCATTTAAACTGACTCTGAAACCAAGTTTTATGGTGGTTTTGGACTCAGCGTTCACTTCTACCAGTTTGGATTTGGTACTTTTCTTTTTTTCTGTGTTAATCTCTCTCCTTTTCTAGTGGTTTACTGGTCTCTCTGTTCCCACTCCCTTTTGTCCTTTGCTCCTTTCACTGTTCACCTCACCTGTCACCTGCTGCTGATGCCTGCAAGACAAACTGAGACTGTTCACTTCAAAGGTTGAGCTGTCAAAAGAAACCCTGCACATGGTGCACAAGTAGATAACTGCATGGTGATACCAGAGCTTCAGCACAGGTTGCCAATACTGAGAGAAATGGAAGAAATGCAGGATTAGGCTGACCTAGATGTGAAAAGGAAATGTGATTTCCAGTCAGGAGCTATATCCTGACTAAAGTAGATAAGTTATAATGCCAGTGTACAAAGCCTCACCTGATGGTCTTGTACAAGACTGAATATTGGGAAAACAAAACAAAACAAAACAACAACAACAACAAAAGCAAAACAAACAAAAATACAAAAACAAACAAACCAAACCAAACCAAACAAAATGAAAAGAACAGGTAAAATCCAGTCTGGGCAGAGGAAAGCAGCAAAGCAACTACAGCATACACATTCTGCTGCTGTGCTAAGCTAGCTCAGGTACCCCTGCATAGCACTGCACTATTTATCCTACTGCTAAGTCAATGTAGACTCATGATCACTTGATCCAAGAACACTTTCCACAATCTGCTTTTGCATAATTTCCTTGCTTCTTAGTCATTTCAAGGCTAAAAAAGACTTTCATTCTGCTTAAATGCCCTGTTGGGCCCCACTCCTGTCACTCACACAGTACACGACAGTCTCCACCCCCTCTGACAATTTACTAATTTAGGGACCAATCCATCTCTCATTATTTCTCATGCTAAATTTTCCATTGTTTTCAGTAGAACCGTTCCCAGTTTCTTAGGTTTAATTCTGAAAACTTAAGCAATTAGCAAGCTGACGTAGCACAAGCAAGTAACATCCCTAACGTGTGCTAAGCTATTTGGGCTTGCACAACTGATCAATCGAAGAATATTTCTGACCAAATCCTACACAGAATTTGGCAGATACTTTTGCAGTGATTCATGCATCGCCAAGAGGAGCAAACATTCCTTCTGAAAACAAGCTGCTAAAAAAATGTGCTGTTTGCCTGGTATGCAAGCCTTGCTTGCCTTCTCTGCTCCTTTTGATTTTCTTTACATCTATTCAACTAATACAGCAGATCTATAGATTTTGGACAGATACAACACTTTTCACATTTCTTCTTTAGCACACGACAAAAGCCCCCGATCTGCCAGGGGTATTGTACACGCAGTCAGCAGCGCTGCTCTGTGACAATTTTCACTGCACAAAGCGATGCCAGCTAGGAACGCAATAACATAATACCTTCAAACACAAGGATAAAAAGGAGGATCAAAAGGAGGACCCAAGACCTCCATTGTAAGCAGATGCCATACTCTGCTCTCCTCATTCTTCTTTTTTTTATTTATTTTTTATTATTTATAATAAAGAGAGTGCATGATAGACTAACTAGTTTTCATAGGCATTTGTAAGAGCAGCATCAAAACTGAGAAAATGCTTTCATGCTGAACATTCTGTTCCTATAACCCCAGTAAATTTTATCTTGTAGGAAACTTCAGTCCAGTTTTCCTCCATTTTCCACTTCGTGTTATCACTTGTAGTGTAGCTATAGCACGGCTGTTTTGGTGCTCGTCTGCCCAGCCAGGCTACAGGACGATACCATGCTGGTATCAGGGCACCTACTCTTATCAGCAGGCAGCGATGACACGGGGTCAACCCAACAAAGAATCAGGCTTCTCTTCCGTGACCTTATCCAAGAGAGAGTTATTTCTGGTAGTCCAGAGGAAATCCATCTCAGCTGTTGTCTGAATTACCAGGGCACAAAAGCATGTTTTTCACACCTTATGAAAATTCTTCAGTTGTTTCACATACTTTCAAAGAGATCCAAAGGTGGCTGTACAGCTGTCGTATACAATACTGAATGAAGCCACCTGAAGGTTCTCAGAAGTCAACTTCAGGTGGGCACATTCAAAAGCACACAATTTGGTCTAAAGATACACTATTTCTCTCTCAGACTTTGAAGCCCTGAGGACATCTTTTCAGTTTGCAAACATAGCACAATTCACACCATTGGTCATCCTGCCTACAAAGCCTCTGGATCACCTTGATGCAGAGTGACCAGAGATTAGTAAGCAAATCTGAAGTGCCAGTAAGGGTTACTATCAGCCCATTTTCAGGGCTACTATCAGCCCATTTTCAGAAAGCTTCAGTCTTTCAAAAAGAGTAACTATTTCATGGGAGAGGACAGAAAAATTGCGGAAAATCTCGAACTGTAAAGGTGTTCCAGAAGATTTACCTCAAAGCTGCATAGCAGTCACTGGTAGCTCAGCGTTAGGTGTGTACTGAACACTTTTAGACTGAAGAATTTATTGGATATTAATTTTTACTTAGATGTATTGAGATGTTAATTTTACATATACTCTGTAGAAGCAAGCAATCTGTATTGTGGCACAACAGAGCCCATTATCATTTTCCCAGAGCAGTCATCTGCTTCAACTTTTCATCTGTGGTCTGATGTATTAGATCTGAAAATGAATGTTGTAAAATACCCACATAATAATGTGTCTGATGCTCACACACATCCAGGACAACTCAACTATGCAAGTCCAAGGGAAGAGAGCTGAACTGACCTAGACCAGTCTTCTCACCTACTTTTGATAACTAAACAGAGCTTGTCCCAGTCGCTGAGCAGAGGGAAGAAAAACTTCCATAGAAAAATCATGTATTTCTGACTAACAAAACATACAAAGTCTGATGCCAATCCTTTCACTGCTCTAGTTCACTTTGGAGCTGGAATGTGTTTAAAATCCTAAACATTTGACGGATATTTTAGTATCATTATCATTTATTTTATAGTTAATTTAAAATACTAAATCGTATGTTATTCAGCTTTGAAGCTTTCAACACTTATCTCTTAAAATGTGCAAATACTCTTCTATTTGTTATGACTAAGGGACTGTTTTCAGTTCAAGGTCTTCTTTTCAGATGACAATTAATTTCCCAAAATACTGACCTCATCAAACAATAAATGACCTTTTTGAAGTACAAAAAGCATCTATTAGCATATATACTGTGCTGCTAAGATGAGATATTCAGCAAGCACTGCTGACTCTTATGGTATAATTAGTGAGATGAAATACCACTATGTTTTGATTTACTGTTTAAAATTTTTCAAATACTTCCTGAAAATTCAAGTTTAATAGTCATCATACAGGGATTCCTAGCATGGCCCTTCCTGATGTATTGTGGCAACTGAAACTGAGACGCTACAGTATCTTTACACTTTCGTTTATTTATATTTCCTTTTGGAGGAGCCACTGGAGATGGAGAGAGAAAAAGAAAAAAGAAGGCAGTCACTTTGTATTATACCATATAATTTGATAAATACAGCATATGTTGCTCTTTCCAGCTCAGAATCAGAATCTCAGACGCATCTGAATCTTCCTCAGGAATAGAACCAAACTACAAATGATCTGCGCATTGCACTTAATGAATCCAGCTCTGCACCTGCCCCTACATGACCAAAGCCTGTATGCAAAGCTGATCAAACTGTTTCTACACCCTGTCTCCATACAATGCATACCCTTGATTTTTTTTTAAAAATCAAGTTTTGTACTTACATTGCAAGCTGGCACAGGCACCATACATTTGTGCAGTTTTACATACCACTTAGCATACTGGAGCCTGAATCTTAACAAGATGTTGTAGACAAAAATGTTTAGTAACAACGACACCGTAACATCAAGAGGGGCTGTATGTCTGTTGCTAAGCCCCATCCCCTTCCAGGATCTCCTACAGGAGGAATCAACTCCCACAGAATTTTTTTCTGCCTATGAGTCTAACTCACATTCTGGCATCATCTCCTAAAGCAAAACATCCAGAACACTGTCACTGAAACAAAACACACTTACACAGTCCTCTGCAGGGATCCCACACTGAGCTTCTTGTACTTTAGTTTGTACATGGAAGCTGGTAGTTGACGGCACAGCAGATTGAATCTCTCCGCCTCGCACTGGGCAAAGTCCCTCGCCAGCTGTGGGCGGCAGCAGTGACCGCGCCGCCCGCACATTCCAGCCGGGACACTGCTTGGGGTCACGGGGCCACGCAGTGAAGGGGAACCGTACACGTACCTAACAAGCAGCCCAGATCAGACTGCCATCACAGAATTAACTTGTATTCATTTCCTTGGTCGTCTCCCCTGTGGCTTGTTTTTCAGTGCAAAGGACGTGAACTGAAGGCTGTGACGATGATTACACAAACGCTCGCACATCGTAAAATAAACCTGAGTTTGTGCTGCGTATAGAGGCGGAACTTAAAACACTGACTGTGTCAGGGGGAGTTCAACATTTCTAATCGTGCAGCATACGTGAACACAAATACCGCTGTTACCACAATTTCAGCAACATCACACTGTCTGAAGCAGCAGAAGCACTCCAAAATTTTAGCCCCTAAATCCAGGCTGTCCTGTGACAGTTCTGTGTTGAAACCATCAACCTCTAATTGTAAACCTTGTTGTCTCTTCTTCTAAGTCATACTTTGAGACCCCTCATTTCACACCGCCCTCCCAAAGCGGCACCTGGCCTGGCTGTGTTCCTCCTTCCTCCACCTCGTCCCGCTCGTCCCGGCCGGTTTGTGCTGCTCCCATCACCCCATCGCCCCGCGTTTCCGCAAACTGACCGGTGCAGGAACAACCAGATTTCACTCATGGTTTGAAGCGTGCTGATTTATTATTAATAAATAATAAATAAAAGCTTCTTGGGGATGCTTCTCCAGCATCCCCCCCTGTGACAGCTACACAGGCATCTACGCACCGCAGTGCTTACAGTTATCCAACCCCCCTTCCCTCAGTGGTCCTATTCCAGCACAACTACTTTAAAGGCGATAACAAGAAAATAAAAAGTTCTTCGCATCCGATGCTGTGCAAAAACAGCCCCTTTGGGGGAAAGAAAAAAACAAACACAAACAGAGCAGCACCACACCAGCCCTGCCACTAGTGCAGCCCCACTCCCTCCACAGCAGTAACCGCACCCCGCAGGCGGGGGCACCCCAGCCCTTCCCGGCCCCGCAGGAGAGCTCCAAGTTTCACAGACCCCCAAACCCCAAAACCCCAAGACCCCAAAACCTCATCCCGCCGCAGCTCCCCGGTCCCCCCGGCGGCCGCCTCGCCCCGGGGCCGGCCCCCGCCGCCGGCGCCTCCCCGCCGCGCTGACACCGGGCGAGGCGGGACGGGGACACCGGGCACCCCTCGCCCCCCTCCGGGCCCACCTGCTCGGCGGCCCGGTGCCGGTGTCGGTGCCGGTGCCGGTGCTGGTGCCGGTGCCGGTGTCGGTGGTGTCGGGGCCGGGGCGGCGCGGTGCGCTCCTCCCCGGGCAGAGGGCGCCAGGTAGGGCGGCCGCCCGCCTCCCCTCGGGGGAGGTGGGGGCTGGCCGGGAGGCGGGGGAAGGAGGTGTGTTTGCGTGCTTCTGGGGGGAATCTTAAATCTTGAGGGGATAAAAAGCAGCCCGTCCCGGTCCTCGGGGGAGTAAAAATTAAAGAGTGTTTTAAAAAAGTAGGCAAAAGGAGCCAACGGCCCCGCAGCGCCGGCTGCTGCCGCCTGAGGATGGCACCAGGGTAGCAGCGTGGGTCTCGGCCACGGGTGCGTGGCCATGGACACCATCCCTGTCCCCATCCTTGAAGCATCCTGCTGTGGCATGGTGCCCTGCCGCACAAACAACACCTTGGCTTCTATTTTCAACAGCCCACGGGGAAGCCAAAGTGTTGCCCAACAGCACAGGGGAAGATGCCACTACCCTATCCCGCTACCAAAGGCCATCCGCCTGTTGAACCACGTCTGCCCTTGCAGCAAGGGCCTGTGCTCGGAGCCGGCTACGTGCCCTCATTTCACACCCTCGCGTCCCAGATTGTGTGCTCAAAATAAAAATAAGTGAAAAATTTCGGTTTGTTCCGGATTTTTTCTTCCAGGCGGTTTCCAGATGGAAATGTTATGGTCTCATCCCAGAGAGGTCTTCCTTGTTTCTGCCGACAAGAGGGAGTTAGTTGCTGCCAAGCGGCCTCCCAGCCTGCTGGAGGAATTGGGCACCCACGTTTTGGCATGCAACAAGTGCTTCATGTTCTCTGGAAGAGAACATGAAAAAAAATGGTTTCTTTTTCCTGTTCCTACAACTTTGCTGTCCAGTTCCCAAATCCTTTCACTTCCCACCTAGGTCCAAGAGATAACAACAGAGTTTGTATCATGCAACAGTGACCATCCCAGTCTGTGCAGCCGCATTCAGCTGGTACTGAGATTGTGTACAGGTCTAGTCTGAAACAGTCAACTTTACTCCCAGGACACAGTTCACATGCGTTTAATACAGTGAAGTACACAATACCTGCCACTTGGCTAGTAGGAGCTAGTTTCAGAAACCTGTGGCACATTAAACTTTATTAGAAGAGACCTGCAGGGTTGCATGCCAAGGAATTATAAAAGTCTTCTCTTTCTGTTTCATTTTGAGGTGAAAAGGGAAGAAGCACTCACTTCCTGATGCTGTAGGCACTTCTGGAGTGAACAGTGGTAGTAGAAGAGGCCAAAGTCTTCTATCCAAGATGTTTTGTGAAGGCTTATGCAGTGAAATTCAGTAGAAAGCCTCTTTGTAGAAATGCAGTGAAATTCCAGTGAAATCCAATAGAAGACTCCTCCTGTTTTTAAATTGTTCAATACTAAATTATAATTATTTTCAGCAAATATATGATCGTTTTTGTTTTTGTTTTTAAAAAAACCAACTTGCTACACTAAGAATATATCTTCCAATCTCCCTTATAATTCCACGGAAGAAAAAGCAAAATCTGAAAGATATTGAACAGTTTAAGATGAGATACAGAGAGTCCCAAGCAGAAGAAGAAGAACTGAATCTTCTATTTGGCATGCTGTTTCTGATTTCGATTACAAAGATTTGGGATACTTTGCTGATGTGTCTCAATGTAGGTACTTGTGAAAGAAAGCACTCAGGAAAATATTTTCACATTTTTTTTTTCACCTGTAAAAATAGAGAGTTTTGTTGGATTTGTTATTTGGATAATTTTCCAGATTACTGGATCTTTAATTTGTTGATAAGATCCTAGCTATTAAAAGCTTTATAGTATCTCTGAAAGTGAGAGTGCTGTTCATACAGATATCCTCAATCTTGCTTCAAATTTGACCACCATATAGACTACCAGATTGCTCTGTGGCTGCAATTTAGGTCTACACAGGCCAAAAAACCTTCCGAGAACTCCAAACAAGCAGGCAGGTACCTTGCCTAAGCTGAGTTTTGTGCTGACTTGGATCTGCTGCTAGCTGTAACCAGCCTAGGTGACCTAAAACAAACTTACATGTATTTCTCCAGCAATACTTGATCCTGAGAAGATAGGTTCATGAGAAGATCTGATATTCCAGCTCTAGCTCAATGTTTTACCACATGGGCAAGGTTTTGGGGCTGTTTTTGTTGCTGGTTGGCTGTTAGAGACTGTAAAATGAGTCTTGATGCCTTCTGTGAAACCCTCAGTTAAACCTCAGTTAAAAATGTATTTCCACATTTTCTTGGCCATAAGCTTGTACATCATCTAAAAGTCAATGGGGAAATGTATACGAAGGACATATGGTATATAGACAGAGAAAATGCAGTTTCTACTGGTCTCATCTTTTGTTGTGTCATTTTAATTACTTTAAGGAGCTACTACATAAATTTGTTCTTCTTTAATTAATTTAAATATGTAACTAAAGTAGTTAAAATGCAAATGTATCTGGGAGTTGCTGTACAATATTTAGTATTCCTTCAGCTTTGCTTATGTGGCTTAGTGTTGTACTTCTTGATCACATCAATGATATGTACCAATGGTAATATCTTACCCTAAATCTAGGAAAAAATCAATACATTTGACAAATTAAAATATGTTTTAAGACAAAACAAAACTACAGATAGGTGAAGGCATTTGTGTGTAATCTAAAAAATAGTTTTGCATTGAAATGCATGAAAACTGAAAGCTTCTATTGCAGAAACAAAAGTGTTTACTCTTTTTAGCCTGCCATTTGATTATACTTCAAAATAGCTTCCAACACCTGAAAGTTGTGTTTCAGTAACAGATTGAGCCATTGTGTTTGATGACTTTATTAGCTCTGGTTCCATGATTAGAAGAGATGCTCCCTTGCGTTAACAGAGATATTCACCTGTATTTGTCTCCAAGTGTTGATCCTTTCTTTTTTATCTGTACAAATTCTGTACTTCCCATTCCACTGAGAGTTAATAATAACTCAAAACCATATTTTTGCTGTAATGCATTTTTCATACGGAATTCCTAAATGTGACTAGGTTGTTTGCTAGAGAACAATGGAACCATGTTTACAAAGGCAGTTTAGACTGCAATACTGAGGAAGTCTGTAGACAAATAATTAGCAGAGATGATTTCCCTAGAGGGGAATATTAACGTTTACTTATTTTTTTTTCTTTCTGTGTTTTTAATCTAAATCCTAAACCCTTACTCCTGATCTTGTTGAACAAGCTGTTTGCTGAGTTCATTGGTAACGTTGTCTAAGTATATTCAGGCTCATAGTAAATAATTAGTACTTACTGTCAGTTCCTTCCATTAATTGTATTTCTTTAGCTTATTTCTGTTTGTGCTGTGGGGTGTCTTAAAAAGTATCTCTTAGCAATAAAGCTCTGCATTTTCTTCAGTGCTTGGTTCTGCCATTCATTTTCTGCATGACCTCTGCGAAAGTACTTAATCGTTCTTAATAGCATGAGTGGAACAAGAACTCATTCATTAATATTTGTGAGGCTGCCAGACGCTATGCTGCTGCAAGCATTTCCAGTACCTTACAAAAATTATAATTGCACTACCCAGCTGGTTAATGTTTATCCAGTTATGGAGCAGTTAAACAAAAAGCAGAGAGGCCGACCTACTGTTTTCCCTCGATCAGTATTGAATTTTAAAGAAATTTTTCCATGTTAAAGCCATAGAATTAAGCAGTGGATGAAATACCATTAGCGGGCCTCTGTAGAGAATAATGAGCTGAAAGCATGCCTGGTGCTAGGCTGCAATTAGGGTGAGAAGTGAAATACGGAGAGAATCAGAATACCATTTGCAAATCTCACCTTTCAGAGCATAACCTTTTCATCCCCACCAGGGGGAGCGTACTCGAAGATAACAATTAGCAGGCACAAATACTGGGTTTGAACACGATGGTTTCCTTGCCTATTTCTTGAAATAGAAAGGTACTTTGCGAACTTTGCATGCAAGCAATTTATTTTTTATTTTTTATTTTTTATTTTTTATTTTTTATTTTTTATTTTTTATTTTTTTCCCCCTGAATTTCCTTTTGCTTCAGCTACCACATCATGGCAAAGAAGCAGCATGAGCGTTTTTCTATATCCTGGGCTTTGAACATATTTTGAACACCTTTTTTTTTTTTTTATCTTTCATTTTTCTTCTTTTTTTCTTAAAACACTAATGTCAAGTACAAGATTTAGCTCAGAGTTTACATAGAGCAGAATGTCAGATTGCAAAGAAAAGTCTCCTACATAATGGCGCACACAGCTATTAATGTTGTACATGGAGCTTAGATATTAGCATAGTTTAAATGTAGTGTGAGTATGTATCTGTTCATCCTGGGTACAGGTGCCCTGATAGACCCTACTGCTCCTGATGGTAACTCAGACATAGCTCACTATTCTCAGCAAATTATTGTATTTTGCTTATACTCTGCCTCTGGACTGCCTTTCTTCTCTGTACAGTTCACCACCAGTAAAACCAAAACACTGTTCATCTACACAACCCTTAAAGTCATGCTGATATAGAGGCATTAGTCTACACTGAATGAGAGTAGGTGATAGGCAGGGAGCAGATCTCACGACTTATTTGCGTAAGTAAATTTTCATCTTCTCCATGTGGGTATCTTATTGTAAATACTTCAGTTTTTCTTTGAAATAATTGGCTCTTTTTGTCTAAAGAAAGATACAGCTTCATTTGAAACCCAGATTTAAGCATACTGTTAGTAAATACCCATTCAGTTTTTCAATACTTCACAAGAAAATCTGAGATATTTTACAGTCTGCTGCATGAGAAAATATTCTTGTAAGTCCTATTGGAACAAATGGACCCACATATATTTACCAGTGATGCTATCAACATTTCTATAGGTGTTTAAAGGAATTTTTCACTTTGAAATGTATCACTGAAACACAGAATGGTTTGGGTTGGAAGGGACCTTAAGGATCATCCAGTTCCAATGTCCCTGCCTGTGGCAGGGACACCTCCCACCAGACCAGGTTGCCCAAAGCCCCATCCAGCCTGGCCTTGAACTCTCTGGGGAAGGGGCATCCACAGCTTCTCTGGGCAACCTGTGCCAGTGCCTCACCACCCTCTGAGTAAAGAATTTCTTCCTTATAAAAAATTTATTGGTTTAGATTCTAAGCTAAATCTACCGTCTGAATCTACACTAAGGTCTCCCTGGGCCCAGCCTGTATTTGTGCTTGGGATTTCCCTGACCCTGTTGTAGGACTTTGCACTCAGCCTTGTTGAACTTCATGAGGTTCACATGGGTCCCCCTCTCAAGCCTATCCAGGTCCCTCTGGATGGCATCCCTTCCCTCCAGTGTGTTGATTGTACCAGCCCAGGGTAGCGAGCTTGCTTTGTGCCCTCCTTGCTGCCCTCAGGATCCATTTCATGGTCACTGCAGCCAAGACTGCCCGTGAGCTCCATATTCCCCACCAGCCCCTCCTTGTTGGTGAGAACAAAGTCCATCGTAGTACCTCTCCTCGCTGCTCCTCTGTCACTTGGAGAAAGAATTTGTCACCAACACATCCCAGGAACCTTCTGGATTGCTTAAGCCCTGCAGTGCTGTCCCTCCAGTGGATATGGGGGTGGTTGAAGTTCCCTGTGAGGACCAGGGTTTGTGAACATGAGGCTGCTTCCATCTGTCAATAGAGGGCCTCATCTGCCTGGCCTTCCGGCTCAAGCAGCCTGTAGCAGATTCCTGCTATAATGTCCCCTGTCCCTGCCCTCAAGTAATCACAGCCCTAAACTCTGTCAGCTCCTCACACACCCCCAGGCAGAGCTCCAGGCCCTCCAGCTGCTCAATGACACAGAGGGTGACGCTCCCTCCTCACCTCCCCTGCCTGTCCTTCCTGAAGAGCCAACTCCTCGTTTATTGCCCATGCTACGTGGTGTAGCTGATATCTCTCCCGGCCCCTGAGAGCACTTAAAGCACTTCAGGCTCATTGTGGGGATCTGAAGAAGGGAGTGCCCTCTGCTGCACTGTATGCAGATAGGATTTTTAATCAAATTGTTAGAGGAGAAAGACTACACTTGAACAACTATCATCACATTCACTGTCAATATTCTCAGCAGCAGTTACTGATATTATCTCCCTCTGGTTTTGTCCCAAATCACATTACTATTTTCAGTCATTCATTGAGATGAAATTCAATAATAATTTATTATCATGGAGTACTTCTAAGCAAAGAGTTTCTTCTCAGAACAAATATGAAGTAAATGATACAGCTTGTGGCGTGACATTCAGATACTATTACCAGCTACCATAAGGCAGGGCTGAAGAAGATTATAATGGATAATTTCAGAGGAATGGCTGTTGAGGAGGAAATAAATAAGAATAATTGAGAGTAGAACACAGGTCTTGCAAGTGGAAAAATAGGAGTCACAAACTGTGAGCAAGAGAGAATTTTACAGCTGCAAACACAGCGCCAAGATGCTATTACAGCTGGCCTGGGCAGCTCTTTGGAAAGGTACTTCAGCAAAAGGGAATGTGTCGTGGTGAAGGGCAGGAGAAATGAGTCCACTGAGCGTCAGAGCACTGAAATGCTGTTGGGCTGGACCCTCAGATGGATTGGACATCTTTAGATATTCTTGGAAGGAACACGAGAATTTTCCCTTACATTTATGTGGTTGCTGAAGAGACCATACCAGAGGCAGCTATTGGGAAAAAGGTTGTTGGAAGAGGGAGGCAATTAGATAAGCAGATGGAGGGAAATAATAGCTTCTGTTGGTCATATCCACTGCTTACATTTCTTGCTCTGTAGATGTATGCCTTTCAGACTGGACTTTCACAATACAAAGCTAGAAAAAAAAAGGAAATTAGGAAATATAGCAAATATGTATGGACAAAGGTATTTCTACCTCCTACACCAATCTTGTGTTCAATTGTGCTGGACAAAGCACAGGAAGCAGGGAAATCAGTATAGAACAGTGTGCTGCATGTTTACCTTCCCCTCCCCCCCCCCCCCCCCCCCTAAAACCCTGTAGAAGTTCTTCACAAAAGGTGTTCAAGGCCTCAAATCTGTAGCAGGAACTGTGTCTATTTTACTGAAATTTTTATCTCACTACATGGAAACACATTTTTTTTTTTTTTCAAAACAGAACTTGACAAGGTATTGGCAATAAGCGTCAAAAGAAGAAGACTGGATTCTCCTCTTCATTCTCTTCTGTTTTTTTTTTTTTTTTTTTTTTTTTTTCTTTCTTTCTCTTTTCTCTCTCTCTCTCTCTTTTTTTTTTTTTTTTTTTTTCTTAAGATATTTTTTTTCTATTTATGGCAATCTGACACGATAATTTCTGGGAGTTGGTGGCGTTCCCATAGAAACAGCCTTGATTTGATGATATCACTGCAAGTTGCTGCAGTTATTCTGCTATGTTCTAATTAAAATAAAATCTTCCTAGATGAATTACATTTAAATTTTCAGACATTTTTCTAGGTGATTGGACACGTAAAATCTCCATTTTTCTTTTGACCATGTCTGTCTAGGAGCCAAAAGATTTGTAGTGATCAAGACGCCATTCTTTTCAAAGCAATCTTTTTGTCTCAGTTCTCCAGCGTTCATAAAACCCAAGTGGGCTTTTATAGCTAATAATAGTAGTTATAAGTGGCTCTAAGTGATTTGTGGAATAAGAGCTGGAACTATTACGTGCCACCGAGGAGCTGCTTCTTTTACTCACCGTTTAATACTTTGCAATAACAACTGTTTTTGTTTCAGAATCTCAATGCACTTTCTGTTGTTGTGACTTAGAGTGCTAATGAATTCTGTATTAAAAGCCAGATGTTGAAGTGTCTGGGATGAAATTCTCCAGAGAATGAGTTCAATTGCCATGCAGTAACTGTCCTGAAAGTGTTGTAAAGGGCACGGTGTGTCAAAAACACTCTCTTTTTCATTTTGCTTGCATCCATTTTCCCTGGAGGGCATAGAAAAGGCTTAATTGCCAACTCATCTTTTTCCAAATACTGTGATGAAAATAAAATTGTGGGCTTTTTCTCATTGTGAAATGCCTGAAGTTAGAGGATGGAAGGACAAACAGAAAGTGGTATTGAAACAGATGGATTCCTCTGAGTTTGTGCAAGCTCGAGAGAGACCCACTGTGGTTTTTACTGATGCAGAAAAAGATGCCTCATCTCTGGCAAGAAAAAAATGCTGTTGTGAAATTTGCTACCATCCTGTTTAAGGAGACAAAACACAAAGCAAATAACCCAGCTCTCAGTCTAGATTTCTCCACCTGTGGCAAGCTGCCCCACAGGGTCACAACCATTAGAAAATCTCAATAAAAGGCAGCATGATTAACACCACAACTTTCATGTCTCTCTAAGAAAATTAAGATAAAAACATATTTTTCAGAGACAGTAATTTTTTAAAATGTGAAACTCCCACAGGTGGAGAACCTAAGAACAAAATTTGGGGCAATATCTTATTTTCCACTTCTCAATTACAAATTTATTTTTCCCATTAAACTTCTCCCATCGAATTCCTTTTCCCATCAAACTTGTCATCAAATTCCCTTTCATTTAGTGCTATTATTTCGCTTTGTCATTGGTTTTGATCATACAATTACAAGTCAAAATGCTCATCCTCAGATAAACTCTGGTAAATAAAGGAACTTTACACGAACGTGAAGTAAAGTGTGTCAAAAAGACGAATACATTCTTAGAGGATTCTGCATTAGTAGATGTGTTGGGGCTGAGCTCACCTCTTTTTTCTGAGGATGGAGTGTGTTTTTTGTAGTGGGATCAGGGAAAGTTGTCTGAGGATCCTAGATGTTGCTGCAGTTAAAAAAAAAAATTAAAAAACAGGAATATTTTTTTCCTTAGAATGTGCTGCAGTATCCAGAGCCATCCAATCATCTCATTTCATAAGCACGACACGCACTTCAACTAAAAAGCTAAATGAATAAATAAACAAAACAAGCACAGATTAAATCATTTCTAATTGAGTTTCCAAGGTTAGCAAAAACACACTGCGCAGAGGAACAGCTCAGCACTAATCTGACTAATTATGCCAGCGTTTAGTATGAGGGGGCTGCAGAACAGGAAGGTCCTCCCAAGAAGACACCCTGGTAGCCTGTGGTTTCCTTTCTCTCTAGAAACTTCTGCAGCAGGGTGGGTGCCAGGCTCTGTGGGTGCTCTGCAGAAACCCAGAGCTGCCCGTTTCACCAGCTGAAGCAGCCCTAGCACAGTGGGCTGCACAACCCTGGAGAAAAAGAGCAGCTGGTGTGTTGCTAGCCATCAGCCAACACCTCTGGTCTGCGATGGCTGCCAAGCCCATGGCCAACTGGAAAGTCATTAAGAAAACACACTTTGAGAGTTTCCAGGAAACAAGGTCACCACCTCTTCACAGGTTATGACATTTCTTCTTACCCAGCAGGCAGCTATTTTGTCTTAACAGCTAATTTCTGTCTTTTCTATTCCCTCTAGTGCTCTCCATCATGTTGAATACTGCCCTCTTCTCCAGCTGGAGGCAAGTTTTGGAGTCCCCGCTAAAAAAGAGAGGGATTTGGATGCAGAATTCACCAAAATCAGGAGTTTCACACAAAGGGGCTTCTACCACAGCTAACGCTTTTAATGTAGTTAATGCTCTGTGTTTCACAGATCTTCCTCGACACATCTTTGAGGTCAGGTATGCTTATTTTTCATTCTGCTCTGTTACAGACTGCACACTTATTTCACTTCTTCCAAAGATTTCTGGGCTTTTAATTTGGTATTTGTAGCAAAGACAGAAAAAATTACTTTGGGGTTGACTAGAAAACTTAATTTTTTAAAATACCAGTTCACAAATACGCTCTAAACTAAACAAAACTTCATTATTTTGGAGGGTGGTTCATTTCCTTGTGAGTTTTAATAAAAGTAAAAACAGTTTGGAATGAAATGAGAATATTAGGCAAAGCATTGTGCTTACACCACAGTCAGCTCACGGCATCTTAGCAGTGTAAACAGAAATGAATTTTGCTATCCATAGAAGAGGATTGGGGTCTTCCTACCACAGGAGTGAGGGAGAGGAAGGACAGACCTGTGATGAAGACCTGAGAGGACAGTTCAGGACTTGCTACTGCCAGAGGAATAGGAGAGAATAATGTCCTGAAATAGCTCATTCCCTTTCCTAACCAACCATTCTGATACAGTTTTCAGTCTGGCTTTGACAAAGTGAGAAGCAAGTGCATGGATGTCTGCTGGCTGTGTAGCTCTCATAGTCCGTGCTGCTTATCATGGATCTAGAATCGTAGAATCGTTTAAGTTGGAAAAGAACTTCAACATCACCAAGTCCAACCATCAGCCTGACTTACTGAATCCCATCACTAAACCATGTTCCTAAGTGCCATGTCCACACATATCTTAAATACATCCAGGGATGGGGACTACCATTTCCCTGGGCAGCCTCTTGCAAAGCTTGACCACCCTGTTCATGAAGAAATTCTTCCTAAGATCCAAGCTAGACTTCCCCTGGCACAACTTGAGACCTAAGTACATATCCAGCTTTCAGTTGGGGTACAGGAAGCCTGTGTTCAGGCTTAAACTTTATTTAACTCCAGTTACTGGAGCTGGGACTGGAAGTCACAGAGGAGTGCCTTGAACAGCACTGTTGCTCATGCTCTGGCCCAAAGAACATCTGAACTGTAAGAAGGACTTGTGTGGGAAGGGCTGTGAGAAAAGTCTTGTTGCCTTGGTCTTTGGCATTAAACCTGGATGTTATTCTTCATTCCCAAAGCATGGCATTATTCTTGATTCTCACAAAAAATCCAATTTTTTCATTCTGCTTTTCCCCTCATTCACCACACAACTGAGATTTATATTGAATATATTGATATGCTTTTATGTCATCTGTTCCCACCCTTATTGAAGCATTTCCCTACAGCAGATGCATAAATTTGAACTGGACCTTCAAAAGACAGAAGAAAGTGGTTTTCTTTTGTCTTCTGAATAAAATTATGATTTCTTTTCCTAGTTTTTAAAGTTCTGTATGTTTTTATGGAGCTCTGCCAATCTGATCCATCTATTCAGTGTCTATTTCTGCAACCTTAGGACTTACACACACGACTGGGCATAAGTTACTGCACATGAGTCAAGCCATGGCAACTGCCCTGTGTTCAGGCTTAGCCCACAGCAAATGCAATGGAATGTGAGTTATCTTAAACCTCTTTCATGATGGGCTTATCTTTCCTCTGTACTTTCCTGGGATGCTGCTGGGTATCATTATTTCTGTTGCAGTGATTTCTCTATTTCTCTATACCCCCCATCCTGTTAGTAAATAAATCACCTCCTGCTATACAGTTAAACTTTAAAATCTTTCCTTTTTTATTTTGTTTTAATTGACAGCCTCTGCAGATACCTTACCATCCTTTTATGTGGATGTCTGTTGTAAACATTATAGTCTGGTTAGAAGAAGCTTTTCAGTGCAGGAAAAAGAAAGAAGAGTGAATGCCAACCAGTCTGTACATAGAGGCAGAGGATCCCTTTCTAAATGAGCACCAGCTGTATAACAGACCTCTCATCTTACCTGAATGCTGATGTGTCAGACTGCAAAGGTTTGATAAAAATGATCGACGAAGAGGGGCGTACAATGGGGGCACCCAAGAGCAGGAGGTCACCTGATAGATGTGAGACCAAGACTCCTGCTGCTTTGGGGTGGCCTCGATGTAGCCCTTCTTTGGTTATGGGGTGGCTGTTAGAGGCACAGTCAGGGCCACAGGCTGCGAGTCAGGTGCATTTGTATTGCAAATGTTAGAGGTGCAGGCTCCGCAGGGAGGAATAGGTTAATGTAATGCAAAAAGGGTCTGGAAAACAGCAAGTCTAATTATTACAGTTGTGCAACTGAAGTAAAGAGAGGAGTATGACTATGAAGGGCTCGGATACCAGATGAATGAGCAGAATGTCTGTAGTCCATCCAGGTACTAAGAATGGCCTACAAAAGATACATGTAGTATCACATTTGTAGATTGGGACAAGTCCAGCTACAGCATGGAAAGATAATGGCCTGTCCTGTGTACCCACCTATTGCTAAGACCCGGAGCTTGTGTGCAACCTTACACAAGCTTAAGTGTGTTAAGTATTTTACCATTTAGAAAGCACACCATAAGGGAAAATACCCAGTAATGTGACACAAGGCATAAGGAAATAAATAGATGTATACAAAAGGGAATTTCAGCTTAAGGGTTATGGGATTCAGGTAGCTGGACAGCAGGCCACTGCCTGATTGACAGTAAACCATTGCTGTTTGTTATCCTGTCTTAATAAGGTAAGCCCAGTGATAAATCTGGTGTCAAGTTGAGCTCTGTGGCAGAGCAAGGCTGTGAGTGAATTTGGTTCCTGGGAAAAAATAGGATTTGAAATCAATTTAGGAGCATCCAATTGTGGCTCAGCAGCTGCACCCTGGAGAGCCAGGCGCGGGCGGGAGGCGTGCCTTGGGGGAGCAGCCAGTGCAGAGGGCTGTGGGAGGAAATCAGGCGAGAAAGCATTGTTCTCATGGCATGAAACACGACAGGTCTGAAACAAATCACCTGGAGTGTTTTAAACCAATGTCTTCTCATCCATGTTTTTAGCCTATGGGGCCTTGGCTTATCCTGCTAACACACAGAGATGGAGCTAAAGCAATTCCAACATCCAGGCCCTCTCTACAATCCCAACTCAACCTTCTTTCCAAAAATGAGCTATATATGGAAGAAACGTGGATCAGATTTTTGCATCTCAGGGTCTTCCCTGCCGTTTACTCTAGTTATATTCTTCCCTCACTGTTTGTGTAACGAAATGCAGCAGTTGTTTAGTAGCCTACTGTGAAATGAAGAATGAGACCACCTGTCAACGGCTGGTGGAGCTGGTTGCAGCAAAATCCTCCTGCCAAGTCACCAGGAGGCTGCCACATGTTCAGAAGAGGTTAGTGCAATCATGGGACACCAAAAATCTGCCCTGAATCTGCAGTCAGGTGATTACTTTCTGTAAGTGTTTTTATTTCTTTGACAGATTGTTCATTGCAGCACTGGGTCTGTGAACAGTTGGCCTGCTTGACTGCTTTGTTACTTTAACATTAATGAAATAGTATAAACACATTATAATCAAGGAATTTGCACAGATTAAATGGAAGTAATCAAACACTGCCTTAGACCCATGAGCGGATCTTTATATTCAGAGACAGTTGCCAAAATTGTGACTATTTTCATCATACTCTCCTACACAGAGAAATAAAATCTGTGCTTTACATGTAAAATTTCCATGAATGTAAATGCACATGTAAAAAGGAAAATGATTTGGTTTGACATAAATGTGGTTGTCATTACTGTAGCAGAGTATACACACACACAAACACAAGAGGATGCTGGTAAAAGAAAAAAAAATCCTCATTTTCTACTTCAGTCTCTCAACATGGCTCAAGCTGACAAAAGGATTAACAATCTAGTCACATCACAGAGGTTAGATGTCACAAATGGACACAGCTCCTATTGCAATTACCGTAGAAATAAGAATAAAGGCAAAGAGACGAAGAGATCATTTTGATAGTGTTGTTCATAGCTCTTTATTCATTGAACCACTAGAAGTCTAAGCACACCAATTCATTGTTCAATCCCTTGGCCAAATTTCATCTGCTTGAAGTAGCCAAGTCTGGCTGAACTGAAGTGCAAAGCCCCGTGCGGTATGTGCTATAGATCCCATCTGTGCTGATTCACAGAGGCATATTACAGCTTGCAGCTGCGATGTGGTAACTCTTCAGCTCATACTGCAGCAGCACATAGATCCTCAAGGTTTGTTTCCCCCGAGGTCCCTGATTCACTCTGCAGTGTATCAGTCAAGACAGAAGGCTGCACACAAGCTTCCATTGAAAAAAAAAAAAAATTAAAAAAATTGCATGCAAGACCTTGATATGATTGAGGATTGAGAAGATAGCCTAGTAAATATGATTAGACAGCACCACGTCCTCGACAGCCTGCATCAGCAGGTTTTGATGTCCATGTAGTGGACTGGGGCATTAACTTTGGACAGCATTTCCACTAAGCAAAACTTTACGCTAATCAAGGAATCACAATTGTGTGATCAAATTGCAAGCACAATTTTTACAACAAGGTGTGCAAATCAGGCAGTTTAATCCACCAACAGCTACATGAGCAGAGGGCAGATAATACACTGAGACTGAGGTGCTTTGCATCATTGTTCCCTGCTGCTGCCCACTTTACCTCTAGATTTTGTACCACATAACCTATATCAGCAAATACAGTTAAGCCAATACATGCTAACCATCATCTGGATAAAATAAGGCAGATCTAATCCCCTGAATTTAGAATTTCTTCCCAACCAGTGTTCATTTGCACCAAGGCCTCTGTCATAATCCAGTATAATCCTCACCAATTTGTATGACCCCATGAGTGCTGGAGTCTTACATCTCCCACACTCTTTGTGACTGCACCCTGCTCATTACACTACAAATCGTCGGCTACACCCTGTTCCTTGAAGCAACAGGAAGCGTTAAGCTCTGGCATTCCTCCCAGGCCTTAAACAAACACGTACCTGGGAACACGGTTTTATGAACATATTCCAACTATGAGTAACGTTTGTATAACTACACGCGTGATAAATCATCGGGGTATTCTAGTTTTGTCACCGTAACTTCAGGACACAAAGTGTTCATGCTGTGCAACTGTGGCACTGGAGCAGCCACATCTGGGACACTGCTCTGATACCTATGCTGTGATTGCAGCTGGAGCTTGCTTTGAGATTGAACTTCCTCTGGAACTAGATGAAGTTGGACCTAAGTGTGAGATCTGTCTTCAAAGATCAAGTTTCCACTGCCATCTTAGTGTAAAATTTCCTTCAGGCCTGCTCCGGTGAGGCCTTGCAGTGGCCCTCAAGAGGAGGCCTGTTCCTATCAGCAGTGTGCTGAATGCCCTTTGCTGAGACATAAACCAAAGTAGCCTGCGTTGGGACATTCACTCAAAACAGGGTTCAATACAGTTACAAGAAGCTCTTTTTTTTCAGAGACTGAGGGAAAAACCATCTTGTGTGTGTGTGTTTCCACTTTTGCAGCTGATTGCATTGGGTGATATATGCGGTTGGTCACATCACAATGAATTACCTACAGGAACATTTCATGATGATAAGGTTCACGGTTCACTGGAGACATAAAAGACTTTCTTTGTTTAAGTGCCCAGAAAGAAGTTGCTCTTTGGCATTTTTATTTTTCTTTGAATAAATCATGTGAAACTAGAGACTTGTCCCCCACCTCGTGTGTGACATTTTAAAAAACTGGGATAAACAGGAGAGGATTAATGATTATGTAAGCACTGCATTTCACAAAGGGCAGGATCCCAACCACCCTCACTTTTGTTAGGTGGCAGATCTCAGCCTGCAGAAATTCTGGATGAAATTACTTCTCACAAAGTCCAGCGTCAGGGGAGGGATGGGCCAGGAGCTGGCCACCTCTGATGGTGTAGCTGCTCCTAAATCCAAATTTTCTGAGGACCATGTTTTCCTTAGTTATAGCTAACTTTAATGATCAGTCAATAATGTGATACCAGAGAAGGACTGGTGATTGCAGAGCCCTCCAATCATACTGAGGAACACAGAATCAAATTGATCAAAAATAAAAAATAAATAAATAAAAAAAAAAAATTAAGGATGACTTTAAAGGATTTGCTAGTGGTAACCCCAAGCATTAAGATAATCTAAAAGAGTTACAAATATCTGTCAGCTACGTAGAAGAACTAATTATACTAATTTCATGGGTGTAGTTGGAAAGAGCCATTGGAGGCCATCTGGTCCAGCCTGACTGCTCAGGAAGGGACATGTAGAGCAGTCTGCCCAGGACCACATGGGGACATCTTTTGAGTATCTGTGAGCATCAGGACCCCACAACCTCTCTGGGCAACCTGTTCCACTGCTCAATGATCTACACACTAAAGAAGCATTTCCTCATGTTCAGGTAGGAACTCCCATGTTTCGGTCTGTGCCGTTTGCCTCGTCTTATCGCTGAGCATCACTGAAAAGAGCCTGTCTCCTTCTTCTTTCCATCTTCCCTTCAGATATTTATACACACTGATGAGATTACCCCGAGTCTTCTCCAGCCTGAGTAGTCCCAGCTCTTTCATCCTTTATTCATATGCTCAGTCAACTTTGTGGCCTTTCACTGGACTCTCTCCAGTACATCCATGTCTCTCTGTACTGGGCAGCCCAGAACTGGGCACAGTGCTCCAGGTGTGGCCTCACTAGTGCAGAGCAGACGGGGAGGATCACCTCCCTTGACCTGCTGGCAGCACTCTCACTAATGCCACAAGGGTTCATGTTCAACTTGGTGTCCACCAGGACCCTCTATAAGTAATCCTGTTTCCACAGCTTACTAGTAACATGAATCCACTTTAAAAATAATATTAAAAATACATTTTCCTTACTATTTGCTTTACATATATTATTATAGAGATATTTTGACTGCACAACCATTTCTAAACATTGCTGCACATACTGCTTCTGTCTAAGGGAGCTGAAAAATGGCATTAATTCTCTTGTGCCACAGGGTGGCGATCTCTTAAAAATTATGAAGGCTCGAAGTATCTTACTTGAGCTTTTAATTTCTGTGTTAAGTAAAGGAAAACTCAGAAATAAGACTTTAATACTTCTGATAATACTTCTTGCTAAATTGAAAACAATAGCATAATTTTATAATATCAGCTGTGTTAGAGGATAGTTGTGCTGCACAGTTCATTCTGATTGCTCAGAAGAAGCAAAAGGCTTTCTGCATATCCAGATGTAACTTGCAGTCTTGGAGAAATGTTTAGGTGTAAATCCTCTCTGACTGACATCCATTTGGAAGTGAATCATAGCTGCTTTTTGATCACTGGGTGTGATTTTGTTGACCCGGACACATTTATACACAAGCAAAACTTTCCTACATGCACCCTGGAGGGACTTTGTCATGTCAGCAAGTCCCAATGGTGTATATATTTATTATAAGGATTAAGGAAGATGTAGACACACCTAAATTAAATCAAGCTTTCTAGGTGCACAACTTCACACTAGCTAATCTGTCTTTGAATTTGTCTTCCCTTTTATAGAGTTTTGCAAATTTTATTAAAATGAAAGCAAACTGTGACTGTCTTCTCACAAAACGGTGCTGCTTCATAAAGCCAAAGCCTTTATCATTTTGGCCATACTTTCAGTACGTATAATGCTGCTGTACCTGTTATTTACCCTCCCCCTCTACATTCAACTGTCACAGTGGAGTATCCAATTAAAAAAAAAGTTTCCTCACATTCTTTGATTATTGCCCAGGTTAGGAGGCCACCAGGAAGGCTTTGCCTTCTGTGATGGCATATCAAGTGCAGCTCTGCAGATGCACTCATTCCTTTATCATGTCCTCAACTATGAAAGTGGAGGAGGCAAGGTGAGCAACGAGGGAGACAAAAATAGAAGAACTGTTTAGAGAAACACAGTAATTAGGAGTTTCGATATAGAGAGTGTATGCATTGTCCACAGACATAATTTCTAAATAGGTTTATCCTGGAGCCTTAAAATGCCACTGTCAGCACAGAAGCACTGCTGAACACTCCAAGTTCTTTTAACTAACTGGACTAACAGGAGTTTCAATTAAGAATTAGATATAGGTTAGGTACAAAATTAGCAGCCAGCCTTGCATCTATGGGCAAGAAGCCTGCCATATATAAGAAGGCTTACAAAAGTGATACCTCAAGGATGTATGCATTATTGTACAGCATCTATTTGAAGAGGTTTTTGAAGTTTAAGGATAATTCTGATGAATATTAAAATAGAGTTGAAGAATACTTTTATAGCTACACTTCTGTTAAAGCTTTTAAAGCCACTTCAAATTCCCTGCAATAACCAGCTCCACATTCGGCCTGGTTGGAAGTCCTGTGGGCAAAATTATTTTTAATATGACATGACCACTAGATTTTCCTAACCCAATCAGGGGCCACAAGATGTGCCCATTTCCTTCCGAGGAGAACTAAATATAGAGATATGGTTTTCAGTGAATATAATAAATAGGTTGAGCCTGGACTCTGACAAGTGCAAACAAAAGCACATGAGCAAAGGTTGGCACCACACCCAGCTACACTTGGCGCTTTTATTTTCTCTAAGTCAGCTTAGTTACAGCTGAACAGCTTGTGATATGCCTTTCTGCAGGCACAGGATGTGCTGAATAGGTTAACAGAACCAAGTGGACAAGGGTCTTTGGATCTCCACAATCTTTCTTCTGTTGCTTATCTTAATGAGATAAGAAAACAAGTGTCATATTTTTTTTGGATTTTATGCAATGCTGTTCATAGCATGAAACAATAAAAGCATTATTGTGGAAGGGGAGAAAAATCCCCTAGCACATCTACAAGACCTGCAGCTCTCCTACTGTTTCCAAAACGTTTGTCCTTATGCACCACATTATTACAGGAGTAGTCACTCCTGCCACATCTCAGACTTTCTTCTTCCTTGCTGGCTTTTGGGTTTCAGCAGGAAACTTAACCCTCTAGATTCTGTGGAAATGCATAGTCACCTTTCTGAGCAATCGTTTGGCTTGCATCCAAGGCATCCTTGCCTTTGCTTCATAAAACAGAAAGGAATTATGACCACAATAAAGTGTTCAGCTTACTAATTGCTATTTAATTGCCGCTCAGCATTTCCAATGCATTAACCAGCAATGGCAGCGTTACATAAACACTTGACAGCATGATCTGAATCTTTAGGACACAGGAAAAAGGCCCCGTGAGCATGCATGTGTGCATGCAGGTCCACGTGCGTGTCTGGAGGCAAGACAAGAAAAGGTTTCTCTTCCCCACTCTGCACATGTCATGAAACATGTGGATGTCCCCACAGGAGGAATAGCCACTGATTCTCCCCTACAGACTTGATATTCCCGGAGGACATATATATGTTCTGATACCAGCTGTACAGGAGCTCTCTGACAATGGCCTTCACTTTTCAAATGAAACTCCTGTGTTTTTTTTTTGGCTTTCCCACACAGAAACACACCTCTCAAAATGCTTTGCTTCATTAGACATGCAGTCTGAGAACAAAGGCTGGAAAAAAAAAAAAAAAAGAAAACAACAACAAAAGCAGAGAAGAATCATTGAAAATTGCTCAATTTTCCTTGCTTGGAGAGGGTGCAAACCCTTGCTGGGCACCCAGCCCCTTTGTCCCCCTCCCCTTTCAGCGTCCCCTTGATGCTGTGAGCAGTGCACACAGACAGAGCTGGGGGATATGGTTGGGACTGGGACCACGAGGCACCCTCCAGCGTGCAACCAAACCTAAGACACCATCAGGCAGGTGCAATGACTCCCCACAAACAGCACTGTGGTGGTTACAGTGAGCTGAGACTTGGTTTCTATGTTTCATAGCAAGGCAAATCCTAAAAGCATCCTCAGCTTTGTGCCCATGGAGCATGGCCTGCATTCTCCACACACCCTGCTCCATGTCTGCTCAGTGACTCTGGGTTTGACTGCTGCAGTGGTACTTATCCCCCTTATCACTCAGTCTCTGAGCTTAAATGGACTGCATGTAGACATTGTGCTTCCTCAGCAGAGTTCATTCTCCGTAAGGAAGGAGCCCATATTTCTGCTGACATTGGCAGGTTAATAGATGATTCACACAATGTGAATCTTGTTTTATTGTCCTCTGCAGGCTCAAATAAAAGAAAGAACACCGATCCAGAAATCTCATCAGCATTGTCCCAAAGCAGCTGTAGAGATGCCTGCCCTGTGAGCTCTGTGCCCATGCCAGTATTCCTCACCACTCCTCCATCACCATATTCCGGCTCAAGGAGTGAGACACCAGCACGAGGACACCACAAAGATCTCAAGGAGAGCACACACTCTGAAAGCACATCACATCAGCAGATGTCTCAGTGGGATGTGGGCAAGATTTTCTTTATGATAGCACTAAGGACTGTGCACATTCAAATCCATTTTCTGCCACAAGCTTCCCATCTGATCTCAGTCAAATCACTTAATCTGCAAAATAGGGCATAAAGTAATTTTGTCTAGAAAGCCTTTGGGGCAGAGACTTTCATTTTAAGACATAGCTGTGTGGTATTGACTACAAAGAACTGTGGATGTTGTTTACAGTCTCCTGACATGCTTGTAACATATAATGAAATAATAATGCAATAGTCATGGGAAATCTTCTTAGTAACCCATGGATTACCTGGTTTGAAGGATTACTTCAGTTATCAAATCTGACTCCATGAATTAGGAGGTTTCCATGAACAAATTCTTGCTTGAACTACAGCCTCTTTTCTACAAGTAATTCTATTACTAGTTCAAAATTGCAATGAGTTTATAAAAATTACATCTTATTTATAATCCGAGTTTGCTGCCATCCTGTCCCAGATCTTGTTACATCTTTGTCTGCTAGATCAAGGAGCATGAGATCAAAGTTTTGTCATGCTGTGGCTCCTTTGTTAAGCTAAATAGATTGAACTCCTCTTGTCTTACACTATGAAGTATATTTTCCAGTCCTTTAATCATTCTTGTATGATCTTGTATGATCATTCTTCTCTCTAATCATTCCCAGATAAATGAACTAGATGTTATACTTAAATATTATTAGAAATGGCTACACCAGTGGAAAGATGGAGGTAATATGCCTTCTCCACTTATTCTCACACATCAAGGTTTATATTAAATCGGCCACTGCAAGCTCACAAAGAGGGCTTGCCCTTCATCCTTGGTTGCCCTACGGTCTCTCTCAAAGAGTTTGTTTTCATTTGTACACATCGCTTGATGTGATCAGAAGATCCTGACTGGTCTCTATCCATGACCTGTTTTCCTTATTTTGTACCCACTACCTCCAATCTTAGAGTCAGCTGAGGATTTCAGTGATCATTAAGACTGGCAATTACTGTTTCTCCATGTCACTGATAAAAAAATGTTACACTACATGAAAATAAGAGCCAATTCATGTGAGACTTCCTGGCAATATGAGCACTCTTATTTCCCACTGACAATGATAATCTGGGCCTGTCAAGTTGTAGCTATTGAAAATGTAACATTATTATACATTATTATTTTGCATTCTTTTGATTCTTCATCAGAAACCAACTCTTTCATTGAGGCAGAGGTGTAGGGTGTAGCTCAGCAAAGGACAGGGTTCAAATCCTTCTGTGTAGCAGGAAGCTTGGACCACCTCCCCATCAGCAACAGTGAGGGCAGCCAGGCGAGGGCTCTTGTTGAGGTTTGCTCCCAATGGATTGCCCATCTGTACCTAGATCTCCTTGCTCTTCTCAGAGGGGTGGGCATTTCTGCAGTCTCCCTTGACAGTTTTGGCTTGTTTCTGGGCTCTCATGAATGCTGCAAACAGCTACTCTCCCTCATATTTTGAAGTCTTCTTTGAAGGCGCTGGTATTTCAGTATTTGGACAGAACACAGATTTGCCCAGGCAATTTTCAACCTGTTCTCCTTTTCCCACAAAAAAGTGAGGAGTCTGTGAAACCTGTTTGCAAGTACACAGTGAGAGCCTCTCACCGTCGCTCTGTCGGGAGACTCAACCATACCAGGTGAAGAGATGAACTTCCCGCAGAACCAAACAGGTGGCCAGCAAACACCAGTTCTTGCTCCGTGCTCTAAAACTTCTCATCCAAAGCCTTTCGATGCTATTTAATCGTTGAATTTTTTATCACTAATCCCCGATCTGAGTTGGCAGACTTACTGCTGTGAGGCTGCGCTCACTGCTGACAGATGTGAGTGTGGATATTTGCTCTGTCTGCTTGGGTTCGTGCAGCCCCAGGGTAGGCACCGTGTTCCTGCTGTGTCAAGGAAACAGCCAGGGACTGCTGCAAGGGGCCGAGCTGTGGCATTCTCTCATGTTGGTTCACCCTACTTTTATGGTTTTCCAGCTGCAGACCAAGCTACCTGAATAGCAATTCTGCTTGGTTGAGAAATGATTGGCTTCAGCTCGGGCTGAAAAAGGTAAATGTTTGTGGGTATAACATGAGAGGTGCTGGAAAAGTAAAGCACATGCACGGGGGTGAAATTTAGAATCCTCCTCCTCCAGTTTGCTCTGGACCCTGGAAAACCTGCACTGACCAGCTCTTATGGAGCATTTGTTTACTGCCTTTTTATCAGAGCAGGCTCTTCCTTTTACCATGCACTGTGCAGAAATAATCTACAGCTTCAGCTTCCCCCGAGCCAGGTGGCTGCTCGCCTGAGTCATTCTGGAAGGGGCCAGGGTTTGGCATATAAAGACCCTTGCAAATCTTAGTGCTGAGAAAGAGCCAAGGTCATCCCTAGTAAGAGGCTTTTCTCTGTATTACCGTACCTCCCCACAGTACATGACAGATACTGCAAAGGTGTTTATGGTCTTTGCTGATACCAAAATTATCACGGGTCCGTACGGGGCCTTTAATCATTCAGCATGTTTACCAGGACCAAGCAAATGTTTTCAGCAAGGATCAGTTTATTATAAATTTATTTCCACAGCTCCTTCTGTGCTGCCTTCTGGCCACCAGAGACAGCCAACCATTATTTCTCCCATGCTTTCTGAGCTTCTGCTCATGCATATGAAGCATCTCCCATAGATTCTCTTTGCTTATTCTCCCTCATTCTTAATGCCTGAAGGATTCAAACCTGAATGTGTGCTCCAATTGCAATCTCATCAATGCAGAACAGATTTGAAGCAGTGCTTCCCAAGCCATGCTACAGCTGATTCAACACATTTTCTGCAAAATGACAATGGCATTTTTGATATGTAAAAAATGAGCTGCAGTGTTTGGGGGACTCCAACTATCAACATGGCATTCCTGGTTGCAGGGGTCAAAATTCAGCTTCAGGAAGAAAAGGACTCAAAGGACTGGACACATAAGACATAACAATTAATTTTTGACTTTTTTATTATTATTACTTTTAATTTTGTTGTTCTGCTTTGAAAGAGAATTCCTGCTGTTTCTGCAATATACTGGAGAACAGTACATCAGATGCATTGTCAGTAAAATTATAGGGATCTTATGCTCATTAAGGATATAGACTCTTTGGTAAATTGCTGTCATTTTTCACTTTCATTGAGTTACTTCTGTGATGCAGTTTATTCAGACTGCAGCAGTTCTTGCTGTCCTAGTTGTTCTGCTGCTGCAGCCTGGCATTTGTATGCAGCACCTGCACTACTTTCCTGGTAAGCTCCATAGTAAAGTGAAATTCTTCCCAACAGCAATATTTCCATAGTTCTGGATGGCGATTTTCCTCCAAACCAGCAACTGTCCTGCTGCCTGTGTTCCTTCACCTCCTTAAGATCAACAGGCTGCTTAGGAGATCTGGAGGGGTTAGGGAACTAGAAAGGAAATTTCAGGAATGGCAAGGGAAATTTCACACCCTCTTTCCCTCTCAAAAGCAGCAGAAATTGTGTGTCTAAAACCTATACGATTTTTCAAAAAACTGTAGAAGAATTTTGTAAAGCTCAGTCATGAGCAATAGAAGCACTATTTGGCCTCTGAAATAAGTGAAAGGTTTTAACCTAAGTGGTCACTTGTTACTTGCAGAAGGTTTTTAATCCTAAAGGGTGCTGTTTGTAACTCCCTGAAAAGACTGTGATTCATTTCTGAACATTCTGGCTACTCGCACGAGTAATTCCACAATTCATTTTATGGAGAACATAAAGCAGTCACACAGTGAAAGGGGAAGGATTTTAAAGAGAGATGAGTTCACATTTTGTTCTGTCTCCAAGAGAGCTTTTTTTTTTTTTTTTTTTTCTGTTGCTTTTCTTCATTTAAATGTTTTTCATTTAAAATACAAGCTATTGAAACATATCTTGCTGCTCTGTGGAAAATAAACCCCACACAGTTCCAAGACATTTAAACAGACGTACAGACACGGGCTGGTCACTCGCCAATGCAAGAAGCTCCTTCTGGAGAGGAGCAGCAAAAGAGAGAAAAAGCAAGTTACAACAGGAGCTAGAGAATGCTAATTTTAGTCAGTGTAAATAGCAATAATTGGCAGGATGTGTTTCCCAGATGTGTTTAGATCTACTGGAAATCCACAACTAAGACTGTATGTGCAAAAAACAAGGTGCACTTTGATCTTGTGTGGCCCATAGTAGCACATGGGCATCACCGTGTAGCTGGGACAAGAAATGACTCAGAGAGGGAAGGATATGGTGCCTATACCTACCCTGAAAAGGACTGTCATTCTTTTTATTTTTTTCTTTTTATTTTTTTCTTTTACCATCTGGTGATTCATGATTTGGGCACTCAGGTTGAAAACTATTTTAAAGGGACTGAATTTTCATGGAGCAGCTCAGCTATTCCTGAAAGCCAGAACTGACAGGAGAGAGGCAGGATTTAGTATTTCTGCCTGCTCTGCCAGTTCTCTGCCTCTCAACGTTAAGTTCAGGATTATTTTCTACTGCCTTTTAATTTCCCTTGGAAATATCCCATCCATTTACTGTGAAGCTGTGTTTCCTACCTACCCTGCAAAACTCAGCAGACCACAGGTGACGCTCTGAGTCTGCACAGGACCAGCTTTATCTCTGTGTTCTCCTCCAGCTCTCCCTCTTCACTCACCCTCCTTTTACACTCAGTATTTACATTATGAAGCCATTTTGTAGGGGCACGGCCTGCTTCTGCGGAAAGTTTGGTCACATGGCATTCTTTCTTTCTTTCTTTCTTTCTTTCTTTCCTTTTTTTTTTTTTTTTTTTTTTTGAAAGTGGAGTGCTTCATTGTCTCCAACCCCAAAGCCTGCCTGCTAAACCTGCTCCAGTTTTTGACACTGCAGGTGAACCAAAACATGCATTTTCAGTAGCTTGTAGCAAAGTGGCAGCAGCAGCAGCCACGGTCTTTGCTCCACGGTAATTGGCAGCTTCCAGCTTCCCAAACATACCGTCCTCTCCCTACCCTTTCAAGAAGTTGGTCAATGAATAATGGCTTTGCTATGGCAGGTGTGTGAATTTAATCCCCAGGGAATATTCTGCTTAAAGGAACAATTTCAAAACTAGCTCTTACGATTTCAGGTGGTGGCACTGCCGTGAGTCACAAACTGATTGGAAATTCAGTTGCAGAAGTGGAGCTTGGAAACAGGGACAGGGCTTTAAAGAGGAAAGTTCAGCTGGACTCAGCCATGGCTACAGAACTGTCTATTTTCCTACAAAATGAAGTACTTTCTACCTGGCAGTCAGATATTCATTCCATTAGTAAATACTTGGTATTTTCTTAATTCACAGCACAACATGTTAAAATAATGTCAAAATTTATTGCAGCAGAGACATGGATGGTAGAGAAAGCCATATTCACAAAATCCACTTTTTCTTTGCCTTTTGCCAGGGAAAAGTTCTTTAACCATTTACATTTTCAGCAGTGAAGTCTCATTCTAAACAAAAGGTAGTACAGTGTTTGCTACTTTGTAGCTCTTGGCAAATTCATGTTTATAAAGCAGCACTTTGAGTTCTTCAGATAATGAATGGTATTACATGGATGGGAAAATGTGATTGATCTTTATTTAGTTTGGATTTCTCTATAATCATAGGGAAAAAAAACTTTTCTCAGGCCTCTTGAACACACAGGCTTAGAATATTAATTCATTTAGGTTTACAATATCTTGTAAACTCTTAGTTCTTTGAAGTCATGTTTTATTCTCAGAGATTCATCTAAGACTGTGAACTCTAATGTGTCTCAGCCCCACAGTTAAGTTTAAGCATATTTTATTTTTTAAGACGGTGCGTATTAATTTATTGTTAAACCAGACTGATGGGTAGCAAGACCTTGATCTCAAAGTAACCATTTGACTTTCATAGAGATATAACCTCTTAAACTATCACAAGTTCTGGCGCCAAGATTCTGCCGTGACCTGTGTTATGAAAATAATATAATCTGTGGCAATATAACTGTACTGAGTTACTACTGATAGTCTGATAGAGTGTAGATAACGAGCACATCATGTCATTATAGCTCCCCAGCAATATATTAGCAATAGTATTATAGACTGCTTGTATACTTTTCATGGGAATCCCATAAGATAGAGCATATCTTCCAACACTGTCTGATGCATGAACTTCATTTCTGTGTATTTGCCTGTCAAGCAATCAGATTTATGGTGCCCAGCAGGGAATCAGAGCAATCACACTGGATCTGAGCAAAGGTCCATCCAGGCCAGTAGCTGGCCTCTGGTGGCAGTCAGTAACAGGCATTTAGGAAGGGAGTGTAAGAATGAAGCAAGTGCACAGTCAAATATGTACCATTTTAAAATGTATACAGTGGTTGCTGCACATCAACTTAGAGTATTGGTTTGACCACAGTTGTATGGTCCAGTGGTGCCATAATCTGAGAAGCACAATAAAGCACTCCACAAGTCTGCTGATAATTGTCCGTTTTCCAGAAGTAGCAAGAAATCTAGATCTTTCTGCATATAAAAAGCTGGAAGACCTCACAGTTCGACCATGGTTGAGGTCAGCAGGAGCTACTGGTATACTCACTGAATATCAGATATCAATATTACAATCAAGAAACCTTTTCTGTCCTTAGCAGCTTTTCTCAGTGGAGAAATTAAACGTCCTTTCATGTACCCGACAAGGATCAGGATCATTTTTAGTGCACTATTACTTAACACCCCAATAAAGGATTTGTTAACAAGCTCTGAGTCATGCTCATAAGGCATATAACAATAAAACAGAGGATGAGTGCCAGCCCTGCCCGTGGTTCGTTACGGGGCTATTTTCCCTGGCTGTACCAAACCAGGCTGCTTGCCCATCCATGAGCATACAGCGTGCATAAGTATTTACACCCCAAACTGCTTTATAATGGATGCTACTTCTGAAGACATATTGTCATGTCTTTTTCTTTGTGGGAAGGTTACCCTGCTGTGTTTTTAAAGATCCCAGAGCATGGTATGTCCTACTCCTCAGCTCCTTCAGTTTCCACTCTCTGAACCTTTTAGCCCTGGCAGCACTTGTAGTTCAAACCCATCAGCAATAACGGCAAGTGCATGAAGAAGGAGCTCTGGGTGGGGGGAAAGGGAATTTTCCCTGCAGATTTCTGGCTCCCACCTTCAGGTGCCATTTCCCAAAGCAGACTGTCAAGCGGGTATTCACTGTGTGCAGCATGTCATCACTTTCTGCAGAGCTGGCAGCGTGCGTGAATACTGTGTGGGACACATTTCCCAGATTTTCTAAGCCAGCAAAATGCAGATCTACTTAGCAAATAAAAGTCAACTCCTCTCACATGTGAAGATGGGAAAGAGAAAAGCCTTATAGAAAATGCAGGATTTGGAGAGAATGAGAATGAAGTACCTTTCACCCCAGCCTGACAAGCTCCATAAAGCTGAACAGAGGACAGCAGCAACCACGTGATGGGAATGAAGTTATGAGGGAAGGCGACTGAGCAGAGATTAAAAACTGTTTTGGTGCCCACTGAGATTGCTCCGGGACCAAGACAAAACAAGGCTGATATATTGAACTGGAGAGAGGACTATGTGCTACTTCTTAACACTCTCACTCCTTCACTTTGGCAAGGTGAAATGTTCATTTTAATGCCTCAAGCACTCGGACATACTTTTGCAGAAGATCAGATTAACTCTGTCTCCCTGGAATCTAACAAAATCATAGACCTGGCTTACTCATGATTTAGTTATACACAGTACTCTTAAATTTAAGCTAAATTAACTTATTCCTACAATATGCTATTAGTTGTCGATAATATGTAGGAGATAACTGTAGAAAACTTGTGAAACCTTTGGACTTTGTCAGGCTGCCAGTGTCAAGAGGAAGGCCTGCAAACAGAAAAATTGAAAGCTACACTTCCGCTCCTAACGATTAAAACATTCTATCTAATGTAATTAAAAGTCTGATTAAAAACTCTTGGGATACCATCATTGTGCTTCCTTTCAAAGTACCAATATGTAGTTTCAGCATGTCCTTCCAAACCTTGAAGGGAAAGGGAAAGTCATAACTGATGTATCAAAGAGCAGAACCTTCAAGTGTTAAGGAAATCTTAAATCCTCTGAACAAGATCACTCATGGCAGGACTGGAATCAATAACGGTGGCTATTGTCAGTGGCCAACAAATACAGCTTGTAAAATGCCTGTTTTCAAACTGGTATTAGGATGAGAAAAAACTTCTGTGAGCAGTACATTGAGCCTGGGATTCGCAATTCATAGAAGTTAAAACCTCAGCAGCTCCTTGACCTCCTTGCTGTCAGTTGGTCGTGCAGCTATTGCAAATAGCTGCTGCTCTAGAGGAAGTTGTAGGTCCCCAAATCTTGGAAATACTCTCTCCTCTCTCCCTGTTTTTCTTCCTAAGAAGCTATTGTTCCATCTCAGAAAATTATCAATGTCAAGGAATTTTATATATACAAACAAAGAACTACAAAATGGTCAGCTTTCCACAGTCAGAGTTGTAGAGGTAATATTCCACTCTTCCCACAGATTAAACTTTTACTAAGACACACTAGATCATTTTAACATTACGCCTTAAGTGGTATAAAAATACTTCCACCAGTTGGTAAATTTAAAATCTGGAATCATTGAAAACAGTCCAGGAGTGGTAAAAGCTGTCACCTACTGCAAAAGAAAAGCCCCTGGAGCTGAAGGGGAATCTCCTTTAGGAAGGAGGCTGAGGATGCAAGCTCCTCCCAAAGGATGTGGGTGAAAAGCTGTGCACAGCAGCCCCTCCCATCAGCAGGTAGGCCATTTTCTATTGCTCTGTAATTGTGAATATTTTATTGTTTGAACATTGGACAGTTTAACTGCTATAAAACCAGTGTGTTATGTCACCCTGCATGCATGTAGAGATGGCTTTTTTTTTTTTTTGAGTATGGCAAGACATTTTAAAGATACCTTACGCTCTGCTACAGGCACAGGAGCTCCTGCCAAGCACTTGTTCACCCCTAGGCACAGAAAGCAATCCCTTCTGCTCCTGCAGCTCCCATGCAGAGGAATTCCAAAGCATTTGGCGAATATTTTCTGCGTAGAAATGAGAACATGACATGAAAAGTACAGCCACAGTTAGATAAGAGATAGCAAAAAGACAGCTCATTGTAGCAATTGCAAAAGGTGCCTCCTGGGTCTGAACTGCAGAGAAATCAGCACTGACGAATGCAGACAAATGGGTGACATTGGGCTTTTGTGTAAAGGGTCCTTGCTCTGGTGTGGATGAAATGCATGACTTTTGGCCTGCTAGAAAAGCCCAGATTCACTAAGGACCTTTGGTGTTTGGACTCCGTTCTGGGCTGTGGACTCCTCAAAGCTCAGCTCCTGAGCTCTGGTAGAAGTCTTGATTTTTACAGGGTCACACCAAATGTTCATTTAGGCTTGTATCCCTGTCAGTAACTGATAGCAAATTCTTCTTCTGGATTATTCTTCTGAACAGGACAGACACAGGACACTTCCTCTGTTAAGCTCTTCTGACAAGAGGTCAAAGCTTTTTGGACGAGAAATTCCCATCTGGAGGGTTGCATCTTTGTGTTAATAGCTCTTGATGGACTTTTCTCACTGGAATTTGCCTTATTGTTTTTGAGGCCCTTCAACAGCATCAATATACCTAGCCTGGGATATAAAGCACTTACCAAGGAAGGTGGCTACCTCAATCCAGTTTCCCTCATGCCTGAGCAGGCTCACCTTCAGGGCAGTTACCTGAGGGTGCAAATCTTCCCGGTCTGTTAGATGGGCAGGTTTCTCCAACTGCCTGATAAAGCAAAGCATCTTCATCCTCAGGCATATTTTTAATAGCCTCTGGACAGAGACACAGCAAAGATGAAGTGGTGAGGCACTGGAACAGGTTGCCCAGAGAAGCTGTGGATGCCCCATCCCTGGAGGTGTTCAAGGCCAGGTTGGATGGAGCTTTGGCCAACCTGATCTAGTGGGTGGCATCCCTGCCCATGGCAGGGGGTTGGAGTTGGATGGTCTTTAAGGTTTCTTCCAACCTGAGCCATTCTATGATTCTATGATCCCCCTCCATAAATTTAACTAGGTAATGTAGAAGCTTTATTTTACCACATTAAAATGCCTCTCCTTCAAGTTCTTACCTGAGTCCAGCCTTCAGTGAACCACACCCCTTCTCAAATCTGTTAAACCTGTCCAGATGATAACATTACTGCACAGCTCAAAGGCAGATGAAAGCAGCTGGGGGAGCCATCACAGCAAGAGACAGCAGCGATGCTGCTCCCACAAGCCAAAGCTCAAGTAGCTTTGATTTGGCAAAGAAGATTTATGAAGATGTGCTCCTCCAGCACCCCTGTGACATTAACTCCTCGGGTAGTAGCTTTTCTTTCCATTGTGCTGTTTGAGCAAGCCCTGTTTCTTCCTGAGGGCTCTAGGAGAGGTGTGACAGAATTAGTCTTCTCACGCTGAAGGCCACACGACCTGTACAGAGGCTCTCCAGCCAATGCTACAACCCCCAAGCAAGATGGGAAAGGTGACATTTTCAAAATGCTTCCTGCATGTAACAGTGCGTGTTGATTTGCACAGGTCCACGCCTAAATGCAAATCCTTCGCACATTCCTGTAGGTAACATCTTACACACTGATACCAAAGGCATGTACGGATGCCAAACATGTTCTGAAAACACCACGTTTGCTAGGGTACACTGGGCATTCATTGCGCAAAAGTGCCCAGTCTCGAGAAGTTCAATTCGTAGTTAATTCCCCCTAAATGGCTGACACTTCCTGATAGCGCTTCTAGAAATTGTTATGGAGCATGTAAATGTCAGAAAGAACCAGCAAAGCCATGGCAAGCGACCTTTTCCCCAGCCCTGGGAGCAAGCTGTGGGTATTTGGGTATTTGCAGTGACAGTTCAGACCTACAAGCGAGTTAAAATTGTTTTGCTCTTTTCTGCTCTGGATGGGCAGCTTTGGAAAGGTGTTGTATGACTGCTGCTTGACATGGGCATTTGTTGAAGCAAACTTTTTTTTTTTTTTTTTTTCAAAAGATCTTGAATAGCTCTTAATTAAATGGGTTTTGTATTGTGCTAGGTGAGGGTGTGCCCTATCCTGGCTGGCAAAGCTGAACAGGGAAAGGCCAAAGCAGTAACCGACACCGAAACACAGGGAGGGAGCAGGGGCTCTGCACACCTCAGGACTTAAAACCGTCCTCAACCTTTGGTCTTGTCCTCAGCACACACAAAAAGTGAGAAGGGAGATTTCAAAGGGATTTGTAAAGAAGCTGTTTAGAAGTAAAAGCTGATCTAGAGGATAAGAACAAAAGAACAATGGCCACGCCGAAATGTTATACTGGTCCGAACTGGAGCCATTTCACTGAGAGATTCTGTAAGGAATAATTTTGAGTCAAGACTGGAAAAGATCAAATAGCAGCTGGAAAGCACGAATATACTGGGGAGGAGGAGAGAAAGGAGCTATATTGCTTCGGCACAAACAGCTGAAAATATAAGTAAAAAGTGCTTTTGATATTACACAGCCCTTTTTTATCATTAACTCTGTTTGCCCATGTAAATAAAGCAGAAATTTACCTTTTAAAATTCTTATCTTTGTACAATTTCGATAGTTTTGTGTAACTACGCTCCTTTCTCTAAGAGGTTTCCCAGAAGTGTAGATCCACAGAGGTATCGAGACACCATTGAAGCAGATGGAATTGGACACCTCAATGCTTTTGTCAATATGACCTTTCGGCCACGCTGGAAATCTGCAGCTAGGTGAGGGAAGATACACCCTAACACAACTACACTGGTTTAAATACACGGCTTAGGTTATAGGGAAATTATTTTTCCCATTGTGTACTACTGGAATGTCGATGCCACAAATACAACTTTAATTCCTTGAAACTTCTGCCTGTCTCTTCAGTTCTGTTTAACATCCCAGGCATGGTTTACAATGCACAACTTCAGCAACTGTCCTCAAGGTAGCTGCTTTGTAATGACGTGTAAGTTTATTTAAGTGTTTATTTAAACTCCCACGTGTCTGGAGGTTCCTCTGAGGGATGCAAATCTTTAGCCCATTTGAACCTCTTGCTACCACTTAAGACAGCTTGGTTCTCTGAGGAAGTCTTCACAAGGTCTAATTTCTGGTCTCAGAGCAGATTCTTCATTCAGTTCACATGTTTAGTCACAAGCTTTACTTCAGCCCTATATCCTGAATTCCCTACCCTTAAAGAAGAAATGATGCATGCTTATTTTCAGGTATGTGAAAGGATCAGTTTTCAGCATTGAGCTCACATCTCCAGAACTCGCCTCAACTGCAAAGTATTGTTACTAACTTGAGGTTAGGTTTAGGCAGAGAAGGGTCACAAGAATATCTTCAGACTTTTTGTAAATGTTTTGCAGGGGACAAACACAGGCACATTTCTATTTCGGCATAATAAGAATAAAAAACAAAACAAAACAAAACAAAAAACAACTAGAGAGGTAATACATGGTAAGCAAGTCATTAGAAAGATAACTATGGTAAATTATTATAGCAGGAAAATAAAAACGTGAACTAAGGAAGAATAACTGTCCAAAAGAATAAAAGATTGTACTTCAAATGCTGCAACTGATCATTTAAAATCTGACCTCAGCTTTTCAGAGCTTATGCGATCTCAATCGTGGTCAATGTCTGTTATTCTAATGTGATTCCCCACTTTCTCACTGCTTTCCATTTCAGAATCAATTCAGCAGATGCTAATTAACACCTGTGATGGCTAATGTATTGCCTGGAGACATATTCATATATATCACTAGCCAGTTGAGAACTGAGCCAGGAACAAACCATAGCTTTCTGACCTTGCAGGAAGAATTTTAAAGAACCATCTTTAAAAGCTCAGTGTAATGTCTAGGTGTTGGCTTGTCTCTCCCTAAAAGAGAGTACCAGTGCAAAATGCTGTCCTAGTGTATTCTGTACTTGTGCTGATTTCGTAAATTCTACTTCTCTAGCTGCTTTAGGAGCAAGCAAGGACATTGCCATAGTGTTTGTATGCCAAGAAAAGAATCCCAAAAAAGAGAAACCAGAAAATATGGCTCCTGTAGGTTTTTCTCCTCCTCCTCCTCTTTGCAGCGGTCTGCAGCATTTTGAGGAAGCAATGTTGGAAAGATTCCCCTTCTACATTTATGCCATGTTGCCAGTCCTGAACCTAAGGATGCTAAACAGGCAAACCAAGACTGATTTTTGGAAACTTCTATCACTACAGATGCACATGCAGATAAATTCAACCAAGGATGTGCAGACTGTGTTTCTCAGTTAGCTGTGTTTCCAGAATCAATACCAAGGCTCAGTTCTGCTCTTGATCATAAAGCTGAGTGGGAAGGTGCCCAGAAGCACATACAGAAATGGATCTACTATATATTTTCTTTTTCCCTTGGCTGCTGAACTGCTGCCCACTCTTCTGTCACCAAGCAGCACTTGTGGGCTCAGTTTTGTTTATCTGTTTTAGAAGTTACAGGCTGAGTATGAAACAAAGACCTGGAAAGTAAAACGCACTGAAGCCAGCAGGGCAAAGAAAAAATGTAAGCCACTGAAGTACAAGGGTGCACAGTACCTCTAATTTTTCATTTCAACAGACAAACATAGGCGTGGTTCTCATTCACAGTAACACAGAAGATCATGCATTTAACCTCCTTAGTGTAGAAGGATAATAACATCAATAGCCACAATAAACAGCAATTTTGCACGAGGGGAACGGCCTGAGGCATTGCAAAGAGGCAGCAGAAGGTTCCCGGCACAGAGGCTTGCACCTGAGAATCAGTGTGGCTCCTCGCCTCCCAAAGCATACGATAGTCTGGTAACTAATACCCTGAAAAACATTCTAATTCATTTACTCATATGAAACATGACATTTAGCTCTGACAAAGATTACTCACTGGAGTAAATTTTTCATTTAAAATCAGGCCTCGCAGCTATTATGGAAAGTCGTTTGCTATCCCCCAAACACGTGTTATCTGATGTTATATGGCTTTATCTAGATCAAATGAGCATTAAATCAAATTCTTAAGCTGCAGCTGCTAATCAATATGCTTTAGGTGAAGACTACATCCAAATATTTTTCCTTGGAGCTATTTGTAAATTTCAGATGTCTTTAAGGCTAAAATAGACAAACTACTTCACTACTTCTGGTGTGTATTAAACAGCAACTTTATTCCTTCTGTTTTATTCTGAAAAGAAAAATCAAAGCCAGTAGGTCTTCCATCCTATTTACAATAAATTAGCAATGAAGGGGAAACGTTTGTTTTTCAAAATAGTGTAATTATATGGTCTCAAATATCATCCTATAGTTCACTCTCTCCCACCCCAGTTTTAAAAAGACACCTTAGAAAATACCAGGCTTGGGCTTTTTTTGTTTAGCCCTACCAAATATGATCCCAAAAGGCTACAAAATGAGCTTTCAGTTTGTACCCAGACTTGAAACAGCTTTTCTCCCAATTAGGTATCAGATGTTTGTGCTAAAGTACACACGGGCTTTGAAGTGAAACATCCAGATGTACCGTCCAGGCCAAGGCTGTGAGTTCTGTCCTTCAGATCTTAGCCCTCATGTGAGGTTATTTTAACAGACAAGAGGTTTTATATCTCAAATATAATATTAATCATGGTTTACACTGCAGTGAAGACAAAACTTTTATAAATAAGTCAGTAAAGACCTCACATAGACTTCTCCATTCTTTCAGTTCAGTTTAAGTCCTTGCCTGACCTAACATCTGAGGTTGAAGCTCTTGAGGCTTTCAAAGCATTTATTCCAGCATTTAATCCAGCGTTTCCAATTTAGGATCATTTTCTGCAGGTGCTGCAGCAGGCTTCCTGCTCCCTATAATCTTCGTTGAGTACCAGACTGACCAGCCTACAATAGCAAGGAATGATTCACCAGGCAGCTAGTCAAAGCTTTATTTTTAGTTTTGGCAAGAGCAAGAATAAGTAGGTATATACTTTGCAAGTTTATTTGAAAAGTTCACTCTCATTATGAAATATTTAGTTTTGCCCCAAAACTGCAACCCTTAGCAGTATTTGGAATAATATTAAGAAAATTGCACTACAACTGACATAGGTTGAACCTCATCTGCTTATTTGTCTTTATTTTGTAAATATGCTACTCTTTGGTTTTAGAAACAAACAGCAGCTACTTTCTCAGTTGCCCCATTTCCTAAACCTACTTTCTGATGCATTATCTTTATAAAGAAGATGAGGAAAATACCTATGTTAAGGATGCCAGATGAAGAAAATAACTGTATGAAGAATGCCAACAGCCTTTTAATAATTCAGTGCATAGAACTGCACTATTGTTATAACTGAACAAGTATTCTCCAATAAAAAAGAAAGCTCGACCTTTCTTTACTTCAAGGATTAAAAAAATAATTCAGATGCTCCACAAAATGGACTATTTCTCTGCACCAGCTTAATTCATTTACATGTGTATACATTGCTTAAAGTTTCACCTGAGGCTCAGGCTGAGAAACAAAAGGACTATTTCTGCCAAACAAGTAGGTCGTGTCCAACGGGGCTTCTCATGCCTAGCTGGCGAACACGGGTCAGCACTGACCCAAAGATATTCCTGCATGGCCATTGCACAGAGGGCGTGGAAAGTGAGACAAGGCAGTCAGCCAGTTTTCTCATGGATCTAGTTTTTCAGTAGCTGCTATCAAATTCATTGAAGCAAGGATTTGACTGAGCAGGAAGATAGAGTTACTTCTCCTTCCCACAGCTCAAGGTCATGATAAAGATGGAGGATGCCTGCTACCAAATCATTTTATCTGTATTTATTCACTTAATATTCTGACCAAATTTCCAAGCTTTAAGTACCAATCATTAGGCTTTAAGATATGACTAATATTTAGTCACATATTAACCTGCATTGATATTGAATCTTAACAGCAACCATTGAACATCATACCAGAGTTCTCCTCAAATAATACCATAATTTGTAGATAGCTTGTGCCTAGATAAAGACTTTCAACCAGTGAACCTGGGAACCTTTTTCCAAGAGACAAACAGAGTTCACTGTAGAAACAGGTAGCTTAGAGTTACAGAGGAATGGATACACTATATTTTCACAGCAGCGTAGGGATTAAAAACTCTGGAAAACATCTGCATGAATTTTACAAAACACTGATCTGTTAACCCCCCTGGGCTAACTGATCCTGAAGTAAGTTTTTTTTATTGTCAGTCTCTCAGTTCCCAGCTTTTAAACTTTCCTTCATTTCTCTCACATCCCTTCACACGTGATGGGGCTTGTTCCACTTGCTTCTTCTTCACAGAAGGCTTTCAGGTGCCCCTTTACTGAAGAGGTTCCAGGCAAGAAAAGCGTCTCTGAGGAGAAACAGCAGTGGTCTTCAAGAGCTCCCCCACTCATTGCTCTCTGCTTTGTCAGCACGTAGTCAGGAACACAAAAGGCAGTCCAAAACCAATCAGTGCTTTGTAGCTTGACTAAATGAAAGGGAAAAGCGCAGGTCTGCACATTGGGTGGAAAAAAAAAAAGAAGCTTTTACAGAAATACATTTATGATGATACAATCCCTTCGTCCTTGGATTTAGGTGTCTGAAGAAGTAGCTGAGTGAAGGATTGTTAACTAAGGCAGCTAGGTTATCTCAGTTTATTGCACAGGAGCTTTCATTACATACTATTATACACCGCGAACCACAGGACACTCGCCCTCTATCTGCTACATCATCTCGTTGACTGTCAGTGACTATTTTAACCCATGTTTTCGGTCAGAATTCATCTCTTTTTTTTCCTTTCGGGTCACTTTTTATTATGAACTGACCTTAAATAATTAATTACAGCCAAACAAAATCATAACCACATCATACTTGATAGCTAGGAAATGATTTTCAGTCCCTGCCATTATGTAATATCTTGTATAACATTCAAAAAAGGCTAAAACCATTTCAACAATATCAAGTATATTGCAAATTCATTTAAAAATAAATAAGGCAGTTGTAGCTACATCTTCTACTGTCAAGAAATGTGTAATTGCTCAGTATTTTTAGCTGAGTTTGCTCTGTAAGGCACAACACCAGTGCAAATCTGGCTGATAGTTTACTGTGTCCAAAACCCCAGGAGCTGCAGGAAGGGGCAGCTAGCTGCCCAAGTTAAAGTCTGTGATCTTGCTAGCAAAAAAAAAAAAATCTTGGGAATCTTTAACCTTGCTTCAGGAGCCTTGATCATAGTAAACATTAAAGAACACTTCCAGCGGTGCCAAAGCCTGTTTCCACGTTTGGAGCACAACCTGCCCGTGCTCTCTCTCCAGAGCTGGTCTTGTCTCCCAGGAGAGTATTTGCATCTTATCACCCGTTTTCTTCATCGTTGTTTCACTACGCCAGTTATCACCAATTATACAAAAACCACGCATTCCCTGGGTACACAGTGGGAATTGTTAGACAATAACCAGCCTCTCTCTGTAACAGAACTACGGGAGATTAACCTCTGAAACACCTGCTTATCATTAAGAGAGGAAAACACGGTAGAATCCTGCCTTTTGCATATTAAAATGCTATGTGTGGCATGGGAGAACCCAGGCACCTGTGGCTCCCAGCGCCTCTCTGATGACTCCCACAGCACAAGGAGGGCTCCTTCGCCGGCGTGCCCACTTCCAGCAGGGCAGAAGCACGACTGCTACAGAGCTGTGGCACCGCTGGAAGGTTCTCGGCCCCGAAACGAAGTCCTTCCTTCGAAAGGCAGCGTGTGAAGAGTCTCTCGGACGGAGAGCGGGGAGAAGCTGGCCCGCAGGCGTGAGCAGGGAAGCGCTGGCTCACGGAGGGGCCCGGGGAAGGCACAGAGACCCCAGGATAGCACCTTTTGAGCCTGCCCACCACAGTACCCGCAGCGGGGAGTTCATCGCTATCACCATGAAGACAATCACATCGTCCCTCGATGCCGAGGCTTGCTCCTCGCAGCGGTCGTGCGGCTCCTCTCGCTGTCCGGGGCTCCCCCCGCAGCCTCCGCTGGGCGCCGAGGAGCCCCCGCGAGGGGGGCGAGGAGCGGGGCGAAGCGGCGGGGCGAGCCCCCCGCCGTGGCTACTGGCCCCCGGGGGCGGCGCGGCCGGGCTCGCCGCCGTTGAAGACCTGGGGGCTGTCGGCCAGCAGCGAGGTGCGAGCCTTGCGCGTCTCCTTGAAGCGCCCCGAGTGCGAGACGCGGAGGCTCCGCCGGGCTCCGCCGCCAGCCCCGGCCCCGGCCGCAGCCGCCGGGGGCTCCCCGCTGCCGAAGGGGGGCGTCGCTCCCTCCCGAGGGCCGGGGGCGGCGGAGGGAGGCTGCGGGGAGGGGGCGGCCGCCGCTTCCTTGTGCTTCTTCTTGCCGCCGGTCAGCGACTTCCACCAGTGCCCCGCCGAGCTGCCGCCCTTAGCGGCGGGGGCGGCGGCGGTGGCCGCGGCGCTGTCCGCCATCTCGGCGCTGCCTCTGCGAAGGGAGGGCGAGCGTCAGGGCGCTAAGAGAGATGCCCCAATTTTGCCTTTTCCCCTATTCCCGTCCCTTAACCTGGCCCGGACCGGGGGTGGGGGTCTCCCTGCTGCTCGTCCCCTCTCCCGGGGGGCGAGCGAGGGCGGCGACACTGACCTGCGGCAGCGCTGTGCTCGTCCCCGGGGAAGCGCGGCCGCCCCTGCCGCCGCACGCCCCTAGGGCTCCATGGCAGGCGGCTCTGCGGCGTGGCGACAGGCGGCGACAGGCGGCGGCCGGCCCGGGGCTGGCCCCGGTGGGCGGGCGGGCAGGTGTGGGAGGAGCGGCGGCACCGGCGGCCGCGCTCACCTGGACGGCTGCTGAGGCCCAGCCCGCGGGCGGGGGCAGCCCTCGGGTTTTTAGGAAAACAAAACGCCTTTTTTTTTATTCCCGTTCAGCCGCAGAGAAGGAGTGAGATGTGCCTGCACCGCGCTGAAAGCGGCGATTTGTTTGGAGAAGCAAAACTCCTAAAATTCATGCGGTTCCTAGCACCCACCAGCTGCGCGCTCCGTTATTCGAGGCTGCCTGTGGAGGAGTTGGTGGGAGCAGAGGTGTTTCGGCCTCCTCCCCTTTGCAGTTCACCTCCTGCTGCTTGTTGCTTCCCTGAAAGCCCGTAAAGGTAAGCCTTGGGTAAGGAAGCATGCACGCACACACACTTGAAAGCACTCTAAACTGTCCTGCTCGCTGATTTCAACAGCAAAAAAAATCCCTACTCTGGAAGAAACCAGTAACTTCCAGCAAGAAAAGAGAGCCTTTACATTGCCTCCAAACAAGCAAGTGACTAACATTTTCCAAGACTGCTAGCATCAAGGCATCAGGCTCTGAGACCATGGGGCTGTTTCCCCCAGTGAGTATAACCTGCTGCTGTGCTACACATTTGTGTCTACGGAGCAAGAAACAGCAGCATTTCTCCTCATCTTGTGTCCCCCAAAACTGCCTGGGAGTTTGTGGAGAAATAAGCACAAATTTAAGTCTTTGTCACAGAACATTATTGGTTAACATTCATAGCTTCCACTCTTCTTACAGGCTTATACAAAACATTTGCCAGTGTATTACTTGTTTATTTTAATTTGATTACCATAGGCCTGACCTCTTAGCTGATATAACACCAAACTTTCACCAGATCGGTGCATTTCTCTGTTCAGTCTAAGAAACTTGCAATGAAGGAAATTTGTCCCTTTTGGCACTTTCCTGAAAATAGGGTCTCCTGAAAGGAGACAGGCAGTTCAGAAAGCTTTATAAGGGATGTTGTGAGTGGGAGAGTGTATGCGGCTGCACAGGAGAACAGCAAAACCTGCTCTGCATCTGAAAGTCACTGCTATGAATCAGTCACAACACAGTTACACAAGATTGTCACTGAGGTTAATGTTTATATAAAAACAGCTCTGGCAGTGAAAAATGTATGTTCTGCCCCTTTCTTACTGCAACAGTAAACAGTTGTTGTGTTCTTTCAGTGTGCACATATTTACAGAATTGATATAAAAAGAAAGCAAAACAATCAGTTACATAGTTCTTTCAATGTGTGGAAGTTAAATACTATATTTATTTTAAGACTGCTGCAGTTAAATTCTGCCCTTTCTTTGCAGAACGAGAGAATAAAATTAACGTGATTTTGTATTCCCAACTGGGTAAATGTGTGGGATTCTAGCAGACACCCCAATACATTATAAAAGGAGTCTGTCTCTTCCTTATTGTAACATGCTCCTTTTTTGCAGGATTGGATCATACTGACATCGGGTCACTTCATAACTCAGCAAGTTGTCCAAAATTCAGAACTAAGATTCTCAAGATTTAGGTTCTCAAAGACTAACTTCATTTCAAAAACTAAGAGTAAAACAAAGCATAACATAACTTTAGCCCCAATATTAAATGCAGATACAATTATATGAAAGGGGTCCAACGATGTTTGAGCCTCCTCTAAAGAAGAACATACGGTGTTGGCACCTACAGAGGGCAGAGCTCTTCGTAAGTCCATGTTCCCAGTGACATTCAACAGCACACTTGATTCTGCAAGTTAAGACTCTAACTCTGACCTGACATACCACTGAGCAACTGGCCCTTAGAAAGAAACTTTGCAATGCTGTTGGCACAAGTGGGCCTTTCAGCATTCTGCATTAAGAACAGTTCTTGAAACTCTTAGATCACACACCCTAGATGTCATCTTAATTATAACCAAGGGTGCCATAGGTACAGGAAAAGAACACACGAAGAATTGGCTCCCATCCAAGTCAGACTGTCTGCTATGAAGAAGCCAGTGATAATTTCAGTTTGTTAAGCTTTAGATTTCAAAGTGCTAGCAGCATCTCAAACCTCAGCCTTTGCCTTAACTATGGTGAAGGACTCCAACCCTTTTGCAGAGAGGAACATTTTCCCTGTTGAGACCACACTGCTGCTAAATGCTGTGGGACTGCAGTATCTGATAAGAACTGCAGCATTTCATACCCAGCCTATGTCTGTACTGCCGAAAAAATAGAGCCAGGGAGCGAGTTTGAACCTTGTACCTCATCAATCAGTCATATTGTCAGTGGTGACACCCTGGCATGATTTTGGCCTAATGTTATTTAATACCCACTGTTCAGGCATGGTTTGGAGGCCGTAAGAGCAAGGGATTATTCTCCTAGACAGAATGGACAGAATTACACCAGTTTGTCTCCCTCCACAGTCCTCCAGTTTTATAATAATTTATACTCTATTTATTTATTGTGTACTTTGTAAAATCTATTTATTGTAATAAAATTTATTGATATTTATTGTAACAGGTTTTGCACCCTCAAATATTTCAATACACAACCACTCCTCATGCTATATGCATTACACCATCTCGGCCTCAGGGAATAAAAACACCAGTCTGATGGGCTGCAACATGGCCTTTGCATTGTTATGGACACTAAATCACAATGTTTTGATTCAGTGCTTCTAGAAAAAAATATTCTCAAAGGCCACAGGTGATAGCTACCAAGGGCCCTGAGAAGACCTCAGTGAAGATACTTTGGACAGGGCAAGTTGGTGCTTCTTGGCATGGGAGAGGTCCTTGGCCCCATTTTATTGAGTGACACAGATGTAGTCTTAACTCTCCTAATCTTACTTCCAACAGTAGCCTGAACAATATTGTTACTTACACAAGCCCTAACAGTAGCTCTATGAAAGGAGCTAGTCCTGTAGAGGAATGTCAGATGTTAACTTGCGTTAATGCTGATCATCTTTGTTCAATGGAAAGTTTGGCTTCAAGAAGAAATTTGGCTCAGAGCACAATAGATTATGAAGCTTTACCTTAACAATACCCATGCCTAAAATGAAGGGTTGAAGCTTCATCAAAAAAGACAGTAAAGCACTGGTGCCTATCAATGCAGTGTAAGAGTTCCTCCACATGTATCAGCACTGACCCCAATTCTGTTCTTAGGCTTTAGATTTCCAAAGTCTAACGCTAATTCCTACCTTAATTATAACCATTAGACTCATGCCCAGAACTCCCCTCACCCTCATACCTCCCACGCCCAAACCCCCTCCCTTGTTGACCTCAGCCCTGTTCCTAATACTGAGGGCTGTGCAGCAGCCTGAGGAAAAATACAGGTTCCTGAGTATTTGGATTCTTAACCGACCCTTAACAGTTTGGTTATAAACACCAATGGACCCCAGGTTCCCTTCTGATCTTCTTGGTCAACAGCATATGGTAAATTGCCTCTTCATATGCATTGGTCATACACATACCTGCCCTACAGCGGAACAGAAAAAAAGGTATCTTCAAATTTGTGTTCTTCAGGATCTCTAGATCCAAACCCTAAAGTTAACCCTAATCCTCATTCTAACCTTCATCTTCATAGTGACAAGTGACTCATACTTTTAGGAAAGAGAACACTTTCACTCTTCTCAGCTTCAGCCTCCCCACCTCAGGAGGTCCTGCAGGACCACGCAGTGAATGCAGGTTCCAGCTTCCAGCAGTAAGCTTGGTTCATGACACCCCCAAGGATAACAGAATCACAGAATCACAGAATTTCTAGGTTGGAAGAGACCTCAAGGTCATTGAGTCCAACCTCCAACCTAACGCTAACAGCCCTCCACTAAACCATATCCCTAAGCTCTACATCTAAACGTCTTTTGAAGACTTCCAGGGATGGTGACTCCACCACTTCCCTGGGCAGCCTGTTCCAATGTCTAACAACCCTTTCGGTAAAGAAGTTCTTCCTAACATCTAACCTAAAACTCCCCTGGCTCAACTTAAGCCCATTCCCCCTCATCCTGTCACCAGGCACGTGGGAGAACAGGCCAACCCCCACCTCGCCGTAAACTGAACTCTGACAGGTCATAACACTTTGCTCATTTCTATCACAGCTTATAAGGTTCGGGCCTCATCTGACACATGCTTTCTTCTTCTCTGCAGTCCAAACACCATCCTGCAATAGTCCAGGTCCTTCAGGCTTTGAACTCCCAATCCTGGCTTTAGCCAGAGCATCAGCATAGTTATAACCAGAAGACCATGCCTTTAAAGAGAATGTAAGATACGGGTTCCAGTAAGACCCACCGATGTGGTAAATATGCAAGCCCTACGGCATTCAGCAACAATCAGTTTCTTAAGGTTCAGATTTCTGAATCTTAACCATGATTGTTGCTTTAATCAAGGAATGAATCTCTATGAGCTAAGGAACATAAAACGTATTGATGCTCTTACTCTTATCTCTATGAGCCCTATAGTCTCTTCATTGCCTTTAGATAGCTTTAGGGGATACGGCAATATAATTCTGCTTTGAGGATCCAGTTAGATGGCATTCTTCTCCTTGTGTAAGTGTTTGTCAATTACCTTCCTGCTCAGAGTTTTCAGTGGTTCCTGCTTATCGGTGCTGGGGTCTGTTGGCACTCAAATCTTCTTCCTCCCTTTTCTGCAGACGAAGAACTAAGAAGGATGCCAGGCAGGTCCTTGCTGCATGTGCCTAATGAGCAGGGTTTGGGGAAATCGCAGCATGGAGGGAAAACATCAGCCTCTCCAGCTGCTGCTCCTTTGGGGAGCTTGAACTGCTGGAGAAGTGCCCACTCATGAAGACATTCGTAAGCCTTCGACCCACCACCGTCTCCTTTCCTGCCCTCTCTGACCTCTCAGCAGGGCAGCAGCTCTGTCTGGCCATGGACTTGGCTGTGTGGGCTGTGAGGGGAGTGACACTGGCAGCACTGACATGGCTGTGGGCTGTCTTCGTCTTGAGGTGGGATGGAGGCAGAGGGACAGCAGCAGCCAAGATGGATTTGGAAAGTGTTCTCCCTCCGGATGTGTGAGTCCAGGTGGGGCCCTGTGCAAACACGGTTAGTCAGCTCTCGGTGCCTTGTTTGCACAGATCAGCATCGTGCAGCATGAGTTTGTTGCAAAAGACACAGTGCTCCACGTGCTCTGCAAACTGCTCTCAGTACCTATGCTCACTTTCACCTCTTTGGTGATGGGACTTCAAGTCTTCCTTCAGCCGAGCTGACTTACCACAGGCACTCCTGGCACATCTCAGGTCTTAAAAACACCAGTGATTTGCCCAATACTACACCCACATTCCCTCCCCACTCCTGTATCTTAAATTTGACAGTCACACACTGCTCAGGTCTTTCCTTAAGCACCTTGTCTTATAAGAGATCCCAAACCTGATGCAGATCTTCCCAAAACCTAAGGTCATGCATCTCTGCAGATTTGTCTCCTTCATTAATCTCAAACCCTGTGTGAGCTTTCAGACTGCTAAGTGTTTAGGAAACTGCAGTCTTACCTTTTGTTTAGAAATAAAATGAACGTGATGCTGATTCACTTGTTCTGTGTCTTAAGCTATCTGCTTGCAGAGCAGTGGAGTTGAGAGCAAAGCTGTGTCCTTTGTAACTTTATTTATAAGAAGTTTTATCATAGAAACAATGTATTGCCCATAGGCTCTTTGTTTCTCTTTTTGCAAATTTGTCTTCTTCATTGGTAACCTTTGAATCCAATTGTCCAATTTCAATGATATTTGACAGTAGGAGAGAGATCATAAAGTTGCATGACAACTGGTTTCTGGGTGGAGGAGCCCCAGACAAATGAAGAAACCCTTCAGCACCTCCCCGTACAGTCTTGCCTGCCAGCTGCCTTTTCAGCACACTCATTGCTTGGAGCCAGGCTCAGCATGTGCAGCCCCTTCTCCAGCTTGGGATGCATGGGGTGTACAGCAGGGGACTCAGGGGAGGCTAAAGGATGCAGGTGGGGAAACTAAATCCTGTGGGCATAAAGGAGAGAGCATGACTGGGATGTGCAGTGTGTGGGATACAGGCTGTAAATATCAGACTATACTGTTCTCATGAGACAATTCCTTCATTGAGTTGTCCCAGCAGGTTCAGAATAGTTAAACCTGACTGCAGTGAGTCTTGCAAAGACCAAACTAGGAAGAAGAGCCTTCAGCTGCTCCACAGCACGTACGAAAGTGACTGTGTTATAAATCATTAACTCCATGCAATGTTTTACTAAGCACGGCTAAGACAATTCTGCGTTATAGGAGGTGAGCTGTCTCACCGTGGTAGCTCCAAGGACTGGTTGTATCAGGGTACAGACAGCACCCATCACACCAGAAGATGGGGCTAGCAGAATGGCTTTTGGGGAGCGTGCATGGATGATGATGACTGCTGCCCCCCCCAGCAGGCCACAAAGGCCCTTCTCCAGGAGCTGGAGAACAACAAGGCTCCTGCCTAACATTCAGCTGCAGTGAAATGCAGCTATCTCACCTGCTTCCCAGGACACACAGCTGCCTTAGGTGACATGACCTCGCAGGGAAGTTACACCAGCACAACCAGAACCTCCTGGAGCTCCTTTCAAATGACTCTGACTGCTGTCTTGTAGTGCCTGGTGTGAGATCGATATCACACTCTGCTGAATGCTTTGAAGCGAAAGGAAGGAGTTGATGTAACCCAGTCAGACACAACATTTTTTCTGTGTAGTGGAGTACAGGTTTGCATTGACAATCAGCTTTATGGAGACAACTCTGCTGGCTTTTCATTTATGGTGAGTCTGGAGCAGAGATATCAGACCTCTGAGGTGCTGCTCAGACCCAGGTACAGCTGTGGTGGCCACAGCAAGTCTGCCACAAGAGACCACGTGTGTACAGTACAAGACAGGACTAACAGGGTATGGAGGGGACAGGATCCTTCTACCTCCGCAGCAAGCATGTCCCTGAGGATGGTGGCTACGCATTAGCCAAGACACACATGGAAGCTTCATTAGGTATTTAGCTTTTGAGATGCGGAATTGTATTTTTCCCCCCACTGAGCAGAAGAGAAACTGCTGCCCCTCCAAAGACACTGTGCATGGGTATTTCTAAACATACTGCTTTGAATCCCTAGGCTGGTATATGTGGCAAAGATCCCAGACTGGAAGACATGTGAAGACTACCAGTTTGCTAATGGTAGAAGGAACGGGAGAAACAGAAGCAGAATGGCTTGTGTTCCTGCAAAAATAATGTACTAAAATATATATATTTTTTGCCTTTAAAATATAACACTTAACTGAATGGACTAGAAAAAATAAATAAAATCATTGCTATTCAAATGTCTGCATTCAAGGGATCAGAAAATTGCTATGATTATATCGATTTTTAGAAAGCATAGAATTGATGGGATTGATATTTTTGATTCTTTGCTTGCTTGAAGCTTTACACAGATGTGGTTGAGAGTAATGATAGTAAATACATGTGCACAGAGGTTTGGTAGTATGGGCACCTGAGTACCACTGAAACTGCTGGCATTAATAAAACTACTCCAAGTTTTCCAAGTATTTTCCAGCCATGTCAGGAGACTGATTTTCATTCAGCGGTTTGCCGTATGGACAGTGACAGACACCAGAACTCCTTAACACATTTAATGGGATTTTCCTTCCATTTACACTATCATAAATTACAAAGCATATTTCACTTCACAAAATAAAACCATTTCCAGATCATTTTTATGACAGTATTAAGTAGTACATAACCTACAACAAATAGTCCTGTACAAGTCAGGAGGATCTATAGAAGTATTGGGAACTCAGACTATTTAGCTTTTGCTCTGCAATCTGGGTTAATCTATCTAGCCCTTAGTTATTTCTCTAGAAGACAACAAATTTACAGTAATACCCTCCACTTCCGTTCATTATCATAGTTACACATATTTTTCAATTTGAATAGAAACATGTGCTCCCTGAAATAATTCAGGAAACTGAGTTACCAAGCATATGATACAAATGATCAAGATGAGGAATTATTATAGTTCTTTTGTATTGAAAATTGAGTGTGGTAGTAAAGTATGCTGATTTTCTATGCTTGCAGAAACATCTCATGCTGAGAAACAGTTTTAACATTAAGAATAAGTTGCAGTTAGACTATGAACTTTGCAGGTCAATGTTTGTGAGGGAAGAAAAATATTAAAATTTGGTAATAATTAAATTTACCAACTTCCACATTTCCTACATATTCTTTTTTTTTTTTTTTGTCTTTTTTGTCTTTTTTTTTTTTTTAACAAACCATCAGGAAACACATTCAAGAGAAATACCTACATTTTCAGCAGATTTACTGTACGTTTATAAATACAGAAACATGACAAAACATAGCTTGATTTTTACAGAAAGAAAAACAAATCCTTCATATTTAACCCAAAAAGTGCTAACTTTTCAACAAGGCCAGAAAATATCCAGTGTCCCAGCATCACTTAACTTACATATTAATGTGATCAAAAAAAAAATAATAAATCTGGCATGTGAAACTGATATTACCACCAGGACTTTCAAAAATTCTCAATACCATATTTTATATGGGAGTAGAAAAAAAAAAAAGAGAAAATACTATGTTTCAGGAAATATGAAACGGTTAGAAGTGTACTATACAATCTTAGAATGCTAGTGCCTAAATGCAAAGAAACCTAAGGAAAGTTGGAATACACACAAGATTCTCCTTTAAAACATTTGCCATGAAAGAGGTATGTCAGGATAATACTGCATTAGTGGTAATGGTTTTCAATATATCATAGCAAAAATGCAGGAAAGAATTACATGGAAAATAATCAATGCACCGCATTGATTTATAGTTTGCTAAAATAAAATGTCATTCTTTCAGCTAGGTAAAGTAAAAATATCTTTACAATATAGGTTCTGTTTCACAATTGACATATATAATTATGTCTTATGGAGAGGGAAATGTATAGCTGTATACAAGCAACACTGATTAAGTACCTTTTTGCTTCTCTAGCCATATTAAAATATGTTTTGTGTTTCTTAATAAGTTAACAATAAAATTGTTTGCAACTTCTCAAAACAAATATACATCTGAGGCAAGGCAAAAGATACAAGGTGAGAGGATTTTTTCTGACCTTCTTTTTTCCCTTCTACAAAGAGGCATATGTCTATGAGACATAGGCTTTCCCTAAACATTTTGGCATCCATCTGCAACTTTGCAGAAATTGAAGTGCAGCCAAGGAACTCTTCCTTCATTTTTTAAAAAATTAAAGAAATGTTGTTTTCCCTTCAAACTAATTATTTTTAAACAAATGGCTTTGAAGATGCACCTACGTTTGTCTAAAAGAGAACATCCTCATTTTCTATTAGAATTTGCACAATTAGCTTCTGGTACCGCATGTCATTCAGAGTAGCCAGGGTACTGTCCTCTGGAGGTCTCATTAAAGTAGGCCCAAACACTATTCCCAGGTTTTCAGCATTCATAAAATTCTCCTTTTCATGCAAAGTAACCCTAAAATAGAAGAAAATAAATAACAAGGTAAGTAGTTCACTTCCCAGAAGAAAAGTACATATTGTATCTTAACCTGCAGTCCTGATTCACATTAAGCATTGCCAGATACGGACAATTTTTGGTAACAATTTTTACTTTCACTCAGTGTAGCACCTATTTCCACAGTAACTATTTCCATTGGAAGTACAATGCAGTTATGGTGGGGCTGTGTACTCCAGTGTCTTTAAACACCCCTCCTGTAACTCTGGAGTGATTATTCTACATGGCTACCCATTAAGGTATAATAAATTAGTGGCAATTTCTTTTTTGAAAAACAGAATCCTGGTTGAAATTATGATGTATGGGCAAGTCCCCTACTCTACAGTAATTAAATTTCTCTGTCATGTTGTGCTTGGTGTGCGTCACACCAGGTATGGATGCTGACCATGAACCCAGACTTTCTTTTGATGACCAATGGCCCATTGCTCACAGACATGCTTCCAGCCTTCAGCAGCCAACCTGATCACACATTTCTGGCTTGCTGGCTATCTCAGGCCAACCAACAGATGAGTCATTTTGCTTATTCTTTATATTTAGGAGTAGGCTGAAACCTGGAGCAGTCCAGAAAGGCAGCTTGCTCTGTGTGTTTTGTTCTGTTCAGGCAGGCTCCATGCAGCTAGAAGCTGGATGGCTACAAATGCCATCCATCTTTCACAGAGACCAGAGGCACCTCTAGGAAGGAGCCCAGGCTGTTTTGTTCCCTGACATGGTTCAGGGATGTAAATTCTAGAGAAGATAGGCTCCATGTGGCTAGAGAAAACACTGGCAGCAGAGAAGTTGGCCCTTAGGCCTACTGGAAAATACAAAGTCTGCTTCCACTGGTACAAATTACTACTACTACATCAGTGTTGTCCCAGCAACCCTTTGGAATTTGAGTTTAGTCTTGAGAGGGCTCTCGCACTGCTGTTTAGAGACAGCCACGGTCTCTCATGGACCAGACACTTGATGTTACTAAGTAGAGCCCGTGTGAAGTTGGACAACTCTTCCACACATAAATCCTCTGCAAGGGTGGAGCACATTTAGTTTAGGAGCCAGCTCTTCTGGCAACAGCTGAGACCGCTCTGTCCATAGCAATGCCCAGCTGGCAGCAGCTGGGCAGTGGATGCCACCAGGGGACCACAAAGAGGCTGAAACCTGATGGGACATTTAGTCTTTTCATTGTCAAGGTGCATAAAAGACCAGGCTTTGCTTCTACTCTCACACTACCTCTCTGCAAAGAGTGGCTATGCCAAGGAAAATCACCTTTTCTTTTTTCTTTCAGGTCAGGAATCCATTAGTGCCCCTACTCACAGCTGTGTCACCACCTTGTATCATATCTAACACAGATACATTAGCTGTTGCTTTGCAAGGAGGAAAGGCAAACCAAGGCTGCCTAGCTCTAGCTGCTATTGTGCAAGTCTATATGCCCAGCACTGCTTTCTATCTGTGCCTGTACACAGCAGGGGTGTTGAACTGCTATGCAATGACACATACATCTTACTATACATCTTACTGGCACCTCTGTGCAGGTGTATGGGGCTTGTTGACAGCATAGCCTGGGGTGAGCACAGGAGGTTCAGCTTGACTGAAACTCCAGCATGGTTGGAGTTTCACCACAGGGGGGACTGCTCATTCTACTCTATTTCCTCCATTTCTGAGTAAAATATTATCAGAAAGAAAATTCCTATTTGATTGAAGAAAACAATTAATTAATTGACTGACAAATCCATTCTTCATTGCTGACATCCTCTACAGGATTTTCTTGACTATGCTAGGGTATTCTTTCAAGGGAGGAGAGAGAAAGGCAATAAACAGATACTAGGAAGGTAGTTCTACTATTTTCAAAAGCAACACGAAACATACTGAACTTTGGCTGAGCTCAATTTTGTGTCCCTTTCATTTGATAAAGGAATATGAAGTGCTTCTAACAACTCAATGCTTTTTCTTTTCCGTTAACAATGAGTGCTGGTATAGAGGCTATGGCCCTGCAGTCTTTACATAAAAGACTCCTTGACATCAGCACGTTTTCTTCATGCAGGAAGGACTCTACGGAGCTGGAGTTGGGACACTGTGTCTAACCTACAGAACAGCATAACCTGACCCTAGAGGAACCTTCCCTCTTTCTCTTTGAGATCTCACTGTCAAATTGTCCATAGGAACTGGCACATGCTTGATTGCAGTGCAGATGCTGAAAGCTACAATTTGGAAAAGGAGAGCAAATGTATTGCATGGCATGCAAGTATTTCAGAGAATGGGATCAATCAGCTGTTTGATTTTTTTTTTTTTTTTAGTCTCATCAGTAGCTCAGTTCATGAAAAAGAATGAAGGCAAGTAAATTGTCTTTTTGGCTATTAAAAGTCTGCTGCCAGGACATGAAAGCACTGCTCTTGTATGTAGGTCCCTGGCTTGTCTGCACCCTCCACAGGCCTTCTTAAAAGCTAATGTGGGTTGTCTTGAATCGTCCAGGCAGATGTGCTGACAAGGTTGGGTGTTTACACATCTCATTTTTGCAAAGTCCAAAGGAGCTCCCACATACCTAGGTAATGTCTCATCAAAAGGAAGAATTACTCAGTGTAATGACCTGAGACAATTCAAAATGAAGAAAAGTCTCTGCATAATGAAAACTGAATTAAGCATGAAATGCACATCACACGAGCCCTCTGATGCAATTTTTTTTGTGAGTTGAGGTATCTTCCTTTTCATGTTGTCATTAATACTGCAGAATAGTGCAGATAAAAAACAGAAAATTATTAAAAGGTGAGTAGTTGAATTCCTCCCTTATCCCCTTTTTTGTTGTTTCCAAATAGCACCATAAACTAACAGAAAAGGGATATCTCAGGCAATATATTCTTAAATGAAGGCACGTTTTGAGATGTCAGTCTTTACTCAGCTTCAGTTTTTAAAAAACTTACAAACAAGGCTTTCTGTGGCATGTGATGTAGAGTTAGCATGTATTTGAAAAAAAATTTTGCTTTAAATTAATGAGAGTGAGACATCCTATGCCTTTTCAGAGCACTTCCTAATTTTCCCAAGTATCTAGATAAAAAATCTGAAAACCTGGGAGTACATCCTCAAGTCACAAAATGAAATTTAGGTACTTTTGAAAATTTTGCATTCCTTCTGAGAAAAGAAGTTTTGGAAAATGAATGAGCCAGTGTGTGTTTAAAACCAGGAGAGAAATGAAATAACTGGAAAGTGCCTGTATTGCTTTTACTTGTAGTATAAAAATAGGCCCTTCCTGATTCTTGGTTTCATGATGATGTGAGCAAACAACTAGTACGAGACAGCTCCTTCCTTTTAGGGTTATAGTGCAGGAAGACAAAGCAGGAGGTAAGGGGAGGTAGAAGCAATGACTTGCCACAGAACATCTAACACATCTCTAAAGTACCTACCATTCCAGTATTTTTTCAGGTATTATCTGCCTCATAGAAATGTGACAAATCTTAATTAACTCTTCAAAGGCTTGCAATAATCTGCCAGCAAAAGAATCTATGCTATATATGTGCATAGTTTATAGTCATTTATACAAATATAGCTTGTCTGTTTATTTGTAATGTTGCTGTTTTAGTGGTAGTGCCTTAATGGAAGCTTTATTAGGGTTTTCTGTAACATAGCTCTTTTAAAGCAGAAAATTGTTACGCTTTTCAAGAATTATCCTACGTGCCAATTAACTTACTTTTTGAGATGAATCATTAGGTATCTAAGTGTCTCATAGTGAGCAGCAGGAAGTAACATCAACACTTCATGTATTGCTTCTAGTCGTTCATCAGGATTGGAGATTTCTGTAAAAACACCAAACAGGATTAATGTTAATAAAGCCTTTCGTTTGTAAACAGCAGTAATTCAGGAAGATGTTATTATTATGGAGTCCTTTACAAGCCATTGACTGTGCTTGCAGGGATAAACACTAAACTCCTAAGCAAGAAGCTTATCAGCAACTTCTGCAACCTCAAAAGAATGGCTGTACAAAGAAATCAGCAAAAAAGACCACCCAGTAGTCATCTCCATGGTCTGCAGCTCTAGCTACAGGTCGGTATAGGTACAGTACCTGAGCTTTGTTAAGTACCTCTTCATACACTGCCTGGAACCGACTTTTTAATAAAATCTCATGAACGATTACTTCTGTTAGCTGGCCAAACAAGATGGGACCATGGATAAAGCATATGCTTTAGAGACTGTTCTTGTTGCACACTGGACTATGCTAAATTTAGGTAGAGAGACTAACGTGACATGGAATTACATAAACAAAGTGAGATTGCTGAACATATTTAAGTATGTAGGTATCAGTGATGTGTGAGTATTCAGTGCTTACTCAAGACTTTTTGGCAATCTCTTTAAAAATATGAGTGAGATTTACATGTGTTTTACATGAAAAATACAGATTCCTAAGGTGTGATCTGAGTCAGAATTATATGTCTCCCAAGACTTTTCATAAAAATAACACCAGGAGCTTGAAATTTTAGAAAAGTAAGAATCTTTATGTCCTGCTTTTAAGGGATTTTTGTATTTTGTGATTTTGTATTTGTGATTTTGCTTCCCCTGAGCATGTTTTTTGTAAGACGAGTGGCAAGCAAGATTAAGTTTTCTGACTAAGGAGAAAGCTAAGAGTGCAAGAGAGAGGTGCCTGTGGCTGCCAGGGCAGCACAAGGCTGGTGGAGCTAGAAGTGGGGGAAACCAGCATGGTGATGCAGATGTCCTGCTTATTGGTATACTGTGTGCCATTTCAAAATCACGAAGGATATTTTTTAAAGAAGAAAGTGTGCTACTTTTTAGTTACCTCAGATCTTTACTTTTTTCACTAACCAGTCAGTATTTTTATACTCTTAGGTTTATTTTTTTTACCTGCATGAAGTTCCTTCTCCATTGACAATCAGGCAAAAGTTTCATGTAAAAGAAGCACGTGTCTGAGAAGCAACATACAGAACAATGCCCTTCTTTCCAATTTGTTGTCTGTCTTTTCCTTCAATGTGAACAGCGTTATGGATGGGAAATGCGATTAAAGAACAGTACCAATTACTATGCAATACTTACTTGCTGCCTCTATGAATTTGGAATAGGTGTCATAGGTGATCACGGGAATCGGTAAGTCTCTGAAATATAGCTTCAGCGCTCCAGTAATAATGTTTATGTCTGGATAAATACTGGCAGAAATATCAGCCTTGTCACCATCTAGAAGAGGAAGAAGAAATCTTTTTGAAAACAGTCTCATTCTGACTGAAGCAAGGCAAGGTTTCTAATTCAGATTTACCATGTCCAACCTGACAAGAAAAAAAACAACCTGAAAGCATTTGGAAGGCTTAAATGAGAATATATTGCTTATATTGCTACCAACTTCACAGTGGATGAATGAGAAATGGTGGTTTCCATATCATTTTCTAAATAATTTATTTGCTGACATCTTTTGGTGAGGCTTGTGGTTGCAAAGACAATATCTGCAGCATAGCATCTCACATATGATGTTTAATGTTGGATAAAAAAGGCATGTTAATAATACATTTGTTGAATTTGGCCAATTTGTTAAATGTTGAAATTAAGCTATAATAGCTTGTCTCGCTGTTGCATTTTGTATCCACAGAACAATGCACAGGAGTATAAATCCCTATTTTTATTTGCATTTGGGGAAACAGAGGCACGGAGAAATAACATAAATTTCCCATGTCCCCAGGAGACTAGTAGCAAAAATCAGAGCAAACATCCAAATCTTTCCAGTCTTGCACCAATCTATCTATGCTGATTACCTAGTCAGAAAGCCTTCTTATTTTCTGGATGCCTTCTAATGTCTTTGTACTTGAATTATTTATTTGTAGCAAAGATTTGAATTTAAATAGACATGCTATGGCATTTAGCTACACGATTTATTCTCAAACGTGGATTGCAATTTGTTAAATGAATATGGATAGTTGTAACGGATGAACAACTAAATAGATGAATTATGCAACTTTAATGACGTACTTCCCCCCCCCCCCAATACATTGTAACAGCTACCCAAAACTCCATTATGGACCTCTTTTAATCACAAGTTTAAAATTTCCAATTGCTGCTGGTCAGCAAAATGAGCAACACATGGCTCGCAATGACTGAAATTACAAGAACTACCAGCAAGGATGAATCAATATTATTTTCAAGTTCAAATGACTATGTCTGTTCTGTACTATCTAGTACCTTAACACCCATGTGCTTCCCCACTCTGAGAAATTTGGGTATCCTTCCCTCCCTGGAGGACGTGTGTCCATTCTCTTCTCTGTGCCTCTTCCTTGGTGGTCTTAAGCAGAAAGACGGGATAGGGCGGTGGTCAAGCAGGGACTGATGCTGTCTGTATTTAATCCCTAATTTCAGCTCAGGCTACTTCGAGATAAGTTAAACCTTTTAGCCTTTCAAGTGAGGATAACAGCACTTCCCTCACAGGAGGCAGTGAAGATAAGCCAGTAAAAACTTGGGACCACACGATGACTGGGGCCATGCAAGGTTAGGCTTGCTTGAGCAGTGGAAGTGAGTTCGCTTGTGTCTGCCAGGAGGTGCAAGAACAAGCTTGGACTGTTTACCACCGAGGCGCTGACACACTGAAAATCCATTGCCTTTCTTGTCTCACAGTAGCTGGTGCTTGTAGACATACCCTGATGTAGACAGATGAGGGGTTGTGCTTGATACACTGCTTCTAAGATGGTGATAAAGGCTTTCACAGTAGAATAAAGCAGTTTATATTGATTGTAGACATTTTATACAAACCTATGGCATTAATCTTGAAGGAATATGTCCTGTCCAATGTATGCACATAATTCTCATTAAGACTAATAGCCCTACATGTTCTCATCAAGAGGAGATTATATGCTTAAGTGTTTAAAACAAGCAGCCTTTCTTGATGTGGCTGAGCAGTCTGAATACATCCATCAGCATTTAATTTAATACAGCATCAATAACCCCTAGGAGAATGTTTACACTGCCCCAATCTTTTGTTTAATCCACACGCTTCAGGCCTGGTAGCATTAGTCCTATAAAGCTTTGTGTGGAGAGTCCTTTTTAACTGATGGACACCGAGCACTCAAAATGCTCCACTGGAAACAGATACTTTCAAGGAGATAGCAGCTGCATCTGGACAGATATAGCAAAGCAGAGGGTTGCATCTATTATCCAGGTCGCCGGTAGACTAAATGAAAGTGTTATTTATTTAGTACTTTTGCAAAGCAGCCCAGCATGCTTCCTTAAAGGGGCACTTCAGCTAGAGGTACTTCAAACCACATACATACTTCAAGCACACCTCTTATTTACCTGTTGCTCCAGGAAAAATGCGTTAATTCCTGAGTCAAAGATTTTTCTCTTCACTTCAAAGACAAACGTACATCCATTGGAAATGCACTGAAGATTTTTTTTTGAGATTTTTGCTAAGCATAACAATATGTCTGTTACAATAAACCTACACTTCTGCAGTGGGTATTTAGGGGAAGATGTATTTTCCTTTCCTTTAATAGATTTTGGATTGTCTTTCTTTTTCATTTTCAGCCACTGAAGGCCCGTTGGCAGGCTTATTTCTTATATTCACCAATTTCCTGGATTTGTATTTTTATTTAAACATACTTAAAATTCAAAGCACTACAAAAAGAAAATTCATCCATTTCAGGTAAAGTCATAACACCTATTTTACAGGAGTTCATCTACACCAACACGTTGTATGAACTACATGTATTTTATATGCATTATATGCACCTTCTGCATTACCACAGTTGTCTTTTTAACTCTTCAATACAGTAAATTTCCTCAGATTGTATTTATCACTTTCAGCATCATTGCAAAGACACTGCACATGATTGAATATATTAATACGTGCTTTTTTTTTTTTTTTAATTAAATATAGGATTACAAACATCCAGTTCATTTAAGCTTAATATACCTAATCATACCCAAAACCCATCATCCCCCTTTCCTTGTTACTTTGACTCTCAACATATTCTGCAGCATGGTGTTGAAGTCTGAACATTTCAAGACATTTTTTTTTTTTTTCTGTTCCTCTGAGGTTTCAGTTGACTTTGGATGCACAGAAATACATCATTAGTTTATTAAAGAAGGAAATGGAGTGAGTATTACATTCTCAAAGTCTCAGCTATGTCCTCTGAATATTGAATTACATTTCTAATTAAGTTCCTTTTTTTTTTTGATTTGGAATTTGACAGGTTTTCAGACACACTAGCAAAGGAGTTTGAATATGAGTTAGGATCCCTTTGAGTACTCATGTAATATTTAACAGCATAATATTTTTAGCAAGTGTATTGTACCAGCCAGTCATACAAACAAGTGGAAGGACAGAATGCATTTATGACAATGGCAGCTCTGTGGGTAAAGCACACAATGAGTGTTTTATTGCTGTCAGAGCGCCACAGCTCAACAATGCTCACAGAGAGCAACTGTTGTTGTACAGCACCAACATTCACAAGAATAAATCCACATTATTCCCCTCCCTCATTCTCATTATGAAAATCACTGAAATGGAACATTGTCGGTGCCTTGGAGAGCCCAACTCTCCCTTACAGCAGGGGTATTTACACCACTTTGGCTCTGTAAGGCAGCCTTTGCTTAGACAAGATATGGACCAACTTTTCCCAGTTTTAAAAATAACTCTCACAGCTTTACAGCCAAAAATAATATTCCATGGAATGCCATTCTCTTCCTGAGACGTTAACTTTCAAGCCTGACTTTGCTCTTCTGTTCTCACTGTAATTCTTTGGAAGCAACAAGCCAGTGTTTCTTTGACAAGGCTGGAACAATCAGTCATGGGGAGGACTGACTTATGTCTATTGTGCCCCCTCAGCTGCAAATGAAATCAACAGGAGAGGTGCCCTATGGCCGAGTCAGCCCTGTGTGCCCAGTCCATACATCATCCTGTCTTCCCTACCCCATGGCTTGATGAAGAGAAGTTGTGAAAACAGAGAGCTTCACGGCATTATTTGAACTACGCATCCCACATACTCAAATAGCAGGATTTCATTTTTTTTTCTTTCAAAACCACTTATTAAGAGCTGTATTTCCAGAGACGCAATAGCATACTAGAGCATTCAAGCTGGGTGCCCAGGGAGTGGCTCAGATACGAAGGAGAGGGGGAGGTCGGTGATCACAGTGTGCCACTCTGCAACAGCAGGCACCACGCAGTGCCATCCTTCCCATAAATTGCTCAACTTCCATTTTCAAGCTAGCTAAGATGTTTAGCCCTACTTTTATTAGAAGTTTCTTTCAGAGCCTTGCTTTCGGATGGTTAGAAAGTGGCCTCTAAATTGTCAAGCTAAATTTATTCATGGCCAGTGTGTAGCCCCTAGTATCATGCCTGGATTATCAGTTAGATTAAACTGCTTTCTTCTTTGGTTCATACCTCTGCTCTCAACTTCTGCTTTGACAGCTAGCTATTCCACGCTCTTTTAAAACACATTTACTTTCTGCTATGCAGTAAGCTCCAGGACAGGATGTCTGACATAGTGACATGGCCACAGGTACAGCTGCTCCTGTTGCAACACTTATCTTAAGTGCACTTATTAAGCAGAACTGACCAGGAATTTTCCATTTCCCATTTCAGACAAAAAAAATCCTTTTTTTTTTTTTTTTTTTTTTTTTTTTGCTACATGGGTGTTAATTTCTTGTAGTGAATGTGGAAACTACAGTTTTGTAAAACTCCCACAAATTTCACTTTCTGGATAGAAAATTAATTTTGAACAAAAACCTCCCAGGCACTCCTGGATGTGGGACTATCACAGCCTGCACCTGGCTCTCAGCTCCCTTCCCTCCCTGCTCTGACACATGCATAAGAGATTTGGGATATTCCATGCCCCTTGGATACTGCATTTCTCGCTGCTCTGGCTCTTAGGGTGACACAGGGGAAGAGGTGCAGAAGAAAGGCTAGGGTCTCATTCTCTCTAAACCTGGATCTGACAGGGAAAACAGCCCTGAGCTGTCAGGTTGAAAATCCTTTGCCAATTTAACCTTCTGTCAGCTGACAACACCTTCTAGCTGTGCAGCCCGCAAGTCAGTTAAAAAATCTATTTTTGTTTTCTTTTAATCCCTTTCTGAAAACAAACAAACAAACAAAAAACAACCCCAAAAATCAACAATAAAAATCCTTCTGCTTTCCATCTAATTTCAAGGAGAAAACATTATCAGAAGTGGAAGGGGAAGTTTTCAGCATCTGGTCTCAGCAACACTGTAGTCATGCATTATCACAGCAAGCATTTGTGCACTGTTCCACTGCTTTTAGCATTATTCATGGCAACATGACAATTCTCTTCTTTCTTATCCCTCTTCCTTTGTGAGATTGTTAAAACATAATGAAGACATAGTTTTTTATTAATTTATGGCCAGTGGTCTTCTCCACAGCTTGTGTATGCAAACTCAGTTCTTGCTTTCTCTGCTTCCATGTTTATCCATACTTTTTTCCTTTGGAAATCTGATACTGCCAGTGACTTTATTCTTCCTGTTTATAGATGCTGCCTTTTCCAGTAAATCACACTTTCTTCCTTGCTGCGGGTCGAAATCAAGTGCGGATTGCCACCAGATTATGACAGGAACATCAGCAACAATAACAGGATACTCCGTAAAACTGAGCTGACTCCCATGGTTAGAGCATTTACAAAGGAACTACATCAGCTGCAGTATGCAAGTCATCCTCAGACATAAATTTCTGTCTGCTTTCTTTAAACTCTTCCCTCCTTAACATGTACTTCTCTTCTCAAGCATCCAACACATTTTTGTATTGCTTTCTTAAAGGATGTTTGAGAATAACATGACAACAGTCACTGGAAATTCCCACTTACATAGCTGGACTTTTTGCCCGTGAAGTCTGCATGACAAACTGTCCGCAGACAAAGAAGTATTCAGGCACAGTAAGTGTGGTATGTGCCAGGCCCTGAGGTCACCCAGAGACCTTGTTGGCCCTGACCAGTCTCACCTGAAGCCTTCTCCTACGTCTCCTGCCCATCTCAGGCCCTGCCTGAGCAACAACATTCCTGTCTCACGGCCTGTGTCTGGCCATGCACCCCGATGAATCACGGACTGACTTCCTGGCCTGTGCCTGGACCTACCATGCCACCAGGCATGTGCCCAGTGAGGTGGACGTGGGGCGAAGCCTCTCACAGGCTGTGCAGGCACAGAAATGGCAATCACATGCACAGTGGTTGGGGTGCTTTCTGCAAGGCTGCATGAGGAATGAGCGCTCAGTTGCAGTTCCTGGTTCTTAAACCCATAAATGTTATCATGTTATAAAGCACCGAGTATGCTTAAGATAGGATCAAGAACTTTCCCCGGCACTACCTAGGCTCATGCTTGAACTTGGAGCCCAGGCTGTTCTGCTGGGTTGAGCAATCACCCAATCCCCTGAGCACTTAGCCTTCTGCCTACCTTTACTTACTGACTGTTCAGTTATTCTTTCCAACTATGAAATATAATTTCTTCTTATGAAAAGTACAACAGATTAATATAAGAAATCAGAAAAGACAGGCTGCTTTCCGTACTTCTGCTTTTGTAAGTCTCATTACCATGATACCCATATAAGTACAAAAGAACTGAAGAGTCCTAGATTTGAAAGGTTAGATAAAAATTGTACAGAATTTTAAAATGTACCTCGATCAAAGGCCATTTTCACATCTTCAATGTGCTCAGTGAAGCCTGAGACTCTATAGAGGCCCTCAGATTTCAATCCTGAAACAAAAAGTTCTTGGTTAACTTTGCTTCAATAACTAACAGGTTAAAAAGCAACAGGCTCATAAGCAACAAAGCAAGAACAATGGTATGTTGGATAAATGCAGCAAACTATTGTTATAACATGAAACTCTGGAGCATTTAAGGAATATTCAAGGTAATTTTAAATTGTTTTTACAGGATTAAAGATGAGTTTATATTTTCTGATTTTGTTGCACTCAGAAAATAACAGTAGATACACAGTAGGTAATATTGGAAGAAAATACTGCCATTTGTTAATGGTGAAGTATGTGCTATTATAATGATTTACATATTTTATGTGGGTGATTTTCCTGGATTTGTCTTTAATTAATAAAGCCTTAGAGGTTGTCTTTGCTATTACTGGTCGCTTAATGATAAATAGCAATGTACATAAGAGACTGCCTTTCCCTATGAGCACATTTGTTCCCAATGTTGCTGTCAGCCTTTACTTAGATATACATGTAGCTCATACAGGTGATGGATGCTGTTCTCCATGTTGGTACATCCCTTCTGCAGTTCTTTCATCACAAGAGACCTGCTTTATGCTCTCCGACCCTTACTCTAAGCCAACATAAAACAAAGAGCAGCCCAGCAGAGCAGGCACAGCTAACGACACAGAGTTACACTGATGTTATTTATTTTAATCCCAGAGCTTCTTATTGTGACTATGCAAAGTGCTAACCTACCTACGAGACCCGGTGTGCATTGTCTACTTAAGAATAAAATCAGTGTCTTAGTAGAAAAATTAAGTCCTACAGCAATTAGAGAGAGAAATTTAAACATGTTGAAAAAACAGAGAGTGGGCAGCAGATTTTCTCTTAATCAATAAATGTACAAGTAAGTGATTATATCTCAAATGCAATGTAGCTGACTGCTGTATCATCTCAGTAAAGCTCTTCTGTCTTAGTCCAAGCTATTGTTTGTGTTTGTCCCTGCAATGATGATATAATCCTTGTAGAGCTTTACAGAGCAGTGCAGGGGATTTACTTGTAAATCTTTGATTCATTTCAGGAGATGATGCGTGGCTTTGAAATCCCTTTGGCTACTATCAATGTGTTGCCATGCAGATTACTGTGATGCCATGAACTCAACATTATGAGATTTCTGTGCTAAACCTATGACTAACAAGGAAATTTGGCTTATTGGTCAGCACAATGAACACATTTGTTATCCAAAGCAAAAATATGTGATCATTACTGTCTGGCAGATGTGTTGGAGTAGAGATGGTACTTCTTCAATCTGGCATACCTCTCCATGTAGCAAAAGCCTGTCACAAACTGGAGTTTTGGCTGTGGCAGGCTATCTGAGCCACAGAATCCCTCAGTCAGTAGGTGAGTGTCATGCAAACGTTCCTATCCTGGGCAGTTTGCAAAACACCACAAAACGCCACAGTCTGTGACCTTGTTTGTCTGAGTCATTTCCAGCCACTTATGTGCTCTTGCCCACAATGTCCTCAAAGGTTATTAATAATGGGCCTGATTTAAACTGATTACTCTGAAATTAGAAGTGTCTGTAGGTATGTTAAAAGAAAATAATGAAAAAAGACACTTAAACATGAACTTAAAGTTCATTTTAAAGTTCACCCCTTTCAAAAGTGTAACATAATACCTGTTTTGACATGTTTTCAGAAAGCATTTCAGTAAATTGCATTATGAAATGTCATGATTTAATTTTACTAGCTGATGCAAAGCAATGTTATCACCTATGCTAAAAAAATCCTTCTCTCATCCTGTCCACAGTGTACACAAACATAATATTCTGTTCTATCTCAACATGTAAATTCAAGTCATCTTCATTTTATCGTGCCTGCTCTGTCCTGAAGCATACAAACCTCTTGCTTCAATCTCTCGGATGCATGAATCCACCACCATTGGCCTCTGGGTATTATGGGCTTTCACCAGTGTGGTCAGATCACAGCAGTAGACTCGCTTTATCCTCTTGAGGTCGGGCTGGCAGTCGTTGGGCACATACTTGGAGCACTGCTTATGGACATTCAGCCCACAGTCTGGAAACAAAGTTGGCCAGGATCATTACTTAATGATAATGCTAAGAGCTTTTGTCTATCAGTTAGGTTTCTTAGCACAAGTAAGGGGCATAACTTTCCCATCAGCTGGCAATAGAAAATATCAGATGTTTCCATGCCACCCTCTGCTGACTTTGCTGGCCTCTTGATGTACAACAGTGACAGGACTTGGTGCTGCAGAATTACCAAAGACAAGAAGGCTGAGTACAGAAATACCCTGTAAAAATCTTTTGGTGGGCAAACTGAACTCCAGCAGGGTTGCTAAAAAAAGCCGTAAAAGCTCCGAGTGTTCCTCACACCCTGACCTGTTAGGGACAGCCCCTGCCAAGTCTGGGTCAGGTCGCTGCTGGACACTCGGCTCTAGGTGTTGCAGCTGAAAGTGTGGGACTTTAACTTCTTTGTGTTTCAGTTTTGTCTTTTATAAAATTAGCACATTAATGACAGTGTCCTGCTGGCCAGCTTGTGGCTTAGCTACAGACTTAAGGCACAGCACTAAAACTCTGCAGCTCTGTGGGTGAGTGTGCCTCACCTCCTGTTCTGAATCCCTGCAGCTCTGCATTTTGGCTCGTTCTGCTCATCAGTTACAGCCAAACCACCATGGTCTTGTCACTTTGCTGGTGACTAAAGTGACCCCTCTGTTTAGTCTGTGCAACAGTTTGAGCATATAAAATGCTGTGAAAGGCATGGTGTAAACGAGAGTGATTCATATTGTTCTTGGTGTCTTATTCCAGAGTCAACAACTGGTTGCACTGGTGGGTTTCCATTAACTTAAGCATCTCTGCTTGATTTCCACAAATTGAATTTTCCAAATAGGTACAAATGTTCAGACAAATGAATTTATAAGCCTCAATAAAGCAAACACCACCACCGTGAGTTACATTATCTCACAGAAATGTGGTTCCTGTTTCAATGCTTTTGCAGTCACGCCTATCACCCAGTACCTTTTGGACTAACTCAAAATGCCTAGCATCATCACTAGTGAGTTGATTACTGTTTTTTCTTGTTGATTTACTGCCCAAGCTGTTCAAAATGTAAACGTGTTCCTACTACTTGCAACACATTTTAGTATTATTCTCAATAAAATGTTAATCGGTCAAAATCAGATAATCACTGCAAACATACCTACACATTTAATGTATCTGAGTTTTTGTGTCTTTCTTCATACAGTTGTTACTGCATATAATACATTATTGTGCAAAATCCAAAAGAATGTGAGCAGCTGCACTCAGGACCCTCCTCGTACTGTTCTCAGTGCTGTTCTCCAGGCATGTCAAGTTAAGTCCAAACACATCTGTCTACTTAGAGTTAAATGCTGATAATTTAATGAGGGAGAGTATTATGTTTCATACTGGATAAATAACCCTTTTCATAAGTTTAATATTTTATGCATGTGAACAAACGGCTCTATGTGTTAGTGATGGTCAGTTTTTGGACACTTGTGTTTATGATCAAACAGCATGAAAAGCAAACTGCTATTCATTTTCTTTCCTTTTAAAATGCCCATTCATATTCTTTCTGTTACCATCATTCATCTACAGGCAGAAAAGATATAGCAGGCACTGAAGACACACTTATTAAAACTTAGCATTTCTGAAAGGTATTTTGACCCTTCAAGCCACTTTGTAAATTTTGTGTAACAACCACTTCCTCCAGCCTTGAAAGGCAAAGGTCAAGGCAAGTTTGTTTGGTGCCAGTTTGAGTTCAGGAACACCCAGGGGTCAGAGCAGGGAGAGGTAAGGCAGAAACATATTATCGAATTGTTTGGGTTGGAAGGGACCTTAAAGATCACATTCACTTGAGATGTGGAAGGAATTGAAGGTTTGTAGAAAGAAACCCCATTTGCTATACACCAAATATAATTTAACTTGCTGAATTCAAAAGATCATGATGCAATTATTATTGCATTTTTGTGATATGATTATTTTTCATAAGAGAACAGATTTAAAATAATTTAGATGTTATTAAAATGCTAATGCAGTTATAGAGGCTTCAAAAAACAAATCCTTCTGGGAAAATGAAGGTCATGTTTTTTGCTTTCCGTTGAGGTGGGCTTTTTAAAGCTTGCAGCAACACGTGGTATTTTTATAGGAAACAAGTGACAGTTTTTTTGCAGACAAGGGTACTTTTTGACAATTGGTGGCAAAAAAAAGATAAGCTATGAAGTCTGGGTCCTGGCTGGCTCTGCCACTTCCAGTGCTTGTTTCTTAAGACATAAAAACATTCAGGTGAAAACTTAATGACACCATAAAGAACAATTCTTAATGTATGCACCAATGCACATGAATTACCAAGGCACTACTGAATGGATGTCAACTTCAGCAAAGGGCTGATGGATTCATTTCCAAACCAGCCAATGTGGTAAATCACACAGGGCAAAACTTCTAAATGCGGTGTTTCAAAAGCTAGGGTTAATCTTCCAAAGCACATGTAGGCTTTCTTCCAAGTACATTTCACATATTTGTGTAAAATCAGGCTGTCTGGTATACTAAGTGGGAGAGCTGTTGTCCCATTTCTGATAGTTCAGAAGGTGAGATGCTCTTTACCCACCCTATCAAAGACATGCCTTTTCTAACAAAAGATCTGGACTGTGGATGCTACATACATATTATTTCTGTTTAAAACCTGGTGCCTGTACTAGTCTGTGCTTTGTGGGACAAAGAATATGACAGGCAATGACACTGCTGTAATTGGCAACACAGGACTTCTTGGCACATTTTGCAAAGTGACCCCTACTCCTCCCTCTTGCAGGGCATGCAGTCTGGGGTGGGGTGGGATGGATGCCTGAGCACTTCATGAAAAAGACCGAAAGTGTTTGAGGGCTACCTGAACACCTCACTCCCTGAGCGATGAGACCCCACATGAAGTTGGCACAGTATTCACACCAGTGCGGACCTCGAAACGTGTGGACCTGCAATACAAACAGAGGGGGGAAAAAAGAAATGGGGTCACTGGGAGGCAGATGGTCTGACAGATGGAACAACTAAACTGGATAAACAACAGAAGACTCAGTAGGAGTAAATCGTTAGCACACAGTGCCCACATCTTTCCCAAGTCTAGATGAAATAAACCATGGGAACAGAAATTTGCTTTGATCTCAAAGTTTATCTTTCAATAGGCTTAACATAACAGAGAACTGGGCTGCGTACGGCATTAAAAACAAATAATTTTTGCTAGCTGACATTTTAGTTCTAGTAGAGGGGAAGAAACCAGGTTCACTAGTCAGAGGAGAAAAAAAGTAAAACTAATAATGAACTGTATAGTCAATGCTTCTATTTGACTAGGTCAAACCAAACAGGCACTTTTCTGAGATTCAAGCATTCTTCAAGAGATTATTTGAAAGAAAGGGAAATGAAGTAACAGAAAATCCCTATAAATGTGCTCAATTTTGATTTCCCACAAAGCCGTGTACCCACATATCTAGTGCAAAACTGATGCACTCAATTATTAAGCACACTGATGATGCCGTTACCTGTGCATCCGTGTGCAACAACACTGACCACAACTCAAGGTGACTGTTACAAACTTGCATTGGAGATGATAAGGAATGACTTGTGCACTCGTTCCAGGTGGTAGTTCAGTAAAGATCTGATTTTGCCCATTTGAGTCCATTGGTAATGTAAGCAAACTATACCCTTCCCCGCTGTAGTAGGTAAATTGGACTCACATAGGCAAAAGATGTCACAGGGCCCTTTCTTGGTACATTAAATGTCATTTTACTGCAGTCTGCACATCAGTAAATAAGAAGAAATAAAGTGACCTGGATACTGAGAGAACACACTGGCTCCTAAGCCATGTTTTACACACAACTGCTGCTTCCTCAACTGCATTTACAAAGGCTACAATGGAAAAGCTTTTTGTTTAAGATGTGTGCTCTGGTAAAGTAAGCATTTCACTTTCATTGAAAAGAAGAATAAATAGTGAGGCCTATGCCTGTGTGAATGGACATGGTACGAGCCAGTTCTGGCCAGAGACTTAATTGAGGTTAGCAAAACATAAATCATGCACGCTCAGGCTGCTGATGCTTCCTTTTCCTTCTGACGTGTTGGTGTTTACCGATGGGGCAGATTGCTGACAGGCCGCTTCCGCCCTTTGGGATGGGGAAAGTTGCTCTTGACTTTACTTCGTAGAGTAAGAAATAGCTGTTGTCCTTTTCAAATAAACTCTGTAAACTTTTAAGGCAAGCGTTTAGCTCGCTAATGTTTTAGCCCCATTTGGCTGCAGGATCACATGTAAACAAGTCTGTACTCTTGAGAGGGAAGATTAAGTACTGTGATTTTAGCATGGACCCCTCTTTCTCATTTAGTGATAAAAAATGTGACATTTTTACTTTAAAGAGCCACAAATTACTTCTGACCAATTACCCACAGTCAATTCTTCCTTCCTTTTGATAGGTCTGAAGGGTCTCAGCTAGAAAATCTGACTGGGTCAAATTTTCTAAAATATTGTTTCACCTCTCAGTAAAATGTTTATCTCTGGGAAACAATGCCTTGCAATAGAGTTTAAGATTTATCATATATACACATACACTTCTTGCTCGTTTAATATTTTATTTTAAATGGGGAGTACCATAAAATTTCAGGCAAGGCAGCACTTAACACCAGCTGATGCCCTGAGTTTCAGGCGTATGTTTTGTGTGACCTTCAGTTTATACAAAACTACAGACGAAATGAATTATGCCTCCATCTTTACCATTTTTAGACTGATAACCACATAATTAGTAGGTCTGCACCTGCATTTAATTGTGGGTGAGAATTGTCTGCTATGGGAAGACAGCTATCTGCCTCTTCTGCTTTGTGGTGGTTTACAAAGGCTAACCTTGCGAGAAGTGGCTGTAAAAGCTCACTCGCTATTTTAAAAACTGCACCATTTCCATTCTGCATGAAGTACATCTCAGTTGCTAGGATATTTGGGGCCTACTTGCTCACTTTACATAAAGCTTATTTCAGCTGATCTCGCTGTAACGTATTTAGAAAAATGGTAGCTGATTATTCCTTGATCTCTCCTGTCATTAATGGGAAATAGTCCTCAGTGCTCACTCAGAAGCACCTACCACTCCATCTGAGAAGTGCTGACCATGCACCCGGCCCTTGTTTTCTTCAGATTGGTGGTCCTCAAAGGGCTAGCTCTAATTTATGCAGTCACTTTAATTTTTCACGGCTCTGCATTTTTGCTCAAATGTAAAGTTCCCAACTGAAATACCCTGAGAAGAAACTAGTCTTGCTGATTTCTGGTCAGGCCGAAACAGGGAAATACTTGCTTCCTCCAACTGCAGAAAGGAGACCTTGAGAAGTTTCTAGATGAAGGTGCAAAAATCTCCTAAGATACAAGGAACTTTTTGAAGTCTTTTATTGTCTTGTTGTTAATTTTTACCAAAATAGTGAAGGAAGTCTGCCCTTCCGAACACAACACTTGAACTCAGCTCAAAGCATACAGCACTTTCAAGTGGTAAATGGGAATTTTGCCTGCAAGACTGATCTGATCTCTGTTTTAAACAAGGAGAGGTAACAGCAGGTCTCAGAGTTTTCAGATGGGTTTTTAGGTTTTGCTCCATCCTTTGTAATTGCATCATTACAAATCTACTGGGCTTAGATTTTTGAAAAAATGATCAAGATTTATTTATTGTCCCCATCCCGTTCTGCCCAGAGTTCTCTGTGTATATATGACATAGCTTTGGGCTCATTTTGTTATAGTCTACAAACAATTCCAACTGATAACAATAATTTACAGGGAAGTATTTATTCATATAAGCCAAATGTGGGACATTTCAGACTATACACCATACTTGTATTGTTCCATCTTTTTATTTATTTTCTTTCCACGTTGACTAACTCCTTCTAACTTCTTCACTCTGTTTCATTTCCACCTCAATGCCATTCAACAAAAAGTTGTTTCTTACATTCACCCTCTTTTCTCTGCTGGCCACCCTTGGGTTGTCAACCAGTATTCCCCTGTGTGTCAGTTACTATTGCCTTCCTCTGCTCCCACTTTCATCCTTCAGTCCTCCGGTGTCCCTGTTTCCAAATGGAAGAGCTCCCCCCATGGGCACAATCTATGTCAGTAAGTCTGAGTCTGTGCCTGGAGTTTTACATGAGCTGTCTTCACAGAGGGAGAAACTAAGACCAAAGTGAAGGAGTTCCAGTGCAGTGACAAGACAAAATGATCCCTTCAGAAATATTACACAAACAAACTAAAAATCGCCTTGGGTTGAAATGCATGTTTTAATAGGAATTATATGGTGCTGCTTCTGAGATGACTTAGTTGTTTAATTGACCGTGCTTGATGACTTTTCTATTTGCGGCCAAAGAAAATGAGAGATTTCCTCAGACTTTCACCTGAGTACATGTGGATTTGTATTTTCCTGCGGACTCCTGCTGATCCAGGGCTGCTTGCAGGGAAGACAAGCTGGCTCCACTGTTATTTTTGTTCAAATACACACACAATCTTCATGATGCCTGTAAAAATGCCTCCCACAAATGCTTTTGTGTCCCAGAAGCAGTGTTTGTCTGCAGTGATTAATGCAAGGGGAAATGTATCCCAGAGCCTCCTTTCTCCCAGCAGAGCTTCTGACTTGCAAGTAATCAGCTGCCTTTACTCTCCAGTAGCAAATCCTGTTGTGGGGTTTGCCCAAGCTATTGTGGCAAACAGGAGCAATATTTGGGTAAAAGCATATTATTCGGTTATATTTGTTCACTTAAAGCAGCACCAAGGCCCTGTCACGAACTCCTAACCTAGAACAAAACAGGTTGAGCATCTCCACACTCCATGCTGCTGCCCTTGGGCACGAGCCTGACACTGTCACGAACTGGTGGGTAAAGCACAAGCCAAAGTCTGCTGGATCCAAATCCTGCCGAAATGCAAGATGACTTTGCAATTCAGCTAGGCTGAAACCCACGTAGTTACAGAAATACCTCTGTGTTTTTCTGAACAGGGCTTCAGAGATTTATTCTCCTTCCTGAATTACGGTATGTCTACACTGGCTTATGCAAAGTTGTCCCGCCAGACAGACGCCAGCTCCAAATCTAAACCCATGTGACTGTGTTGTGTGCTCAGGATGAACCTAGGTTAACAAATCAGACTCAATCTTAAATCTTTTTTTGTGTGTTTGTTTTCCCTGAAATTTGGAAGAGAGTCTGAATAAGGACGCAGGGATGCTTTGGCATAACTTGGTGCCCTCACTCTCCAAACTCCAGTGGTCCTTTTTTAAATTTCTATATTGATTTGGAAAGGCTGGAGGGAGATCCTAGTTGATCTTTTAAGAACTTTGCTGGCAGATCAACAAAAGTCTCATCAGTTTCACTACAATTGTGCCCATCTTTAAGATTTTTCAGGAAGAGAACTAAAAAGCTTCTGTTTGTTCATGAAGAACAGTCTATGACAAGATTCTGATGAACACTGTGACATGTCACCTTTGTCCCTATGAACTGAATGATACAATGCATGTCAGTATTCACCTAAAAACCCAGAAGACAACTCTTTGAATGTCTGAAAAATAGCATTCTCCTACTGAAAAATCCCAGACTGTCATAGCTTGAATGCTGTCAGAAGTCATTAAGAATTTTGCTCCAAAACCCATAAAGCCATTCTTTCTCTTTTAAATAATTTCTTAACATATTTCATAATTAATTTCAGACTGTACTAAAGATAGACTTGAATTTAGCTGTTGTTTAAATCCAAATACTCTACTCTAAGCATTCTATCCACTTTTGTTGAGCAGCTAGACATGTTTTAATATGCTCCTTTAGAAAACTAACTACATTTTCATAGTGAAGATATTTGTTCATTAAGTAAATGTTACACTTTTGACTAACCTTTCCTTATGGACAACATAGTTTTTTAATATTTCTTTCATAAGTATTTTATTTCCTTTACTAGAATAAAACGATTTTCTGCTGTCAGGCTTTTAAATAGATACATATTTTAATCATGTGATTTTCCAGTTAAAACTATGACTCTTTTGAAACAGAAAGGAACAGAGGCTGTACAACAGCTAGATTGTGCAAACGCAAAGTTAACTGGGCACATTTCCAATTATAAATCAAAGCCAAAACAAGGGGAATTTTGAAGAGGAAAGAATGCATGGGTCAAAGTGGAAAAAAGTCTCAGTCATGAGAAAATATTTTCTTGTTAAACTAAAATAGTTTTGATATTAAAATGATAATGAGGGCAAAACCCAGAAAGAATGAAAGATGTTTTAATCAAGCAAGAAAACACAGCATACTTCCCCTATATCCTTCAGTGCTGATCAGTGAGATAAATATTGATTGTTCTGCACACAGGGTCAAGGAGGAGGAATGAGAAGAGGGATGCTATTATTTGCTTTGCTCACTAATATTAAATTATTGATCTACCAACTGCAGCAGAAGCATTGTAGAGGAGAGCAATGCCTTCATGGAAGAATATATAGAAAAAACAGAAGTAAACCTTTTTTTACTAAACCACAAAATCAGTGAAATCATTTTCATCAGTGCTTCTCCTTTTTTTTTCACACGCCAGAGATGAATATCAGAAAATTCTCTGCTAATGAGCTGAAATACTCTGACAGTGACCCAGATCAGCATCTTCAAGGAGTATTAAGCAAACTGAGTTTTCAAAGCTGAGATGCTTTCCTTTCTTGTCATGTTACCGCCTCTTATTCCCTCTGTATCCACCCTGATAACCATCAAATCGCAAATTGACAAGATTAGGTACGGTAACTGGCTGGCAAACTCTGGAACGAGCACTGTCCTTTTGGCAACACATTTAAGCCCAAGGTGCCTGAAAGGTCCATTTCCAAAGCTGAGTCACTTCCCTTATTCAGCATGCCAGACACAGCACTTGGAAAAAAAAACTAAAAATCTGATTTTGCATGCATAAGACAGCAATAAAATGATCCAGTTAAACATCCCTGGGCTTGTCCAGCTATTTGCTTTAGTTTGACAAGCAAGTATAAGCTTAGGTCCTATGGCTTGGGGGGGCTCTTAAGAGCATTTCTATAGCATATGGTGCTGGAACAAAAGCTAGGAGACAAAACTACCACTGCACTCTGCCGTATTGTTGGTGAGCACCAGAGCGCTCTCAACTTCTTGAAAGCAGAAAGGGTACAAAATGTTTGCTGTGGCTATGCTGGTGCTAGTGGCTTCTGATAATAGCTGGATTTTGAAAAGGGGCCTTTTTAATCGAGTAAAAATGGATACACTTTAAGGTAAAGACAATTACTACAGAGTACCTTGTTTTTTCTGAACAACAGCAAAAAAGAACTGAATCTGGGCAAAAAGAACTAAAATACCAATTAAGTAGTCTAGCAAGTAGCAAAAACATTATTTGGATTAAGTATTTATGTGGAGACATATTAGGAATGCAGTCAGTGGAACTTAAAGTAGAAACAATTTTTTTTTTCAACAGTTATTCTCAGAACTAGTACGAATGGGTGCCTGCAAATCCACAGTTGCAGCAAAAAATAAAACACAAGGCATTGAAACATAACTTTTCAGCCGAAAATAATAGGAAGTCACGCTTACCTTAAAATTGTGTGCTTTTTCATAGTTGAAATGGTTGTCATTTTGAGTTAAGGCTGCTCTCCTGACCAAGGAGGTGATCTGCGAATAGGCAAAGAGTTTCAGAGGTTGCCACAGAAGTGCCCCCTTGACTCCCACCTTCACCCCCAGGGCCACAGCCAGGAGCTCTTGGCGCTTCCTTCCTCGCTTCGACTTGTGAACAACGGCGCAGCTTTTCTCATTTTCCAGCCACAGATCCTCCGAGAACATCGTGCTCGGGTCCCAGATCTTTTCCCTGTCTTCCCTGGTGCCTGGCAGGCTCGCTGCCGTCAGTACAGCACAGTTTGTCCAACTGCTTCTGATGTTAGACAGCAGATTTGAAGCAGCTGCAGCCCATTCTGCCGAGACCTCTGGCATGTGACTCGAATGGGCCGGCTTGTGGGACGGAAGGAGCTTCTGCATCTGAATAAGTAACGGCCTGTGCCGTGCTATTTCTGAAGGCAGATGTGCGTCTGAAACAATAGCTCGAATTCATGCACCGAGCCCCCCCTTCCCTCCCTCCCTCCTCAGGCAGTGGGATCCAGAGAGGTGCTGCCGAAATACCGGCCAGGGGCACGGCTTTATGGCTTCACGCCCAAACGCCTTCCAAGGGGAAGATCGCTGCTGCTCTGCAGCCTGTTGGAAATGAACAAACAAACAAAAAAGCCCCGGAGAAGCCCACACAACTGAATCCGATGCTGCATCCAATTACACTCGGAGATTTATAAGCCAGCAGCCTGCATGCCAGCAGATTAAGCCCTTAAAACCATGATGATTGTTTAATCTTACGGGGCTAAAAATCTCTCCTTTCTTTCATATCCTCTACAAGGGGGAAATCCAGCACTTTGATGTCATGTTTTAAATCAGAATATTTTGTGAGAGCGTGCTTAGTAGTATGGAGCGATATCACTGTCAGAGAAAGTTGGAAATTCAGCTGGGGGGGATACAGGCTAGGAAGCCCTGAAACCTCATGCGGTGTTTAAGTGTGGACAGGCAAATTCAGGCAGCTGTAGGAAGTCCATGGACACAACCCTGTTTGCAGAACAGTACCTGCAAGGTAGAAAGAGCTGTTGTCCTTCACTTTGCTTGCATACATATATAGACTGGGGAGGGGAAGGGACTTTACAGCTCTGTGACAGCAGAGATCTGAAGCCTAACCAGCCTGTACTACAGTTTGCAGTGCTACTTTAGGCACCTTAGTTCTTTACAGGTAGGTACATCCCCTCCCCAGGACACAGAAGACATGTGACATCAAGCATCCCCTGGGCAGCAATTTCAGCCCTTCCTTTCCCTCCCTCCATCTCCTCTCTCCTGCTCCTTTAGTGAACATGCCCACCCTCCAACCATGAGAGAAGGACAACATTTAAGGGAAGATGTAATTCTCTGAGGTGTGTCTAATGTTTGATATGCTGAGGCAGAGCAAACCAGGGTTTGCCAGTGCTCCTGGGAAAACTGCTTCCCTGAGCTAGAGACACTAAAGACCACATCAACCTTTTACAGTCTGCCTCACTTCAACCTACCCAGAATACACGTGAAATTAAAGTGTTTAATTTACTCATGTTAACTTGTGAAGTTGAACTTGCGTCTTTTTTTTTTTTTTCTTTTTTCTTTTTTTTCAGTCTGCTTTTACCTCAGGCTGAAAAGTCGGAAGGTTCATCTAATTCACTAAAACCTCCACACTATAGATTGCCTGCTCTTAGAAAGGATGATTTCTTGATTTGAAAGCCCATGGGGACAGATGGTCGGCTGTTGGTAACATCAGGCTGTGCAATTTCATATAGTGCCCTACTTAGGGTTTTCAAGAAGTTCTGCAACCAGCAAAATCAGATTTTCAGCTACAAAATGATACACCTATTTCTACGTACAACATAATTCCTTTCTTTGCTGGGTAACTTATAGCACTCCTTTTTATGAGCTATCATATTGCAAAGCTTCTGCTGCCCTATAGGCAGGATTTCCAGACAGCCTTGCTACTCCTGGAGCAGTTGCTGCTTGCCCAGCCTTTCCCCAGCACATGGCACTGTTATCTGACCACCAGCGACAAGCAGCAGTGATGTATGTATTAATATTGCTCTGCCTGGAGGAAATCCCTGCTGTTCTTCCATATGTCCTCCCGCTAGTAAGTTCTGATTTCTGCCAGCTCAGGACCTTTATCTGCTTTCTAGCAGATGAAGACAGACTATTCTCCCCCAGATCCCTTTCAGTGTACTTCCAGACATGAAGAGCTCTGGTTTGAGGGACATCCTGACAACCCCTCGTACCCAGAGGTAATGGCTTCAATAAGGGTTATCAGGAAAGAAACTTCAGAGCAGCTTGAAGTTCTCATCACACCACTGTTTCTGTTCTCAGTACCATTTTAAATGTGTTTATGTTCATCTGTAAAAAAGAAAAGCCAACTAGCTCTGAGTTTCCAGACACCTCTGGAGCTACAGCACCTAAATCCCCAAAAATATATTAGTGACTTTTGCTCTGACTTCCAGGATAACAGATCCAAAGTCACAGAGAGGTCAGTTGCCTAATGATGCTCTAATATTTGTATTTATGTCACTGGACTGATAAAAATCCCATTATATAACCAATATTTTTTACATAACATTGCAGATTGGATACTCAAGCATCAGGCTTACGATGATACGTCTTAGAATTACACTATTTTTGGAATATCAGAGTGTCATCTTAGGATCAAACACGCAGTACTGTATTTAATGGAAACTCTGACTGTTTGCATAGAAGCATTAAACTTAATTGACTTGGAGGCGGAAAACAGCCAAACTAGTTCACATGACTAAGGCAGATGAGTATTTACTGTTTATCATGTGTGATTTTTTTATTTTTTTTTTATCCACTAGGTTACTTTATCTGCCCTGTTTGGGCCCTGTTTCGATGGTTTAATGGGATCCCTTGCAAACACAGGATGTGTACAGAAGGCCGACCATGAGTGCATCCTCTTAAGAAGCTTAGTCATACAAAGCCCGACCAGGTTGGGTGTCTAAAATGGTGCTGTGAAACTGAGATGAGCTGGAATGCAATACAACCCCTTCCTCTCTAAATCAAAATCAAACCGCAGTAACACCAAATTCTCACCAGCAACCAGTTCTAAGGCACTGATACCCTAGGCCAGCCCCAGTAACTGAACCGGTTTCTTTTATCAATTTTTTTTTCTTAATACAAAATTTACTCCACAGAATATGGTGTCAGCTCATTTAAAGCGTATCTCTTGATCAAGTTAACAAGTCAGCCTGCAGCTAAGGAAGAGAATGCCAGTGGCTAAAAATATTATTGCTGGTTGTGACCAAATGTCTGAACTAGTAAAGACTGAAAGGCAAATACAGCCTGTCTGCATTTTCAAACCAAAGGATTTCTGCGTAACATATGATTTCAGTTTGTCACTCTCTCTGTAAAACACAAGTATTATATAGCAAATTGAGCATTTACAGCAAAATAAATGTCACTGAACTAGAATAATAAAATTAAAAGTGGGGGGAGAGCGCAACTCAGCTGCTGTGACATTTCCAGCACGCCTCTGTAGAATGAGCTGAACTGCACAATTGTCTCTTCCTTAAAACACTGCCATCTTGTTTGCTAACAAAGGCCTTGGGGGCAAGAAAGAATAAATTTTAGCTTTGAAAGCTTTCATTTTTGTACATGTTGCGTGATTTCAGTTTTAATCCTGTGGGCAGCACTGAGGACTGGCTGAAAGATGAGTCTCATCCTTCAGTGTGTGCGGGGGAGAAAATGGAAGCCTACTCCTCGGCAGGCCTCCCAACGCACATGGGAAAGGTGAGGTGGAGAGCCATGGTTTGTCTTCTCCGGCTGCTGCCACCCACATGCATGTGTCTGGTGGGGATGAGGCAATGACACAACTACAACAAGCAGAGGAGCAGCTTAGCACATTTTCCTGGACAAGACCAGCATCAAAAGGAAGCCTGCTGCGTGATGAGGAGTTGTAACAAACCAGTGGCTGATCCCTAACTAAATACATCTAACGCCACACATAAATACAGTCATAGGTCAAAGGGAGGTCTGTTTCCTCACAGGCACGGCACACTGAGTAATCTGCCAGACAGATTGCGCTTGCTCAATTGCAAGCACAACATGGAGATGATACATGATGCAAGAATCTTGCAGCTATTGACTTTTTCCTGGTTTTCTCCCACCAAGCTCTTCTCACGGTGCACACAGGAGGCAACTCCAAAGAAGCCAGTGAGTAATGCTGCAGTCTAAGTGCACCCTTAGCAAAACACAAGGCATAGGATGGATATGGCCATGGAGGTCGATCAGAGAAAGGCCTTTGTGTGACAGCACTGTGGCCAGCCTGTGCCGCCCTTTGCCACAGCAGCAGGAGCTGACACCAAAAGGCTTCTCTACTGTTGAAACAGTGTGAGGAAATAAGATCTCCGTGGAAGATGTATTAAACAAAAAGCAGAGCACAATGATTGCAGAGCGGCATTTGTGAACCTGCTCTTGCAAAACACACTTTCCTAAGAAATTAACCCCTCTCATGGCAAGTTTCTTGATGTGTATCAGGTGAATACAGATGACAAAAGCGTGCAGGACCGTGAAGCTCTGCAACACACACCTCACCATTAAGGAAGGAACCAGACCACACAGAAATGGGTCTGATGCTGCTCTCAGTTTTGCTTTTGAGGGGAACACAGTCCACACGCTCTCAGGAAATGAACACACACAAAATAATTGACATTAGATGTCTGCTACTTTCTGTTCCACGCAGCTGCAGCTGCAAGAGCGACAGCTTCCCCTGAACACAGGTCCATCGAGGAAGTAGTTTTACCAATAAAAACCCAAGTCTCTTGTCTCCACCACCGACTTCCTTTCATGTGAGCCACAGCTCAGTAAACTGAACTTTGTCAAGGTCTGGCCCCATTAAAAAATACAATACAAAACAAAACAACAAACAATATAGTTTTTTTTAATTATTATTTTTTAAGGGGATCAAGATATATCTATCGTTTTGCTTTTTATTCCTCAGAGTTGCAACTTTTTTTTTTTTTTTTTTTTTAATGACAACCAGTTCCTCTGCACATCCTAAGTTTGAAGAACTGTCAACAATGTTCTGTAGATGTTTATGGCAGCAGATTATTGATATTGGGGTACTATTCTGGATGCACTTCCATCACCACCAAATCCCACCAGGTAGCATTGTACTAACTAGGTTTATATGTGCTCCTCACCACCGAAGAGAGAAGAGACTCGTGGATAGATATTTGGAAGGTCTCTTGAGGACCTGCAAGTCCAAGCAGCCCCAAGAATCCTTGACATGAACTAAAGACAAGAAAAGAGCAATTCCCTGCTGGTGCCATTTTCTTTGGTGAGCCTAAAGTCACTATACTGGAGAGAGTGCCCCCACTGACAGCCTTTTCTTTTGAAGACAACATGGTTCAGAGCAAAGAGAAGTTGTCATTTACAAGGATTACTGCAGTAAATGCTCTGAAGTTCTGAACTGAAATCTTTACACCTCTCCTAAAATAATGTGATTGTTTATTAGCATCACAGTGACCAATTGTCATTTATATCCACCTTTTTCTGACAGGGTACTCAATCCCTTCCCCTGCAGATAAAGGAGATAAAAGACATAATTTACCTACAGCAAATGGAAATATAATCTCTCTTAAACTTCAGATCCCCCTTATAAATCCTTCTCAACCAGATTTTTCTGTACACATCATGATTATTTTTCTCAAAACAATGTAGTAAACCAGAGGTGAAATGCTGTAGATTCAGCAAGGCAACAGAGACTGTTACTAAAAATAATAGTTGATGAAAGCCTCTTATGGAGTATTAATATACTAAACTATTGTCTGTTTTGGAACAACAACTGGAGGTTACATTAAGTGGCATGCAATTACATATTCATCTCCAATTAAAAATAATGGGTGGGCTAAAACCTTTTATTGTATGCAGGCCACTGTATCACAATGTGCTAAGCTGTGCATTCCATGCCCGCCATTATACCTAATGTGTCTAAAATAGTTCTTATGTTTCTTATTTTTGTAAACTATTATAAATATGTACTGTATTTTAAGTTGATAGTAGGTATCAAGGAAGAAATAAGTCCAGAAATAAAGAAAGGATCTAGGTATAGGATGAGCTAATTCAGTTGTTCCCCCAAATAACCCTGTAGAGATTATCATGGTAACAGCAGGTCTGGCCTATTTATTGCAGCAACTTCCTTTCCTCCTACTCTCTCCTTTATCCTTTACAATCCATCTCCATACTTGTCAAGGTTATTAATGATGTTTTCCTGGCCAAGTTCATGAGCCTCTCCTCTGTGCTTAGTATTCATGACCCAAATGGTAGTAAAGGGATGAAAGGGCAGGGGGTGAAGGCTAAGTGAGGCAAATGAGAGGAGAACCAGACACCGATGCCACTGCTGTCACCACGGAGGAAGAAGAGCACCAAGGCCCCCACAGTGGGGCTGGCAGGAACCACTTCATTTGCAAAGAGGGCTTTCTAAGGAAAACTGCACTGATTTTATATTTGAATTACTTCTTGTTCTCTTTGTGGATGCAACACATATGATTGACTGCAATGTATGTGAATAAGTACTGTTATCACACTTATAAATGATAAAGAGTATCTATGATAAGATCCAGTCTGTAGTCAGACCAAAATTAAACATAATATTTATCCCAATCTTTGTCAAAAATCTGCAGTGATCTTGTTATTCTATCAATAATGTTCTTCAGATAACAAAACTAACACAGTATTTTTCTAAAGAACAGACATTTAAGGATGGACTGGAGGGATGGATGGCAGGAATCTAATCTAAAACAGTTATCTGGGCTCTCTCCATAATCAAAGGAGAAAAACAGAAACCTCCAGACAATGATTCATCCTCTTCTAAGACAGACCAAGTTTCAAATGGTTGTGCTTGCAGCTCTTTTATGGATGATATAAGGAAATTAGATGACTGAGATAGAAAGACAGCTTACTTTAAGCTACCTAAAATTACATAAGATTAATCTCTCTTTGAGCTCTTTTCTATTTCTATTTTTTCTACCATCTATTCAATTTTAGAATAAATTGAATAAGGTACCCTTTTTTTATTGGCCTGAACTATATCTATGAGTAATTATAGAACAGTAACTGAACTTTGTTTTGGATATTAATACTTGCCATGCTTTAGAGATAGCTAAGACGCTCTGAATCCAGGGACTACCCAGTTTACTGTATTATTTGTTACTCAGCTACATATGTAAGTTCATCTGGACTCACTGGATGAAGTTTTTTTCAGAAAGTATAACTGTAGAGGAGTCGGTACACAATTAATACAAATTTCTAATGCTGACTATACAGGTAGCCAGCATTTTAACATTTCACCCACAGAGGAAATAGCCTAGCAACATAATGAACTTAATATGATATAAAATGGCCTCTCTGAATTACGAGGGAAGTGACTCATGCTGTCTGCAAGATATGGGGCTATTAGTCAAGAGACAGATTTAAAAAAATATCGTAAACATCATAGTTTTTATCCAGACCCTCAGTGGATACTGGCTTCAGAGCATATAAGTTATACACGTATTTGACCTGTCCATATTTTTATGTTTTCACTGTGAAGCTCTTCCTTTCTGAAGAAATAGCACTTTGTTTAGGAAAGCCAGCTTGCCATCGATTAAAACAGTCATTTCCCTGCAAGGAGACTGCAGAGTTTGAACGAAAGCCAAGCATGCTGAGCTACCATAATGAAGTGGAGAAGTTAACACGTCTACTTCCCAGTCTAGATGGAAAGGAAAGCAAGAATGTCCCCCCTGAGTAAGGCAATGTATGTGAGTGCCGCAGTGCCCATGGAAGGACAGGAACAAGGATGGAGTTGCCGTGAGCACAGATATCCTGTCCTTGGGGCCCTGGTCTTGCTCCAGTGCAGTTGTTGAGCATAGCTGCTGATGCACTGCAGGAGCTGGTTGGGTGCCATGCTAAATCACAGGGTTAAGAGCCATGCTTTCTGAGATGGTGTTAAGTCTGTTTAATGCCAGGACATGAAATGAGTGAACTTGACAGAAAATGCCAGTGCTGTATCGCTACTGTCTTTTAGAGCCAGTGGGCATAAGGCCTGTATGTTTGACCATATGCCCCACCACACACCCAAACATGTAGATAGCATGATAAAAACATGCCTACCTACTCACTTTTAGGTTAATTCTCATTTCTGTGTCTCAAACAGTACTATGCCCTATAAACAGGTGCTATCCCAAAGCAATACAGTAACAAGCTATCTGCTCCAAATACATTGAAACCAAACATACGAAAATAAATAAAATTCAAAAAATAAAATACAGAAATTGCTTCTGTTTCTCACTTGGAGTTTGGATACTGTATGATGTTGTGAGTAAACTTTTTTTAGAGGGCTACCTAGCTGCATGTGCTCTGGGCTGAATCCTAAGGACCACAGTCAGAGGTTCTGTTCATATAGAGGAGCAAAACTCTAGTCCCCTGGGATCATGACAAAACAAAGAGCAAAATAGTTTTCAGGAAAGTTTCCCAGAAATCACAGAATCAGACAGAAATGGCATTTATGTTCTGAGCCACTAACCACTCGGCAGAGCCAGCTGATCTCTGGAGGGACTCAGAGCAATGTCGAGAGAGCTGCCAGAATGTAAAGTATGCTGTGGCAGTCTCAGGAGCTAGCAGCATCACCACGAGCTTTGCCCTAGCTTAAGACAGCTTAAAACAAGAGACTTTAATGCATACTGAAGAAGAGATGTGCGTAAGTGAAATGGAACAAATAATTCGTGAATCAGTGATTTGTGAACCAGTGATCATCTTGTCTAACAAACTGGCAATCTGTAAAACATAATTGTTCCTGGAAAGTAACAGTTTGGGACTTGATCCTCGACAGTGTGATGCTCTGTTCGTTCAGAGCTCACAGGGAGATGGAGATGATAGGCAATTTGCAGGGAAGACAGTGCCAATATCAACAATAAGCAGCAAACAGGATTCTTCTCTAGTTTTGACAGTTCCTGGGTGTTGTGAAGGAACTCTAAAGCTTCAGTCTCAAACTTACAAAGAGCATGACAGAGCTATAATTCTGCTCAGCAGTCACGACACTGTCAGGTAAAATATGTAGTGCAGTGAACTAGAAATGGACTAATGTGTTTTTAAATCATCACTAATATTTCTGCCCTGTTTTACTGCCATATCTTGTGACTTCTTCCTGTAATAACACATAAACTAGGCAGGCAATGTAAGGTGAAAATAATGTTTTATGCCATTTAGGACACAAAGAAGGCAATTAGCAAATAAGAGAACAGTATGTAAAGTATGTACAGAAAAAAAACCAAAAACAAACAACACAAACAAACAGAATGTAAAGTACACAATGTTGTGCTTTATGACTGCAAGCTTGTATTCCAGTATCCTTTGTGGATGGCATGAAGAAAAAAAAAAAAAAAAGAAAAAAGGGGGCAATAAGAACCCACTACCCACATGAGTAAGTGGAACTGTGGCATGGAAGGAATTATTGGGTTTGGTGCTGGGCCAGCTGTGGCTAGTCTGAGCTGAGCTGTACATCCATGAATGCTTCCATGTCCCAACATGAGCTCCCCTGAGGTGGGACATATGGTATTTACAGCTTACTCGATTGTGATATATGTGCTTCTGTCCCATCAAGCTTCAAGGAATGTCACTCATGAGAGACAGGGTCAAACCCTTGACTGTCATCCCAAAACTAGTGGCATGGCTGTATAACCTTTGGTATTTTTCTGACTAATGGCTCTAAAATGCATGTTTGCTTGGAAACAGAGCAGGAATCCATGCAGAGAAAAGCAGTGTGGGGTTAAAGAAGAGACAGGAAGCTCTGCTCTCATATGTGAATTTTTACCTATTTCATTATATGCATGAAGTTTACCCTATACATTACACTCCCCCATGGTATAGGAGAAAGATTTCTAGAGCTTAAGCCTGCATTAGCTTCTCTTCTCCACTTGGACACAGCATGGAAATAAAGTTGTTGCGGTAGGAATTCATCCATTTGTTGGAAAGTGGAAAGCTGCCTGCAGGAAGGGGCAATTGCATTCTGGAGAGCAGGCAGCCTGCTTTGGCTCCTTCCAGCCCACTCTGCAGAAAAAGCAGCTCAGTGCATTACCAGCTTCTTCTTCTCCTGAATGCAGCTTCTGATCTGCACTAGGCCCTTGATCAGCTTCTCCTTTCCCACAAAGAAGCAAGGAGCTACTGTATGCTGCAGACCAGACATGAAAAAGCACGGTTCACTGGGCTTTTCTAAGGGCGTGTTATAGGATACTCAAACCACTTGAGATCCTAGACTTTGAACTTGTGTAAAGTACCAGAATGTATTTGAGTTGTTTTATTTTCTCTTCGAAAGCATTGTTTCATGTCATGTTTGCCTTGCCTGTTGCTTGAAGCTGTTTTTGTTCCCACTTTTACTCTGTGGGCAAGTAGCAGTACTGCTACCTTTGAAACCACATTTGCATTCCCATGGCCATTGAAGAGAAACTCAGACAAAGACTGACCTTACTTCTCTGTTAGTGAATGAGGACATAAAGGCTGTATAATCCCAGTTTTATTTTCCTGTACAGCGCAGCATCAGGTGTCACCTGACCCTGATGTCCTTACAGCTCCCCATGACCCCCAGCCCGCTGCCCTCTGGTATGAAGTGGCAGCTTTTGTTGTTGATGGCAGGACTTGCACAGCTGCTTCCGTCATTGTTTGGAGGGGGACAGATGGCTGCTCTCAACACAAAAAGGAGATTAAAAAAGAGCGGAGGGAATGACATCACTGCCCAGCCCGGGGTTTACTCCATTGGACCCATGGGGCTACCACCAGCATAAACTCAAAGTGCAGTTGAGTCTGCCCGCTCAAACGAAAAAGTCTGTATTTTGCAGAACAAAATGCATTTCTTTTGAAATGTGCAGTTGCCAGCACTTCTGTATTTATATCCTTTTACAGCTGTTTAATTAATCTGAATAGATACTGTCCTATCAGCAGCAGCACTTTTAAAGTTCTCAAAAAGCAAGACTGATGCTGTATTCTCTCTCTCTCTCAATGCCTGTAGCTCAACTGCAGCAACTTGGCTTACAGCTTATTTATTTTGTTTTGCTTGCGATGAGGCGTTCATAAGAAATGGTTGGGGAAACACAGAATAAATTAGCTTTGCTGTTATAAAGAATATTTTTTCTCTGTAAAGGATTTCATCCATATTTTATAGCCCCACTTAAGTCAAAGGAATTAAACAGCACAAGACTGTAGTTAGTTTTGTAGTCACTTTTCTCCCATGAATGTAGCTCCAGACCTATGAAATCACTCTCACTTCTCTTCTTTCTGATCACTGGATACCAAGGGATGGCAGCTGGTGTGGTGCTCCAGGACAGACTCTCAGGAGAACACCCAAACTAGACTGCGTGTACAGTGATCTCATCCAGCTAAAGTATTCTCTGCAGTTTACCTGGCTAGTATTTACCTGAAGTTATACATCACCCGATTATCTGATTACTGTTTAGATCAGGGAAATTTGGCCTCTGAATGCATGTGGTATTTGGTACCGTCATGTTTTTCTGCAGAGCACAGATTTTTGCTTTGCAACAGATGAAGTTCCTAGCAAAATAATATCAAAAAAAAAAGAAAGTCCCAACATGGAAATAATAGTGTGATCTTTCCAAAGAGTGGAAAAATCCCTGAAACAAGCTAGCAGTATACATAAATTTTGATTTTATTTACTGATTTATGTAAATAAGCAATCATGGGTATGTATTATGTCCCTGGCAATCAGAGCAGGATTTCTGAATTCAGAAACAGTTACACTGTTGACCACACAGACTGGGATGAAATAATTAACCTTTCTCTGCCTCCATTTTTCCAGCTGTAAAATTGACAAAATAAAAGTCTGCCTATGGTACTTGGGCTTCTGTAAGATTTAAGCACTCATGAGCCTCTGTTAGAGTTTAGGGGGGATAGCATGACAAACAGAAGTACAATTTTACAAGGAATAGTAATACTTTGGTAACATTTGTAAAATAAAGCTCAATCAGGCAAACGCTAATGTCCATTTTGACCCACTGTGTTGTGTGTGTTATTGCACTGAAGTGGTTACACTGCACTTAGGTATGTTTCATTGAAGATGATCATCAAAGTGGCCTCACAGCTGCTATCACACTCCTTATGTTACCACCACTAAACATTACCAAAAGGATCAGAAATGATTTTTCCAATCTGCTTTATTCCACCTTCCCTATGCAACAACTGACAGACACGTGTGAAGGTGAAGCCATTCCACCAAGAATAAAAAGCTCCTTCTAGGAAGGTATTGAGCATCTTCTCCACAGGGGCATTGCCAGGATCAAGCAAGCCCCCAGCACCTTCTGTCATCGAGGTCTTCTTTCCCTGAGTGACTGGGGACACCACAGACCGACTCCTGTTCATGGCTTGAGCTGAGACTGGGACCCACCACCCAGTGGTGCCCCATGGCAGCTCGTGCCCCAGCTCCTGAGCCAGGAGGATGTTTTTGCTGATAAAAAGATAAGGTTCCATGGGAGACGTCACTGTCTCTGTGTGGTTTTACCCCAAGAACCAAGTTAAGCCTTTTCTTCTTGCATATAACCACACAAAATAAGGTTCAAATTATTCCCTCCGGCGCAGCTGTACAAACCAGCTCTATCTGCGAGACTTCTCGAATAAACCCACGGCTTTCAGTGGATTTGCACAGCTGTGGCCAGTGGATGGGAATGCAGAAAACCATTATGCTGATGAGACAAGAGACATAACAGACGCCATCAAACTCACTCTGATTTTCACTGTCTCAGCAATGCTGACAGTAACAACTGCACATACTGGAAGGGCCCAAACTGGTGCTGTGCTGCACATCTTCCACTGCCATTAATTCGTCTGGAGCTGAAGGCTTCCAGCACACCATGGAGTTGGGCCAGGGGTTATGACAGAACAGAGGGAGGACTCATTTGATTCATCAAATATCACCGGGTTTTATTTCACTAATCTGAGGAGAAGAACTGTGCATTAGTCAGCATGTTTGAACTTGGAGGAGGGGGGGGGGGAATTTTCAGGGAAACAGCATTTTGGAGAATATGTGACTCATCAGGCTGGGAACTTTGCACAGGGAAGTTCTGACCACGTTCCCTTTTTCATTCTTTTTTTTTTTTTTTTTTTTTTTTTTTTTAACCTGTGGAAACATTGAAGTTTGAAATACCTTAGCAAGGAATCTTCTGTTTCCAGTTGGAAACGTTTTGTTAAAAACAGTTAATAACACATGAAAAACAGTTGGAACAGGTTCAGCCACTCTAACTCAAAATTTGTGCTACATTTTATCCTGTTTCCTCAGTGTTAGTTCATAAATAGTTGAGTGTTTTACATTTATCACAGTTCAGAATGAAGTAAACATAAAAACTGTAAAATTTTCCCAATGCTACTACAGCCCCCGCTACGTTGCTTTGATAAAATGTGTGTTTCAAAGGAGATTCTCTATGAGAGCAGAGTTGTATTCCCCTGGACAAGCTCACTGCAGAGACACGGGGGCTTTGCATTCTTTTTCTTTCTGTTTATCTGTTGGTCCCCAGAGCTCCGTTAATCTGCAGTGACAGCTTCAGCCCCACTGAGAATGGCTCTTCTGCTACTAAAACAAAAAGCACATATCTAAATACTTTATAATTTGAAGTAGGAAAGAACCTAATTCTCACGGCTGAAGTGAGGAATAACAGAAAAATCATGTCTTCAGCAGTCTGGTGTGAATCACTGCTGTTTTCTACTTTCATTTTTGCTCTCTCAGGACTTAAAGAAAGATAGACTTAACCTCGGCAGCACAAAAAAGGAGCCATGCCACTGCCATGCCCTTGCAAAGGCTGATTCAAGAGAAGCGCCCCTGAAGGAATGCCTTGGAAAGACTCAGCTCTTTGCAAAGTATCACACTTCAGACCTGGTGGAGCGGAGAGACATGCTTAATACAGATGGCATTAATGAAGGATTTACTCAGCAAGAAGCAGACAATGCCACATTTTAAACCCCATTTTATACAAATTACTTTCCAGAGCACAAGACAAAAGCTAAAATCAGGCTTCACTGCACTGAAAGAAAACCATAGCTCCATGTGCATCATTTTGGGTAGTACATTTTCACACCACACTAATTGCTTCCATTTATACTAAGTTAATTTCCAAATTAGGAGAAAACTTTTAACTTATTTTAAAATTGTAACATAAAGAATAACTGCTCCTGGGCTCTACATTTTGAAAAACAGGCTGAGCACTGTTTGTATTACAGATTGAGACAAAGTAAGTTAATTTATCACTTAAATGCATTTTCACTTCATTTTAAGATCATCTAATTTGCTTTAAGAGGTTTAACAAGTCAGCTTACTATTGCTGTGATACAGAAAGATTTCATTAAACGAACTGCCATCTTCTATCAGCATCATCATGATTGCATCCTGCCCTTGTTTTATTTTAATTTATAGCAATTTTTTGCAACTTGCCAACATGGACTCTTTGTAATTTAACATAATTACAAAATCGGCATAGAAAGAAATTCAGCTGCTTTTATTTTCCCCATGCTCCACATTTCATTCACACACCAGTTTCACAGCCTTCACTACTGCATGGTGAAGTGATGATACTCCACAGATCAACAGATTTGGACGCTTTCATGATGTTTAGGATGAACCCTTTCCACTAGGGGACTTTTTTCCTTCCTTACTAATCTTCTTCATTAACTTCAGCGGCGGCAATATGTTGTGATGAGAAAGATTATCTTTTCAGGTGACAGTTCACAAATTTCATAAAGCTTTGCAGGTCAGAACGCAACATCTAAAATTTGTTTGCAAACTAATAGATAAAATGTGCTTTATGATCCACTGAAGAGTCTGTTGCTCTAGCACCAGTTTTTAGTTTGCTTTTTAGGAGTACCCCTACATGCAGATAAGTAACAGCAGGGACAGATCAGCAATGCCTGCTTCTAAAGAAAATCACTACAGCCCCCAGTTAGACGTAGGCTTAGAAATAAATAACAATAATAAAGCCCTTACTAGATACAACCACATGCAAATGCCAGAGAGCAGCAACACCCCTGGCTCCAGTAACAAACACCAGGCAAACACCCTGGCCTGAAGGAGCAGCTGTGATCCAGCAGACTTGCAGGCTGTTTCATCAAGTCACCCAGCTTCAGCTGCAGCTGATTGAGAGCTTCAGCCAAGCTGCTGGGAACCAGGGCTTCAGCGAAGGCAACAGAGTCCTCTTCCGAATTGCTTGGCAAGTTTAGGTAGTGAGTAAGCTGTTCATTTCCACAGATTTCATTTCCGTTTCAAGTACTACACCTCCCTGTAACTGCACTCACATGGACTCTGCAGGGCGGAGGCCAAAGGGAACATCTGTCCCAGGGAGCCCCCACAACAAAGAAGCAGCAACTGGAAACGAGCAAGTGGTGTCTCTCAGCTAATGACGTGACCACTAAAAAGTAATTATATCTGTCTTCCCAGCTGTTCATACTGATCAAGGATGGTCTCGGCAGCATGAGATACATATGTGCTCACTGACAAAGGGAAGAGTTAGGAAACATCCAGGTGCCAGCTACATAGACCCAGCCAGTAAGGGCCATGTAACCTGGCTTTGGCACATTGTCTGCCAGGGAATGGGATGGTGGGAGCATCACTTCTTAAAAACCATATGAGGTGCTTAAGCGCCAAATGAGGTCAAAAGGGCCTTAGAGATCAATTCAGAATAAGGAGATTAACTTCGTAGTTTAGCACAGAACAATGTCAGGGGAAGTTAATACTACAGGTGAGAAAGAATTGTGCAGAATCTGGCAGATTTTCCACAACAGCAATGTATGAGAAAAACAACAGCTGGGCAATGAGGAAACTCTTCTGAGGAGCTGGAGCAATCTGTTTAGAGCACTCCTCCTCCACAGGTACAACGTCAAAGACAACTCACAGCTGCAGTACTTTTATTACTTACTATTGAGCAATTAAGAGTTTCCCTTGAAGAATTCAATGAAAATTCTGCCTCACCAGATTCTTCTGTAGGTGGGTACCAGCTCCAAGCAGGGATCTCTGCTGTCTCACAATGATGGCCTTTTACCCTGTGTATTATTCACCTTCTGTTTCCTGCCCTTGTGTAATTGCCTGTCTGATGCTAGAAGTGGGCCAACCATCCTACTGAATGCACTTGGGCTACTGTTTTCAATGCAGCTTTGCTTCAGCCATCCATATTATCAATATTCTAGTCATTTCCTGTTCATATTCAGCTGGGATGACTCTCATAACTGTATGCAGCATCAGATAAGAAAAAAATATTTACTAAATTAATTCCACGGGTGAAGTTTCATTTTTATTTCATAAGATGTCTTGAATCACTAATATATATTAACTCATTGCCTAGAGGAACTTTTTTTTTTTTTTTTTTAATTTAAATGAAATGTCCTCTATGGTTAGATATATTGTAGTTCATGTAGTGAACTGAATGATCAGACATTCTAGATTTGCAGAAGTACTTTCTTGTGTGCCTTAGGAATTCTGCAGTTTACAGTGATTTGTATTTGCAGGAGCCCTTTAGGATTCAAGGAGTTTTTTTTTTTGTTTTGTTTTGTTTTTTTAAATGGTAGAGTCACAAATAAGAAGAATTTTTCTTTGGTAAGTCTGCACAGCATCGCTATTTATTGTTAATAAGAAATATTGTATTTATCATCAGAAAATCTTCAAAGTCTGCAAAGTATCAATGAGCTGCATGGCTAATTTATAAAATTCATTAACATTTTATATGGCTACTATGAGCTAAATAGCTCATAAATAAGAGAGCATTGACTTTGATATCTCATTTCCCCATGTTCATACTTTGGTGAAGACTCCCACTGACTGAACAGACTCCTTGCTTTCAGTAGTGTTTATTATTTGCATTGCAATAGTGCACAGGAGTTTGAGCCTTCGGCCAGCTCAAGACAACAGCAATGCTGTACAAACACAGAGGAAAAGATTGTTCCCTGCCCTGAAGAGCTTACAGTCTAGAAAGCTGCCCCACCTTCATAACAACTCCTTTTTCTTTCATATTTATCAAATGGAACATAATTGCAACAGAAAAAGACATTCATTTTCAAGGCTGTGAAGCAGAATTCGCAAATAATGGAGCAAGGACCCAACAGCAAATTACCAGAGTGTTTTAAAAGTGCACTACATATAATACCCGAAGTACTAAAGCTCCTGGCTCTCCTTTGGTTAAGTGCTGAATTAGTGATTAACATGCAAACAAAGAGGAAGAGAGAAGTGGAAGCCTCCTTCCAGTTCACTAAGAACACACCTTTTACAGGTTTTTCTCCTTGCTGTCCCTCTTTTGCCCAGAATAACCAGATCCCCTGCTTCTTCAGAGAATAAATTGGCACAAGTTCAAGAGAGAAATGTGTAGTACAAAGGACAAAATTATTCAATACTTATCAGAACCTAGATCTTTCCTTGGATATTATAATGGGATTTAGATTGTTTTACAACCAGATACTCCATTTTGTAATTTCCAACAAGCCCCAGTCTGCCTGAGAACCAACCTTTGCTATAGTAAAAGTCTTACATCCATAACACATACACAACTAAAACAATTTGTACACAGAGAAAATATTTTTAGAACATCTACTGAAAAATTAAAAATATTTTAGCTCTAAACGAGCCTCTGTTAGACTTTCCATTAAAAATACATCTTTAAAATAACTTCCGAAGTTTATAAATAGACTGCAAACTAAAATGCTTGGGAGCCAAGAAATACCAAAGTTAAGAACTATCTGAAGAATTCCAGCACTGCCCTTCTGGGCACAACAAGAACCTACCTACTTACAGGCAATATATTTTGTCTAATTCTATATATATGTGTGTGTGCGTATGTGTTTGTATTTATAGAGTCTGCCATTTCATGGACATAATAGGAAAGAGGCAAATATTATGAACAAGGTGTTGTGGATTAATGTGGTGATTTATCAAACAGTGTAACTGGACTAGATGTGTCCAAAAAGCAAGGCTTTTGTTCTTTGTAAAATTTCTTGTCTTTTTCCCCAAATTTTAAAATGCAGGGGAATGGTAGGCATTTGGTGAAAGCAGTTTTCTGGGGAAAATGACAGTGTTTCAGATCTGCAGTATCTGGGGAGGATCTGCCAGCCAGCCAGGGGACTGTGTTTCGGCCTCCCAGCTCAATGGCAGACTGCCTAAGGGCCAAGGATCATTAAATTCTAACATAATTGGCCAATTTATCAGGCAGATTATATCAAGGCTGAGGACACCCAAAAAAAATCCAAGGAAGTGCCAAGGTGTGAGTGCTGAGGACGTAGGTGTGATGTGCAAACATGTATTCAGTAAAGTTTTTTTTTTTTTTTTAATGAAATATTTCCAAGCCTAAATGTATATTTTCTGAAAAATAAAAAACAAAAAAACTAGGTGTTGCTGGAGAAGTTCCAAATGTCTCTAACCTGGCCTTCTGCCGAAGGAGATAGACTGTGCTTACTGGAAGAACCAGGACTAATTTAATGAGCAGTGGATCTACTTTTTCAGCAACAAAGATAAAAATAAATATTAAGCAGCTGTCTGCTTCACTATGCAGCAGCCACAGGCTTTAATCCATTTGATAGACAATAACTTTGCATGGAAACCAAAGAATAGTGGGAGTATTTCATATTTATGAATCTATTATACTCACATACTACAACATTATAGTATTTATCTTCAGTATATCTGCATATGTATATATCTTTTGATATGCTATACACATATAATATATAAGCATATAATATGCATATCAATATATAAGCATCTCTATATTTAAATTTAATTAGCTGTCTGTATTTGAAAAATGTGTTACAGGCAAAAGAAATACTTTGCATGCCAAGTGGAGCCATGCACAGTAAACACCACACTCATGTACCAGAAGTCTGTCTCTAAACCAGAGAAAATAAATTGCTTACAGGTAAAATATAATTATCAGGATGTTTCATTAGAAATATGCAAATATTTGGAATTTCAGAATCACAGTTTTGGACAGTAGAGTCCCACCCTACTGAATTTTGTAGTAGTTGATATATAGGGAATAAGTACAGTAGTTAGAAGGAGTGAGCAATTTATTATTATTTTTTTAATATGCACCTCTGTTCAGAGCATAATCAAACTAAGAAAGCTTTTATTTCAAGCAAAAAGTGCCACCTGTCCATTTTCCTGCACGCCTTTCAAATGTTATTGTTGAAAAAAGATAGTGCTAGAAAGTCTACAATTGAAATAGCTTTCTATCTGGAGCAGATGTGTACACTTACTGTCAGTGTGTGTGCTGGGTAAGTAAGAACCTGAACTATTTACTAAGGGAAGATAAATCACCTTTCCCTAACATGGTATCAGCAATTAGCAGAAGTTATGTGGGCCAACATTCCTTCCCAGCCACCAGGGACAAGATTGCAGCACCTTGCATCACTTAAGAAGACTACCCATGAATTTTTTCTTTCTCATGTAGTCTTTGATGGAGTCTTGCTTGACCACCTTCAGGATGAAGTACTTCTACGTCCTTTGTTTCAGATCAAAGTCTCCAGCAGCTCTGCATGACACAGGTTGCAGCCACCAGGTCCCTGGGATGCTGAGAGCACCCAGCATCATGCTGCAGTCCCTGGTGCTACACCTTCCTGCACTGCCCCCCACTCACTTTCTGAGTTTCTGATGCTTTGCGTAAGAAAACCACCTATAATATTCTGACCCTAGTTTTGGGCTGGAACTCTAACTGGACAGCATTCCCTTCTCCCCAGTGACTTTCCATCAGCGCTTGGAACTTGGCTTCTCCCATTTCCTTCTAACATACAAGTTTGGCAGTATATGGGAACACCTACTTGGCTCAGTTTCTGAGATGGATAGATTTTGGAGGGCAAAATGGAAGAAAAAGCACCAGGCAAGACTGATCCATTAACCTGCTCTTTTTAATTTTTATTATTATGATTTTTGTTTTTTTTTGGAGTACCATTCCAGCTGCAGGTCCTGCTTAAGTTCTGCTGCGGATCACCTAGTGTACTTCTGGATTTTGTAAAACAAGAGCTGTCATAGCCAGGAATGCAAGATAAATCATTACAAGTAACATATAAATAAATACAGCCTAGAGATATTCATTTTACACTACTTCAGGCAAAGCCCTACTGATTGCAAGTTTCTAGGAAAAGAAGCTCACTTCCTTATTTGTCCTTAAAGTGCCTAGTACACATCGGTGCTTTTATGGAGAATAGATAGTAGTAAGAAGAGGAAATATTAATAGCAATCCTCAGGATATCTGTGAGATGAGCAGAGACTTGCTTCTGGGTGACAGAAAGCAAGTGACAACTGAGGGATTAAGTGTGGTCTTGGGAGAAAGCCTCTGAAGCATTTTCTGGAAAAGATGTCTGATTGATTTGCTTTGCTTTCCTTTCTGTTACAACATTGTGACTAAAAAGTTTGCTTGTACCAACCACAAGCTGGCAGACCTTACTGCCTTACCCATTGTGGTAAGAAATGCTCTATTCAGCCGTGCTGCGCTCTCAGGAAGTCAAACCCTCCCTGCGCCATTTGTTTTACTTGTTTCTTCCCATGACTTTATGGAAGAAGCTGGTGGCTCTTTTTCCATTGTGCTGACTTGCACGCAGTGAACAGATGATTACTCACTGCCTATGCATGTAAATCTTTGAAATGCAAAGAAAATAAAAGAAAAGAACGTCCCAATTTACTTCTAAAGAGAAATCCCAGCATCTAGCAGAATTTTAAACTGATTTTTCTAGGGCAATGTTTCTTTCATCTTCTGAACACTAAACGTTAAAAAAGAGAGCTCTGTCTTAATTCAGGCTGAGCTCTGACCCTTTAAGTCTTATGATGCTGTCTGTGTTTACATGAGCACAGGCTCTTTTTCTCTAATGCACATTCCTCTCAAGTTCTCCTCTGAATCCTGAATGTTAACTCCACTCCCTCACCCCCTGGCTCGCTGGGGAAGTGGGATGTGGCAGAGTCTGGATGCTGCACAACAATTTTCCCCAAATCAGAGCTAGAGGAAAGGCTGGTATTATTACCATTTCATTGACAAGAAGCTGACTCATTATATTAATCTTTTCTCCTTTTTGGTACCTAATTGGAGTGGCAGCTTGCATTTTTTAATAACATTTAATACGCCGTATTATTTTCTATACTCAGAGAACAGATCCCATTAGTTTCACCTGCATTTACTCAATGCTTGTCCAGAATCTAATTTGTGCCCTCAGCAGCAGAAGTAGCCTCATTAGTCTCTGAACATGTTTGAGCTACTTGCCAACACCAAACCAAACGAGGTCTGGGCAGGGATGTAATCCAGCCCATTGTGCAAATTTCAACCAGTTTCATCACTGCAGTGGCCTTTTTTTTTTTTTTTTTTTTTTTCCTTTTCGTCATATGCCTTTCACTTCCATAAATAGCAAGGAAAAGATACTCAACCACAGCCACCCACTCACCCACAGACATCACTTAACAATCATCATCAAGACATTGAAATAGCAGAAACTGTAGTTAGCTATAACTGTGGCATTTGGGGAAAGGCAAAAGTCAGAAATAGTTTTTTGTTTTTAAACCACTTGAATGTAATCAATGGATAACATCACATTCAATTGTGTAACCATGCTTCTTCAGCTGAGTAAAGTTTCTCTGGTACACTGAGGGAAGCTAGAGCCCCACAGAAAAGAAATGGGATCATGTAACTAAAAACTGTTCCATGGTGTAAATGTACAGCTAGGGTCGTGCTGACAATCCTCTGTTTGGCATTCCCAAATTTCCTAATGCGTAATTTTGCACTTCAGAGTGTCTTGAATGTTGTCTGTTTGTATTTTGACTCCTGAAGCTATATGAATCCCATTCCTTGGGTGTGAACCGGGGAACCCCACAATGGATCACCCAGGCTGGACCAAAGCTTACAAATCAAAGCACAAGAAGCAGCTTATGATGCTGTTTATGGGTCAGTCATGGGAAGAGCATGAGACAACTGGATTTTCATAATTATTTGCTGACAACAGGGCAATGGTGAGACTTCCCACACAGACTTTTTGAGCCCTATAATGTCACGGGTTACAAACACCACCCCTCTAGGCCCAGCTGGAGTTTGGCCTCTTCTACCTCTGGCTCCTTCAGGCTGTCTCTGTTGAAGTGAGTAATTTGTTGGAACTAACTCTCCTCCACAAGGAGCTGGCAGTTTTCATCAGAAAAAATGCTGCGTAGAAAAATTCCCAGTGAACTCAATTAGCTGGAATCTTTTAAATGCTGTCAAAAAGCCTTGTACTTTCCTTCAACTTCATCTGTGCAGTTTTCTGCAGTTGGAGAAGAAAAGCCTGAGTGACATATGATATGGAAACCTCCCAGCCAAATGGCTGAGGATGAGCAGAGCTGCAAGCTTGTGTTTTTTTTTTTTTGGCCTTTTCCAAAGGGAGAAAATCAGGCATTTATCCCTCAGTACAACTAAGACAGAAATTCACTGGGAAGTCTCATTAAAGAAGTGAAGGAAATTCAATTTCTCTTGGAACCAAAGCAGTCAGAAAATCGGAGAACATGCTTGAGAACTTGCCTACTTGGAGAGTTAAGCCAAACCAAATGAGAAGAGACCACTCAATATATATTTTTGCAAGATAATATTTTAGTATTGCTGAGCACACATAATCCCAAGCAAAGTCATGGAAACTAGACGGTGCAAAAGGGTTCAAAGCATATTTCCTGAATGGTACAGTGTCTACTCAAGTAAAGACACAGGACCCACTCTGGAGGTCCTAGCCAGGGCCCTAACTAGATGGTGTAAGGGTGATGCCCCTTGTTAACTGCCCGGAGCTCTCATTTTTAGTGATGATGGTAAAAATGGGCAGTTTCTCAGGCATCTCTGCTAGAGGAGGACAAGGTAAGAGATCCCCTCCATTTTATCCTATCTAGCTACAGATAAGGGCACTTTGACACTTCCAAAACTGCTATTCTCAGGTGTTCAAGACAGCAGCAATTGCTCTCCTTACTTCAGTCCCTCTGAAAATGGAGGAGAAGGCTGGTAGCTGCACGTTTCTCAAGCATGAAGAATACTTACAGAATATAAAACTTGTTTTTCCTCCATCCCCTACTAAAACACCAGCCACTTTCTGCAGGAGCAGTAGCCACCCATCTCCCAGTTTCAAACATGTAGGTCTTAGATGCTGTCAGTGAGATGCTCAACTCACCCACAGCCGCATCTTCTCCTAGCAGCCAGGAAGCAGTGGAAATTGCTGTCAGCTATAGCTATGGCATTCAGGGGAAGGCAAAATTTGGGATTTTATTTAAAAAAAAAACAAACTACTTGAATCGAATCTGTTGGATATAATAAGCTTGCATGTCGCAATGTACCAGTGTACCTTTTTGTAAAACCCCCAGAAGCCATCTACATGGCAGTGGTGGAAAACAGCAGAACCACAGCAACCAGGCATGTTGCAGAGAGGGCATGTTTGCAAAGAGGTGGACATCTACACTTAGACTGAGGTTAAAAAAAAACATGGATGTCAGAAACTGCACCCATGGAACTTAAAAAATATATTAGTTTAAAAAAGGCAATGTTGGCTTCAAATTAGCCTGAATTCACAGAATTGCAGCATGTGCCAATTTGTCACGCTTATTCCCCTGACCAGTCTCCAGGCAAAGCTGGTGGAGGAACAGATATCTGAGTTCCATGAAATTTGGTAGCTGGATGGAGGCAAGAAATGCAGCCTGCAGTCTGAGCTCCTGAGCTCTTCTGGCTGGCCTGGCAGTGGAGTTGAGGAGCTGCAATGCTGCTGCCTCCTCGGCAGGTAGTGAAAAGGAGGTGTCAAAGAGAGAAGAGGGCAGGAGGAATGGGGTGAGGGAGGGATGTGCCAGAGATCTGGAGGGATTGCTGGGCTTATTGAAGTAAGAAGTGCAGAAAGATAGAGTAGAAATCAATAAGGAGCCAGGCATCACCATTTCCACTCTTCACAGAAAAAAACCAAACAACACAACTAACCCATGTAACTGGCCCCAAGTGCTTTGTGTCAACCAGAAGTATCTGGTCTTACAAAGATTTATTCTCTTAGGGATTCATGGATTTTAGTGCTTAGAATTTGAAGGCATTGCAAATCTTTGCTATAGGACTCCCTTTAACCCCTTTGCTGCTGGTCCTTCTTGCATCTTCTGTGCTGTGGCAGAAGGTGACTGTTTTTCTTTGTTGTGCCGATGCTCCATAGGTAGAAACCAGGGTATCTGTGTTGGGGTTTCTGAAGCATAAAGTGGGAACAAGCCAAAAGAAAGACTTTTTCTTGTCCTGGGAAGGCAAGAGGGGAAATAATGAGGAAAAATAAAGGTGGTGTAGGGTGGTTTTCAGGATGATAGCTTAATATTTTTCCTTGCATAGTTGTGTACCTAAACATACGCTTGAAAAAAATTGTTGTTTTTCTACAAAAAAAGAAAAATATTAAGGAGGTGGAATTCCTTAAAGTATATTGTAATAAGAATATATATATATATATGTATATATATTTATATTTACCATGACCTTAAAATAATGTTTCCAAATCTAAATTTCTGTTCCTGAAAATGAATACTGCAGCTCAGTGTTACATATTAGCTGGACCCAGGCCTTTATTACATATTATGTATATTTAACCTATAGGGGATATCTGTAAGGTATGGGCATTTTGCTGTGACATTGGAAGACTTCTTTTCACTCTTTGCTTTGACTTCAGCAGATAAAAAGAATTTATTTGTTCACCATTTGTAAATCCTCAATAATTCACAACTTTACTTGTTTATTTAGAAACATATCTGTGTTGTTTAAGCAAAAAGAGAAGTCAACAGAACTAAGCGTGGTCAGTGGGTAGATCTTTGTTTCATTTTTTTGATGTTTACTTCTCCCCTTATTGCTTCTCTGGAAGTGACGTCACTTGTCAAAGAAAATTATTAATGCTGCGTTTCTCAGTAGTAGTATTAGGAACCTAAATTTCCTGTCATATGCTACTTTTTGCAAGAGAATCTGAGTAACTATACATTTTCATTCTTGCAAAAATTGTTTCTTATTTCACCCTGGGTGCAGAACTGGGACTGCAACTGACCTTCTGCCCTTCAGGGTGGTATACAAGTGGTGGGAAAGATTTACAAATATCCAATTGGAAGAGCTATAAATAACATGGTGCTACAGCTTCTTCCTTCCCCAGGATTATAATAGATACAACAACATGGCAATGATCTTGATCAGTTTTGGTCATCCCATGGACGAGCAAAGGATGAGATCATACAACAGAGCTTAGTGTTGCCTCTTCCCAAGAGGCTTTAATTTCTTCTTCTATCAACAATGGCCTGCTGCTGCAGTATCCCTCTGCTGAAGGGTGGCAATAGCAGCTTCCAAGGGCACAGTGCTACTTTTCCCTTCAGGGAAAGCAGTAACTCATTGTCTCTTACCCTGAGGCAAACTGGTGGTGACTGTTCGGAGCAGCCAATGCACAGGGCTTTCTAAAGACCTGTTGTTTGCACATTCCTGTTGCTCACCAGCTTAGGAGTGGAGGCAGGCTAGTTACAAACCACTGCCTCCTACACCCCTCCTGTCTGGTGGAAGAGGAAGAGGCTGCGGTGTTGCTGGAGGAAACTGCAGTACTGGAAAACAGTGTCAAATTTTATTGCTGCTCCTCTTGAGCTAAGCTTAGCTGAGCTCCCCTTGAACCTCTCCTGAAGTGACACCACAGCACCTGGATTTTTAAAAAGTTAGTGACACAGATTTAAAATAGAGAAAAAAAAGTGATTACTGGGATGGGGCATACACTTTTTTACAGAACTGCAGGGTCAAATTCAGCAGTGCTTCCTTGCTTGAAGTGCCTGCTTCAGAAGCTGTGGGATTTAACCGTGCTAACATTTTTTTTTTAGAGGCTCTATTTTAATACCTCTCTTATCAGCTTCTAGCTTGGATGGTCTACTTTGCCAAAACAAGTTCCCTGGACTCCTTTATTCCGTCACCAAAGGTTCTCAAGCTTGATTTTGAGAGAAAAAGTAGAGTCCTGTAAAAAGCAAAAAATTAGTTTGAACAGAAGGACCCAAAGCTAAGGAAGGTAAAGCTTGAAACACCATTACTGGAAAAACACCCATGAGGGGTTAAAAAAGTCATAGGTGAGAGAGCTGCAAAGTGTTTAATTGAGAAAAGGGCACCCTGCTTAGGAAGTCTCTCCTAAATACACACTGTGAAGTCCAACTCAGAGTTGCAGAGAGAGGCAGTGGCACATATGGAACTGAGGGGTGAACTAAGAGCCCAAACCTGCTATGCTCAAACCTAGCCTTTGCCTCTACCTCACTGCTGACTGTCAATTCACTTCATAGCTCATCCTAGGCCCATGTTACTATGCTTAGATCCAAGCCATATGCTTATCTACCCATCTGAGTAGATTCATTAAAGTTATGGTATTTGAAAATTCAGACTTTGGAGACTGATGATATTTCTAGCACTATCATTTCTGTATTGAATACTAGCTATATAAATGTATTAAAAATTCTGCAATTTTTAGAACCGATACACTCAGCTATCAAGACATCATTTGTAAAAGTGCTGTTAAGGCAAAGTGTTTTGTCTTTGATATTGTAGATCAGAAGAATCTTCAAGGAAAAGGGCTTATGACTAAAAGAGTAAACATTTTTTAAATTTTTTAATGCTGTTTCTGTCACTCATGGTTCTGTGGTTTCTTCAGAGTAGCTGTCTTTTCTGCATTTGCCACTGAGACCAATAAAAAGATGCTGATTAAAAGAAAACACATCGGAGGTCTTACTTGTCTGTTTGGGATTTATCCCAGGCTCTGTCTGTAATACAACACTGGCTGTGACCACAATGTCAAATCTGGCCTAGTCTCATCTTCCTGCACACGGATGCATGCTTGAGTACCACCCTGACCTTCACTGACAGCACCACTAGCACAAATGGGCCTTAAACTCAGCCATAGCCAGTCCTTAACATCACCTCGGCCAGACCCTCTCCTTTAAAAAAACTGACTTTTGAGGGCAGTTAGGTATACAAAATATACTGAGCCTTAGTATTATTATTGTAAATAGACCATCATGATAACATCTTTACAAAACAACCATAATTACAGGTGTGGCAGGCACACATTATTCTATGGAGAGAGAGAGAGGCATTCATGTCCTACATTCCCTGTTTGTGCATCTTTGCACATATGTACTTTCCAGCCTTTCCATCTGTGAATCAAAGCAAGATTGTACCCCCAAGTGAAGCCACTTGTGCAAAACATTGCATGTGCAGTGGAAGCTGAGATGAGGATCTGGTGGAAGCCCAGAGAAAGGACTTCACCAACCTCTGGAATATGAAGGTTAATTCAACTGGGCACGGCATCTAACCCTACGACGGTGAATGGCAGATAGGAATATCCAGTGTTTTTGGTCAGTAAATGCAGAACACAGCAGCAGCTCTCAGGTTCTCAGTACAACAGGCAATGAGACCACTGCAGAACCAACTGCTCTATGTAAAAATGGTGATACAGACCATCAGCTTATCAACACAGATTGAAGTGCAACAGAGTATGTACTACTAATGGCATGAAAACTGAGAAGGACAGAGAGCAATGACATGCCTTCCAGCAGTAAAAATAATAATAATAATAAAAAAAATACTCTGATGCTGTGTGTGACAACTATTTTCATTAGGTGCAGAGCCAAGAAAAAAAGGCATCATACTGAAAATAAAACAGGCAGTTTGAGGCTCATTATTGTGCCATTTGCCTGCACCTCTGTGTGGGCTGAGAATCCTTTCTGCCAGGTTTCTTGCTTTTTAAATATATCACAGACACACGCACAGACGAATTGTGAGGTATAGACCTGTCATGAGGCAGACTAATGTCAGCACTTCAGCCTCCTGGCTGTCAGCTCTGATTCGAAATAACCTTTTGTCTTGTTGTTCCAGCTACTAAATTACAGATCAAGCAAAAAATGTAATTATACCACAAAAGGCCACAGACAGCATCTTAAAATACACTGAACTGTAAGCCAAGCAACAACAATAATAAAAAGATAAACTAGTATTACCTGTGGTACATATCTAATCCAAAATGTTCCACAGTCCCACACGGATTATTATAGAACTGTTTACTACTTGCCAATCTCTGCTTTGCAGGGACAACCCCCATTTGTAGTATAATTTTGATACTGAAAGTCTTGTGAAAAATACATTCCCCTGTTGCAATAAATACTCTATTATAGTGGTACTGAATTTTGTTGTATCTGTTGTTGTTGTTGTTTTGTTTTATTTTGTTTTTCCTCCCTAAAATGCAGAACTTAGTGTTGAGCACTCATATATTTTGAAGTAGTATGAGGTTGGGAATATTGTGACTTGTTTTCTATGCACAAATTTAGCTGCTGAATTTATACAGAAAGAAAAAATATCCAAAGCTTATAAGAATATACTATTCTCTCAATTAGCTCTGTTTATATTATGTTGGATTGGAAGTGCTATCAAATATTGAATAGTCTTGTTTATTAAAATCTGATTATTGGACTATTAAATATTCTGTTACTTGTCCTCGATTCTTGTACATATCTATAAAAACATAACTACTCAAAATACTAAATTATTCTTAGCAACACCTGGCAAGATAAAAATAGGTGTTGTTATTACATGCAAACCTCCACAACTGTTAATCCAATCTACATGCAATCAGAAAGGCTGCCAATGGCTGAAATACTTAGCCTCCTCTTTCTTATTAATGTCATGATTCTTATCTTTATTCAAGAATTTGAAAAAGGCAATATAACAAGAAAGCATTAACATTTCAGTCACTGTCCCTTTATTTGCATTCTTCTACCTTAAACATAATTTGCAGAAGAATCAAATTCACTACCCTCATTTGTTTGCACCAAGGAGGGTGGTTCTGAATTTGAGAAGTTACAAACACTTATTACTCCATGGATAGTTATGGCACTGTCTGATAAGTACTCCATTCCCAAATTTTGCTCCAGGGATTCTTCTTGTGTTGCAGAAACTCTAGATACTAAATTGAACTAACTGGACTGATTTATTCCCATCAAAAAATTCTACTTAAAAGATACCGAGCAGGTAGATGTCTCAACTCCAGCAGTGCTCCACTGTGTGGTGCTTTAATCTCCCCTTTACTGTTATCTAGTGATATGCGTGTACCCAGATCTCCAGGTAACCTGGTCAGAGCAGTAGCCCATGCACTGTGAACTGTACTTTATTGATCTGGTGTGATGAACAAGCAGCCCAAAAACTGCTGTACAAGCTGCCCGTGCTGTGCCGGTTCAGTAGCCTGTCCCTCCACAACACGAAGGCAGATGTATCACATAGTACTTGTCCACATTTCTAGTTCCTCCCTCCCTCCCTCCCTTCCTTTCTTCCTTCCTTTTCCTTCCTTCCTTCCTTTCCTTCCTTTCCTTGCTTCCTCTTCCCTTTCCAGTTTGCAACATAAAAATTGGTGAGGAATAGGACAAGGGGAAGTACAGAAGCTTTTGTTTTTTCTTATGAAATTTAGCGTCTATAGTTGGATGGTACAGAGCTTATACACAGCTCACATGTGGAGAATGAACAAGCCACTGAATTGAGAGCTTATTCAAAAACCACACTTGCAAAAATTCCCTACACAAAGCCTCATATGGAAGTTATACAAATCCCACATTGCACGCAACGTCCCATAAGAAGCAAGTTATATCAAATTATGACTTGACTTTATTCAGTCTGGATTCTGCCAGCCCACAAAGAAACCACTATCCAGCCTTTTCCCTTAACTTCCCAGTACTTTGAGGTCTACAAGAAACCAAGTAATGTGAACAATGTCCTTGAAGATACACTCTCTTTATTCCAATCTCTGGCAGTATACCTCATTTTCATCCCTTCTGGAAGTGCCTTGAGCTTTGCCTGTAAATTCACTTGGCCTGACATATTCGACAATGCATTATAGCCCAGATGGATTTAGGAAACTGCACTGATTGAATTAATCAAATCAAAGGGAGGGGAAGAGGGGAATTAAAGGAAATTATTTTCCCCTACTTCCTAAAAAAATATAAATTAATAACACTAATTTATTTGAGGCAGTTGGAGTTGCCCAGGCCTCTCTCTACTTGTATTTTAAAACACAGCCTTGTAAATACATCCCAGCTGTGGTTAGGGACCTAGCCATTGTGTGCAGGGGGGCAGATGTCACTCCACAGTCCAAATGATGTGCTGGACTACTAGTATTTTCCTGCAAGCTGGGAAAATAACAGACATAGAAATCTTACAGAATATGGGTGTCAAAAGACTCTACTGAAAATGAATATATGTATAAATTCATTTCTGCAAAACAAACCTGAACAGATTCTCCTAATGCCAGAGCACAGATGCTCTGGGCACAATTTTCCATGTCCTAAGGCAAGCTACAGGACATTCAGCTTTTGCCCCACCGCATTTCTTGGCATCAAATAATGCCATAGCTACAGCCTGCTTTGTGTGGGTGAGGAGAGGACAGAAAAGGGATGGGGAATGGGACTTTTCTTTCCCTGTGAAGAGGACTGGCCTGTCTGGGGCACAGCCAATATCAGGCAGACTGACGGGAAAGGATTTGTCCCCCTAATCCTGCTCTCGTAGCAAGATCTATTTTCCAAACTTCTCAGCACTGGCAAAATGAACACACCCCAGTTCAGACCTACATATTTAGCTCCCTTCGTATACATCCCATCTTGTTTGTAAGAGCTAGGATTGAATATCTATAAATAGCTGTGCTGAATCAGAGGTCAATGCATGAGTTACAGCAGGGCAGACTGATGGAAGACAGCGTTGGTCTCAGACACCCAGCTGGTGATGGATGCAAGCTGGAGACCTACAATGCCCTTCCTTCCAGGGAAAGCTGCAACAACCTGTGCAAAAAGCACTGCAGCTAACTCCTGCACTCCTGAAGAAGTTCATCTTTACTCCAGGGCATCTGCAGCTACTCCAAAGGTTATTGCTGTATTCTTAAAATATTGAGAGGAAGAACAAAGAATTTTTAGAATAGACCTAGCAAATATGGTGTTTTTCAGAGGCTAAGTGTTCTGCCCCAGCAATGGCTGTGGTACTGGGGTTTCTCAAGGATGAACTGTGTGAAAAGGCATTTCTGAGAGCTTGCTGTGTTTATTCTCCCACAGATGGAGAAGCAGCAGCATATGGAAAACTGCAGCCTGGCTGACTTAACAGGTGCCACACAGACACAGAAGAAAGGCATATGTTCTGCCTTTGACTATTTTGCCCTAACCACAGGACATTATTACCTTAAAATACCAGCTCTGAGATAAAAAGCTGTTCTCTGCCTTTACATGAGGAGAAATACTAGGTTTCCTTCATATGATTTTTAAAAACATTAATTATTCCTACATTCATCCTTTCAGACAAGTAAAATAAGTAAGTCATGCCCAAACATGTTTACATTTTAACCCATCACTATTCATACAATTTCTCTTAGACTAGAGCCTTCTATAGGACCATTGTCATGTACATCTACACCGTATCACACTACATTTAATAATCTAAGCATTGATATACAGGTGACTTTTGCAGCTAAAGAATAACTTTGAGGCAGAAGTAAGCAATTACGTCTTTGTGTCTCATTTTTAAAAAACATGCTGAACGCCTGTTTAAAAAAGGCATGTGGCAGTCATGTTCCCAGGAAACTGCACCGAGGTATTCCTCCCATCACACCAGCACAAATGGGTGTCAGCTGTGGAAGATGCTGTAGTACGGTCTCTGGAAACTCTTAAGTAAATATGCCACCTAGTGTTTAATTGGGACAATTTCATTCATAAATCATCTTAATCGATTCCTCCAAAACTGTTCCCTTCAAGTCTATGTGGTGTAGAGTTTAGCAGAGATATCTTGAGGAGTCTTCTCCCTCGCTGCCTCCCCCCTCCAAAAAAACAAAAAGCCACTGTACAGCAGTCCTGTGAAAGAAGTATTTTCATCCCCTGGGACTGTTTAACTCCTGATAGACTCTGCCAAATGGCCAAACTCAGTTCCCAGCCCATCTTGCCCTTTGGAGAAGCCTGCTCCTCAGACTGCAGTGAGCAGTGCAGGCAGCACTGGGAGCTGACCTGGGGATCTGTCCCACTGCTAAGATCCCAAAAAAGCCTGATGGATGTACAAAAAGCTGACTTGCTCCACCGGCCAAATGGCACCTGGTCCAGCACATGAGCAGAGTGAGGGAAGCAGGGCTTGCTTTCTGCATCTCCCTGCCTACAGACACTGGGTAGAATCGTTTTGAGAAGCTGACGCACTGTTCCCAGCTAGTAGCTTGCTGGGGACAATATGTTACCACATCAATAGGTATTGTCTTAGATAGATGGATGAACCAGCAGAAATTCAAGGCTCTTGAAGTGTAACAACTACTATTTCTCTTGACATTTAGTAGATACAGAATTCCTCCTGAGGTTATGATAATGTTCTTCCTCCCCTCTAGCACCTGCTGAACAGTGGCACACATGGCTTAAAGGCACACAACCCTCTCAACTCTTGACAGAAGAGATACTCTATGTATGTATGGGGCTTGACCCCTTCTCATGCGCACAAAACATGCCAAATCATCTTCTTAAATTCTCTTGATGTTTCTGCCATGGACACTCATTATGTTTCTAGGGATTAGGTTTGTACACTGAGCGACATCACAGCACAAACCATCATGAGTTTTTGGTAATGTCTTGTTTACTCATTTTCCCAATCAATAAAAATCTTAAATGAAACTGCAGTCCCTGAAGTACTTCATCAGCTACCTCTCCCTAGTGTATCAAGTTGCTGCCTATCTAGACTCTGCTCGAAACTCTTCTACCTATTTTCAGTCCATGTGAGCACATTCATGCACCAACCAATTTGAATTAACGTCAAGAGTATGCTTTCAAGAGACATTGTACTACTTTGCTAAAAATCCAATTATTCTGCATCTGCTGCATTCTTTTCATTCAGTACTTTTGTAAATCTATCAAAAAGGCAATCAAGTCTAACTGGCTGTATTCATTCTTTATAACCCATGCTGACGACTGTGCATAGTCTCACTGTTCTACAGGGCTGAGAATACATTACAAAAAAGAGCCCATTGTTACAATTTGTACTTTTCACACCACAGTGTCTTCTTTTCCAAATATTAACAGCTATAAAAAGCTTGGGTCCCCGACCTTTGTCATCAAGCCTCAGCTGAGAAGACTTTGAATAGCGGGTCCTTTGCTGTGCCCATTTACTAGTTGCCATCCTGCCCACGCCTGCCAAATCTGCTGCTTTCCATTGCATGGTGGCTCCCGTGAGCTCCACCAGCCCTGTGGCTGACGCTGCAGCTACCTGATAGCTGCTGGCTCAGGCCAAGGCTAACCAGGCAGATCCCCCACTGGGTTCCCAGTATTCCCAGCTCTGGGGTGAGGGTGTGTGCTGCTAGGCTGTCTTCCTACGGTGTCAGCCCAGATGAAAGATAGGGTATCAGCTTGGCCTCTGCAACTGTCTTCACTCAAGTATGCACAGGGCTTAGTGGTGAGACCTCCTGCACCCCGGGCATAGAGGACGACACTCCTCTATGGGCCAACATAGAGGACTTGATGGCCTGGACATACACTTTGTATGCTCAGAAAGGCTAATATCTGGATGTGATGGGACAAGTGCCAAGCAGCATGTGGGGACAGGAAGCCAAAAGGCAGGCAAGACATTCCTTGGCTGAAGATCTGCAGACCATACAGGGTATGGAAGAGGAAGAGCTTAGCATATCTTGGCTAGTGTTAAGCATTTTGCTGGACATCACAATAGCAGTTACACTTAATTCCTTGCTAATGAAGTGGGAATTCAGAAGGCAAGGTGGAATATACCCTCCTCTGAGTGACACAGGGAAGAACCAAATCACTACGTTCCTTAGCTAGGTTTGTAAGAAGTGTTCATCTCGATAGGATGAATCAGAACCTAAATAACATTTTTTTTTTTTTTTTTCATGCACAGAAACCCACAGAGAAGTAAGACTAAAAGTTACCTTAGCAGGCTTTCCTCCTACCTCAGGTATCAGTGATACCTATGCCATTTCTCAAAGATATTTTCTAATGTGTTTCTATGCCATCAGATGAGGGTGATTTTGTTATCCCCTCAGGCACTCCATGACAGCATTTCAATGTCCTTTGATTTTTTCTCCCTTACTATCTAACCTGCAATGTTCATCACTGCATTTTAGGCCTGTCATCTCTTTTCATGTCCAGCATGAACACAGAGGACAAATTTATTGTTTTCCTTCGAATTAGTCAAAAAAATAAATGACCTAAACAAACAACAATATAACTAAAATACTTATTATATATATATAATAATAATAAATATCATTCACTATTTAAACATATCCCTTTCGACACGAATTCCAAATCCTCCACTAACAGAAATAAGTGTCTTTCTTACTGCTAAGAAGTTAAACTCTTGTTTTCCAAGATCAAATGTCTGCAGTTTACAGGCACCTATAAGAATTTATTGCCAATTCCTACACCCTGTTCCAAGATTCGTGTGAGATAATCAAGTATGGATTTTTACTTTAAAAATTGAATTTTATTTTCCAGTGACTAGACAAATGCATTGTTTGTACTGAAAGCTCCAACCCAGTCTCTATGTAAGCTTGTTTATACTAACTTAATACCATCAAACTATTTAAAGAGTATAAAAGTCAAGACAAAAAAAACACCTCATATAAACATTTTATTTGTAATATATCAAATAAGGCATGTTTTTATGCAACAAACATCCAGCTTTATGAAAATTACTAATTAGTTCATAATAGGAAAATACCCAAGAGGAAAAGATTAATTTATGTATTCAGCAGAGCCTAGCTGCAGATACAGTACTGCACTTGAAGAAATACAGAGCCAAATAGCATTTGCTTTAGCACGACTATAAAACACTTCTGATGCGTCTAATCATTTCTGGTACTAATCTGACATTCTCATTTGAGAAAATCTATCTGCAGTTGTAGATAGAATCTACACCTGGAGTTGTAGATTCAGGCATGAAGTTTTTGCATGGTTTCCACTAGGCTACCCTTACAAAATACTGCATAAGGAAATCCTTCAGCTGTAACAAACTTCATATTCACCTTTGCTACATATACTTTGTAGTGCCCTGAACTGCTCCAAGACCCAGTGAAATCATGAGGGTCTTCCCATTAATGTCACTAGCAATTGGATCAGATCATATCTGTCACATCATGCCATCTGTGTAAATTAGCATTGTCTAAAACTTACAAGCTCTCTTCAGGCATAATTGTATCACTGATTATGCTTAAGGCAAAAGTCATGAATCCTCAGCTGCTGGTATTAATGTAACAAATCACAGCAACCTAGAGAGACATTACCAGCTCAGAGAAGCAATGTAAGCAAACACTTTGCAATGGAATCTCTTGTTCTCTTGATTCCACCAATTTTCATTACTGTTAAAACGAGCCCAAATTATTCTTCTCAGAAAACCTTTCCTAATCAAGCAAAACATTAGGTATTAGTCTAGTTAGGTGTGCCACAAAGAAATGTTTGTTATCCTGTGCACAAATATAGATAGCCAGAGGGAAGGATTAGAAAAAGATATTTTCCATGATTGTATTTTGGTAGCTTTTATTTTTATCCCTTATATATTACCTATTTCATATTTATGATGCTTTAAAGAAAAAAAAGAAGCTGTAAAGAGGCACAATGAGACACACTGGAAAATACAAAAAGAATGCCAACATTAAAAGGCAAAAGAAAATCATTGAGCAGCTAAATTTTCTGGAAGATGGTGTTTGTCATTCCAAATATAAATCTGCTTACCGCCAGATCTACTGTATTTTTATAAACTACTCCTCACTGTAGTATAATACCAAGGAGTGTTCTTGGTTAAATCAATACTAAATGCTAACAGTTATTTAAAGAAGACAGTGGGGTATGTAGCTAAGTACTTGTGTCAGGGCATGCCACAGTTCAGTACGTACAGGGGGTATTGTGTGTACAGAATACTGCTGTTCAGGACAAGCCAGAGTGATTGATGAAAGGAATTAATTACTCCCAAAGACATTTTGACGTGTAAGCTTGTTGCTTGTAGATGCAAAAATGCCACATGCCTTTTATCACTGCATGTCTTACTGGAATCTGCAGATGAAGGCCATTTTCATGTGCAGGCTTTATGGTGCTGCTTATCAGCGTGGTGCCTGAACATCTTCTGCACAAAATCAGTACTGCCATGGAGAATCCCTTGTGAACTGTGTGGATGTGCATACAGGAGTGAGACCTTAACCCCTAATAAAAGAAGGTGGTGGTGGTGGTGGGGTGTTAATGTCCCTGTAGAAGTGAGCATTTTAATTTGCTCTCACTAAGCAATGTAAAACACACCAGCTCAAATTATCAGTGCGGTTCTAGCCCAGAGCCTGCATGAACAGATGTTTCTGCTCACTATCCCCTTAACCCCCTGATCTGCTGCCAGCACATTGCTGTACCCTGCAGCCCTCACCTGAAAGGAAATGCTCAACATCTGGGTAGACATCTCAGCAGAGAGTTAAATACTAGCTAGTAACCTGTAATGGGATCATTAGAGGTTTAGAGGAGCTGCAGAATGGAAAGAATAATGAATAAATGAAAGACTTAAAAGATTTCTTTATCACTGGCTAACAGCAGCACCTGGAGAAAATTCGGGGAAGAGACAAAAGATGGAGAAGTAGGATGAGGCTGAAAGGCCTTCAAAAAGGGACGTGGTGTGAATAAAAATGTAAAAGTGCAAATACTTATAAAAACTGAACCAAACCAGATTCTCTTAAAATTGGCTATCTCCTGCGCCATTTTGATGTAAGGAAAATTGTAGTGCCCCTAACAAAATTTAGTTTCATAACCAGATTACATCTACAATTAAAGGATGTTAGAAAACAGTCTTTCCTGGAAGTCCTGCAATTCATTCTGTGGGAAACTGTGTGTGAGCAGCATGACTAATGAGGACAGTAATACCAACTTCTACTTCTAGCAAAGTTATTCTTCCTTTTCTGTCACCTTTGCCTTAATAGCAATAGCTTTCTTATCTATCATTTGTGTGGGATTTTCTGCCGAAGAAATCTACAACCTTCCAGACTTCGTAATATGCTTATCTTTCCAGTTCCTTAGTTGTAGCCATGGTATTAACAATGGGCTTTGTCATTTGCACATAAATGCACGTAAAGTAAGGAGCTCTAGCACAACTGACTGGGAGGTCACCGTGCCAAGCAGCAATACGCAGTGGTCTGCACTGTCCTGCTGCTAAGCCAACTCTCCGCATGCACCTCTTTCTTGGTTGAGCTCAAAATGCTACATGATTCTTCCTAGGCTGTCATTGTTGCAGGCCTCTTGCTGCTCCTGGCATGCGTTCACAACCAGAAAGCAGAACAGGCACTCCAGACCCAGCTCCAAGCATGCTCATATTTCATGTGCAACTGGTATGCTTGAACTGACTGAGCCAGATCCTCCTTGGAGAGAATTCGACGGGAGCTCTGCCAGGATGCAAGTGAGTGGAGACCTGGCACTGACAAAACCTTCCTTATTTTTTACTGCGTTTACCAGTAGTTTGTCCTCTCTCAGACAGGTTAAGACCAACCCTTTTGCAAATACTTGCAGCTCAACTGCTGTCAAAGTTTTTCTTGTACTCCGGTGTTCCATTCTCATCTTTCTCCCCATGCTACCATAAATATTTGAGAAGCTACAAGACAACCCAAACTGATGAAATGCTCTTCTGTAACAGCAGACTGGAGAAAAAAAAAAAAAAAAAAAAAAAGAAAAAAAAGAGAGAGAGAAAGCCAGGATGGTTTATTTTCAACAACTGCTTTTACCTGCCTAGAACGGTCCCTAAACTCCAGCTGCATTTACTTTCATCATTTCAATTCTTTGAATATATTTTCCCAAATTTCACTTGCTGCTGTAGGATTAGAGAGAAATAATTTTTTTTCTCCTTGCCAGAGATATAAAGACGGCTGACGCAGTAATGGCAGCAGTTTCATGATAACATGATATATGGTAGTGATAAACGCTTCAGAAATGACGTATTTTGCTGAGTGACTATGGCAATTTTTTCTCTCCTACACAAGGATTAATTGCTCGCAGCGAGTCATACTTCTACCTCCATAGCACGAGGTCCTTATCTGCCCTAAACCTTCCACTATGCGTTGGTTTTCCCCAAGTATGGCGTTCCACAAATGGAGCACGAAGCAGGGGATCACAGCCCGCCCAAGCCAAAGTCACAGCCCTAACCAGACAACAAACAGTGCTCAAATGTACATTACACAAAAATCTGTTTCCCTATCCAAAATCCCTTTTAAAGTTGGACCATGTTAAAAGGACAATCGCCTGCACTGCTAAGGAAATATTTGCAGCATGCTCTTCTCCTGCAACACTTTATTCCCCAAAGTCTTTGTGGCTCCTTTTAGATTAAAGATCTTTCAAACAATTCAGACTAAAATGTGGAGTCTGTATCTATGAATTTAGTACCTCTTCAAAATTAGACAGAAATAACTTTTGGATGAGACATCAGCATTAGGTATCTTAAAGCAAACATTTTATTTGGCCTATTACAAAAGATGTTGGGTAAAAAAGCAGGAACAACAACAGCTTAATCCAGCCCTCATATCACACCTCCCTTTTGGAATGGGCATGACTCCACTAATTACAACCTCCAAGAAATTGTAATTATGGGAACAGACAGATACCCCAGGCAGCACCAAGACATTTCATTCAAATGCGTGCTTCCCCTGCCAGCCCGTGCCTTGGTGACAACCTTCCCCCGACCTACCCAAAGGGGAGCCGCAGCTCCGCAATGACTGAGACATTTAGTAATTTCTGCTGTCAACATGGGACACGACGGAAGGGACTGATTCCCAGCACGGTGTAACAAATCTGCTAAGGAGATGAATGCCTTCAGCTGCAGTTTCACACTCTGGAATTGGTTTCAGTATAAAACAAAATTTCACTTGTAAAAAGCCTAATCTGTAACAGAAGCACTGATGCTTAACCTCAGAGTGCTAAATTCTCTTGTTCCTTTTGAGAAATAATGCAAGTTTCTGTCCTGCGTGTAAGGCTTACCCCCCATCATTTATGAAATATTCAAAATACTCCAGGCAGCACTTTCAAATAAACCAGTTCAATTACTGAAAAATTACCTTTTACCTGTTCAAGTAGCCAGAGAAAGTACAGCTTACAAAGAATTCAATTATGTTTTCACACATGCAACAAATAAGTTACTCTGCAGAAATATGTCAGACCGAATATTCATTGAATACACATCATGAATATACATTTAATTCTAGTAGTATGAGTTTTATTGGAGTAGTTGCAGGCAAAGGCTTTGATCTAGGGGCAAAGCACACCCTTTGTTTGAAATGTACAACACATGACAACCACAAGCAAAAATCTGATACTAATACCTCTGAACTACCACTTTCTCGGTTTTATTTCTGTATGTTAGAAGACATTAAAATTTGTATGAGAACGAGAATTAGATTCCCTTTAGCTTCCTTTGTCTCTTTGAACTATTACTGACAAACACTCAGTATTTCAATGATGTATTCAATCTGAGGTTACTGTGAGGAAGAAAGGGGAATGACAGTCTCTGCATCTCTGCCTGCTCTCCAAACCTCTCCTGAGCTTCTCCTAGGAACATATAAAGCCAAAGCAAACATGGTAGGAACTGTAAAGACTTCTGTAACTTTCTTTCAGCTGCTAATAATTCACCTAAAGTAGCATTTTCTCACATTGATTTGCATGAGATGATGGAAAACTACAGGTAACAGTGAAGAAGAGCCTTGGGATTCTTAACTTATCAGTGCTGAGGCCCTAGCTGATGTGGCGTGTGAGCACACCACCTTGCTTACTTAGCCCTGCTCCTCTTGTAGCTGTGATGGCTCCTACTCCTCTTGGCAAGGAAAGTGTGTTAGAAACAGCTGCTATTTCTCCTTCTGCTGCTTTCCCTCAGTGGGAGGAAGGCAGAGACAGTTGCCAGCAATGCAATGGCTTAGCTGAAGCCAGCTATTTTTACATGAATGCAGGCTTGCAGGCTGCCACTGCTTGACTGTTCAAAAATCTAGATAAGTGCTTGTAGGATAAGGACCTGAGGCACTGCCATTTGCACCACAAATCACCTCCGAGGTAACTAATACTTTAAACATTTTAATTTCATTCAGCTGAAGTACAGATGAAAAGACCTAATCCAACCACTAATGAGATCCAGAGCTGTATTTCCACTATAATCAACAGTGGAAGCTACATCAGGTCCAAAAGTGGTATTTTTGAGCACAGGTACCCAGAAATAGGGATGGAGCTTTCTAGTCACTGTAAACCGTTATTATTATCATTATTATTATTTTTGAGTTGTTATCAGATGAAAGTCTCACCCTGTCCTTTGTGCTGCATTTCCACTCACATGAGGAAGACTGGGTATAAAATCTGGCTGAAAATTCACCTTAAAACTCAGTTACTTCTAATCTGGAACAGTTTTCTAGAGTCACCTACTGTGTAGCTGCATAAAACCCTATGTCAGCAAAAAGGAGGTGGTGAAAGAGAGAGGGAAGGGGCTCTTTCATAACAGCTAGCACATTGTTGTTTTAGAAGTGTTTTTTCAGTACTTACCCCAAACTGCCTAGCCAGAAAAACAACATCCTACTCCCAGAAAAAAAAACAAAAAACAAAAAACAAAACACACCACATAATCAGTTATGAAATACAAGCTACTAAAACTTCCCTCTGAAGTCTTTGAGAGCAATGCAGTACGTAAAAGACCATTAGTCCTCAACTGCAAAAACTGTAAATAAAACTAGGAAAATATTGAAATTTTGAATACCTTTGCTTTTGTTTTTCTTTGTTCAAAAATTTCCTGGAGAACATAGCATGACTGTCAATGATCAAAATTGTTTTATTATGCTACAGTCATTTAACAGTCAAAATTCAATTTCTTGTGCCTGTTACAGCATTAACAAACAACCAGTGTCCAAATGCAGGAGTCAACCAAACAAATTGGAAACCTTTCTCTGTGTAGCATCCAGTCCCCTAGCAAATTGTAATGCCATCAAATCTAAAACATACTGTCCATTCTCCAAAGGAGAGATGGGATGAGATTTCCCTGAGGCAGTATACCTTTCTTTAAAAATGTCATTATTAATGGAATTAATTTCTTACAGGGGATGAATAGGTTTACATGCCAGGTCAGTTACTGGAGCAATTGCTACCACTGCGAAATCCAACCCAGTATATCATCAGTCAGTGCCGATACATGAACCCAACAGATAATAACTATGCTAGAAATGTCCTAGAGTGACGAGGATACACACACAGATACATATTAAAAACAAAAAACTTTTTTTTTTCCTCAATATTAATATATGACAGCGAATTCCTCCCTTGATTCCCAAATACAACCCATCTCTAGTTCCCAGCTAGCTAGCCAGCACACAGAACACCAAAATCATCAGTTATACAGGAGGAATACATTCACAAATGTCAACTAGTTAATTCACCATGAACATCTGCCTCCAAAAAAGTTTTGTTTGAGAGTTCTTACTGCCCTGCCACATAGGCAATGAAAATATCCATGTCTTGTGGATACAAGACTATTTCTCATATGTAAAAGAACTTCTAATTTTACATCTTCAGCTGGACGTTAACTGCATGAGATTCCCAATATATCATTATATAAGTAAATCCTAGTCCATACAATGCTATGGAATATGAGCGCATGAGAGAAGGATATCAAAGAAAGCCCACTTCAAATGAGGAAAGTGAGAGGAGGAGGAAGACACATGACACCCCAATTTCAGACCCACAAACCAAGGCCTTGGCAGAAGAGAGGAGCTTTGCACTGTGAATGGAAAGATAACAAACTTGAGCTATGGTGAACGGTCGATGGGAACCAGGTTCATAATCAGAGACCTACTGTGGAATACGCTCGAGTATACATGGATGAAGAAATGTAACTTGTGAACAATTTCAGTTGCAGTTAGCCAGTATATATATATGCATATACATTTATATACACAATGAAAACATTTGCATTTGTTACTTGTTAGAAAGCTTTCATCATAGGCTCCAGTCAAATATTAGTTGGGAGCCAAGATCACATTAACAGGATATAAACATTTCAGTGGGATAGTAATACTTGATGACGTATATAAAAATATATATTAAATTGTCTTTAGATAAAAGACTTTCTTTTACATTTGATAGAATGACTGACTGCCAAAATGTTAAACTGAATACATACCTTTTCAACTGGGGTATTTTCTTCACTTGTTACACTTGCTTTTCTTGATTCGTTTTTTGTTCTGCTCAACCTCCGGGACACTTTCTCTCTAAGCAAAGTGGCGTATCCAATGTGTTCATAGATGGGGTTGGTCGTCATTTTGGAAATATACTCTGAAGCCTTTGTTTCTATATACAATGTTATCAAGCCATCTGTTACCAGATCATGGATTGATTCAAATCTTTTCTCCCCAACGAAATGCTTCCCATCATAGAACAACCTGTAGTTTAAGGTCTGATTGCCAAATCTGCATGTACCAGAAATAAAAAAAAAGAAAAAAAGGAGGGAGAGAAGAAAGGGAAAAGTGTGAGAAAGAATTCACTCTGGCAAAACACACAGGAGGTAATTTTGATGACGAGTGTATGTATCTACATTGCATATGGAATATGCACATGATGCAACTGCGTCATTGTGGTATCCCAACCGAAATTCACACTTGAAATTAATTACATCACATGGAGTGGGCTACAGACCTGAGGCCAATTTGTCTGCAACAAGCCATGTGACGCACACATAAATGGTTTAATTTAAATCCTAAAGGGACTACCACAGCAAATGGAAAGGCATCTTGTCACTGACATGACCTTACACCGGGATGCATAATTGTGTTAAGGGCTGTTCCATCCTGAAATGTTTCTGAGGTGCAGAAACTGGAAAATCTTAATTGCCATGGGTCATCACTCATTGAAGAGAGGTGGACACCTCTAACAAACAACTTAAAACCCCTGGGGTCTGAACCACCCTCTGACAGGAAGGCAGGGAGACTGAGCTCCTAAATCACGGGCACAATTAGATGCCTCATGTTCTGTGGGGTAATGCTAGCCCTATTTATGGTAGCCCTATTTATGGTAGGTGCAAGCTATGTTTTTAAAAAAAAAAAAATGGATTAAAAAGCAAAGTGATATAGTAGCACATTCTGCTACAACACCAAGGTGGAATCCTACTCCTGACTAAAGGATTTAAAGATATGACATTAGGTTGAATGGTCCTTATATTGCATCAAATGTGCATATTTCTGCATACTTTGTCGTGCATTCAAATCAAACTGTTTAAGTCTCTTACTTTTTACCCACATTTTTCATATGAATTTCCAATTTATAATCAAATTCAGTTTTTGAGTCTACAAATAATTTTCCCAATGGACTTAGAAATCATGCTGCTGTGTCAAAACAGCAGGGAATTTGCCATAATCCCCATCCTTTTGTAGATCTTTTTATTCTTTATTTTGAAATGTCTTTGAAAAACCCTAAAAAATCACATTTGTTCTCTTTCAGCTGACAAAAGTTGCTTTTAATTTACAACACTTTGTAATTGGCATGACTCACCAGCTTTTCCAGCTCTACCATCTGCACATCGATATGAACTCTGAGGAAGATGTCAGCACCATATCACTTGGGATAACTCCCTAGAGCATCTTTGCTACTCTGGCTTACCGTCAGGAGGGTGAAAATGGAAGAGTTTTATGTTGTGCATGTCCCACAGAAAGAATAATGCTGTAAGCATTGTAACACACTGCTAAGGAGTTTGTTTTGTCAACCCCCCAGCAAGTACTGAGTGCACCCTCAGCAAGTTTGCCAATGACACACAGCTGTGTGGAGAAGTTGACATGCTGGAGGGGAGGGACACCATCCAGAGGGACCTGGACAGGCTTCAGAGGTGGGTCTTTGTGAACCTTACGAGGCTCAACAAGGCCAAGTGCAGAGTCCTGCACCTGGGTCAGGGCAATCCCAAGCACAAACAATGGCTGGGAGCAGAATGGATGGAAGCAGCCCTGAGGTGAGGTGAGGTGAGCCCTGAGCAGCAGAACCTGGGGGTGTTGGTTGACGAGAAGCTCAGTACGAGCCATCAATGAGTGCTTGCAGCCCAGAAAGCCACCCATATCCTGGCTTGCATCAAAAGAAGCATGACCAGCATGGCAATGGAGGTGATTCTCCCCCTCTGCTCTGCTCTCATGAGACTCCACCTGGAATGCTTGTAGTGGGTCTGGCTGGGATGTTAACTTTCCCTGCAGCAGCCCATACAGTGCTGTAGTTCAGCTCTTGGGCCCCTGATATAAGAAGGACATGGATGAGCGAGCCCAGAGGAGGGCCACAAAGATAGATCAAGGGGCTGGAGCACCTCTCCTACAAAGACGGGCTGGAGGATTTGGGGATGTTCAGTCTGGAGAAGAAAAGGCTCTGGGGAAACCTTCCAGTGGCATTCCAGTACCTAAGGGGGGTCTACAGGACAGCTGGAGAGGGACTCTTTGTCAAGAGGTGTAGTATTAGGATGAAGGGGAATGGCTTTAAAAAGAAGAGGGAAAATTTAGATTAGATATTAGGAAGAAATTCTTTACTCTGATGGCTGTGAGGCACCAGAACAGGGTGCCCAGAGAAGCTGTGGATGCCCCATTCTTGGAAGTGTTCAAGGCCAGGCTAGATGGGGCTTTGGGCGACCTGGTCTAGTGGTAGGTGTCTCTGTCCACGGAAGGGGGGCTGGAACTAGGTGATCCTTAAGGCCCCTTCCAAACCAAACCATTCTAGGATTCTATGATTCTAAAACATAATAGGGTATCTGGTCCTTTTCCTACTAACTCATAGCAGCTTTAAGATTGTCATGCAGGCAGGCTTTGAATGGTACAGCTACACCAAGAGCAGCTGTATTTTCAAGGAAAGTCACCTGTGAAAGGCAGTGAGGTTGTAGCTTGGGATCTCCCTGAATTTTTGAGGTGAGTAGCAGTGTCCTCCACCTTTGAGCAAAAGCATCCCATGGTTCACACTGTATTTCTCCAGCAAGCCTGAATTCCACTTAGGAGAAGAAAATTCAATTCTGGTATACTGCCTTTGACAGCTGGTCAGCTGCTGGACTTGAGGATTTTCTAGAGTCTGATTCTTTAAATATCACCTATTGTTGCTGGTGTTTGTGTAAAACACATCACAGAGTTTGGAGAATAACCTGTCTGTGTCCCCTGCCAGGACATTCCCCCTTCTGTCCTCACCTCCAGCTCATACAATTTTCAAGGAGAAGCTCCATGTTTATCTCACTGCAACACTCAACTCTAGGTAACAAAAATGTTGAAAAAGAATAGTCTGTTTCTGAAAAGGAATTTCCTAGACAAGTGCTAAAGCACAGACTGAATAATAGCAGTGCTGCGATTGTCAGACTGCTGACAAGAGGGTGCAAAACCAACCTGACACCATGAAGTGTCCAGTGGACATGGACACAGACATTACTCAAAAGGGACTGACACAAAACCTCCTGCATTAAATACATTTACAATTGAACTATAAACCTCTATTAAAACAGCATTTACCTGAGAGCAAGTGTATAGCAGCCGGGTTGCCGCTGGCTTTCTCTAAGAATGTATGCTCCTTCTACGCCAGCAAGTATCTCATCTGCTTGCTCCCGAGAAATGATGCCATGAAACCTAAGGAAAGACATTGCCGTGACTTTCAAAACAATTCAACCAGAAATGCATCCCCTTCTACCCAAGAAACCATTGGAAAACTGAAATCATGCAACAGGACACAACACTGTCTCACACCTTTGTGATAATTTGAACCTCAAACCGATCCCTTCTGCCAATGCAAGGACAGGGCAAGTGAAGAAGGAAGAGCAAAGAACAGTTTGGTGTCCCCCAGAGATCTTTTTCCATAAATACCCCATCTTTTCACAACTTTTCTCCTCTACTAATCTATGTTTCCCTTCTAGAGGCTTTATGACAGAATAGAAAATTGGGCAATAATGGTATCATTTTTATTGAAAATGGAGATGACAAAATTAAAATAAGAGGTCATTCCTATTACTGGTTTGCTTTAGGTCTTATATTAACATTGCTTACCTAATTTTGTAGCTGAAACTGAGCAGAAAAATGGCAACAATTACTCAAAATTCTATTCTGTACATATTGAAGTAGAAGAAGATATAGAATATCGTTGAGAACAATTCTGTTTTCTTTATTTCAGTTCCTCATTCAGTGTTGGAAAAAAGCAAAACAGTCTTTTGCCATTGCTATTTTAAGAAAGAAAGAGGCCCTAGGATGCCCAATTAAACTTACAATAATCAATAATCTTTCCTTAAGTAGAAATGTAGGCTTTACAGCAGTTCAAGTCTTAACTTCTACACACATTTTGTTGGCTGATAATTCTCTGAGGGTCTCCTCAGAGGTTTTCAAAGTTTCTATTTTTGATGCTGTCTCTGAAAAATGGCACTAAGACGTACTGGCCTTAAGCACTTTATCTTTCCTGACAATACATATGAAGTGGCATGTTTCTAATACTGCCTCTGGCATGGTAGTGAAAGAGAAGAAAAACACTCTGGATGTAAATGCAATTGTTCTGTTCTCTTAAGTTGTCTTTTCACAACTAATAAATGTTGGAAATACTAGGTTTAGGTGATCTTTCCATAGTGACTTTATACTAAAATATATGTAAACTGATTCATATTTTCTGTACTGGTAGGGACACAGTCATATTCTGCCACATCCAAATTAAAACAAGCATCCCCTAGATGAAATAATTTAAGCAGGTCTTTACCAGTAAACTCATGGCAATTCATATGCCTAGTTAAAAATAATGAGCACAGGCTATTTGTTGCCAGAAGCTCATTATGAAATAAAGCGGGTTTTAGGTAAGATATTAGTAAGAGAGCTCTCCTGGTGCTCAGTATAAGAAACCACTGGGACAGGATATTGAAGCACCTGTGAAATTTCTTTAACCGCGTATAGTAAGTATTAGGTAGTCCACGCTTTCTTGTAGATGTTTTTGGTATATTTATGCAAGGGCATAAACCAGCTGTACATTGTATGAGATCGCCTGAACTCATTCTCCTGACTCTGACAGCAGCAGACAATAAATGCTTACAGAAAGAGTGCAGGAAACAGTGAAATACTTTCACTTCTCATCCCTGTCTGTCCATCACTGCTTCAGCCAGAAGTTGTGTCTGATCAGCTGTGACCTTACCCTTCATGAATCGGAGAACCTCACTTGGAAACCCTTCAATATTGCTATGCTTTTGGCATCCACAGCATCCTGTGCAATGAGCATGAGAGGGACACCTTGAATGTCCCTCTCCTGGACATCCACTGAGGAAGGCCTGTTTATTTTCCTCATATGGCAGGTGCTGCTGCCCATCACTTTGCTCTGCCTTTCATTTCTTCTATATGTTCTCTAAAAAGGAGGGAGGAGGAATGGGGAGAGAGGAACCAGAACAACCTGCAATACTTAAAATGCAGCCACCCCATGGATTTATACAGCAATATATATATATTTTTATTTTCTGTTTCTTTCCCTAGAAATTCCTGACTCTCTTTCCAAGCACTACTGAATACTGAGTCAATTACTTGTCAGCTGTTCTGAAATCTTCTTTCTGAGTGGCAATAACTGATGTGATCTCACAAAGGTGATTTCTTGCAATTCCTGCCAACTCCACAAACCTACAGCATGCCAAAAGGCTGGAAGCTGCCTCGGTAAAAGACTGTGGTAATAGTTTTAAAAGCCTGCCTGAGACAGCGTGATGGGTTACTTAGCTGGGTACTTACTATCTTTGGCTCAGTTGTACTTTGGTGGCTAGATCTGAATTCCCAATTGTTTAAGATAACATTAAAAAATGAAACTACAGTAATTAGGGGCAAGCTGCTGGCTCTTGAGCTTTTTGATAGTAGGAAAGGATCATTAAACACAGATTATGTGTCTGGGATGGAAGAAAAATAGAACACAGGATCTAAGCAATTTCTCCAGCAATAAGGGGTTAAGCCTCAGCAGTAAAGGCCAAATGCCAGCTCTGCAAATGGTGTGTAACCAGGAGATCTGGGTGCCTGCTGCAGTGGCTTTTCTGTTCAGCTCTACCTGCTCAGAGCTCCTTGCCAGTGCTGAATCCAGCCCCTTTTAACCTACTCATAGGCAAGAAAACTGCTGAGCACAAAGGAATTGTACTTTAGTGATTCTTTTATCTGTCTTAGAATAGAAATGTACCAACTCTCAGGGTATTTTGGACCTTGTGACTTTACCAGGGAGAATAGCATTTTGACACACAGCAGCATACATGCATACTTCCATAACCAGGTCTGGGTGTTAGGGTGGAGAAAGCACAGGAACATACTTCAAAAGGCAGGGACAGTGACAAAATGCTTCTCTCGTCCCCAGCCCAATGCAGGACCACAGGTAGATTAAAGTGACAACCAAAATAAAAGGAAAAAAACACTTTTTGTTTGTTTTCCTTCCCAAACTGTCCTAAGAGAAGCAACACAAACACGCAGCCTGCAATAGTGGCACAGTCCACTGTGATCAGAAGTACTGGACAGTAACATCCCTAAAATATTAGGCATTCACGGTATTTAGCTTTCAGCTGAAGTAAAAGGCAAAATGAGATATTTTGAAAATATTTTTTCAGAACTCCATTGTGGTGGTGTTTTTTATTCGTGTGTTTGCTTGCTTTTAATTCTAGCACTACAACTTTCAGATACAGCTAACAGATACGTAAAAGAGAAAGATACTTACTCTCTTCCATAATACTTTGGTCTGTTTTCCACCTAAATTTTGAAAGAAAAGAAAAAATATTTTAAACACACTTGGTTTTAAATAAGAAACATAAACTGTGCTTCGTTATGAGTACTACTGCACCCATCTAAGTGTTGAAATTCTGCAGATTCAAAACTGTGACTGGAACATGACAACACAGAAAAGCAGAAAAATGAAACAAGAAGAGGTGTTTGTATTGATGTATTTCTGCAGAGAATAGCATGTATCAATGGTGAAAAAAACCTATGGAACTACACATAATTCCATAAAATTGATCAAATGGATAAAGGATAGTTTACTGTATTTTTTGCCACTCTACCATTTATTTAATAAAATAAGACTGTTTTTTTTACACATCCTTTATCTTCCTAAAAACATTTTTTGCCTATATATGGCAACCAACCAAAGATAAAAAACAAAACAAAACAAAAATTATCCAAACTATCCTTGGGAAAAACTAGGTTTTTGGATTTAGACGTAGTCTTAAATTCCTGCAAGTCTCAAGAACTTGAGGGCCTGATCCAAAGTATACCAAAGTCACTGGAAGGACTCCCAATTATTTTAAAGAGCTTGGAACCAAGTTCTAGGAATGTAATGTTTTTATACAGAAACTTGGGATGGTCTGACACTTTGATTCATTTCTCAAGCACCAATTTACTCAAGCATTTTTGGTAAATTCTAAAAAAAAACAAGGTCCCCAGCTTCATAATCCCTTATTTCTTCTATAGCCTCTGTCTTCAGTTTGCCTTGATTGTTAAATTTCCTATTTGGTCTAAACAGTTGCAGCTTCTGCATACAACCAACCCATGGACAACCACACCGTGGCTTTCTGGATGAAGACTTACATTGCTGTGTTTGCTGTCATTGCCAAATAACCTTCTTGATGAACTGCATACACCGCTGAGGCGAGCTCTAACTTACTGAATGCAGCAAAGATGCTAAGTGAGGATATTTCCAAGAAATTCATAGCTCCTGGAGAGGGCTGACAGGTAAATCAAGGAGCAGGACTACAACCTGCGTCTCTGTGTCTTGGCAGAGGCCGGCGGGGAGGCCGGCAGCTGTGCAGCAGGAGGAGGAGGATGCCAGCAGGGGGCACGTCTTCCCCAGCTTTCACACAGGGGCTGGGGCACTGGTACCTTACCATGTGCAGAAATCGATTCAATTAGTACGTAATTTATTGCTACGTATTAATTTTCAGATTTTAAGCGATTCAGATATATGCATTTATTCGAGTGTTGTAATAAGGAGATGATTTTTCCTCTCCAGTCTCCCTTCAGCTTAACAATAGTGTCATCTACCCAGCTGTAACTTCAGCCAGCATTGTCATGCGTAAGTGCAGCAGGACTCAATAAAAGATACATGTATATATAAAGTCTCCCAATTATTAAAATAATTTGAGTGCATACCTGAGTAAATCTGCCCACGTAAATGGGATTACTCCTTCATACGTAGTGACACACACATGAAAAGAAATTGTGGTTTCAGGACTATTTTATTACTTAGGATAAAACCAATGAATTTGAATTTTCACCACTTTATCTCGCTAGAATCATAGAATCAATAAGGACCTTTGTTCTTGTTTTGATTAAATCTCATTATTTCACTCATAAAAAACTTTAAATTGATGAACGCCTTTTACTTCTCAATAACAAATGCATAAATGTCACTTTTTTGATTCAAACATCTATACACCTTGCACTAAATTGAAGCAGCCGCCTTTGTACCCTGCAGTCACTAAGGCTCCAATACCGTGCAAAATGAACTAAAGTCTGTACAAGATAATGAGAATCTTCAATGGAAGTCCTATGGGAGTTCAATCAAGTCCTTACTGGGCTTCTTTTCTAGCTCGGCATTTCTTTCCTAGCACAGCACTAACAATAGCAGTATCAAACGCTTGAAACTCCTGCCCAAGAATAATACCTTGATGCAAACATTTTGGAGCTCTAAGGGGCAGGAATAAAAGGAAAAAGCAAACGCAGAAGAGAAGAGAGAGCAAAATCAGAGGAATTGCCAGTTCCTACAGGTGCTGTGTTTCTGTGTGCATATACAGCAATGCAGAAATGACAGCATATGAATTCAATTTCTTTTTTTAAACTTTCCTAGCTCACTTTTCATATGAACATTGGAAATTTGAAAGGAGTGTTAAGGTTTCATGTAAAAGTCATCTGCATCACACAGAAATTATAAGAGATTAGAGAGGTCTTTGTTAAAAGTGTCACTATTTAAACCAGCCTAGTCATACTCCTGAATACTGCCATATTTTCACTAGTAAAAGAACTCAAGAAAAAAAAGCTGTTTTACCTCAGGTAGAGGATGTTGTTGATATGTTCATCCTGAGTAGCTTGACCTGACCTTATTATCTTGGACCTGTCATCCTTATTAGACCTTTGTGACCCTCCAAAGTATATATTTAGTTGGGAACTTAATTAAAAAATGGGTATCAGAAGCTGAGTTAGGTGTACATGAGGCTGCCACATGTAATCCTCTCCATGATGGGAAAAAACGCCACACAATGCATTGAAAATGTTGACAAGGAACAAGCAGAGGAACTTTCATTGCCACAGTAAGCCAAATAAAACCTTCACAGCACATAAGGTAAAGTGTGACTTTCATTTGGATTCGGAATCTGCTTCTTTTTAAAAATACATTTGCTTTGATTCTGTACACAGAGTAAACCCCACCACTTTCCATCTACCTCAGAAATACAAATAGATGAGTTAGCAGTACTAGCACCAACCTTCAAAATTGCCTGTAAGCACAAGTTCCCCCACAAATATAAAAAAATATGTAGTAACAGTTTAAAGCATTCTGGAAATACCTCCCTGAGGAAATAGAGGTACATTCTGAATCCCTCTCACAACTCCATTTATGCAAAAATCCAGATTTGTCTGTGCCATTTTTGTCATTTAACAAGCAACTGACTGGAATGCCCTGCACACTGTGATTTCCGTTTTTCCTGCTGTTCATGAGTTAAAAGATTTGCTTTTCTGAATATCCACAGAAAGCCCATCAAATCCTATCTTCTTGCCCCCTTCATAAAACAGACCCCTTTTCTTCAACTCCTTTTTAGTACCCAGGTGTCTAAAATGGCCACAAATGTCAGTGCTTTGTTTTAGGCAAGGAAGATATTGCAGTATTTTGTGAAGTGAAGCACCAGATCTGCCAGAGCATCCAGGAAAATACATGCAAGCTATGGTGCACCGCAATTGAAAACCTCTCTTCTCTGCTCACTGCAACCTTTAGCCTGAAATAATCATTAAGCTCCTAACCAACTTCACTGCTAGGAACAAATATGAGGAAACAAAGTTACAGCGAGATAAAAGATCAAAATAACATCAGGGTCTCTAGATCAAAACCAGAATGTTGGACTGAACTTGGAAATAAACCAAAAGCCTACACAATTGATGGAGCAGAAGCTTAAAAGTATCAAAGCAGCCAGTAGTTCTGCTCTGCACTGCAGACTCTGTACAGACTTCAAGGGAAAGCCTATATATCCCAGAAGGCAAAGGTGACTGAAATTCAGCTGGGATTAGCTTTTCCTCTCCTGCTATAAATGGGCTCTCATGCATGCACACAAAGTCGGACAGATCCGATGCAGAGAATCCTTCACTGGGGACAGAACAGGAAATCCACAGGTAGACAAGTGACTGCTTCCCTGTTGCACAAGCCCAGAATAAGCAAATTTATTCTGAGGACATGTGCACCTTTTTTTTTTTTTTTTTTTTTTTTTTCCTTTTTTAATAGATAATGAAGAACACTTTTATCACTTTTCATATAGCCTTCATAAGCTCACAATTTCTTTGATGAAAAATGACCACATTTCCCAGGTGGTTTTATACATCAGCCTGGCCAGTCTCTCTAGATATCCAGCACTGGGAGAACTGTGAGGGCTTAAATCATTTTGGATTCTTACACAGATAGATGCAACCAAAATACAAGCATAAAACAAAATTATGTAAGGCAAAAAATGGCCTTAACTTGTGAAAACATATATTTGCCTTAAAGAGCTCTGCAGCATTCTTTTACTACTCCCACAGAGAGAGCAAATAAAATGGATTCTCTGTCTCCACTAAAAGTAAGTGGCAACTTTCAACTTAAATGTGAGTTGGCAATTTTCAGGCTTAGAAAAAGGTATTAATGCCAATCTCAAACCAAAAACGTTGCTGCAGAGCAGGCCTTTTTGGCAATTGCTCCAGAAACTCAGTGGAAAACACTCAAAATTACTATTGAAATGCATAGTTGTATGAATTATGAATTATCAGTGAATGCCAAAATTGTTTAAAACTATAGTCATATTGATCAGGAAGCATGCAGTATGGTAAAACAGCCTTAAATCATTAATTTCAGTAAGGAGTTCAGTACTCCTACAAAGCCAGCAACATTCAAAGACATCTAATCCTGAAGCATGCTCAAAGACAAATGAAGCCCAGCACAGCTCTGCCAGCTCTCTCCAAAAGCGTTTAGGAGCATGTTTGAGAGGCTCTGCACAGTCTTCCCTTGACTCCCAGCCTGCCAAACCAGACTGCCTCTCCCCATGCCAGAAAACAGACTTACTTGTACACTTGGTCTAGTTTTACAAGTTTTTTTTTTTTTTTTTTTACAACATTACAGCATATTCAAGGTGTGGAATCAGTTGTACTGGGGTTTAAACACAACGCTGAGAAGGAAATAAGCCTTCTTCATAAAAACACACTAGCTATCTAAGGTAATCCAATATATTACCTTTACATAATTTTGAAGTTTACTGAATTGTAGTGTCCTGGGATTTGTGGCTCCTCTTTTGGTCAGGATGGTTTCACCCTGGAGTGACATACTCCTGCTAATGTACAGATTATTGTATTAAAATCCTACACCACTCTGCAAGATAACTCATCACAAAACTACTGGGAATCATGCAGGCAGGAGGTAAGTATGCCCTAATGTGATAGATTTTCATTGCAAGCATCTACATCCAAGCCACACTGCACTGAAGATTTGAAGATGCCCTGAAGAATTCTTTCTGCTGAAGTACTATCACAGAACTAAGATAACTCTCATTTCCAAAAAAATTTAATTTCTCTTCATCTTCATTGTACAAGACGTATTTCTTTATTCAGTGGCCAAAGCTGAAATACAGAAATGTTGGCATGAAAACTAAGAAATCCAAAATCCCTCTCTAGGACAGCAGTCTGTCTGTAATTCAGAAGGCCCAGCACACAATAGCATTGTAGGTCTACCTATTTCAACCACTGCTTCAATACAACCATAAGGAGAATACGAAAAGGAAAAGGAAACAATAAGGTGCATGCATAGCTTTTTGTTCATCTCCCCATTATACAGAATGAGCAGAGACATAAGATCCAAGAGTTTAAAATGTTAGTGTGGTCACTTTATTGCAGGCAGTGAGGCATTTGCCCAAAGGAAGTTCAATATAAACATTTTTCTGTTTGGAACAATGTTATTTATTTTTCAGTATTTCGAGTTAACTAGCCATAAATACCATTTTCAGCTCAGTAAAAGAGAAATAGAAGAACTGGAAGAGAATTCTTCAAAAGAAGCCCAGACTATAAAGAAAATGTAGTCTGAATTGTTCAGCTTTTGGCATAATTGCCAAATGCAAACTATTGCCTCAGAATCAATAGCAGAAAAGGATTACAAAAAATTGTAAGCACTCAATAGTAAAAACAGTACTGGAGTAGAAACTATGCTTTGTTTCATTACTTCTTTAATACATTTTTTTTTGCCTCCCCATCTTTCTAAAAAAAATCTGTTTAGATCAATTAACATATCTAACTCTCACTCCAAATAGGACCAATTATTTTACTTCAATGCCTCTTAAGCAAGTTAACTTGGGAAACATTTCTTTTTGCAAGGAAAAGTTTATCTACCCCTTTTTATTACCTTTTGCCTACTTTCTTGATACTACTTATTCAGGCTTGCTGCCATCAATGTTTTCAGAGAAAAGCAACTCTTGTCCTTGCAAAAAGCCTCACATCATACAGCCTGTTGATAATTTTGCCAGTAGAAGTAGCAGCAGTGTAACATCTGTACGCCCCAACCAAGGACAGGCAAATTATAGGCAGTTAGTATGTGCATACCTCATGAAAAGCTGGTCTTTTCCTCAAAGATTTCCAGTCAATGGCATTCAGTATGACTGATAGGACAGGCTTCATACAACTAGCCTATCCTGGCCACGTAACTTCATGAGTTTGTTCATATATTTTGACTATGTGATGAGGGAGGAACAAAGACATTCCTCAGAAAGAAATCAGCATTGCATAAGGCACCAGAGCATATTATGTCTGCACTGTCCATGTTTCAGAGGCTCTCCAGAAAGAAAAATCACATGAACAGTTTTGGAAGTCTGCAGCTTCTTTTGTCATTTAGTCACAGAGCAGTGGGGATGACAGTGTTATGGCTACTTGATGGATACACATACAGCCATATGATGGTGAGGGACTGTGTTGATGCTGAGACAAGAGAGTAGCTGGGAGCAAGATGTCAAAAGCATTCAAAATACCAGAGGGACAACAGCTAGACAGGTTTCCACAGAAAAGCATCCTGGCATCATTACAAAACATAACGTGAACATGAATCACTGATGTTGTCTGTTCCAAAAACCACCAAAACCAGAATGCCACTCAAAGCACTGGGATATGAAAACAAGAGTGCAGCCAACAAGATACCTTGGAGTAATCCTCTCCTTGCAATTTCCACTCAGAAAGCCTCTAACTGGAATCCTGAATGTAGTTTTGGGCACATCTCAAGGAAGACTGGAACAAATAACCATAATGAGCAATGATTCAACAAATGTGAAAGACATGAAAAGAGATTAGCTTAAGGAAGAGAAGACAGAGAGGGGCTGTAGCAGACAGGTATGAGAGCAGCCTTTAAGGAGAAATAAAATAATCTGCTCAGTGTATTCTTACTAGACGTGACAAGAAGTAAAGCTGCAAAAAGGATGATAGAGTCTGGATCTTAGGAAAGTGTTAAAAATAATTAAGCACTAAAAAAAGTAAGCAGAGGTGGTCATGAAATCTTCACCTGTGGAAGGCTCTAAGAAGAACGTATGCAAACACCTCCTCTTGATGTTGGGATGACAACCTCTGGAGTCTCCTTGGGCCAATATATAAGATACATCCTCTTCCTCTCTGCTCTTGGGAGATCGAGATTATCAAGGAGCAAACTGAATAGGTTATATAAATCCCATATAAAACCGCAGCTATACAATGTCCATGCCCACCTCTGTGACGCCCTCAGGACAGCAGGGAGAAGGCAGTGGACTGAATGGAGTGGTGTAGAGGAGAAGGCCAAGCCTTCAGGTGATGTCACCCCTAACCTAAATAGCATAAAACAGTTTAGATCTATCAAGCACAGTGAAGGGCCAAATTGTGCTGGATATCTTCAAACGACACATTCTGCTGTAAAACTTACACAGCTGGGGAGGATACAGGACTAGAATGCTTCACTGTGAGGGAGAACACAAAAGGAATGACAGAAGTAAAGAACTCAAAAGAATGTTTTTATTAACTGCTGTTCAAAGCCACACAACTTCTCTGGTCTGATGGCTTGCTGTATCCTACAGAGAAGGTAGGGTGCATAATGATCCTTCCTTGGGAGGACAATGCATCACAAAGAAACGCAGGAGGCTCAGCAGCTCTGATTCTTTCTGTGGCACTTACTGAACACTGATTTCCATTCCATCAAGGTTATTTCTATCATTTTTGAAGACAAAGAATTTAACAAGAATCCGGTTGGTTTGTTTGCTTGTGTGCAAAACTTTCAAAAGCTCTAAGGCATCTCGTATGAGGGTATTTTTAACTCGAGTTAGTTTCCTATCTATGACCTTGAGCAAGCTCCCTCAGTCCAGTATACAATAATCAATACAGCAGACAAAACACTTTAAACTCCAGAAGGTTATAAAAATTTCCCCGACACTGACATCTGCTACAGTCAGTAAAACAGAATACATTTCTGTGTACACTCAGCTCTAACAGCGAAAATCATAATTGAACAAGAATAGAAAAAAAAGAAAAACCAAATATTTTGTGACCTAATAAAATAACGAGCTCCTGAACATGAGCTAAAATAAATTGAAATAAATCTTAATCAAGGAGGTTGATGCTAAACAGTCAGGGGAGACAGGGTCAGGTTCAAACAACTTCAATAGCAAAAGCAGGAGTCATCTATTTTGTTATGTAGTTTCCACTTACACAGTAAGGGCATCATTAAATGTAAAAAGGAAGATCAATGTTACCTTGAATGTTAGATGAAAAATTTAAATATAGTATTTAAACTATGCTCTCTTTTTCCAAGATTGATATGTTGAGTCATTTAAATGGGAGGCAAATATCCCCAACAGCAGCAGATAAATACAGCAATCCATATCAGTGCTATAAATGCTGCTTGCACTTCTGTAATCAGTGAGAAGCACTAAAACCTTCATGACACATGCCAAAACAGTCCACAGTACATCTGCACAAACACACTGTGTTATGTCACCTGCCCTAATGTATCCCCAAAAGCCACGCTTTTTAACCAGTCCACTGTTAGTATTTGATGTAAAAATACGTCCCTCCTGCAAGGGGCCTAGAAAATGTAATTGCAAATTACCAAAGGAACCAATCTGCTGCAGACTGATTAAGAACTCAAGTGTGGAAAGGGAGTGTGGAAGGAAAATCAGGAAATGGGACAACAAAACTGAGAGTGGGGTAGGAAGAGAGGGCCTTGAATAAGACCCTGTTTAGCATCTTGGGGTGTGATATGTACCGCTACATCATTACACCAGAAGAACATCTATCCTTGGGGAAAGTGGAAGGATGAAAGCAAAAATCCAAGGAGAAAGAATAATATTCATTTTGTTAATCTCCTGTCATTAACTCCATGAATACTTCTGCTCTGTACTCGGGAACAGTTGATATCACTCTTAAGTCAGGCTACCTGCAAAGTCTGAACAGATATAAAGGAGCTTAGTTACTGCTAGCTATGTTTCCCAATTCTGAAAAAGGTGGAGGTCTTATTAGATCTGCCAAATACTAAGTAGGAGAGTATTTCCCAAATGATGAGCAATCAGGTAACTTACAGATGCTTTCACTTCGACAAAGCTGAATAGTTTGATAACCTTCAGATACAGTGTTCAGAAAAAACACCTCTCTCTCACACACACATTACTTAGTTGAAATACATATTATTTTGTCATGATGGCATTTCAATCAGATATGCAAGTATCTTAGAAACAAAGGATACATATAAATTTACATTGCAAACCTTCTGAATTTCCATTTTGAGCCCTGGAAATTCAGGATTCCTGGTTTGAAATCAATACAAATTTCACTATGATTATACCTAAGTATGATCATAAGTGTGTAACTGGCTGATATGATAATTCTCTGTGTATGTGTATATATATATATATATATGTGATACATATATATACATGTGTAGCAGGATAGGAAGTAAGATAAACAGATGAATACAGACACATAAATAAATTTTCTTTATTCATTCATTTGAAGAAATAAGAATTCACCAGCTGCTCAGTTTTCTGTGTCCTAATCTTGAATCTAGAAAAAGACATCAGACATCTCACAAAATATCAGTCAGAGCAGGCACAGTGAAACCCCCTTCTACATATTATTTTAACCAGACACAAGGAATAGTGGCCTAAATTGGAACAGATATGTAAATCTGTACAAGCACACAGAATTTTCTCCTACACCTAGGCTTATTGATAAACTTTATCTAAGTTGAGATATGGAACAAGTTTTCATTTATTTTGATTTGAAAACTACTTAAATTTGACATTGTGCCAAACTAAAAAGAACTAGATGAAAATATTAATATATATCAAAGATAAAAGGAAATAAATAAATAAAAAAGGAGAATAGCAAAATCATAAACCCATACATGCATCACACACTGTCAAGGAGAAATGAAGAGGAGGGTCAAAATTCCCAAGGAAATGTTCAATCAAAACAAGAGGGACAATTAGAAAGATCATCAGTCCATAAAGACAGCTAGATATAGCTTTTGCTCATTAAGCAGTAGTTGCCATCTTGTCTTTCAAAAAGATGGTTTTACCTATTCTATTTCGTTATGGTCAAAAACCATATCAACTGATTCATACTGTACTTCTCTGGCAAAGAGGAACATCAGACTAATTTGCGAGTTGTAACCTAGAACATTTGTAGATCAAACCTGAAGAAATTCAATTGGAATAGACAAACCTATTCTATAGGTTTTAGCTATGTTTCAATAAAAATTAATTATCACATCTGCAGAACACTTAGAAAACTTTCCTCTGCTCAGGAGTCAGTTGACTGTTGAACTCAAGATGATGTGCCTTCACCTGAATGTTCCACAACACTACTACTGCTATGGGGGGAGACCTGATGTACTCTAGGAGAGAAGATGTGATGAATACAAGTGAATTTTGGGCAAGCAATAGTCTAGCCTCCCTTCTTTCTTTCATCCAATACTGCAAAACACAGGCATTCTCTGGGACAAGACCTACCATGAAGATACCATAGAAAAATGCAGTTGGGTGAAATCCCGCAATTTATACATAGTAGGAAAACCCACATGTGGTCATTCTGGAAAGACACTGGTTACAATACATTTAATGATTCTCTGGGTAATCCACCCCAGTTTAACCAAACACATTTCCTGGCCTTCAACTGTTTTCAGTCCCTTCCAGCACAGCCAGGCATTCTACTTTAACAACAGATTTCAGCTGACAAACTTTCCCCCCTAATCAATGTCTATTCAAAACTGCTCTTAAGCTCCACTTGCAACCCACAGTCTACTGCTGTGTCCTCCTTGTTAATTTTTGTTTCTGTCATAAAGATAGGATTATAAAAACACAATTAAAGCAGCAGCAATATTATAAGAATTTGAAGATATAGGCTCCATTAAGTCTTATATGTACAAACATTTTCATTAATGAAAATAGGTTTTGGAACAACTCTGCTCATTTTCATTTAATTGCTGGCTAATGGGGTCTCTTGGTGTGTCACTGTGTGTGTTCTGAGGTTTCTTTCTAAGAAAAAGATAATATAATATTATGAATAATTCTAGATAAGCACTCAGGACTGACAGTAAGACACACCTTCTCATGATACTGTGGTCTTAAGCTGCCTGACTTTTTGCAGCAGAGTGATTTGAACAAGTGCCATGAAAATTCCCATTTACTCTCATTATTTACCACCAATTTTATGGCCAATTTCAATGCCTATTACAGCTCGCTAGTACTTTACTGCAGTATGGACATTGTTCTTAGAAATATGAGGGCAGAGGAAAAAAGAAAATATTCAGCTTGTAAAGATCATTAAGTGAGCAGAATAAGGGAATTCATGAAAGACTTATTGCAATAATTAAATACTTATTATCCAGTCAGATATGCTCTGCAAACATCTTACTAAGGCTTAAATTCAATAACCTTGCTCAAGCTTACCTGATTCTGGAACTGGTTGTTTAAAAGCTTTTTTTCTTATATACAATTATAAGATATTCTTGTACCTGAAAGCAGGACTTAGAAAAAGCAACTAGCATCTTTTAAAGAACTTATCAATATTGCTATTATTTAAATGATAGATAGATAAATAATTGCATTATTATCAGCTTGAATCCCATGCTTCAGAAGACTCTGAGGATAACTGTGTAAAGAACAATTTTCAGTGGTTCAATTTTGGAGATGTGTAATGATCCTGTATGTTCTCTACTAGCACAGTACAAGGTGGCAATATAATTATAAACCTGTTAGTGACCATTTCAACAGTAATGCTCTATGAAATGACACTAACTAAATACTTGTTTTGATGAATCTGGGTAATGGATATCCAAAGGGTCAAAACAGTTCTGACCCTCTGGATGGTTAGAGTGAAAGATTCTCAGCTGCACAGTCTAAAAACATCATCAGTATTTTGTTTCTTTGAATCATATAAGCAAAGAAAAATGCATTTTATTTTTATTTTCTCAAGGAAAGATTCCCCTTTTGTAACCATATTTTCTTTTAACCAAGGAACCATAATTTTGATGCTTTAAAGGCAGAGAAAATCACTTCTGCTTCTGACACAACCTATTTGGAATTCAGAACAAGGAGGAAGGCAATTAACTGGCATTTTTCTACATAATAATATAAGTTAAGGCTCTGAGGCTTTGCCTACACTAGGGAAATTCAGACAAGTTTCTCACTGTTGCTGACACTGGCTTGGCCAAAGCACTGCTAGGAACATGAAAGGTCTAAAGCACACAAACTCACTTGCCTCAAAAACTGCTGTCAACAACTAAGACACTACTACTAAACTATTTCTTAAAACTATTTTTAAAATGGTACTTCAGCATAAAAACAGGAAGTCAAACACTTGAATTATTTTCTGTGAATGCCTTTTTGGTTGATCATTTCTGTAGACAAAGTCCTACACGATGCATTATAATACGGCTTCCTCATAAAATGAATCTGATTCATTGGCACCTATCATCACACTTGCATCTGCAAGCACAATATTTAAGAGCTACTTTCCACCTGAATGGTGCTTTTAAACTAAACTTTTTTTCTATTTAAAAAATAAATCATTAAAACATTGCTGGAAGGAATATGGCTACAAATGAGGATATTGGCAGAAATCCAATGTTATTGGGAAGGTAGATATTCACACTACTCATGCTGCCAGTGGTGATTAATTAAAAGCCGTTAGATACCCGAAGCCTTAACAGTTCATTCAATATGATTCCCATTGCAGGAATGACCTGCTTTTGCTGACAAGATATTTATGCAGACAGAAAAGAAAAAGAAAGTCATGATACCAGAACTCAAAGACACACAGATATAAATGTTCATGTTTTATTTACAGTCCCACTTTTTATTCCATGTGGTTGTGTATCAGGAGGAGGTGACTTCTGTCTCCACAGTATAGTTAATCAGGAAACCCACACAAATCAGGTGGTAGAACTGCAGAGATCTGAGCCTAAAACCTTTGTGACTATGGAGCAACGGAGAGGTAACGGAGTAGCAAATGAATGCAGACAATGTGGAAGACAGCAATAGAAAAAATAGAGGAATGATGAAAGTGCCAAGTGATGAAAGCAAAACCAACCAACCCTTCACAAGTTTATCTCTTGGTGCTACAGATTTTTTTTCAGAAAAATGCTTGAATTTCCTTGAGAACATGCAGAATTCAGCAATTATGAATGAAAGACATCTTCCCATGAGCATGAAGGATTTAAAATAATTTGCAATTTTTACCACATTTGCCTGAAGTAATTTGAATCCTAAATTACACAAGAGAACACCCTCAAAAAAGTCCAGCTCTTATATTCACACATGGAGAGAGAAATCTTTTCACTGTCATTCACACATCCTGCTGACACCTGCTCTGCAGATGTCCTGCTCTGCAGATGTTGGATCAGCATTATGTTGCATACTAAATATCTACCATATTGCCAATTATTATATTTTCCCACTGATGACAATAAATTAAATTTTCAGATTTTCCTATGTAACTGACCACAATCCAACATTAATAAGACACAGCCTTTAGTGAAGCAAGCCTATACATTCTTTAAAATACACTAATGTCAAACTAAAATGAAGAAAAACTACCCACCCTAAAATCTGTATATTAAGGAGAAGCTGACAGTTGCTATGAGAATACAGTGCTGAATTTTCTCTAAAAAAAAATTTGTGATGCTCTGTAACGCCGATATGTAGCTTTACTTTATATAAAGCCAATAATAAGAACCACATGGAACAATCTAAACATCATGATGCCACCCCAGCATATAAATAAATATATAAATAAATATGGAAAAATGAAGTAAATCATCAGTGCTCTAATATGATTTTTTGAGGAGCTTTGGGGCTAGAGAATCTGTTTCTATCAGTCAGGTATATGAACTCATACAGTTGATCTACACAAATATTCAAAATGCAAATAAATAGAAATCAATCAAAGATCACATTTGTGGGAATTCATACTGCTTTAGAATGAAGCTTCTTATTTTCAGTTGTTTAACTAAATTAAAACAAACAAATAAACAATCAAAACAAATCAAAATAGGACTGTCTTCAGTCTACAAAGTGAGCCACTAAAATGGCTCATTAGTCACAAACAAACCCAAATTATATGAATCAGACATCTTTTTTACTTTTTGTTATGCACTCCTTTGACAATTATTTATTCATTTGGCTAATAAAATATGATCTAAACTTTTCTTTTGCGGAATTTTAGAAGTGTCCTGAACAGGAACTAAATAATGTATGGTCTCTAAACATCAGGAAAAGGAAGCAAAGGATAACTTCAACTGTATATAACTTTTTTTTTTTTTTTTTTTTTTTTTTTTTTTTATCTAAGGAAACTTAGATTTCAAACTAAATTTCAATACAGTATGATGGTGAGAACTTCACAATTGCACATCTATTCCACTTATTTTTGTAGATACTCCCATTTCTAGAACAAAAATATAATTGCTGTTCTACATCAAAATCACATTCTACCTTGATCCAAATTTTCATTCATGTAGGCAAGCTAAAAATGTTTTAATTAGAGTTAGCATAACAAATTTTGGATTAAATTCATTCAGGCTAAGTCATTTGTATTCACATGAAGATGAATTGAAGTGGTAGGCAAGGTTCCTCAGCAGTCAATGCTTATCAATCAGATTCTCTGAAGACAAATTCTTCTTCAAAGTACTTCCAGTATGAAAAAAGATAAATAAGATAATGGATAAACTATTATCTCACACAAAGAGAGAAACTCCTTTATGGCTGCATTGGACATAAGTAAAGAATTCATCTTAATTATTTTCAGCTGTGCCACTAATAGTTTAATACCTGTTATATGATACTTATTTAGCAAAAACTTTAACACTCTCTCCTTTTGAAAATACCATGGCCATGGAGACCTACCTACCATTTGCTTTGCACGAGAATGTTGGAGAGGAAGGTCTTGTTAAAACCCTGCAGCACACATGTCCCACAGGGGTACAGTATGCTCCTTCTTTCCTATCTTTGTATTTGACAGGAGGAAAGAAGGACATGAGGGCTCCTCACCCATTCATGTGTTTTGCTTTCCCTTCTGACCATCCTGCACACATGTCTTGGGAACATCGAGAACCAACAGAGCTTGAAGACTTTTAGTCTGAGGCCAAGATCCTGTTCATCCTACTCTGAAACAACTAGTAGATGGCACTTAAGAAAAGAATGCAATGGCCTTTTAGTGAAGGTACTTGGTGGACTCAGAAAAACTGGATTCAGTTTTTGGCTTTTCAATGTCTCTGCTTCATGACCCTGGGCAACTCACTTAATCTACCCTTGCCTTGGTACAAAACCTCTTGCTCCACACAAAACTGTTCTCATTCTGCATCTGTTGATATTTGACAGACATTTTTCTAGGGCTCTACTTCAGTGGATACACAGTATGGGAAGCAGGTCAGAGCTCAGGATTATGTTTGAGAAAAGAGCTATATATCATACCCATGATCATCAGTTTCTATCTCCTTTCACACAATCTTTTATACCTCGTGTAATCACTTCATGTGTTCAGTATTTCTATTACTAGCATTACATTTCTATCTGCACAAAATTTGCCCCTGACATTATAGAAGATAAGGCTATCACAGTTTTATTGATTGAGCAGAGAAGCCTACATATGTTTTCAATTACTATTACACAGGGTAGTTTGAGGAGCTGACATATTTAACTAAGTAGAGATGGAGAAATACAATAAAAGAAAACAGGGAGACAAGATGACCCAGCAAAATGTTTGTTCCTATGTATTTTTTAATATTCTTCAATCTTTAAAGCTTCTGCGACAGAACCAAATTCTCCAGCTATCTATTTTAACTTGAACTTAATTTTTGGCAAAATGTATTCTACAAACTGGAACTACATGAATCATGTTGAAACACATCGTGCATACTTTAATATGCAGATGCAGGAGGGAAATACACCTTCTGCTGCTCCATTTTGACAAAGAAACACAAAACTTGAGGTAGTATACAGAAGAGCACAGTAAGCAATGATTAATGAGTTTTTCACTAATGAAGGTGCTCCTAGTGGTAGAATCAGGCCTCCATGCCTAATTAGCAAATATTAAACTGCTTCAATTAATGAACTTTAAGGAAAATGATTATTTAGAATAATGGCCTAGAAAAAGTTAAAGCGAATACTACACCCAGACTGTACAAAAGATTTTCAGTAATAATATTCTGCTGACAATTCATCAGATTTAACAAGGTGCAGTGAAAGAGGAACTGACCTCCCGAGGACAGATGATTCTCTTGGGACGTGGTGCTTCTTGTTGTAACTGATACACTGTCAAAGACAAAAATGTACAGATAATTAGAAGACTGCAACATATACAAACTTTTATTCAGATGAGTCTTTTAGCCAGAGGCTGCAGAGAAAAATGCAAATGCAAAGGAAAAGACAGCAAACTGAGGTATTTAGGCTTATGTAAGTCATTTACATGAAAATTGGTTGCTGACCTGCAAACTAGTAAAACTGATTATTGTTTTAACTCTTAGAATCCTTATCTCTTTTTATGCTTTTATGCTGACTCTATACTTGGGAAAACTAGCTTGAAGTATTTGTTAGGTGTTTCTCAGGATTAAATCTCAATTTTGCATATACTGTGGTTGAAGAACAGAATGCTTGAATGCTTACTAGCAATGCATTTTTTTTTCTTTTTTTTTTGGATAGGCCAAGAAAAAGTTCAGCCCATTTGAAAGACCTCACCACAATCTCATAATTTATTTCTTTTTAAAATTTGCTGGCAACTATTTATGAGCAAGCAAACATTCCTTTCAGAGCAATTACACCACATTCAAATGGCCCTGGATCAATTCTGTGAATCTTCTGAGGGCTTCAGGAGAGAGAGCTGAGGCCAGGGGTAGCTGCTGAACCCTGGCCCCCAGCTTCTTCACTTCTAGTATTTAATGAGATCCTTTCCTTCCTTTCCACTCAAAAGTCATGAGAGGGAGCTGACATACAGTGACAGTAATCAATTCCAGTGCAGACAGACTGTCTCTCCATAACTCCAGTAAAAATCCCAAAGGTTTGGATTGCCTCCCTTGAGGAAGGCCTTCTGTATGCTGTATTTGGAAAGATCATGTTGTGTCTATGACTGTTTTTTTTTTTTTTTTTTTTTTTTTAAAAAAAAGACCAAGTTTCTAGGACAAGGTTCTTCATAATGCTTGTGAAGCTCAGAATTATGCTTGTGAAACTCAGTCTTGAAAGTTGGTAGATTATGGGAGGAAAATAAATGTTAGTTGGTTTGATAAATGCTGGAGCCCTGTTCCAGAAAGGGAATGGAAATGCTAGATATTACTCTTCAGCACCTTCTCTTCCCTTCAGAACCTTCTCCTCAAATGGGGCTAGGAGAAGCTGCAATGAAAGCTGAGAAGCAAGGAAGTCCTCAACTTGCACCCAAGTTTCTCTTGGGAATGCAAAAGCTTTGGGGACCAGGCTAATATTAAGGTCAAAAAACCCATATCCTCTCCCTTTCCCAAGCCAATCTTTATGCCTGGTTCGTAAGAGGGACATATCAAGAGAATGCATGATAACTCATGTTCCTGTCAGTTTTAATGCATACGGATGTGTTCCAGCTCAAAATCTGTACTAAGAATTTGGATTTAACCTGCTTCACTCAGCACTGCCAGACCTACCACCACTTTTGCTCAAGATTTATGATAACTAGTGGTCTTACCTCTTTCAATTGTGTCATGGAGTAAGATTTCAAAGCCTTCCTTCCACACTTTTCTGACTGTATGAAATGTGTGTCCAAAAGAGTTGTCAAGCAAAGCATGAAAACTTTGCTTCAAAAATCAGAGACCGTTTCTTAAAACTCTATCTGTTCTGCAGCCCAGTATCAGGACTTTAAAAGGCCATTTCTGAATGTTTCAAATTCAGCATAATTTCTAATTCAGCAAGGTACTGATACTTAATGCTAAACATATTAAAGAAGAAAAGTTATTTTTTTCTTCCCTCATGCATTTCCAGTAAAGAAAAGGAACTTTATGGATTGAAAATATTGTAAGAATATGATTGCTTCCTCACCATCTAAAGTGAAAGATCTATTTCCCCCATTTATTCATTTGAATTTTAATTGAGAATTATACTTCATAAAAATCCCATTTTTCAATAATCAAAACTGTTAACTGACATAGCAAATTAAGCTAATGAAGCTGTTTCTAAAATAACCTCGATAGCTGCGGTGTAAAAGAAATTAGTCTGAAAAACACATATGATGCCTACATCTTGTGATATGTTGCATTTAAAAGAAATGAAAAAAGTAAAGAGCTCTTTGAAATGACCAAAAGGATCAGAGAGGCCGGTATCACTGCAGAAGCAAGGGTGGGGAGAAGAGTCAGCATTTCACAAAACAAAGGAGGAAATGACTAACAAGAGAGGGCATTTATATGAAAGACTTGAAAGCAAATACAGAAAACTGTATGTTGATAGGATGCAGTGGGATGAATCAGTGCAGGGATTCATGATGAGTACTAGAAGGACAAATCATCTTAATAACTGTGTTTTGAATAGACTGTAGAAGGTTGCTGTCATTCTCAGAGAGGCACGAGTAATTAATCTGCACAATAATCTGAACCGAGAAAGACATTTGATTTAGAAATACATCATAGAAAAATAAAATAAGATTATTACTATACAAATAAATAATAATAATAATAATAATCATCATCATCATCATCATCTACATGCTGCCTTAAATGTGCAGGATGATAAAATGGCCTCAGGTAACAAGCATGTCTGAGCTTGTGAATGGTGGTAATCACAGAAAACATCATGAATGGGAAATGATTTCCTGGAAAAGACAAAACATTCAGATTTGGCCATATTATCTTTGAATGGAAAGACATCAAACTGACAGCCCAGTGGAATTGCTAGAGAGAGATGCAGAACCATTAGATTGAGGGAGAGAAGTCAGATTGGGAACAGAAAGAAAGGACTGAGAACCACCACTGACATGATGGTGAGGGAAGGCAAACAGTACAGTGAGAGAGAAACAGCAGGGACAGACAGGCATACAAGAATACCTGGAAAACCACCCAGCAGGGAGGTAAAAGAGCAGTGAAAACCCACATAAGTGAAGAACTAGGAAAAGACAGTATCTCACAGACTGAAGTATTATAGAGGAAAGCAAGTGTGATGCTACCGAAAGCTGTGTTCTTCTCTAGAAAGGCTCTCTCCTGTTTCTGCTACGAATGATTGCTATATGAAAGTCTGCAGATGAGTATGAATACAAGTGAAATATTATGGCTAAGGTGACTTGATAAAAATGTGCCCTACAGCTAAGTTCCAATGAGCATAGACACCTCATTAAGTGACCTCATTTTCAGAAGTGCTGAACATCCTGGAGCTCTGCCTGATTTCATTATATGTGCTGGGCGCTCACCGCTTGGGCTGACGCTGCTGAGACCTCAGCTGAGTCCAGTGGATGGTCAGAAGTTCAGACAGCAGTTGACCCTTACTTACTCACTTGTTCCAATGACAACAAGCCTTAACTTTCTGCCTCATTTTCCCCTCATCAATGCTGGAAGTCTTAAAACAGAATCCAATTTATAAGGATATGGTTGACTTAAATAATACAAAGACATACTTATTTAATACAGCGGTAAGCAGCAATTGACATCTGATCCAGTCTATCTCAGCATGTAGAACTGAGAGGCAGGTTAGAGGCAAACTCACTTTGGTTATAAAAAAAGATTACACTTGAGTGAAATGATGCACTATTATTTTAGCCCTGAGAAAATTAACCTCATAAAAAATCAACTGCATGCAAAAAGAAAATGTATTATTACTGCTTAGAGAACAGCACCAGACCAGGATTAGCTTTTCAATCCAGCATCAGAAGCAAATGCACAGTAATAATACAGACAGAATTTTGGACCGAAATGTAGCAGTGCAATGGAAAAAACAAGCATCTTTTAAATGGCCCTTAAACAATCTTTATCTGTTTAATAATTCTAATATCTTGCCAATGTTCATAGCATCATAATCACTGAGGAGCATATAAAGGTAACAAAAACTTTAATTGATTATAGAATTTCTAGAGGAATATTTCTTTGAGATGTAAAGTAACTAGTTGGAATCTCTCTCTCTCTCTCTTTTGTTCCAGCTACAGGATGAGACTTGTGTACCAGAATGAATAAGACAAATTATACAATATATTTTAGAAAGAACTGTCTAATTATGAAATCTGCTCTGTGTAGGTAACAAAGGGGTGACATGTGAAAGTCAACACTTACTCCTCTTCTGCCAGGGAAGAAGGACTATCATCACTGTCTTCATACTGTTTTTTCAATCTGCAGTGTGCCAGGAACTCAAGCTTTCTATTTTAACTCATGTGTGACTACTGCTCAATGATGCTCCAGTGGAGAGGAAAAAAATCCTATCATTGCTTACATAAAGCAGCAAAGAAATACACTGCCTTCTGCCTGAGAGTGTTTCATAGAGTTCCTTAGTTTTACATCTTTGTCCTCAAAAGCCAGGCATTTATCCATGTGCCCAGCTTGAACAATATGAACTGTCCTATTTCTGCAGAATTACTCATGTGCTTAATTAGGAACCTAAGTGCATGGCCTTCATTTCTAGCAAAAGTGAGTGTCACATATTGTGCTTATTATTTGAAGAAGGAAGAAAGCAGGGGAACTTTACAAGGAGCTGAACCATGGCATCAACAGATACTCTGCACCTTACCACACTGCTTCATTCCTGAATATGGATCTGTGAAACCTATGTACCTTCTAACAGGTCTTCGTAAGCAAGTGAAGGTCTTTGACATTAGAACTACCCATCTTTTTCAAATCCAGCTAAAATAACCCTGTGAATTATGCCAAGTATAACGTGGATTCTGAAAGCTGTTCCACTTTGACCAGCATTTGCTCATGGATATGCGGGATACTGATTAATTGAATACTTTGACTGCATAAACAGGAAAATCTGCCTCTGTTGAAAAGCTGGAAGGATTGAAGCATCGATTACTATGTCAATAAAATACCACAAAGAGCACCTAAATTTATGCATCAGTTTTAAAAGAAGTCAAAACTGTATGCAAAATATCTTAAAAGTAAGTTAGCAAATGTTAAAAAAAAAAAAAAAAGTTACCAGCTAAAATACATTTAAAACAGTTGTTAAATAGGCAGTAAACATAAATTGCTAATAGTAAAATACACAAACTAATTTAAAACTGTGATGAGATACAGGAGTAGATTACATCATAGATGAATGCTAGCATTACACATAATTTCTATAATTAATTTACCAGATTGTGATATTTTAGCAGGCTAAAGAAGCATATTTTACCAAACATTGCAATGAAAAACATATGTCTGTGGCTAAGCAGTCTCATCTGTAGCCTTAAACTGCCATCTGCATTTTGGAACTGCGTAACTTTTTCCAAGGTCATTCATGTATGGGATTGAGACGTTGATGCTATGATGTTGTCACTACCACAATATTGGCATTCTACGTATATGTGAATAGAAAATTATATATTCATATTCTATCAGTTTATTTATTTATTTATTTAAGTTTCCTGGGACTATGTGTGCTCTTGGGCAAAATTAACCAAACTTTTTCACTGCATGCACTGACCTGCCTGTTACACTAGTGAGGTGACTAAGAGAAAGTAAGTAAAGGCATGTGCATGTTCCTTTTTTTTTTTTTTTTAATGAAAACTTCCTTAAAGGAAACATCTGTTATTTCAAATCCTAGTCTCGTCAGAGTCAACAGGATATTTTCCACTAATTTTGGTTTAAGGCTGGTTAAGACTGGTTTCTCTTCTAAAAGAACACACTCAAGTGTCTACTTTTCTCCAAGTGCTCTACAAAGTACACTGGAATTGTCCAACGAAAATCAATACATTCCTGTTTACTATATATTTAAAATACTGCATCAACAAAAATAAGTCTCTAGAAAACAGTGGTCTAAGAAGTAATCAATAATTAGTTTTGTACTCAAATTTTGGATGAAAGAATCCTAGTCCATTCTGAGGCAGACTGCCATTCTCACGTAGATGTCTTTGAAGCCAGCATGGTAGTTTAATATACATTTAAGTGAAGCCAACAAGTTTACTCAAGTCTTTAAAGTTATACATGTACACACATGTAACTACTGTGATCCTTGTCTTTTTGTACTTCCATTTTTGTAATGGTACCGTACTGAATTTGAAGTTGCCAAAATAAAAGGGTTAACTTTTGCTTGGGATAGTTCTGTATCCAAAAACAGTGGGAAAAATATTCAAAGCTACAGTTTCATTAAAGCTTCAGTAAGTGTTTAAAATACAAAGATCAAGGGTTTAAAAGGCAGTATTTTGTCTTAGATCTGTGTTATTTTGTTAGAAAATACATCTGAAACAACACCAAAAAAACAAACAAACATAAAATATGCACTTCTGCTCTGCGCTCCAAATCACTCTTCTAGAGACAGAGAGGAAGGTTCTAAGAACTGATAATGGTGTCTTCAACTTCTAAACTACCACTTCAAAAATCAGTTTATATTGCTAAGGATCAAAAATATTGTTATTTTAAAGTGAGCTGGTAACCCATATAAGAAGACAAGTATACTCAAGTCTGACCTTTAGTAAACACATGAAACATTATCCTCTACCTTTGGAGCCCTTCTTGAAAATCTCAGTGTAGGAGTGATGAAACCCAGGACTTCCACATTAGTGAGGCAACCCAGAAAAGCTGTGACTCTTAACACTGCTGAGTCTTGTTCTGTAGAGTCCCAGAACAGTTCAAGTTTCACTATTGTCCAATTTAGTAATTTCTACAGGCACCTAACCTAGTACATTTATGTCTTTTATTTATTTATTTATTTTTATTTTTATTTTTAACAAAAAAAGTTAAAAGAAGTAACTGTGACACCATGGCAAATTACTAAGATTACTCCTATTTCTAGTATACTCACAATATGATTTCCATATTGGAGGCTGGTATTCTTCAGCATCTGAAACAGAAGTAAAAAGGGAGAAAGACATCAGTCAATTGGCCACTGGGTGAACCTGTCAGCATGCATTTTTCTGTTGAGAGCCCTCAGCTTGTCAGCAAAATTCACATTTCTTTCCCAAGAGAGATACTAGCTCATTTACAGTACAGTTTTCTGTGTGAGAGAAGAATATAAATTTCAGCCACTTGTAGATCCAATGTGTTTTTTCCAAATCATTCAAATACGTCAGGAATTAATTTCTTACCAATTTGCATAGTTTCCTGACTCACCAGTATTCTAAAATAATTAACTAGACTGGTAACTATGTTCTTTATTTACTTTATTTGGCATGATAAAGAGACAAATTGCTACTGGTTTTCAATCAGGTTTCTAACCCCACTATTAAGAATTTAGAATAAGTATCAATGACCAATATAGGCCGTAGTTAAAAAGATGCACAGCTCAGATTGGACTCCAATGCACTGGTCTGACAGTTCCAACAATGAGATTCAATTACACTTCTTGAACTGTCTATAATATGTAATTTGCATATTTTTCAGAAACTGCATCAGCAATAATAATAATAAAAAAGTTAGAAAGAGACTGCAAAAACTGAAAACAGATGGTTACTGCCCTTCTCAATCGACAGGGCATAAAGAGAGTTGATATCTTCTCTTAGTGGAAGAGTTATACAACAATACTGGGTAAATGTTTGGCAGAGGGAACAGAGGTTCTGTCTAAAAGTGTAAGCTTGTAGAGCCTGAGCTAAAATAAAACCATGTTGAAAGCTCAGGGTACAGAAGGCTCTCTAGGCTGGAAAGGAGACTGGCACCACTTGAGGGCCATGCTGAGTACATGAGCCCACAAACCTCACTCCACAGGGAGCTTTCCAGCTCTCGGTAAAAAAGGCTGCTGTTACTCATCCACAAATCCCAGCAGAGGCCAAGCTTGAAGTGCAGGAGTTAACTAAGCTGCCATACATCAACCACAAAGGGTCGGGGTATCAAGAATTAGTTTGGCTCTGAACTGTCATGTTGCCAAACACTTTGAAGAGCCATTTATACAGGGTATATCATTAATCTCCTAATACTGTGCAAGTTAATTAAGGTGTTTGGTATTTACCAAACTTCTACTTAAGTTATGCTAATGCAATTCAATTATAGTTGCATGGCTCACGCTCTCTGTCTATTTATATACACACAACCACTTTAAATATATCCATGCAAAAGTTTGTTTACTAGGAACGTTAATCATTAAACTACCATCTGCCACTTTTAACTCCATTGTTTTTAAAAAAGGATAAAACCTAGCAATTATCACAGTTACTGCCTGGAATAATATGCTGCAACAATTTGCAGATATATTGATTGGGAAACCCATTCAATTTCGGTTTCAGCTGGATCCACTTCACAACTTTGGCAAAATTTAAAACGCTTCCAGACTGACAGAGTCATACAGTACTGTGGCAATCCAAGAGTAATTAGCTTGCAAGTTCATTATACAGAAGGATTATTTTAAATTATATGAAGCTATTCATGAGACCAGTGAAATTTATTCATGCAAGAGCAGGCTAATTTTTTCTCCTCTTACACTATAATGGTAATATATTACTCTTTTTTTTTTTTCTATACATCTGTTGCTCTCTATATAGTTTACCATAAAACCATAATATTGTGTATTATATTCCTTAATATTGTGTATTTTATTCCTCTGCCATACTTCTGTACTACTGCAAAGGGATTTCTGAATTTGCTTGTTAATAGTTTTCTTCCAGTAGGAGAAACATTGAAATAATGCAAATATTAGATTATCTGTACTTGTGACTTCAGAAAAGGAAATAAATGTTGGAGAAACAATGAAAAAACAAGTATCAGATGTTGTTATAATCTTCCAAATTAATTATAAACAGCACAGTAAATTGAACAAGGAAAGCTGATCTACAAGTGGCCATAAAGTGCTTCATTAGCTTTAGACAGACTGATGGTGCGGAAATACTGTAGTCTAGGTGAAGAACAATCATCTGGGAGATAGTCATAAAACAAAACACTTGATAATTATGTTAGATTAGTCACAGTTATGAATCTGTTGGCCCAGGAAAGAGTGGACAGAACCATTCCTCAATAGCTAAAGTAATTCTTAAGAGCAGCACGCTCAGGAAAAACACAGGGCACTGACTCCATGTTCTCCTGCAGCATCCTTTGTGATGCCACCAGCTGATAACATCTTCTTAAAGTGCAGAGAACAAAACACTATACATGTGGTATTATTATTACTGTTTATTGTCAAGCTATTGTGCCTGATATCTGATGGCATCCATTTGCAGGGAAATTAAGAACAATTACCTTAAATACAACCTGGAAAGAGAGGTCATGTCTAAAGATCAGAGAAATGTTTAATGGAGCCCATTTATCAATGTTTTGCTCCATCTGTGGATAGAAGCCATTGAGCCCCTCTGCAAGCATGGGACATGTTTTTATTTATTTATTTATTTTTATATTATTCCTCCTTTATTCTAAGGTAGCTCTACTAATTCAATTGTACTTCACTCTCCATCACTAGGCTGAACAGCACATTCACTGAAGTTGCCATTAATAGTTTGTTTGGGTGGTTGACTCCATTAGTATATGACACCTCAGCTCCCATAGCTTTTGTCTGCAGTTCTGCACATGGTAACAATCTCTGCAAGGACCACAGACCTTGGTTTTGATCTTCTTGGCCAAGATCAGTCAATAAATGTATCTCACTCGGCACAAATTACAAGTGCTCCAAGTTTATATCTCATTAAATTATATTCCTAATGTGAACTTTGATCACAGTGCTTAACATAACTGTGATAGGCAGAGTGTGAAAAAGGGCTTCACTGATATATTCTTAGGTGATAAGACAGGCTCTCTCCTACTGCTGTTTTCTCGAGGGTTTCATGCTTTCAACAGTGACAGGTCTAAATTCAGAAAGAAAGATAGCTAAAAGCAGGGTTGCAAGCAGTCACGACAGGAGAAACCAAAAGAACAAAATGATTATTACTTCTGAAAAAAATCAAGTAAATGTCACAGGGTCAGCTATCATATGCCTGAAATTAGAGACACTTTCATAGAATCATAGACAGCTTGGGTTGGAAGGGACCTTAAAGATCATCTAGTTCCAACCTGACTGCCACAGTCACAGACACCACCCACTAGATCAGGTTGGCCAGGGCCCCATCCAACCTGGTCTTGAATACCTCCAGGGGTGGGGCATCCACAGTTTCTCTGGGCAACCTGTTCCAGTGCATCACTAAAACTACACAATACCTAGAACTTTATGTCATTTTTGTTATTTCAAGTCTTAATATAATTACTGCAGCAGAAATGGAAAGGAAAAAAAAAAAAAAAAAAAAAAGAAAACCAAGGTGTCATCACACCTCTCCTAAACTGGAAAAACTCAAACAGGCAAAAAAGGCGTGAAAGACATCCATGAAGTCTTACAGGTAATACCATTAGCTAAACACTTTGAAACATAACAGTTGAGAAGGTTATTAGGACTAAAACAAAACACTAATGGTTAAATGGTAAACAGAAAGGCAAAAGGAATGGTGAAAGCTGACACCTGTGGAATATGACAGCTACTAAAATGTTTCTCACTACACGCTAATACAGTTATATTGGACAGGAGACGATACTACCCAAAAGTGTCAAACCAAAAATAACACTGTGGAATTGGAAAGTAGGAATAAGGAAAGGCAGATTAATTCTTCACATAGTTTGCTTTACTCTTCACATTGTAAAAAGAAAATGGAAAGGCTTTTAGGAATAAATTTTATTTCATAAATCTGATGGAGCACCATAGAACTGAGTAAGTGTAAAGAGAGTACAGTTAGTGCTAAAACATTGGCAAAATTTAAGCAGTCAAATAAAAAGTAAAACTACACAAGACTTTTTTTTTTTTTTTTTTTTTTTTGAAGAAGCAAGATGGTAGAAGACTATTTCTGTAGATGATGCATGATAAGTTAATACTTTACTTAGAGCTGTTCTTAAGCAATTTCTGAGAAATGAGGCTTACAGTAATTACATAGTAAGCAAAGTTATCCATGTACTTCAAGCCTTGTTATTCTCCATTCCTGGCTCTGTACCAAAGGTGCCACCTTTCTGGAAGTAGCTGTGAAGATACTGGAAAGTCTGAATTGCTTTTTACTACTTCCTTGTACTTTATGAAGATGACAATGTAATGCCTGTAATGCCAACATTTGTGTTTTTATACTACCAACACTGGGACTGACCTAGAAAAAGTAGCTTTACTAAGACACTAATTAAGCAAAAACACCAATTCTTTTGACTACTAAAACAGATAATGCACTGGAAAGAGGAAACTGGTTTACAGAAAAGATCACAAATTACATCACACAATTCAAACATTTCTAACTTATAAGTGGCATCTCTAATTATAAGGGGAACAGTAACAAAACTCCAAACTGTAGCTATGTGCCATGCCCAGTTTAGGAATCAGTGCTTTTTGGAATCTCTATAGTACTAAAGAGTTATACAGACTAGTAGAAAAAGACAGCTATCAAAGGGTCACCATTACTATGCTAGTGTCTTCATAGCCAGTACAAAATAGGAGTAAAACACTTTACTTATTTATTTATGGCCTTTGTCCTTAGTATAATATTAAAAAAAAAATCTGTACTTCACCTTGGAAGCACTGTCTCAGCTTGGATTTTCTGCCATCATTGTCTGAACTTTAGACTTCCTTTCCAGTAACAACTCATTTTAAAATTATGATTTGTGTGTGCAAGAAAAGACCTGTATGTGTGAGGAAGAGCCAGTTTGGAAGGGACTGGCTTATTAGCAGTGTACAGATAAATGATTCACTAATTTTTTTCATCTTCTATTTTTACTTTCAGGACCAAAACTAAAGACTATTAGTATTTTAAAGTCTTTTGTATATTTCCCTTTAAAAGATTTTGCACATTTTTACCATATACCACACTTCCATTTTGATAGCTTTGTTTCCAATACATTGTTAGCATGTTATTAAATACATTTTTATTATTTTTATATATGTAATTTTATAACAAACATGTAATTTTTGAGTAAAATGCCATGTGAAAGATGAACAGTATTTGTATTCTTAAAGACACGTGTATATTTCTTATATTTTTCTTCATACAACTAGGATTATATTATACAATTGACTAGGATAGTTGAGGTTGGAAGGGACCTCTGCAGGTCACCTTGTCCAAGCCCCCTGATCAAACAGGCCACCTAGAACTGCTTGTTCAGGACCAGATCCAGATAGCTTTTGGCTGTCTTCATGGAAGGCTCATGTTTAACTTGGTATCCATCATGACACCCAGCTCCTTTTCTTCAGAGCTGCTTTCAGCTGGCTGGTGCCCAGCATCTATGGCTGGATAGATTAAAGTGAAAAGAGTAGTGAAGTAGCTTCTTTGTTAAGGCCAGTTCTTCAACATGTAAAACATCACTGCATTATTTAATTTCCATTATGTGCTTAAAACTTAACAATTATCGAGGCTCATTTTCATCTTATCTGGTCCCCTAATGGCCAATATGTTGAATGGTGAATAGCTATTTTCATTTGTTTTACCCTCTTGTAAATTAATATATATGTATACACAACTATCTCACATTGCAGCAATTTTGGCTATTTTGAATAGGCACTTTTATGTTTGACAGTCATTTAGCAAATACATTTGGGTGTTATGGTTTCTTCTCTTCCACACAGGAACTGCCCTTACAAGCATGCCTGACTGCACTTTGAGAAAGAATATTCTTATTTTCTAAGTTGCAAATAATCATACTGTCAAATGAGCACCTCTCTTTGACTCCTAAAAAGTCAACGTTCCTTTGAAGAGCAAAATTAATTCTCCTGCAGTTAATAATTAGTGATGTAGCTGCTGAAACACTTCAGTGTGTCAAAAGCTTTGTTTAATGTTTCATTCAGAACACACATTTGCCTGCAGAAGCAGCCAGTAGTTGCCAGCTTTATTGCTGAACTTTCTCTTTGCCAGCACATGGACAACTAGAATATGGAAACATACTTCAACTTTTGCCTTAATGAGACACTTCAACTTCCAGTGTAAGGCTCAGCAACAGAAATGATCAAATTGTTTATTTGCAACATACTTTATAATTGGTATATTCATCCAGATTGTGGGTGCTTCCTGCTGCGCTATTCTCTTTTTAAAAAATTCAGTGATAGTGTGTAATTTAAAATGTCAAAAAATGCTCACAAAAGGGGTGGAGTTCTATCCTGCACAGCAATTAGGCTGAAACAGTAAGCTTTTAATTAGCACAATGTAAATTGACAGCTATTTTGTATCTTTTGCTTTTGCCTATCATAAACTTATTATTAGAAACCACTGCTATAAATGTAGCTCATTTAGTCCATTCTACAAATAAGAGTCTTCCTAAATTGTGCTCTCTCTTGCTTTTTGCATTGGACTTCAAAACAGTATCTGTTCACTGGTATGCAGGTGGTCAGTCCATGGAAAAATTGGTTTCATGCACATATCTGCCTTCCTAAAATGCAGGTAAAAGATCCCCCATATAGGCAAATGTAATAGTTTAGAAGAATTATCAAGTATCAAAGGAAATACTATGGTGACATAAGAGCATTGTGAGGGACCTACTCCAAAAAATCACAAAAGATATGAGTTATTTGAACCCACAGCTAAACCTGTAGGAAAAAAGGCTTAAAGAGGCATTTTCTGCAATGGGTGAATAGTGTTCAGACAGCTATGATCATTCAACTGTAGCAATATTTTGTTCAATTAAAACATTTGCCTGCTTTTTAAAACATTTTAAAAACAATTTATAACATGGCATTCTGCATGTTTTAAAGAAAATCATAACTGAATGTGCCAGACAAGTCAGAAAGTTAGAATTCTATCTTTCAAAATTTCAAAATGGACAGAAGGAACATATACAGCTCCCAATAGCAATAGGAAAACTGTAAGAGAAAGGAGTATTTGTACAACTCCACTTCTAGAAGTCCTTTGAAGAGACCAGTCTTTCAGGGATACTGTGTGAGGCCCAAGAAATGCAATTAAAGACATTCTTCCAGATGACAAATCACAGAACCTAGAGGGGTCTAAATTAGCTGATGTGAATATTCTGAATGATTTAAATATTTTCTGGGAAATCTATATGACTTAATAGTATAGCACAGTATCCACACTACCTAATCTTAGGCAGGTAGGTCTGTTTTCATGCTGAATCACCTTTAATCTATTTGACTTCAGATGCCAGTTAAGAGCCTCCATGACTGAGGTGCTCTGAAGCATTTTGTTCACAGAGCAACAATTAAGAATTTCCTTGTTCAAGTCATCACAGCATTGTGTCTAAAAACTATAAAGGATGATGCTGAGAAAAAAAAGTCACAAAATATCTCCTTCATGCTTGACTGCCAAAAATCTGTTTTAGTTAATGGCTGCCATTAAATTTAATCTGGTCACTAAAAATTAAGCTTGAGTGCTTGTTACCATTATTCAATTTAAAGCCAGTGTAATTAAAATGTAATAGTTATTTTCACATTTTCATGTGTTTAATCAAGAAACCAGAACTATCCACAAATTAAAATGGCACAACTGGGGCTGTGCCTGACTGAGAGACTGGTATTTCTTTGGTAGGAATAAACACATGACACAAGTTAAATCACATCACATTAGCAGAACTCGTATCTTACTTAGATATATTTTAGTGTCTAACTAATGACCAGTTAGTTCCTGGCTAAAAATCAAGACCAGATCATCAGCTGGCATATAAGAATAGCTCCACTGAAGTAGTTTTATCACTGTGCAGAATGTGGCAATGTATTTCCCGTCATTTACTTATTGCAATCTAAAAAAAACCCCAACAAATACAACAGAACCAACAACCCTCTCCCCAGCTCTCAGTCAATGATCCCTAGACTCAGCAAAGCAATCCATGCATTATATGGAAAAGCATGTGACCGAAATAACCGCAATAATGCCAAAAAATGGCATTAAAAGGGTCACTGTAATCACGGCGAGGTATTTCAATTAGAACATTTATGTTGAAATAGTGTCAGCACATTCCCTGTTCCAGAAATGCACTCATAAATTGACATGATGCCCATTTATCTGGCTTGTCAAAGGAGCCAATACATTCCCTGAAAAGTTATTAACCTTTAGCAAAATCCAAATCATCGCTTTTGGTAACTCTGTTATTTTTGACATGTGTCTTTTTATCATCTCTCTGACCAAGGGCACGAATGTTTGCTTTTGACTATTCAAGGGCACCACTGGTTCTAGCCCTGCAGTTGACAGTGGATGCTATTCAACAGCTTCCCAGCACTCATCTCTTTCCCACCTGCATTCACACCTCTCTGGATGTAGAAATACAAAAAAGTATTTTTTGTATACAGAAAAGTATTTTTAAAGACAAACACTGCAGATTCAGAAACAAGTGGAAACCTAGCAGTTCATAGTGCTCAGGAAAGACATGTGATTTAGAGAGTTTAAGTCGGTAATGTACAAAAATCTCAAAATACATTGTACTCATCACAAGGTCTACTCAGATACCGGAAACCTTGCTGAACTGTGCAGTAGCCTACACACAGTTTCAGGCCTCAAATATCAGAGATGGGAACTACCCTGCACACTTAAGGATCTGAAGAAGAATAACAGGTTAGCAAATAGTGAGACCTTTCTTTGGCTTCCTTTATAGTTCCTGCAGCATTTGCTGCAATATTTGCTTCTATACTATATTAGAGCATGAAAAACAGGAAAAACACCACCCACCTGCAAAGCATATTAATCATTCCCACAGCTTTCTGATAAAACCCTGAACAATCACCACTCCTAGTATAAGAAGCAATGCTGTAGCTGTGTACTTTGTTACAAAAAAAAAAAAAAAATCATTTTCCTTTTAATTGCATTCTTTGGTGGGTAGTTTTGTTCAAGTTTGTCAGTTACATTCATGGCCAATAGAATTATTATTCCATGTGAAATACGGGAAATTACTTTCTGGATGTTCAACTTTTTTTTTTTTTTTTTTAAATAGCTTTGATTAATCGATGTCAGATTTTCCTGCGGTACCCACCTTCTCTTCAAATATGTACAAACAGGCAAACACTTCACAAGACTTTCTGTAATACCGCCACCCACAATTTAACTGCTCCCCTAGTACTGCTGTTCTTACAGTTATTAATTTTGATCTGATTAATAGCGAAAGGTTTATCTTCTTTAAATTAAGTTCCATAATAATATGCTTATGTTGACAAGGTTCTTATGTCATAAAAGCTTCACTTTTCTACTGCAATTTTAGCAATAAAACAGTTAGTACCAATATTTAAAATTGCTAGAAAACTATTTGAGACCTTTTTTTTTCCCCTCAGATGAATACGATTTATGTATTGTTTCCTAACTCAGGAGGAATTTTAATTGCTTTGTGGAAGTCTGTAATTCTTCCAGGAGCTTTTTACTACTGCCTGGCACTTTTACAATTGATAATGAGTTCTTACAGTATCATGTGGTTCCAAATACATTGTATGAAACACTATAAAATTTAAAATATGCTTAGGTCTTCCATAAGTTTGATCAAACCAACCACCAGGGCAGTACAAAACACCCTAGGCATGGAGAAGAGTTTTGCTTTGCAACTTGCAACTTTGGCTGCACTTTGTCTATAGAATCACTGTGGTTAATAGTGTGTTGTACGAGGCAAACCCCTAGTTTCTATAATGTTTTAATCATCAAACCAGAACATATCCACAAGAGTGCTCAGAGGGCAGATGGGGGCCTTGGTTTTACCAGTGCCTACAGCAGCATTGAGTGGGAGGACAGAATTCAGCCACATGTGATGTACAAAGGAAAATGTGACTGCAGCCTGATTAACATCCAGATCTCCTATTCTGCAAATTTGGAAGATGCATAAAACAAAAAAATACTTCATTTAAGTATCTTAGAACACATGAAGCTTCTTTGTGTGTGATAAGTAAATTATATACATTGAAAGAAAGAATTCTCAGTATAAAAATTGATTTTATTTCTGCATCATCTGAGATAGGCTGGTTATCTTTACAAAGGAAGTAGAAACCACAATTTTTTCTCAATAACTTCTTTGGAATTGTTTTTTGCCCTTCTAGAAATCACACACAAAAAAATGTTTCTCACTCCTCTATACCCCACTTATCTTACAGATACACTCAGAGGATGGTCAAGCCAGTACTTGAAAGCTCATCCATTAGATCCATGATCCTAAAATCAAGACAGTAAGTAAAAAAATCCTCTTCCTCTAAGCTATTTTTAAAGATATGCACAGGTACCACAAACAAATCCTCTAACTTGTCCCACTAAAACAGTTTGTGTAACGTCAATTAATTATAAATAAGGTTATGGTTTTGGCACAAAAATGCATAATATTTTACAGCAGAGGGAAAAGAAGCAATATTAATCAAAAGCTTAGAACATATATTTGTTATAAGATTACAGTAGTTAAGCAATAACCAACATTCAATACAGTATCAGTAATCAAGAATACTTCATACTGTGATTTATACCCTCCAGATGATGAAGTTCAGAAGTCACATATTCTCATACCCCCCCCCGCCCCCTCCCCTCCTTTTTTTTTTTTTTTCCTGTGGAACAAATTTGGTAGAGGATCTTTCTGAGCTAGCATGGCCTCTCCTTTGAACAGCAAATGAGTCAGAATTCATTTAAACGCCCATAGTTCCTTTAAATAATCACAGCCTTTTTACTCTGAAACCCAGCTAAATGTACTGCAGAATTATGGGAGATGCCATGTCCCTGTACCCCAACTTCCAGAGCATGTACAGAGGTATCAGTAGGCCACCAGATCAATAGCTATGAACACACAAAAGATGCTTTATATCAATTGCTTCCTAACCATGTAACTAAACAGAGGTTTGTTCCTCTTATAACATATTGGTCTTCATCTAGCAGAACAAGATTCAATTATTAATACTTTTATTCACATAAAACAAACGTGTGTATACATGCTCAAAGACTCAAAACTGTCAGCATAGTTAGACTGGTGGTACTCAGGAGCTCAGAGAAGGAATAACAAAACAAATTCCAGTCAGCCCTTTGAAAATCTGGTAAATCTCCAAAGTAATATGATGCATTTTTTATTATTTTTTGAAGCAAATGTGAATGGTTTGTGCAGAGCAGAAACTGCAAATCTTACTAGAAGCCACCGTCCTGCAGACCTGCTCCCATTTAGGAGACAGGAAATCTGTGTGAAGGATGAGCAAGTACTCTCATCTCTGACACCTCTACAGCTACTGTGGATATGTAATCTTGTAAAGACACCAATGGATGAGAAAGATCATTTTTTAAGATTTTCCTACTTTTCCTCTATGTTTGTTATATCACACAGGAAAGCCTGTCAGAGCTTGTCAGATCATCCTAGCAGCTAAACCTCCCCAAATACAGACCTTCTTGAGAATCCAGTGGCTGAGGCTGCTGGTCATCTGCAGGTTTGCTTGGCCACACTAGAGGTTTGCAACTAATGACTGGCAGTGTGCTGCCCTACAAGCTACCCCAACGAGGTTAAGCTTTTTGCTTCATTTCATCAACATTATTTGATGCTTAGAGAGAGAGATTGAGCAACCATTTCAGCTTTGTGCACCAGGCACCATAAAAATGTTCTACAATTATAGAATATACATTTATTTTAAACATTTACTTCTTGGGCTTTTTATTTTAAAGGATAGTTAAAAATAAACCATCCTGAGAGTAGATGACAGCAGAAAATAGACCTGAATATTAAAAAGAAACACCTCTCAAAAGGCAAGTACAGTGAGACTTAAAACCAATTTGTAAGATAAAGGCTAAACAGACCACTTACTATTGCCATCTGATAGCATCATTCAATATTGGTTGAAATTCATTAATATGCTAGGTAATGTAAGTATAGTGCATGTATACAGAATTAATTCTATTAATTTCTACATTAGAAAAATCTACTGAAAGAGGAGGAGAATAATTATAAGGCAATCTTATCCATCTGTGGAAAAGGCTTAGCAAAACCCATCTAAACCTCAGAAGAATAATTATCCCATGAGACTCACACCTCCTGGGAGTGCCCATTATTGTGTTAGGAGAACATAAAACTGACAGCTATTCAGAAAGACCTCTACAGTAATTTCAGCTTAGCTTTACTGCTTATCTGCTTTGTCATCTTTTTAGAATATCTACAAGCTTCCAGCTGACTTACCAATATTATATTTTATTTTTACAAGTAAGCAGTAAATGCTTCTTTTACAGCATATAATTTGTGTAACAGATGGAATATTTGAGAAATGTTTATGCATCTTAAATAAAAGGCTGTTCAAATTTAAATGGTTTTATAGAGTAATAATATTTAATTTAGATCTGCCTAGAAACTGCTGACTGCTTAGTCAGATTAGGTGGAACTCCATATGAGACAAAAAGAAAAGCATTTTATTATCATTAAATATTCCCATTATGGTAGCATTTGGAGCCCCAAATCAGATTTGGCGTTATGTCCAACTGCTAACAAGTGCAGTCTGAAAACAAAACACAGCAGCTGATGACCTAAAAGTGCTCGTGATTATAGTGTGCGGCAAGCATCCAACAGATAAAAGGAAAAAGGATGGAAAAGCAAAAGGGTAACAGGAGGGCTATCCATGTCAAAGCAGTGCATCCTCCCCTAACTATTAAGAAAAGAGTTTCATCTGACTACAACACTGAGATAGCCAGAAAACAGAAGAAGATGGTGTTAAAACCAAAAATAAAAAATTAAGAACCATGGAACATCAAACAAACACACTAGGGATAACTTCAGTTGATTTATTATTACATTAGGAAGCTTTGCGTATAAACATTAGGAAAAATGGTGGAGATTTAGTTCCTTCTGAAAGCCTGAGAAAAAACAACCTCAATACATTCATGATACATTTTTATTGAAGTGACACATCACATAAATAATACAATTATTCTGGATCAAGGTTCTGTAATAACTTATTTCTCCCGAAGAGTGAATTATTCAAAAGCAAACTGCATCTCACTGTGAGTGTATCCTTCCCTGCTTAAGGTGCACCAGAGAATAGCACCTGATTTTACCATACTTTAAAAGACATGCCTGTACCCTCCCTATTGCTTGGCAGTTGGATTTCAGTGCATCATTTTATCTGATGCCAGTCAATTTACTCACACTGCTGCTGTGCAAAGTCTAGTTCAGAGTCCCCAAACAGTAAACATTTTCAACTGAGAAATGCTTCTTTCATTTATGTATTCTGAAAACTAATTTATTGTCTAGAAGAACTACATCTCTTCCCAGCTTCTCACTCATTAGGGTCCAAAAATCAGTCCCCGCTGGAATGATCAGGCCAGAATTGAAAGCAGTCATGTATATCTGATGAGGTAGACAAGGCACACTGTTGGTGCCATTAGATAGCGAAATTCAGGAGAACGCCAAGTCCTGCCACAGACAATTTATGATGACATAACAGTTGGCTAAAAAGAGATGTGAAATGTGGGCTTCCAGCTACAAGACCTACTGGTCTTGCGCAAAAGCACTAAGTAAAAAATCAAGACGAGGTTGTGCTTCATGATGATTAGTTGCAAAGCACACCTCCTCAAGAAATGTATTATAGGCACCTTTAATATAGCAGGAGATGCCAATGATATCTCAAATGACTCACTTGAAAATGCTCCAATGGTATTACAACAATGGAAGAGATGACTGATTAGGTGCCAAAGTGGTTTGATGCCAGCTCTGAAGAAAGCCTTTGTAGCCCTTATAACTTCTCTTAATACAGATTCAACTTTAAGTTGCAACATCCTTCAAAATCAAAACTGTGATTTCAGAGCTCTGCCCTGACTGCTGCTGCTGCTGTACAGCAGTATTAGCCTAGCAGGCATGCTTTTTGAATATCCTAGACCAGTGTACTACATTCCCACACCACTTGTTCTGCATTCAAACCACTGTCACTATTGTCCTCTGTACAACAGCTGAAAAAAGCTCACATGCTTTACTTAAAAGGTACTGCAAAATATGTATTAGCTTGAAGATTATCAGAAAATGAATGTAAGTGGGAATAAAGCAACACAACCAGTGCTAAGGGCAAATCTTCTAGGAGGTAAAAATGAATAAAAACTACAACTGACTGATATCCCATGATACTACAATTTTGCAAAAAATTCAGCATCAGAGTGTGCCAAACTTTGGCTTGTAAAACTTATCATTGCTCCACGGATTTCAGTAGGGTGGGAGTGATTTATTACAGCGAAAAATCTGCCCAGAATTATATATAAGCATCCTAGGCTCAGATGTCCCAGTGGTTATGGGGTTAACTTAGCAGATGGTTCTCATGTTCCTCTCAGTAAGCTCAGTATCAATGACTGGAATGTACTCTACTCCGCACTGAATGAACAAGAACATATATTTATCAATTATAATATTTTTGTTCATGCAGGATGTAACAGTAGCCATAACTAAACACACTCTGATTTATTCCTTAAAGACCAGAACTCTTGCCACTGAAAAGGCACTTGACTTTTGCATCCCTGTCCATAACTACAGAAGCTTTCTCCTTCATCAGAATTTACATGAACTGCTGAAATAGTCAAGATTAACATATCCCACAGAAATACAGAAATATGCTCCTCAAACTTTCCACCAGCTGAACACAGGTTTTGCTGATCACTGAGATAAATATCTAATTTGATGAAAAAATCCTAAGTCTTTTTAAAAACTAAGCTAAAAAACGCCAAAATCCCAGGCTAGAGGCAGTATGAAACGCTAATTCAAATCCTGTTTAAATCCAATTCCTTTACCCATAAACATTGTGAAGACAATCTTATTTCAGAACCGAAACCTGTATCTCTACTTATTACAAAGTAAAACACGGTATCCCTGACCAAAGACCAGTAATCAGATTTAAAAATGGATGAGTTCTAGTGGATATATCCTAATTTAGATGAAAAATTTCACTGAGGTCCATCTTTTTTTCTGAACGTGTTCATATACATTAACAAGCATATACAAATGTACAAGTCTCTTCCAAATACTCCCTGTGTTACTCTCCATCCCTGTAAGACAGAGAAGAGCAACACAATCTTTCCTTCAGCCTCTCTGGGGCAGGCAGCTTTGCATCCATCTGAGCTATCTTACCCTGAGCCCTGTGCAGTAGCAGAACCCCACTTCAAACCTGGTATTTAGATATTGAAGTAAAACGAGCAACAAATACTTGTGCTACCACAAATACTAGAGCACATTAAAGAAAAAAAAAAAAAAAAAAGCGCCATTCTACACTAGCACAAAGCAGGGGTAGGATAGAAAGAGGGAGACAGAAACAAGCAAATCCAATCTTCAGGGCAAAGTTCAGTGGAGTAAATATTTCTAATCCAACAAAAATAGCACGGTACTGTTGTGGTGCTCCATCTGGGGCACAGAAATCAATCATAGCTGCTGAGAGCATCACTGGAGAGTGATACAGGCAAGAAAACTGCTGTTGCATTATGAGTTGAAATGCGTCTCAGGAGCTTTTCTTCAATGCTTCCAAAGTGCAATGTTTGCAGCAGGCGGTGGAACCAGCAGCAGGGAGGCAGGCTTTGAGCCGGCTTCCCCCAGCCTCACAGGAGAGACATCTCTTTCGTCTCCCCTCTGCTTTCAGCCTACAGCCCCTCCTATTCCGTGGCAGGGGAAGGCAGAAGTTGAATGGTGTGAAAGTGGAAGGAAATCAAGAAAGAACTTGAGTGGCTGTGCTTGGCCCAGAAAGCAGTGGCTCTGTACCTGCTCAAAGCACCACAGGAGGTAGAGCAGGCAAGGAAAGCAAATAAGAAAACGGCCTGCCTTGATTCCCTGCCCTCGGCATGGCTCCTGTGAGAAGAGCCTCTAGTCTTCACTCGTCGGCACCGCTCCAGCTGAGCAGAGCTGCAGCGGCAGCAGCAGAATTTGCTGGATCACGTCTATACCTACCAGCAACCCTCCAACCAAAGGCTTTCATGTGGTTTCTGCTCTCTCGTACTACTTGTTCTAGACAAAAAAAAAAAAAAAAAAGAGCAGGTCAGGTCAGACAAACCTGCTGCTAAGTGTTTATCTCAGCTACTGCTTATTTATTTACTTACTTTCCGCAGTGGGACTAGGCCTTAGCGGGCACCACGGCCTCCCAGTCTCCTTCTGCAGTTGCTTCTGCAGACTGGCCCATTCCCATGTCACTGCCTGCTGCTCAGGGCCTTACATCCTGACCACGGAGGTGGATATTTTCAACCGGCATCCTCACTACATCAAAGGGTTATTATCACTCTGAGCGCTCTTTTCATTAGCCAAACATTTCTCCCCACTCTTTTAAGCTGAAACCACCACTTCTACTTAATGGAATAGCAATTACTTGAAATAGTTGGCTTTTTGCTGCAATGCATCACTCTTTCAAAGTCTGATATGCTAATAAAAATTGTATGCTAACATAATGTATAAAATATGATCTCCGATTTTAAACTAAACCAAAATTTATTGGCTCCAACAGTGCAATGCTGATCTACCCAATGAATATTAATGTACTAACTTAGGTAGCAGAGTCTTATGCCGTCGGGGAACTAAATCAGGGTGGAAGAGCACACGCAGCCAGGCACTGGGGGCAGTCTGTTTTCTGTTTCAATAGAACCTCAATTGTACTCAACCCTGAGTGCAGTTCCAGACTGAAAAGTAAACTTTAAATGATATGGTATTTTTTTTGCTAGGTGGCAGCTCTCAAACACCATAAAATATTCTTTCAAACCCCTAGTAAATGAATTAATTGGCAGTCCTGCAGACAAAAATCCCTAGTTCTTTACTTCTTCTAAGGCATCATTACCAATTATGGGATGCTGGCAGGACAAATTATGCTCTCAGTTATATCTCTACAACCCACCTCTCTCCTGCTTATGCTCTTAATCCTTACTCAGCTCCACTAAAAATGCAAATCTTTCCAATTATGACTGTAGGGATAATGGTAAAACATCACTGCAGTAAAAATGCCCCTTTACCTCAGTGGTGCTTAAAATCCAAGCCTTGCACTGGCATGGATAAACATAAATTATCTGCAATGTTTAAGTGTTTAAACCGCTATTGAGCAACCACTACTGAAAAAAACAGGCCAGCAAAGAGCACTGCTAGACGCCATAGAGTGTTACACCCATCCATTTCATCTGAAAAAGGAAGTTGATGCAATGCAAGATGACATGAGAAAGTGATGATTGATTTAGTTCCTCATGAATAACTGAGTACTCCCTAACTCCACGAAGGAACAGATAAGCACAGGAAGCAACTGAAGTACTGAGACAAAAGTTCTCAGCAAACAAAAAGAAAAAATCCAAGCAGAATGGAACAGACAAAATTATCCAGAAAAACAAAACAAACAAACAAACAAAAAACAAATCTCAAATAGCTTCATACTCCAGGTGTCTCTTCTGTTTCAAGTAGTGTACTTTTTTTTTTCCTGTTCAAGTTGGAAAAGGCGATTTTTGCCTTGCCTTCTTCTAAAAGTTATTGTTATATATCCAATTCCAGCTCTATTCATTATTCATTTATGGATTTGGTATTTCACCTTGCAAACAAGCTGTTATTGAAAATCTTTTGAGAAGTGTCTCTTGTGACCTTTGGGATGTCTTCTTAAAAGAAACATAATTCTGAAATACAATTGTGCAGCAGACCTTACACATTGATGTCACACTGGGTAAACTGAATTAAGGTCAAGGTCAACTGCTCTTTTGTTACACTCTGGGAGTAGAAACTAGCCCATGGATAAAACACTCAGCTTAAATAAGAAATACAGTTAATGTAAACTATGCATATTTGTGCTACTAATGCTGCATAATGAAACAAGCAGATATGCTGAAAGTTTGACTCAAAAAGTCTTCCATAACATTTACTGACCTCATTAAAAATCTTCTAGTTACTAATAAAATGTAACCAATTTCACTTCAACTACCTATGAATGAGAGAAAGCTGAAAGTATCACCTCTAAAAAGTTGTAAAAACAAAAAGTGTCAAAACCAGAGGAAGACCAAATGTCTGTCTAAGCCCACATACTATTTCTACTAAAAGCCAGCAATATTTGCTCAGTGAAAGAACATGAGAGCAGGTCAGCTGAACTGGAGGAAGCTCCTTCCCAAATTACAGCACCAGAGCTGCACGCTAACCTACTCTAGCATGCTTTGGATATACACAGTCCCACAGCATACATCAGTACCCACACTGAATAACCAAAGGAAAAGTATATGGATGCATTACTTATTCTAAACTCTAAAATACAGAGTATTGCTGGCTGCAATTATTTTGTCTCTGAAGTGAAAAATACACAAACTGCAGGCAGGCTCACTTTCTGTATTTCAATTTTTATGGCACTTTAACTCAGCTGAAATCAAGAGCAGTAACTCTGTAGCATAACTGGAAAAGTATTATGTTGAACCATAGCAATTCTTTTGAACAACATGGCCACTTGCACTAGTATCCTAATATAATAGGTATTTTGTAACAGAGTGCCTGGTGAGATAAATTAGTCATACTGTAAATAGCCATTAAGGGTATGAAAAGTAATAGCTTCTCATGACCTACTACATGTGTACAAAAGCAGGTGACTGAAATGGTGTAAATATTAAGATGGTATCATTAACAGACACTCCTCTGCCCTAGAGGGAGAACGACAGGAACACCGCCTGAGTGCTTCCAGCTTCCGTGTGCTTTAATGAACACCCAAGCTGCAGATACACATCCTCTCTAAGTAGCAGTTTGCTGGTTAAAAAGGCAAGAGAGAAGACATATACATGCATTGCTTGGACACTAGGGGTTAACATCAGGAAGGTCAAAAGCCAGCTACAGCTAAATTAGCCAGATACGTGAAGGAAAACAAGAAGGGCTCCTACAAATAATGCCAGTACAAAAGGAAGTTCAGGGAAAATGTGGGTTCACTGATGAACGGGGTAGACAGCCCACTGACAGGAAATACAGAAAAACCTGCTTCCAGACCTCTGCGTGTACCACTGTGGTTTGGGGAAAGAGATGGGCAATTGGCAGTGGGGAAGTAAATGGTTAGGGACCCACCAGCAACGCAAGGTGTATTTGTTCAAATAGCAGGGATTACATGGGGTACATTCAAGGGTGCCAAAAGAGTTGGCTGATGTGACTGTGTGGCCACTCTCTGTGCAAAACTGCATGATTGGAGTAGGTTCTCAACAGCCAAAAAATATGAATATTGTGTGTAAAGCAAAGAAAGGCAAGAAGAAAACCAAGAGAACAACCGGCTGGTCAGTCTCGCCTCACTCCTTGGACAGGACAGGGAATGTGTTCCCTGGAGTTCACTTCCAGGCACATGAAGGACAAGAAGGCAATAAAAAACAGTCAACACAGACAGAGCATGCTTGATTGAGCTGATTGCTTTCTGTGACAAAATGACCTGCTCTGTGGATGAAGAGAGAAAGGTAGATGCAATATACTTTGATTTATTAAGGTTTTTGACACTGTGTCCCCCCTCATACTCATTTGGGAGCTGAAGAGGTAAAGGCTAGAAACAAACTTTTAGGTCAGTTGAAATTGGTCATACTGCCATTCCTGAAGGGTGAAAATCAATGACTTTACAACTGGTTCACAGCTGGTACTAAGCAGAGTACCCCAACATCAACAGCAGGCCGATATTGTTCAGTATCTTCATAAGCTACTTGAATGATAAGACAGACTCCTTGGCAACTTTTTGGACAATAGGAAATTACTGTTTGACTTAGTTTCTCCCTGAGAGGTTCAGTTTAGAAAGACCTTGATAAACTGAGGGTTGGGGCAACTGAAATTTCATCTAATTCAACAAGAAGTACACGGTTTTCTGCCTGGGGCAGGCTAACTCCATACTGGTATTGACTGGTTGGGTAGCAGCCTTGCTGAAAGGTCCTGGGGGTCATGGTGGACTCCAGACTGAACATGAACTAACAACTTGAATAATGTTAATGTTGTTTTCTTCATGAATAATACAGAGGGCACATTATTTAACCACATGAGAGCTTAAGGGAGATTTGCTAATGTGGCAAAGAGGAGGCCAAGAGGCAGTCTAACAGCAGTCTACGATTGCTTAAAGAGCAGTTGGAGTGGTGACAGAGTCAAACTCTGCTGGGTAGTGGCAGACGATGCAACAAGTGGCAATGACCACAAACCACAGCATGAATTGTTCAGACTGGACATGATTAAACAAAACTCGTCAGTCAGGCAGCAGCAGAGCAGGCTGCCCAGAGAGTTGGTGCAATCCCTGTTCTTGAAGGTGTTCAAGACTGAGCTGGATAAAGCTGGATAAAACATCATGGTTCACCAGATGTGCTGCTGGCTATGGTTTTGATTCAAGACCTCTAAAGGTCCCTTCCAACCAACTTTTCTATGAAAAGATTATTGCTCAGCTTCCCTGCACAGCCCTCTTGCCAGATGTCCCAGCTCCCAGAAATGTAGCAAGTAGTGTTAATCAAAGTCATGTTTTTTAAGGTTGTGTAAAGTAACCAAGCTCATCTTGATCAGAATAAGGTCAGGAAATAACTTATACAAGCATATCTGTGGGAAAATCTGAGAGAACAGCAAGACAGCAATGATAAGCAACTGAGGATGGGCTGGGAAAAAGCTGCAATGACACATTTTGGTGTTGGCAATAGCTGCTATGTAAGTAGCTGCATGCTTCTTAGCTTCTGCCAGGATAGCTCCCTGAGCACACCAAGAACTCAGTACCTTTCTCACTTCCCAGCACTGGCTCTATGAACAATTGCAAAAAGTTTTATGTCTTGTTCTCTTTTTATCCTTATTTCCCATCACATGGGCAGGTCTAGCTCACTGACATGGTTTTTTTTTCAAACAGTGAAACTTGTCAGATTTGGACTTCAAAGTTTATCATGCTACATCCAAACAGAAATGCCAACCATGATGAACGTAGTCTTAAAATCTCAGCCAAAAGTCTCCAATAAAAGCTTATTAGAAGCTGATTAACAAGATCCATCCAATTATCTGATTAGTCAAGATCCAATGCACATAGGTATACAGAGTGCGAAGCTAATAAAATGGTATTACGATGGTGGATGAAGAGATAAGTATAACATAAACTTTTAATTAGCTTCTGGTGGCATGGCATTGGCAGAGATACTCCACTGGGAGAAAGCCTGTAAAAAGCCACAAAGAATAAGTCAGGGCCACCACAGGATGAATTACTTGACGTATTCTTTTCAGAAAAGATAAAAATCAGGGTTGTCTTCTTCTGCATGAATCTGCCACAGAAATGATGGCCCAGACTGGCATGTAATTTATACTTAAAACAGATTATGTTAATCTGATTCAATCTCTACCACATTTAAGACATGCTTGTGCATTGGGTATCTGGACAGAACCCAGTAGATACTGGAAAGCTGCTGAGACAAGCTGGTTTGGTCCCTCCATCAGAGCTAAGATTGTCCAAACCTTGTATAGAGGGAATGTATTTCTAGGAATTTCTCACAAGTTAACCTTCTAAAAGTTGTGGATCTAACCTTAGCTAGTCGTTTATGCTACTTTAACAGTCTACAGAGATGCTTCCCAGAGAGTCTGAGTGCTCTGTATGATGGATGGAATAAAAACCCTCTTCTGCTCCATTGCCCTCCCACCAAGACAGCTACATTTCTACACTCCTACCACAAAGAAGACACTTCAGAACAGTATAACAAGTAGTCTATCATGGTGGAGATTTTGAGAGGATTTTCGTCTTTACCTCTGCAGCACAGCAGCTGCTATGTGATTATGTGCTCGAAGAAAAGAGCAGAGAAATACCAGTTAAAAATATTGTTTAACCTGATCACTACGTTTTTCAGACTTTTGGGAGGGCAATTAATCTGAAGTTAAGAATTCCTCATCTGCGGTTATGAAGAGGTCCTGAATGTGTCTGTGCACAAAGGAGATGTACAACACATGCATGCATATGCACAGACTTCATCCAGATAACTAAGAGCTAGGCTGTACTTTCAATTGTCTAAAATTGAAATACTATTGCTGAAATGAATTAAGAGAATCCTGTTAGAGAAAAGATCTCATGGGATCAGTTTCAATCCTTGGATGAAAACACACACATCAAACTGATTTCAGCAGAGTGCAAAATTTGCCCCTCAAGAGTTTTTATTTACGTGAAGTCACCACAGGAGAATTAATTTCCAATCCACAGTATAAATTTTTGCTACAAACTTTGCTGCTGCTACATAGGCAAAGTTCCTATTGTCATTAAGGGCTCTACAAAATGTGAAGAAGCATTGTACCACTTTTTCCTGACAGGAATTTAACCTTAAAATGTTAAGTGCCTATCATAAGGAAAAACTCCCAAAGCCGCCTATAACTCAGCTCAGAAAGTAGCTGTAACTGTACTTATTTCAGCTAAGAATACTTTCAAACTTCTTAAAACAAAGGTAGGAAATGGTAACAGAATTGTAAGTAATTAAAATGATTTCTTTTGACACAGAGACAGGAAATCACTGTTTTAGTTTCTAAATCCTGAGTTTAAGAAGTTTCCTACATAAGGAACATTTGAGAGGCATTGACTTGGCTCATTCCAAAGGCATCTGCATACGTTAAACAAATGTAAAGTGAAAAGTGAAGATCTGCTTAACTGTTAGGTATTTTTTTTGCAGCCATCCCCAGGAAACTGATATTTAAACACCAGCATTAATGTGATTTACTCTCTTGCAGGCATGCAATAACAATATACACTCTTAAATTATAGGTTACAATAGCAGAACCGAGAATCTGCAGTTTAAAAATTCAGTTCTTAATGTACGTTTGTGGTTTTTGTTGTTGCTGTTGTTTTCCTATTGCAGTTAGATTAAGAGGGTAAAATTTTCCAAAAATGAATGCAAGCCTCTCTGTCGAAGGGTGATGAAAATTCTTGTGCTATTATTTAGAGACATTTTCCACATGTTTTGTTACAACCATTTAAACCACTTTAACATCACTTCAAAAGTCAAAGCTTATTTACTTGAAACCTCTCTGCAGACCACAAACATCAGTTGTGCCTTAGCTGGCAAGTAAACCTGTTTTTATCAAATATACACAGTTGTAGCTGTTGTGCAGTTATGGAAACCTGAAAGGGTTGGAGCTGTTAACGTCACTGTGCATTCCGGATAATCTCCAATTGTGTAAATCACATTTAATAGTTTGTAATCTTCATTCCTTTTTTAATACATACTTATATCCTTTAAATAATAAGGATTTTATTTTCCTTCTTGTAGGTCTTTTGAGGAACATCACCTGTTCAGCTTAGATCTATTGTTAGAGATGACACCGTATGAAGCTCAATACTGTCAAAAAATACTTTTAGCCTCAGGAGCACATGCATTTTCATGATCTGCTAAGTTTTTTCTTCCTCTGTAAAATACGTCTAATCTTTCCTAATGACTTCTTTGAAGGCTTTGAATGAAGCGAGGATTCACCTTCAACTTTGAATGCAAAACACTATTTCTTTTATTAGATTAGATTAGATTATCACCTTTTTTTTTCTGACTCAATTTATCTATCTATATATCGATATTTATTATTTATTCTGAGTTTGTATTATTGTTTCCCTACTAATGGTTGTAATAACACAATGAAAGTTAGACATCAGAGTTTATGGAAGACACTAGGGCTCCTGAAGCAATGTTTGCCATATTTAACTTTAATAAGACATGGATGACGGATTTCCCTGTTAAGAGCGGATTCTATTTCTACATGCACACCCACATGCAAGCTCTCACCATTTTCCTAAGATTTCCAGCAAGAGACAGAATAAAAACCAACATTCCTTAGTGGGAACATGCTTCAACAGAGGAAGTTCAAAAAGGTGACACTAAATGTTGGTTAGCAATACTGATTTTGCATGTTTTTTCCTCAAATGAACAGAGAACTGTGACAACACTGAAGTTTTACTTTTTCCTCTCCTGTCATACCCATTCCGTGCAGATTTTATCATTTCAGTTCCCAGGTCTGCAAAGGGTCAGGCTACCATCACGGAGACGGCTCCAGCAGACAGTAACTGTTGTACCACCCATCAGATCCTGTAAGGGCATTATCAGATGTCATCCCTTCCCCAGGCTGGGTACTTGGAGCTGGATTTGTGGCACAACCTTCATTTTAGTTTCCAAGGGGAATGTTTCAGAGAAATAAAATTCACCAGCTTGCAGCTTATCCTGCTGTGCTGGAGAGAAAAACAAAAGGAAATGCATAACTCTCTTGAAAAGCCATTCAGCTCCCAAAGCCCCTCTAATGACAGGGAAGGAAACAGAACATCATTCTCACGCCTGACCCAAACTTAGCTTTAAATGGTAGGATGGCAAAAATAAGAACAATGATGTGTTGCTTCATTTGGCACAGTAGAACAGTTGGAGAAAGGAAAAAAAAAAAAAAAAGAAAGAAAAAAAAAAAAAAAGAGAGAGAACATCAAATACTGGAGCACTGTACCTAATCTTGAATCAAATCCCATTATTACTGACAGTTCTTTCAGACTCATCCAGGGTTTCTTACTGTCCTTTCTATTAAATAGGACAGACTTTCATTCCTTTTTGTATAGACCAGTGTGCAAGGGGAAAGAGGAAGGTTAAGAGGAAGAACAGATTTCATTAAGGGATTGACAAGATACAGGGTCCAGAATGTATAAGATCATGAACTGCATCCCGAAATGAACATTTTCAGATTTGAGTACAGTCAAAATTGGGGGTACTTAGTGCTTACCAACACTGAAGCTGTGAACAAAATACAAAACTGCTTTCAGTTACAGCACTCAGATTCTTCTGAGGAGGGTCCTAATCAGCAGGTGATTTGTATGCCAAGCTACTTTCCCCTTCCAGCAGGCATCAGCTGTACTCATTGACCTTTCCTCGCAGCTCCTTTTCAAGAAAGGAAAAGGCCATACAACTAAGCCAAAAGAAACCACCAACAACATAAAGTTAAACTATATTTTCTAAATCACTCAGAAGACTGCATGGCTAACAAAGAGGCTTCTTAACTCCTAAAAATAGTAAAGGAACCTTTCGTCAAGTTACACCCCAAAATCCTGCAATCCTGCCTAAACACTTCCTTTAGAAGAAAATAAGCTCTGAATAAATACTGATAATTTTAAAAGTTCTTACAGTTGTCTTAACAACCACCAATGATAATTCTATCATTGCCTAACCCTAGCATACCTTTTCAAATGTTTTTTCCTAATGCTTTTGAAAATCCCATCGCCCTCCAACTTCCTCTTCTCCAACTGAGATACTGCTAAAGCAATAAGCTTATAGAAAAATGGCATCATACACTTTGCTCTGTATCCACAAGGTCAATGCCATTCATTCACTCAGGCAAAAAAAGTAGTTATTGTGAATTGCCTATAAAACAATATTTTACCCTTCTTCTCTTGGCTCTCCAGCACTGTTTGCCTACCACTGTTTTCAGTACTATGTGTATACTAATTAGTAATGCTGTTCTACAAATAAAAGTGTTGTGAGGTGATAAGAGGCTTAAAAGACAAACAGAAATCATTATATTGAAATAAGTTTGTGACTAATTCACACCAAGAGCTTAACCATTGAAGTACTTGCACTGAAATGCGTCAGCATGTATAATAGGCATCTGAAATACATTTTCTTCTGATGTCTTAACAGCTACACTAGTGGCTTCAATCCAAGTGATCCGGGCATTTTATTAAGTTCCACAGGACACCAGGCCTGAGCCTTATAAAGTCCTATATATCACATCATTATTTTTGCTATTTGATAGAAACATACCGTTTTGAAAAGCATTCAGTGCTGAGTGGAAGAAATCAAGGCATAAGGACAGCACCAGTCCCAGCACAAATTCATCCTTTGACTTTAAAATGAGTACCTTGTTCCTACTTTGACTTTATCTTGTTTCTCTTTCTATTACTCATTTTCCACTAACTGAACAAAGTCTTTAGCACATCCCATTTCCTCTCTGTGAAGGAATTTCTACACTGTAATCAAGCTCTCTCTCAAACTCATTTTTGATAAAATAAGCCTGATGAGTTCTTTACATTTATTTGTACAAAGGGCATTACTCAGGCTGTTTGGTTTGTTGTTCAGTTTTACAACTTCCTTCTCCAAGGAGATTAACGTGATGGCCACTGCAATATGCTCTTGGTTTCACTGGTGACACACACACTGCAGTCACTGGTCTGCTCTCAACCCTTAACACATGACTTAGGTCTTCTCAGAGCTCAAGGGCTCACTTTGGGGAGGCCTTTCCTGAGTTGCTTTCTCACTGTGGCCCTTCAAAAAAATACCTGTCACTGCTTTCTGAGACACCGTAACCCCATTTTGACACAGACCACCACCACCACAGGTACCCACCCTTTAAAGAAGAAACTACTTTAACCGTGGTTTTTTTGTTTGTTTGTTTGTTTGTTTTTTGAATTGGCCCAGCTTGTCCAGAAAACTGAAAAAAAAAAAAAAAAAAAAAAAAAAGAAACATACAAAACCACAACCAAACAGAAAAAAAACCAACTACAGCATTTAAAACCAGCAAAGAAACAAAACTATTGCCAGTGCTCCTTTTCATTCCATCTCTTTTCATCACTCTGGCTATTTGAAAGAGCAACACAAAAAAAACAGAGCTAATTAACACTCACCAAATAGCACTGCTGTCACAGAGCATAAAGCAAAACCAGGGGGAAACACATGTGCAACTGTACTGCTCTGAAGCAACAAATACAGTCAGTACTTTACCTTTCATTATGTGTTTGCTGTGAAGTGCTGCTGCAGCTAAAAACACATTGTGCTAGACGGCTGTCGGCTGTTCAGATACATCTTAGTACCCTAAGTCACCTTGCAAATCTTGCAGCTTCTTTTGGCTGTAAAATCACAACGAAGCACCACTCCCATTACTCAGCATGGATATATTAAACACACTTTCCTAATCCAGGACGCAGCAAAGGAATCAAAGGATCATACATGTAGAATGGTTTGGGTTGGAAGGGACCTTAAAGATGATATAGTTCAACCCCACTGCCATGGGCAGGGACATCTCCCACTAGACCAGGTTGCTGAGGGTCTCATCCAACCTGGCCTTGAACACCTCCAGGGATGGGGCATCCACAGCTTCTCTGGGCAACCAGTTCCAGTGCTTCACCACCCTCTGAGCAAAGAACTTCCTCCTAACCTCTAAACTAAATCTCTCCTCTTTTAATTTAAAGCCATTCCCCCTTGTCCTATCATTATCTGCTTGAGCAAAAAGTTGCTCTCCATCTATTTTTAAGGCACCTTTAAGTACTGAAAAGCTGCCTTGAGATCTCCCTAGAGCCTTCCCTTCTTCAGGTTGAACATCCCCAGCTCTCTCAGCCTTTCTTCATAGGAGAGGCGCTCCAGCCCACTGATCAACTTCATGGCCCTCCTCTGGACCCACTCTAACAGGTCCACAGCCTTCTGCTGGGGTCCCAGGCCTGGATGCAGTCTCCAGGTAGGGCCTCATAAGGGCAGAGCAGAGGGGGACAATCACCTCCCTCAACCTGCTGGCCACTTCTCTGTTGAAGAAGTGGTAAAACTCAAATGCTCATCTGTAAATATGTAACAGATGGAACGGATAGTTCTTCAGTTTCCTCTTCAGTTGGTGAGAGTTAATTGAGAGTTAGTCAAAAGCCTCTCTGCATCCTAAGGACTAGAAAAAGCCATTAAAAGCCATTGTGATCATACAGTCCAACAGAGATCGAATATGGTTTCAAGCTGCAAAATTTCCACTTAAATTCCAGCTTTGAACGCCTCAATATTGTTTTCAATTAAACAATGCCTTAAGGTTACCTTTATATTTGATCAGCTGCTTTCTCAAGATTGAAAATATAATTTGTGACTTACCAATGTGAGAAAGGCCACAGTAGAGATTTAAGAGTCTGGTTTGGTAAATTTAAGAGCAATATATACTGCATCCTGCCCTGCTGGCATTTAAGGGACCACAAGGAGAAGAGGCAGTGTTATGGTTGGGGCAAGCACAAGAGACTGCTTTGAGGCAAGAGAGCACAGAAGACCATGGGAACTGCAGCTGCAGATATTGTGGTGAAGAACGTGGTGAGGAGGCAAAGTTGTGCAGCACAGAGAGTGTGTTATAAACCCATAGGAAACTCAGTTCTGCTCATACAAAAACTTGTTCTTGATCATGGTGATTGCCCAATCAAGGAAGTATTATATTCATCCTCTCTGGTGTCAGGCCTTACTGGCATAACTGTACATCTAGCCAAAGACTTCATTCATTGTCCCTTTATTCCTGCAAACATGAATCATCTCAAGCTTTGCATATTCATGCCTAAGCCTGCAATTAACCTGCCAGCCACGTTACTCATTGTTAGAAATTGCTGTGTTCCTTTCTTATTATTTATTTATTTTTGTTCAGGCAATGAAGATACATACAGAACATATATTTAAATTCAAATGGTATTCCAAATACTCTTTAGCCTACACCTGGTAATTAAGAGTGACTCTTATCACACTCAGATACTAAGTCAACATCCTATGACAGAACATGGTATCTAAATCAGATACTATAAGACATTTAAGAATTAATTAAAACTTGGAACCAAATAAAAGGAAAAGCAACATGCAAATCATTCAACAAAAAGCTTGTGTTATAAAGAATGTGCATTTACTTAGCAAAATACATGTAAATGCTTGTGTTCAAGTATCAAGTATTAAAAATGAGGTTGTCTTTTCTCCCAGTTCTGTCTTCATCAGCACAATGTTAACTGTTCACACTTCTCAAATGCTAAGGACTTTGCACTGTGGCACAGCTGGCACTCTGGTCATGTTTTCCAAAGAGTAGATTCATAATCCTAACTTTTAATCTCTAGAAAGTTGCAACTTTTTTTCATCTCTAGAGTTTTCATCTCTAAAAAGTTGAAACCAGCTGCTCTCAGAGCTGCTCACCTAAAACCAACACATCTTATTCACCAGTTGTTAGCTATGTCACTGCTCTATCTCAATTTTTTATCTCCTTTTTGTCAAATGAAAATCTTCACATACATTCAGTTCCGTGCACTGAGGTTTTGTTACATGGTGATGTCCCTAGAAGTTCAATTGCCTACTTATTCTAAATACGCATGCAACAGGATTCCTGCAGGCCTACCAAATGCCTCATTTTGGATGCTCCACACTATCAAAGTATAGTTAATTAGTCTTCAAAATGTATTCTGTATTTGGCTTTGATTTTTTTTTCATCTTTGCATTTCAAATATTTTGAATTATTAGGGACGCTCTCCACCATTCAAGACTCTTCAAGAGAGGTGATTTGAAAGTTACTGATAAGGTAACACCTTTTTCTTACACCATCAATGAACATTTTGTCTACAACCCATCAGCTTTCTCATAAATGTGATTACTATATACAGTTGAAAGAACTTGAATGGCTGTGGTATACACAGACTAACATTATGATGTTACAGACTGAAAACAAAGAGCAGCTTCAAACAACCACGCTGCCGGAGGAAAAAAAGGCAGAGGGAGGCTCCCATCGTACCTAAGAAGCTTTGAAGCTAGTAGCATTAGAGGCAGGTCTAGACTAGCATCAAGCCCATAAAGTAAACAAAAACCATGTAGGTAAAAGTTCTGACTATCAGCCTCGATACAATTATTTCATTGTTGATATGCTCCACTGCTTTCAGAATCAAGCTTCCTATTAGAAAAGCCTCATATGTAGCACAAACCAAAAACACAGGAAGCATGACAGAAACAAATGCAATCAATAGTGCTGGGTTGGTTATTTTACAATACTGTACACTTCTGATGTTTCACAGTCGTATAGTCATGCCTTACTTCCTCGTAACAGACATCAGAAAACAAATTATAGACTTAAATGTAAATGATTATTGCACAAGGGTGTGCAACTAGAGGTCAATCCATTATAAAAAGCATTCCTCTCACTGCACAGAAAGACGGGTGTGAAATAAAAACTTCACTCCTGCAGTAACACTATGCAAAGGGGTAAACCAGAATCTGTGTGACTTAGTTTTTGTAAATTATTATAATATAGATTATCCAGATTATGCAGATTATGCAACATTCTAGCAACATATGCAGTACAATATGTGATGAATTCTTATGAAAAATAATTCTAAACTGTCATTTTAATTTTGTATTAACAGCCTCTCCCTGCTGAAAATTTTGTTAATATTGAAGTTGATTATACCAGCCTCATTCCTTAAGGCATTTGTCTGAACTTACAGAATAAATACATGTAACATTAAAAAAAATCACTTTCCACATCATGCAAATATATGTTATTGTCTAAAACATTCAGGTCTTAATTCATTAAAAGAAAGATAGACTCTTTAACACACCCAGTTCTAACAGGTCCCAAAAGACAATTAATCTTCAGAAAGGACCTTTCTATTCTGAAATGTAAAACTCATGTCTCTTAAACTCTCTTTGCTTTGTATCTTTTGTCATTTCACAGTGTTACCCACTACCTTATCTATCACTTAAGTTCAGAAAGGTGGAGGCAATTTCTGTGTCTTCCCCTGTTCAAACAGTTTTCATGCACTGCTATTCTTCATAATCATTCTTCTAGTTCAACATAAGATAAAAATCATTCTCCAGATCTCACCAACTTCCATCTCTGTTACTGATCTATTTGACAACTGTAGGTCTACCTAGATTATATGAGCATGGCTGCAATGGCATAAAGCTTTCTGGAGTGACGTGAGGTATCCAATGTTCAAGCAACCTCTTTCTGGACAATTATAATAACTCATCTTGGCCCTTCATCCTCTAAAAGCATTTCAACTATTGCTACGAGATGTTGACACAGGTAAACATTCTCAGAAATAATTGTATTTCTGTGAAATCTTAAATTGCCTGACAACATCAAACCAAACTAACATTTTTTTCCCCCAAGACCATATTTGGAAAAATAAAATAAAGTAAAATAAAATAAATACCATCTAAATACCAACCACGTGGACTAGACAGCTTGCCTGAGCCAGCAGTTACTCCTGGAATTTAGGGAACACAGAGGCCATTTCTAAAGAGTATATTAACATACAAAAATCTCATTTTCCATGGGGGAATAATATATAACTTGTGCATGTGAACTGAAATCTCAACGTATTTAGCCGCATTCTTGAAAAACCTGCACCTTTTGGTAAATTTCCTCAGCAGAAGAATTATGACTGAAGCCACACTGTACAACGCACACCCAGATGACTTTGTTGAACAGAGAGCAAATTAAAGTAAGAAATTTCATAAAAAGGGTAATCTTTAAACACATTTACTTCTGCCAGCAAAAGTGTCCTATACTATGTAGGACACAGAATAAGAATGAAAAAGCTTTCTGAAGTGGTAAATGCTTGTTTGTGCAGTGATTACCTCATGAGCTCAAGCATTACGGGCAGCATGGCAATAAGAAAATTTGACTATAAAAGACATGTCTAGTCAAAACATTTGCCAGTCCCAGAAAGGAGAATCTATAATATCACATCTTCAAAGTTCTGTTTTTGATGTGAAACATTCAGTCATTACATGTTTAAAAACCAGGATGCAAACAAAGTTAATAAGAAGACTGCAAGTGCGCAGTGCTGAACAATCATTTCCTTTCAGTCTTTATCAACTACTTTTGTGACCTGTGTTAAGCAGGAATCAGAAGTAGGAAATATTCGTAAGAGCTGTGACATGTAGAATTCAAAGCAGATTTTTAATAATGCATATAAAAAACAATGTATTTATTTTGGATACCAATATTTTCTAAGTTGCCCTCAATATTACTAAAAATCAATGCTTTTCTACTACCTGAGATTTCTAGATTTGGATGTTTTCTATACTTGTTGAAGTTGTTCTAAAAGTTGTGAATTTGGAGACTGACTCCTCTGGAGGTAAAAAAGATTTTGATCTGATAATTAAATTTCAGCAAACCAGACACATTTCTGAAGACTCTTTTCATTATGGAGTATTTTCTCTTTTGAAACAATCTATAGATTTACATTGCACAATTACTACTATATATACTATTACAACTATTGCATTTTCTCCTATTAAAAAAGTTGGAGACACATAAGTGAGGCATACATCGTAATCCATGTTTCAACTTCATTTTGAAAGCTTTTTTCAAGAAAACAAGATGCAGAAGAGCAAACATATTGGGAAGTGTCAAAGTATCCTACATAGCTTTTTCCTCTAAGATAAAGTGCAATTTCTGTTTTTGTTACTGTTGTTCTTAGTTCTATCTGTCATATAAGAAACTTTATAGTGTAAACCAAAAAGCTACTATCTTGTCATCAACAGTCTTGCAAAACAATGACTAATATACAGAAAACATATTTCTCCCTAGACATTCCTTTCACTGGTATCAGATGCTGCCTTCAAAATCTGTCACTAAACTCTTCTGGTGTGTTGGTGAATGCACTAAAGAAATCTAGTGGTAAATCAGCATCCAAGCACATACTCTGGTACCACTCTAATACTGCTCCTTAAGACCTAATCCTGAGATTTTATATGTATACAGCCTCATGCTGCAACACCTGTCCAGGTGAGCAATACCATTAGTGGGACTGCATATTACAAACACCATTTTCCCAGAACAACTTCTCTCATGTTCTGGATAATGTGGGGTGTGCTCTATCCCACATTACAGAGCACTCACCTTTCATTATTTATGAAAGCGGAGACATTTGGTAACTACCTCTTGCAGCACGCTCCCTAAAAATTCATAATAGTACTAAGAAGCACACAAAATGTTCAGCTAAAGCACCTGCAGATTTCAAAGGACAGCCAAAATGTAAAACGCCCATCCAACCAAACAAAAAAAGCCAGCATGGACCTCGGATGCTTTGAAGGCACATACCTGTACTTTACATATTAAAATTATAGGTTTCTTCTTTAATTTAATTTACTCATTTCTTCTACCACTCAAATGTTTAAAATATCTCTTGTTGCCCTGTTATTTTTCCTTTTTCTTTACTCTCTATATTGGCTTCTTAAAATAGTTATATCTATTCACAAGTCCTTTTTTTTTTTTTTTTTTTTTTTCCTACCATTTTCCTGATCTTCTAACTCCATATGCTCATTGTTCACTTTTCCATACTTCTAGGTCTGTGCCAGCCTTTCCCCTTAATTTTCCCTTAATGCTGGTGAGTATATTGGCTCAGTGGTGCTCCTAGAAAGAAGCTATGAAAAATTATGAAGCGAAATTACATAAGTTTAGGCATTCCTAAAACTGCTGTGCTTGTTAAAATCTGAGTATTGCAAAGCTAAGTGTAAAAGTCCCTTATTTACATAAACGGCAGGTAAGAAGTATAAATGCTAACATGTAAAAGGTCTATCCATGAATTGAAATAGCTTACAGTATTGCTTAACAAGAGAAATTACAATCAGAACTATGAAAATGATTTGGGACCTGAAGACAGATTCAAAAAATGCAGTAAACTCCACTTGCAAAGTGGGCCACTAAGTAACTTTTCTGCATCCTCAGTATTTCTTCTGCTCATTTAATTATGTTCCAAACTCCAAATTTTGGCTTACGCATTTGCATATGCTTTGTACTTCAAAGGCTGACTTGCTTATTAGCATAGCCTAGTTCCTTTTACTTGTATAAATAACTAAGAACAGGAATCACATTGATCCAGCTGCACTTGATTTTCATTTTCTGTATTGGGAATTCTTCCGATTCAAGTTCCCCTGGACATTTTTAGTTGGTTTGGTATAATCAATTTTTGATTAAGTGCTTATACAGGAAAAAAAAAATATAAAAAAAAAAAAAGAGAAAGAGAGAGAGAGAGAGGGAAAAAAAAAAAAAAAGAAAAAAGTTCTGCGTTACCAGAAGGAGAAATCAGTTTTGCTAGGGAAGGTACAACTACTTCTGAACTCATTGGTATTAAAAAGTTGATGTCAAAACATAAAATAAAATACAAAGTGTTAAGTATAAAGATTAAGATAGCATTTGCTACCATTTTCTGATTTTCAATTACTCTGGGAAAAAAAAAAAGACTTCAGAGACAGAATCTTATCTAAAAAGAAATTGTTTTTGACAGAGTTAATTTTACTGACATCCTTGAAAAGTAATAGAAAGTTTACTTCACCCAGCAAGACTTCTTGCAAATATAGTAGAACTGTTAAAGTAGGATCTATGCAGTGCAGGTCATGTAAAATGCATATACAGGCTTGCTCACTTCCAACACACAGCAATACTCGGGGCACCAAGGCCCAATTTCCAGTGAGTATTATGGCCACATAAGACAGCTAGCTGAGAAGCTATTGAATAAGACCTATTAAAATGTCCAAAACACTGGGGATTTCGTAAGGATTTTTCCTCCATGTCTACTCAGTCAATAGCCAGTCCTTGCTCTCCACCGGCAAGGATCTTCCTTCTAAGAAATTAAAGATGCGTCATTTTCTGAAAGAATATTTTCTAAACGCTTTCTGATGACATCACTGATTCCTGTCATTGACCATAATAGCTCTTTAAAAGGCAGATTTATCCACCTCCATGATCAGAATACTTCATGCTGCCAAGTGAGGTAGAAAAGTAAATAGAAGATTTTCTCCCAGGTGGTAGGATTAAATTCATATTCTGGGGTTTTCACTTTCTTTTTCTATGACCTGCATTTACATTTACTTCAGATATCCTTCTAGAACATCTCTTCCCTCCGCTTAACCTAGGGCCCAGTCAAGGGGCTTTGCCAACATCCTTAGAGACTTTCTTGGATTCACCCATAGCTAGACTCTCACAACAACCTTGTCTCCATCATACTCAACCAAAATAGGAAGCCCTGGATATTGAGAAGGCACCTTCTGGCCTTACTCCTACAAGAGACAGAAATGGCCACCAACCCATTTTCTGAATTGTGTTAAAAATCAGTTTCTGCATAGAGAAAGCTACTCCACATCTCAGGAAACAAACCACAGCAGTTATCTGCTGATACATTCACGTGTGAAGATTGCAGTTCTTCCTCCTCCTGGCTATAACTTAAGGTAATATTTGTTTCACTATTGGTGTTCTTAATGTTCTAAAATACTTGGTAAATGGACATAATTTCCATTTAAATAACAGGGTGAGAAGAAGCATTTAAATACAGACAGCCATTAGAACTGTCATCCAGTAAAGGCTTATTAAGAGCCATTATTCAATGACAGTTCATTGACACTGCCCTTCTTTCAAAGGAGATGGTGGTGGACTGATGTGAACACAGTTCACACATGTCAGGGGGTATGCTATCTGTTAGGGCTCAGGGCTTCTTCAGCCTTGTTTTTCTGTTTATTCTCAGCTGCTGTAGCCCCAGAAAGGCCATTCAGATGAGGCTGTCCCACCCAACAAATCAGGGCACTTTCTCCTCAGAACTGCAGAACAACTGTTCGCACAGAAAGACACCTGGCAAAGTCTGTGAGTTTTAAAAAGTGTGCTTTCAACTTTCTTCTTGACAGACAACAATGCACAATTATTCATTAATTTTAATACCAAAGCAGCTACTTTGTATACACCATATTTCCCATGTCAGAGCAAGAACAAAGAAGAAGTTCCAGTTTCTTCATAGCTTCTGTGGAGTGTGCAGTCACCACGAGCATCGTTATGGAAATGAATAACACATCCTTTTGGAAATTCATTGACAAGCATCTCTTTGAACCGAACTCCAAACTCAAGATGACTAATGGCAGTATGCCCAAGATGTTGGTGTGCTAAGCCAGTAAATGAGCTTGTCATCCTTGCATTTTCTTCTGTACCATACTCCCCTGTGCCCTGGCTTAAAAGTGATTTATTACTAATCAACTTAGAAGATTTAGCAAGCAGGAAAAGGGATAAACTTCAAGCATTGAGAAATTAGCATATATGCTGCTTGAACAGCACTACCTGTTCTGTCAGTCCTGCTATAGGTTTTAACTGGGGAAAAAGCCTTGTCTGACATATGCTTGTTATTTTAATAAACAACATAACTCTTGTGTTTTGAAAGTGTAATGAAACATTACCATTCCTCAGCATTTCTAAGCCCTGGTTTAATTTGCCTTTTTTTTTTTTTTTTTCTCCTTGAATTTTATATATCAGATATTGCCTTCAGCATATACACATTCTTGGTGCTCTGAGAAGTGAAATGATCTCCATACATATGGGGAAAATGACACTTGAAAGACAACTAATGACTAAAGACCCTAACCCAACAACTAAGAAAAACTAATGGATATTTTTTTTTCTTTTCTTTTGTGATATACTAGTTACATTAAAGGTTGTTTTATTTTTTATTTTTTCCCCAAAGTATTTTTTCTCCATGGGAGGGCAAAGCTGCTTTTAGAAACCAGAAGTCTGTTCTTCATTTGGCATTACTTATTTTGTAAACTGGCAAAAATACACTGAGGTGATGGATTGTTTATTCTTCAGCTGCTTTGCTGTGTAAAGAGACCACAATCTCAAATCACTCTTAAGATACCTGAATTATTGTCAGAATAATATTTCCTACATTGTAATTTAGTCATCACTGTCTGAGAGTAAACTTTTAATTTATTAAGTATTTGTTTTGCGAAAAGATTCACTCAATTGAAAATTCCCATCAAAAAGTTAATATGTCAAAATAAGTTACACAGAAATACTGTTACAGCTATCACATACTCATCAGAAATATCAAGAGAAAGAATGTGTTCAGCTGCATTCTGAAGTGAAAGACAGTACAAATTTTTATTATTACAATGTCAGATGCACAACTTTATTTTAATGGAGTTAAGTGGAGTCAACAATAACAATAAATAAATAAATAAATTCTAGATCAAGCATTCCAGAAAACACTGCATGTTCTAAAAAGATAAAGCTACCTTCTTGTCCTCAAATAAACAATCAGAAAGTCAGAAAATATATATTTTTAATACATTTCATATATAAAAAGCAGAAAATTATATTTGTAAAGAGAGTTTTGAATTCACAGGCTACTGTGAATTTTAAGCCTTTGTCTTGGGACTATTTATATACCTGGATTAACAAAACTGAGTTTGGACTTCAAATTTCTCCTACAGTTCCACCGCTCATTTATTTCAAATAGTGATCACATCTATATGCTTCAGTAACTTTATCTTTAAAATAGGTGTATTTGTACAGACCTCACAGATTACACAAATCCATCAAAACACTATTTGTAAAATACTTTGAAAGCTTTCATTGAAACATGTGAAAAATAGAATTATCTGAAGTGATGATTTATATTGATGTTGAAATGACCCCAGGCAAATAAGAGAAATGTTTTCGGGCCAGACCACCCTTGCCAGTGCTCAGCCTAGACAGAAGGCTGTGTTCCCCCTTTGCAGGTAGATGGCTTCTCTGCTGCCACTGCTGCGTGTCCTGATCCTGGCGATCCTTCCAGTCACTGCTTCCCTTTGTAATGGGAACTTTTGGCTAAATATACACGCAGACATTTATCCACCCTTCAAACACTTCCTTTTTAGATCAGTGTTTCACTGTGCACAAGGAAACGTTTCCAGTCACATCCTGTCTCTCTGTGAACTTCACTATCCTTTACCATTTCAAGTCTCTTTTAACCTAAAAAGAGATGATAGGAGCAATTTTGCTTTCAGTAATTAACAGTTTGTCCAAGATCTTATTTCTTAAAACCGAATATAAAATTAAAATTAAGACAGATTAAATCTAATAATATGCTCCACCTACATGTAGTCTTGCACACTACCTTTATGCTTTGGTTTAACCCAGCAGGCAGCTAAGCATCACACAGTTCTTGCTCACTCTCTTACCACCAGTGGAGTGGGATGGGGGAAAGAGTCAGAAAAAAAGAAGGGAAAAGTCATGGGTTGAGACAAAGACAGTTTACCAGCTACTAGGAAGAAAATTATCTCAGCTGAAACCAGGACACCTTACTTGATCTATGTTTAGGTCTGCTTGCTTTTTACATGCTTCCTCTTTCCCTAGTTAAGCCTAATCCCCACCACAAGTGTTTTCATACATTTCTGAACATTTCTTTTATTTCGTTGGTGAAGCAAGACTTCTACAACTTCGTTAGCTCCTCATCTTTGGTCCGTAGTTCATTTATCTTACTGTAGGTAATGCTTTTACCTCAAAGCTCCTGCTCCATGCTCTCTTCTAGGCTTCTTCCATAGGAGACCAACAATGTTGCACAGTCAGTGCCTCCCCATGAACCCTGGAGACCCTCCATCTTCCTACTAGATGTCCATTGTCTCTCTGACAACAAATTGCCACCTTCATGCAGGCCTGAATCTTTTTATGCTAGGTAAACGTCATTTTTGTCACATTTTATGAAAGACAGCAAGGTCAGGCTGCACAGGGCATCAGGTCTGAATATGGGCGCACAAGCTCACATGGGATCTTGACACTCAGAAACAGGGTTACAAGGGCCATTGTACTCCAGAACAGCACTTGAACTTACAGCTGAAAACTGTGCTTCAAGGCTTGGAGGAAGGAAAAAGTCCAAAGAAGTAAGTTTGGGAACTGCTGACATAAAAGATGTAACAGCCTGAACATCCACTAATAAAAGAAGGTCACGAAAACTGCAAATATCTTCACATTTTTCAAAGATATTTCTCTACAGTTGTGTTTCTAAAAATGACACATAAGACATGAAAGAGAATTGCTCACATTACAGAATACATTGCATCATGTTAAAACAACCTCAGTGCAGTTGGAAAATTTCTTGGTGAAAAAAGTGACCCAATTATGGGAAAGAAATTTAAACACCAGCTTGCTCTGCTATGCCACTTAGTTTTTACAAAGAAGTGCAAATGCTGTTTATGCTTGTATATATCAAAGATAAATTCACAGATAAATTCAAAGAGGTGTAAATTTCATTCCCCTACAAAAACACAACTATTAAAATGTTGGCAAAGAAATTACATTTTATTCTCTTTAATTTTTAATTTTTGTGTGTTAAGATACACAGAAAATTGATCAGACCCTGTTCAGATGAAATTAAATTGTGCCCAACAGTGGTCCTGAGCCATAATCTGTTTCCAGAGAGGACTCCTTCCCATCCTATATCCTGCTGCACCCCTGCAGGCCACCAGTAACCTCAGAGCATGAGATTGGCATAGGCAGTGAATCAAAGTGCTTGAAAAATGTCACTTTTCAATCACATCTCAATCCCCTTGGCCAGAACCTCCCAGCAGCCTCAGCAGCATGGGAAAGCTCTTGTGGAGAGCTGGTTTCACACCAAATGAATCCACCGTCTGCAACAACCCTGAAGGTTGAATTTTCCCAAGTGCAAGCTATCCTGAACTACTCTAAAGGCATTTAATCTTGTTATTTTTTAAATTGTGGGAAAACATAGCCATTTTTTTGTGGTTCTAAGAAGGAAGAAATTGTTTTTTAATACTAGAATAATCATTTGCCAGCTAACAAGATATATCTCACTGTGAAATGTAAGGTTTGTATACTATTTTCTGATGTTTCTGTTCAATGCTCAAGCTCAGATGTGTTAAAGGTATAGATGCTCTTGGGATTGTTGCTCTTCCCTTGTATAATTTCTACTGAAGATTCAGTCAACACTTCTGAGCCAGAGACATCAGCAGAGGAGAACCTGGCTGGGATTCAGCTATGGATGATTTCTGGAGTGGAAAAGAAGTCATTATAGCAACATACAAATACTTGAGCATACAAAACACATACATTGCATAGTAGTGCCAAAAAGTAGATTTAATCCTGAAACTCTTCAGATGCCTGAGCTGAGTGATGCTGAATGCAATGGGGCCAATTAGCAAAAATACTTATGCACAAGCTTTGTATTAAGTATTAGTGTCATCCACTGAAGTTTAGGGCAAGCATGCTGCCTCAGACAAGCAAAACTTGTGTTGAATACAACAGGGGTTCTGTCTGTGTAAGGTGGAAATGAAAGGCTACCTTGAACAAAAATCCAGTATGTGAGGGTAATGTGAGGCTGAATGACTAATCTCTCTTATTCACATAAACCTTATTTTCCTGTCCAGAAAATTCCAACCCACCTTTTAAGGTGTTGTTAGTATGGTGGATATAATAAAGTTAATATTCCATCCACAAGATTTCAGGAGATGAAACATAGAGAATTTAATTCTATTACAGTTCTATCAAAAGAAGCTCCTTTCATTCAGTTAAGGATCAGAAAGAAAGCACTTCTAATCCAATGACTCTTCTGTCTAATTTTAGTAATGGAGATCTAATTTAATTTTAGACATGTAGATAAAAGGATACTCAAAAATGAGACGTATCGGTGAAGGTGTTGTTACAAGTACTGTAAACGACTGTTTTTTCTTATCTGTCTTAAAGCCCTGTGTGAAAATATCTTCACCGAAACTGGTTTCTTCAAGAGCTAGCAAATCATCTAAAAATATGGTAAAGCTCATGGAGAGAGACATACTAATGATACACGCTCATGCTCATAATTTCAGAGAATGACAGGAGCAATTATCTCATTTATAATAATTTTTTTAAACTGATTACTTTCAAAACAAAAGAAGAGAAAAACTGCAGTGCTGTCCATGGAATGAAATCTAGTGCACATTTTTCTTTTATATGTGCCCTATATGCAAGAGAACACCTGCACCTGCTGCTGTCCGAAGTTAACAGCATTTTTTGATGCAAATTGGCTTCCCACATACACACACCAGAGAAAAAGCCTGCCAGCAGCTTGGAAGACACCACCAGTTACAGAATGACAGAACCAAGTTGCATGATTGCTTTTCTAGTCTAACAGGCAGGGCAAGTGGAGGGATTACGGTCTGGAAGATGTTCCCAACCCTCCAAATGCTCCTGGGCTTGCTGCCATGCTTGAGAGTGTGTGGCTGTCATGCTCTGAAGTATTTGGAGAAAGTGGTATATGTGTGTACTTCCATAAGTATCTGGCATCACTTAAAATATGGACAGATTCCCTTCTGTCCAGCCATGTCCTACCAAAGTGGGAGGTGGAGGCTCACAAGAATTCACTTTGACTCTGGTCTCTGCACTGTGCAGACGACAGACTACTCCTGTGCCTCAATTTCCAATCCATTAGTAATATTATCAATGTTCCCAGCATGGTTATCACTCTTGTTTCTAAACCACTCATATTCATAAAACATGTAAATATACTATAAATGTACTTATTACTGTTTTCCTGAGGTAATTTATGTTAGTAACAGAAAACTTACATACAGTAACAAGTTTTCTCTTAGAAGTGGTACTCCAACATGCAATCCAAGCTGTAACACACTGCAAAGCAGACTTGAGCATGAATCAAAATTGTTGTTTAAGAAGTTTTCACATTCTTTGGAAAATCACTGAGGGGGGAAGAAAGCAACTGGTGATACAATTAATTGTTCACATGACAGATTTCAATTTTAACACTGAGGTAAAAACATCTCTTTGTATTTTTCAAATTTGCAAAATGGAAAAATGGACCTTTGGCTTCCCCTGGATGTAAATGTAGCTATAGAATGATTTTTAGCTAGCTTCAATTTACTCAGGCTTACTCTCTACAGTCAATGGTGCCTAATAAGGATGGACTAATTAGCTTAATTCCCTCTTGCTTTTATGCCTTTAAACAAACAAAAGCCCACCCTTTTTTCCTTCTTTTCAACAGCAGGGCTACGTCAGAAAAGGAAGGGAGCACTGGCAGCACAGGACCTGAGTAAGGGCAGATGAGAAAGTGGCAGATGGAAACCTAATCCCTAGCAACCTTCTCCCCCCTAGCCCTTTTCCCCTCCCCAATTTCCATCCCTCTCCTATTAAGACCTGCTGGAGCTGACAACCTGCTTCCCCCTTTTCTCCCCCTTGATGCAAGTTCAAGGACCTGGACTTCAAGAAAGCGAGACCTGAGCAAGGAAAGTGGGGGGAGATGGCAGCAGACAGAACACGTAGCTGAACACCATGATTTCAGAGAGAAGGGCAAGAGTAGAAAAGAATGACAAGAAGTGCAAAGTGAAAAGAGAAGAGCAAGGAAAGTGAGAAGAAGACAGCTGTTTAATCATTTCTAAACGGTTCAGTAATGAGACTTCTGTCAGAAGAGCTGTTGAGGGGAATGGGGGGAGCAAGAATGCACTTAACAATAAACCTGGTAAAATTATTTGGGAGCTGGAAACAACTTTGTATAGAGTTCAGAAGCAAATGTTTTGGAATAAATGATAAAGGGTAAATGGCAGGAAAATCATCTCCAGCTCTACCATTTTTTTTTATTATTATTATTTATTTCAAAACACAAAATAATAACTACTAAACTTAATGTCTTTTCATAAAACTGCAAGCAAGTTGTCAGAATCCTGAAATGTGCAACCTTGGAGAGGAAGGGGAATAATTTCTGAAACATCACCGAAAGCCAACATCTCTTCAAACAGCCCTAATTTACATAGGCATTTGTTAATGGACATAAGTAATAATAAGAGGGAATAGCCAGAATGCAAGTCCACTCCCACTCTGTGGGCCACAGATTCACTATGCTGGTGTCTGTCAATACATGGGGCCTCATTTTCATATAAAATTGGTGTCATGCTGCAAAATGTAGTCATTCACTTTGAGAACTGCAATTATTGCTTTGCTCACATGCAGCAAGGCACCATCTGGCCTGTTCATAATGCAGACACAATGCAGGAAGAGTGAGAGCTGATGGAAATGGTTTTCCAGTAATACTGAATTCCTCCATAAAAATAAAGTATCCTTGGATTTCAGTGATCACTCCCAGAATCAAGCACCTTGGAATACTCAAAAATCTTGAATGAACCCTACTATCACCATCTGTTATGTATTAGTCAGTATCTCAGGGACCTGAGGAATCAATGAATATCACAGTTTGTACCTATCTGGATGCATTTCCAAAATTTCTGGATGAATACGTGACTGGTATTCCCCTAGGCACATTTAGGTTACAGGAGTATATTCACATTTTTTATTTGAAGCAACCTATAGATAATTCATACAGATAAGGAAATAGTGCTAATCCATGTGGTAATAATGTTTTAATGTGATTACCATGTGGTAAATCCTTCTGGTAATAAACTACACAGTTTGTGAGTACTTTTTAGCAACTATTAGCATTTAAATATATGTGATCCAGTGCAAGTATGTCAGCTATGCCTCCATGAACAGTAGATAATAGCATTTAAAATGAAGAGCCTGGTACAGTCACTGAACGTATACTAAATTGAGCTGGTCAGACATATGGTAGTACCTCCTCTGTCTTTCCCTCCCTTCCTCTCTGGAAATATATGAGATCAACAGTGATGTGATGACATAGGCAAAGGTACACACAGTTTAGGTACAGATTTGGTGAGTTCTAGACTGGAGTTTAGGGATGGGTCAAGCAGCTGCTTTGGAAAGAAGAACAACCCAAAGTGCTAGCAAAGGTAGCAACTCCCAAAAACAACTGCCACCATATTAGCAGCAATCACAGAGAATTATTTGTTCCAAAGACTTTTTTACCTTTTCTTGTTGAAATTGGGTAAAAAGGAACTTCTCAGAGGAAAGATCAATGATTTCCCAACCAGGACCAAGAGAGATACACTGCTTGGATTTTGGATTTTTCCCAGACAAAAACGCAGGGTACAAGGCACCATCTTGGGACCAGAACTGGTTATAATGTTTAGAAAAAAGCAAGTGACAATTTACTTAACAAATTGGCACATTTTAGCATTTTCTTATAAGGAATTAAACTTGCAAATTTCAGCATAACTTTGCTGTACCCGTGAAAAACAAGACATCAAGGACTAACAAACATAGAAAGGGTGCTTTATATTGACAAATTATGTTCAAACTCCGATTCAGATCACTTACCACAAGCCATCTGACACCATTACAAAATCACCACAGTTGTGGAAGAAATGGGTACCTACTTTTACTGAGTGACAAAACTGCATGCCAAATCACAGGCAACACGGATGAGACCCCAGCTGGTGAAAAGCCTGAGGCTGGAGGGGAGCACGTGGGGAGAAGAGAAAGGAGAGAGATCCTGTGGTTCGGATGTGCCAGCCTTCCTTTGTCCACCGAGAAAACCAGTTAATGACTATTAAATCACAATACATGCCATGGTACTCCAACAGATCTAATTTGATAGAGGAAAGAAGCCAGCATTACACTGGGAACAAGCACAACAAGTAACAGACTGGGGAAATGAATAGGAAATTTAGAAAGATAGCAGAAGCACAGTGTAAGATGTTGGATATACCAGGCTTGTCCACCTTTGTTCAGATGATGTCTTTGTTGTGAAAGTAATTTAAGGTTTTGTATAGAATACAATATACAAGGACAGAAAAATGAATTTCACACCACCCAACTGAACTGTCTTCAACTGGCAGAAATATAAAAATTAAGCTTGTACGGTTTATTTCCGTGTGAAGGGAAAACACAGAACAAATATTTACATATATTAGAATACATCGTCTAAGTTTATGAAGAGACATTGAATGCTAGTAAACTTATTTTCAGAAGTTAAGCGCCTAACGATAACAAAACCATGTTTAAATGTTAAGAAAATAGTACTTCTGGAACAATGAAAATACATCTGCTAAATGTCAGTACATAACAGTGACAGGATAGAGTTGCTCACGTTTTGCAGAAAGAAGGCAGCCAGTGCAGTACGAGGGATGATTTACAAGTGGGCTCTGTTATGGCCATAAAAGGAGGAGAGGAAATCTCATAGCCAGAAATAGAACCATGGTAAATTAGCAAGGGGAAAAAACTGCTGAAGTATAAGATAAATGAAAGGGTTAGTAGAAAGATGGGCAAGCAAAAAACAAGGCCAATGGAATATTCAATTAATATGTAGGTACACAGTGCAAAAAATGCTCTGTGTAAAAGATGGTGTCAGACATGAACTGACAACTACTGAGACCTGTGAAACCCAAAATAACTGTCCCAGTGCTGACCAACTTTCAGCAAGGCCAGGAGGAAGTTATTCCATCCTGCTATCTTGGTCTGCAAGTTAGAGGTAACAAAACTTACCCACCTCCTAGACAAGGCCATGGAGAATCAATGAACATCCTGACAGTGCTACCAGCACTGTCTATAAAATCCTGGCTCTGCCTAAGTCAGTGGGACTTTTAATGCTGACTTCAACACAGCCAGGGTTTTATCTACAATAAGCTATAAAAATGTTGGCTATTATTATTTAAAAAGACTTTGAAGCCTTTATACTTCGTCTCAGTTTCTTCCCAAATCAAATTTGCTTGGTCAGTAAGCTAGGAAACACAGTGGGATGTGAAAATCCCACTCCATTCTTCCTGTCTTGTCTATCACTGCCTTTAGTAGAGAATTAGTATTTGACCTTAACTGACAGCTTTGCTTTCTGTGGCAACAGAGGAGAACCAGGTTCATTGTTACACAGCAAAGATGGATCTTAATGTTAGAATTCCTTCAAGTTTTGTATTAGTGCTATATGAAAAATATAAATGAGGACTTTCAGAGATAAAAATGTGGCATTTCTGTATTGCAACTTTTCCTAGAATAGTTATTCTTAAATATCTGCCACAAAAAACTTATCACAGATACATAAAGGAGACAGAACTAAAAACAAAAAGAAAAACACAAGATCAACAGGAAATATTACATGATATCATTATCCCTTATATTAGACATTTCAAAATGCAGAAGAAAATGTCAATATTAGCATTATGAATCCAAAAATAAACATTCAGAAAAGCCGAAATTACAGACAGAACACAAAATAGTTTCCTGCATTAAACACAGTGAAATAACACCCCACTGACACTATTACTGGGAAATAACTTCATGCCAACATTGTGGCTTTTCCATATGTTGGTTAAGAAGGCAGAAATTGTCAGTGAAAACTTACACAGTACTTTACAGAGTAGCAAAACAAAAACAAAAAACTATATAAAAAAGGACCCCCTCATCTCTCTACCTGCCAACTAATACATGCCAAATCATTTTCAGAATAAATCATACCTCTCTGAAATCTATTACATCACACTTCAAGTGTATTTGTGAAGTATTAAGTGTTCAGAAATGTATGTAAAAAGAGCAACTGGGAGCTTCCGTGTCCATGTCTGTCATTCAAATGCATGCTACATGCAAGAAGTATTTATTTTAAAATCACAGATTTACTGTGGGGGAAGGTGTTAGCCCATTCATTATCATCAGCCAACAAGTTCTGATTTCACATGTAACCATCACAATCAAACAGTTATGTAGTCCCTTCCCACACTTATATCCAGACACTACTTGTCATATTTATATTTTTACAAAACTACATTCTTTTTTTTCAAGACATTTCAGCTAAAAGCACGTCTAGACAGAATAAAGTAGATTCAACTTCCACTGCATGAATCAATGCATTCTGAACTCTTAAAATGTATGATAGACTTTGATGGTAGCACAGCTGCTCGCAAAACAGCTAGAGTTGAGATGTGATCATTCAGAAGTCAGCTTGTCATTTGGGTTGAAGGAGGAGATGGTTTGTCATTTGGGTTGAAGGAGACCGTAACATATGCCCTTGGATTTGCACTGATCTCCCAGCAGTGCGTGGAAAGACATGTTTTCTGTAGTGCCATTTTTTAGAAGATGTAAACTAGCACACTGGTTTTACTTCACGACTTATTTTACAGCAGATGCAGCAATGACTCCAGTGTCATCGCCAAGCTCCTCTTGGGGCACTTACAGCCTCTTCACCTACAAATCCCCCGTGCAGCAGCAAATGCTTCCCAGATTCCCCTGCCAACCTGTTCACCTTGCTCTGTGCTGCAAGGCTGCAGCAGGAGTTAACCCTCCAAACCCTTTTTATAGTGTATTCCTTAATTTTCTGTGCCTCTCATGAGCATAAGGTATTAGTGCCATCAATCAAACTGTGCGGTGGTGCATGACCTGGCCCTAGAACAGGCACCATCTTGGAAATGAATGGAAGGATTTAACAGCAATCTCTTTACTAAGCGGATATAAAGATACAGCAATTATTGCTAGGATGGGCTCCAAGATGAAAGGGAAAAATTCTGATGAAGTCACAGGAAGACAAATTTTCTCAGTGTTCTAATTAATCAGAAAGTTCACTAATACTGATACTATTTCATCCTTAGACATGTTTCAAATTCTAATAAATACTTCCCCTCTCTCTCTCCCCCCCCTTTTTTTTTGAAAGTATGTAGCTAGTCAAACTGAAAGGCATCACATTCAGTCACTCAAAGAGAAACAATAAACTAGCTTTCACATCTCTGGAAAGTTGAGTTTCACTTAAGTATGTGCTCTGAAATGGCAGTTTAAGCTTTTCCCTTAGGTGAATAGGGTTTACTGCAACTTCTGAACCTGTTTCCCAATTCCATTCAACAGAGATCTGAAAGTCATTAAGTTCCTGCAGGTTTGGTGAAATCCCACAGCTTGACAGAGACTCAGCATAGAGGGATAGACAGGGAGAACTCAAAAGCTTTGATGCTACTGATGGGTTTCAATGGGAAAATCCTACGTTTTTTTTTTTTGTTGTTGTTGTTTTTGTTTTTGTTTTTTTTCCTACTGTATCACCCTGCAGACGAACACCCCACCTTCTCAGCAAGCACACATTTACTTGCCAGTAAGCACACGTATAACTACAGAGTAACAAAAAGATGGTGGCTTTTGGACAACCAAGAAAGCAAAAAAATATGGAAGGTACTGTAACAAGGAGCTTACAGATTTGTGAGGTAGTGGAAGAAACTAGGGAGTGTTGCAGGAAGTCATGATAGAAAGGAAAATAGGATCAAATGCATGGAAAAGGCAGATAGGAACAGTACCTGGAATGTTACAGGTAGAGCCTCATGCAGGACGTAACTGGGACCTGATGGTTTGGATATGGATAGTTCAGAGGACTCAGGATAAAGGAAAGAGGATTAAGATGCCCCTGTAGTCACAGATTTCCTTATTGTAGCCCTCCATCCCCCAGTCTGCCCACCAGACACCCCTTAATTGTTGCTAGGACTAAGTGGTTTCAATCCAAATCCAAGCCTATGCGTGTGCTATCCCAGACAGTAAATAAAGACTGTCAGAATAGCTGCATGAAGCACACAGCTGAAACAGCTAATGGAAACAAAATAATCACAGGCTTCATCCTCATTATCAAGAATATCACACAACATTTAGCCAACCAATTGAGACATGCTGTCACTTCATTTTGATGATGCAGTCAGCTCTATTCTGTTGACCCATGGACTATGCAGGGACCCGCTGATAGCAGTGATGCACTGCAAAAGCAGAAATGTCTATCCATATGGTGTTCATTGCAAGAATGAGCCTCTCTTTATGTTCCTGGTTGGATTTCTCACTTATCCTCATTATATGTTATTGAACATTTGCAGGGATCAAATATGCAGAAATACAGAGCCAATTCCATTTTGCCACTCTACACAGCTTTTTTACTCTTCCACCTAAGAGGTTCCAGAAATTTAAGTATAAAGGGCATTTACTTCCTGTTAAAAAGATATAAAAGTTTATGTTTTTCAAACACTTTTATATATTTCCAAAAAGTATAATTAGCATATGTGTAATCTCTGGAGTTGCCTTTGAGGCTATTTGATGTATAACGAGTTGTTTCCCTAATCTCAATGGAACCAAAGAGTTTCATGTAAATAAAGATTTTATTTTCCTCACTTTAATCTATTATGTCACTTAAGATCATTGTGAATCTGAAAATTTAAACTTGTCAAGTTACTGACAGGTTAAAAAATGTTCATGGAGTGTGTTTAAATTAGAAGAATCCACTTCCTAAAAGGACATGACTCTGGTAATCACTCTGTTTTTGAAATTGTCTTAGTCTAAATTGTAAAATAGTTTACACATGAAAGTTAAATCAATTCTTCAGCACCTGAAAACTGCAGTTTAAAAATTCTCATTGTAAACAATAATATCCTGTAGGTGTTATTTATCTAGAATGGCTCAAAAGGACAGTTTAGATTAGAAAACAGAAAGTGAAAGGATTAGAAAACTTTGAATTCAAGGATTAATAATTAACAAGCTGCAAGTATCTGCTTTATTGAATTGGAAAGACAAATCATCAGCTGCACAGAAATTCACAGTATCTTTATAACCCAGGTAGTAGGAAATATTGAACCTGAAAATTGGTACTACTTCCAGCAGAAAAGTTTTCTTGGAATTTGTCCAAGTTAATACAAGGGGTCACACAACACTGAAGTCTCCGGTTTGCTGCTTCAAAGGAATGGGAAAAATAATATATATATATATATATATATTTATATAAGGCTGCATCATAAGAAAAAAAATAAAAAATAATCAAGTGTTCTCATTTAAACAGCGAAACAGGTCTCTAAAATGTTCATGCACAAGTGCACTTCTGCCCTTTTTTCTTCTAATTCTTTGGTGTTACAGAGGTATTGCCTTCTCTGTCTAATAAGAATGTTTCATCTAAATAACTTTATTGAATTCCAGCTCACACACCTAATAAAACAGTGTTTCAGAGAGGTGCCAATATTGTAAGCACAAACTATGTTACATTTTGCTTTTTGAAAAAGTGTTTTGTTGGCTGACAATAACATTTAAGTGTTGATGCTGATAGTGGCCTGTGAAGATGTACACCTGTGCTCTCAACTTTGGAACTTTGTGGCTTCTTATCACTTGGTGATAAGCTTTTATTGTACAAATCTTTTCATTTCACTTTTTTTTTTTTTTTTTTTTTAATACCAAATATATGTCTTAGAAAGCTCCTGGTATAGTTTGCTGTGCTAAAATTCAGAAAAAGAAAAAAAAAAAAAAAAAAAGTGCTCTATCAAAACCTAAGAATGCCTCAAACAATAAGCAATTAGCAAAATGCACATACAATTAATATTTATTTTTACATGAAAGCCATGGCTTGTTACACACATCAAGAGACTTTAAAGGCATTAATGAGAACATACACACAAATGTGGGCAAGAAGAGAGACTGAAAAGAAGCTTTGGACACACTTTCCCATCAGAAAATGAGCTGGTGCTGATGGAACTGGCACTTTGTAAAGCCTGAGGGTAACAGCTGTTACAAGTGAATTACATGCCATGAGAAGGAAAAAACAGGCTTAGGTACTGGAATAAGGAGTGGAGAACCCTGCCCAGCACATGCTATGGAAGGATATTTCTGCTTTTCACTATCAGCCCTGTTTATAAACCCATGCCCTCCACCAGCTCACAGGAGCAGGCAATGAGTACCACGGAGTGGGGACTGGGTGCGGGCAGTGGGCCCTACTTGAGGTAGCAAAAAGCTGCTCAGGCTTGGCCAGGCAAGGAGAAGCATTTCTCAGGAAGGTGCACCACCAGGCTGCTCTGCCTCTGAACCTCACTCATGCCCCCAAGCCATCCCTCTTGCAACGTCTAAAAATAAACTCACTTTTGGGTAAAGCTCAGTCGATGTTGGAAGAGCAAACACATACAGAAAGATTCAGAAACAGCGTGGAAAATACTGTATTGTCATAAATGGAGCTTATGTCTGAAGGTTAAGGGAAAAGTTCACTTGACTCTGTTCCTTGCCTGGAATAGGCCAGAATCAACATGACAGCTTTTGAGTACATGTATATCAACTCTACTACTAAATTTAAGCAAAATGCATCATTTTTATTTAAAGAACAAGTGTCTGCTCTTTGTTTCATTGTTTATGAAGTCTTTTACCTTCTTCAATTACAATATTTAAAAATGACTAATCCTGCTCCTCCCTCCTTTTTGACCAGACTGTCAACAATGTGTTATGATGTGATCTAGTTACCCTTTTTTTTTTTTGAGTCTCTAAAAAGATTTTTCAAAGAAAGCAAACAAATAAACAACAACAACAACAAAACATCTAAGTGTCAGGACTTTATTAAGCTTGTTTAGACCATATCAATCCATACTTATTATGGCCCATTGATGCATACTCACCACCCACTAGCTCTACCATAGTCAGTTGTGACAAAGAGATGCCGGGGGACTGCTCCAGATACTTACAGAAATAAATGTTTGAGTACTCTGGCTCCACATTAGATTTGTAATTGTACAGGTTGTCATGCTAAACCACCTTGATCCCAATTCCAGACTGCAATAACTCACAACCGAAACCTCACTTCCCAGACTCCTTAGACACAGAAGAAGCTGGACACTCCCTAAGGCAGTGTCAGCTGAGGAAGGCGATGTTACACCTTAAGAGACACTTTCTGCTGTTTTAGAACCTGATAAAAACAAACAGAAACCAGATTTGACTGCCCAGATTCTACATTTAAAATTATTCTTCCTGTCAGGAACTATTATCTATTCCCTATCTATGATGCGCAGACACGCGTGCTTACACATTCACACATGGTTTTTACAGTTTGGACATTTTTAATGGATTTGTAACTGTAGGTAGTGTTGATACATGTACTAGGAAATTTTGACAGGACTGATAAAACCTTTGAAATCTGATTTATAAGTCACCCTGGAGGACACATTAAATCTTGCTAAAAGGAAGCTAAATGGGGAAGCTAACATAGTTAAACCCTTCCAGGCTGAATGGTGAACAGAGATACCATACTGGAGCCCAGAGCAAATATATGCCACCTATCAAAAAAAGATTTCAAAAAGTGGAAAAGGAAAACGGCAGAGCTAAACTGCAGGGTACCAGGGGTTATTGGAAGCAAGGAAACATCCTTCTGGAGGCTGGAGTCATGTCCGAATGAAGGAAGTAGAAAGACTCAACAACTATAGCAGGTTAGATGAAAAAAACAAATCAGAACAAAACAAAAACCAACAACCATAAATCCAAAGCAAACTGAAAATGCAATACAACAAGCCAAAATACAGCCTGAGAAATGACTTGCAGAAGACATAAGAATTAACAACAACCCCTTTTTCATGTTTGAATTCATAGCCTACCACTCTGGCCAATAGATGATCAAGGCATAAAAGGAGCTCTCACAGGCCACAGCAGAAAATAATTGAGTATTTTGAGACATGCACATAGAGAACACAGAGCCCAGGGAAGCCCCCGGAACAGAACATTTCTTTACGAGGGACTACATACATTTCACACTGAGGTTTCTGTGGAATTTACAGAACAAACACATGAAGGGTAACAACTGGTACGGATCAGATGATGTTTAGTAAAGACTTCATAAGAAACTCACGGGTGAAACAGCATTGTGACTGACTGTCTCTTAAAATTGCCTCATTATCTGAGGACAGGAAGAGGACTAACATTATGTCAGTTTTATAAAGGGCTCCACAAAAAAACTCCCAGTTACCTGACAATTGGACTTGGTAAATTGGTAGAAACTATTAAAAAGAACAATACTACCAGACACACAGATAATATATAGCCTAGTCAGCACAGCTTGTTGACTTGTGGAAACTTGAAAATTTGGCCTAAAAATTGTTTGTTTTCAAATAATAACCCCACTACAAAAGTCTTTTTTTTTTCTTAGTATTTCAGAAAGCTGGTGCAGACCTGAAGGTAAGCTCCTCATTCCTTCTTAAAGTTCCCTCAAATGAGAGCTGGCATCTCCCATTACATGGACTGCAGGATCTGCTAAATCACAGGATATAGTAAACTGAGCTGACTACGGAGTCCTACCCATAAGATCGCATTTCCTTAAGTTTGTCACAACCTGGCAGATGATCAGAAAGAAAATGCCCTTACTCATAGGTTTACGGAGGCTTGGATATACAAAAAAATTCTGAAGTCATTTCTGCTTGACATCAGACTTGTATCTGCAAGTGAAATAAATACATTCATGGTAGGGAAAAAAATCTGTTAAAATATGCAAATGCTTTCCGACTTGCATGTTGTTGATACTTTGGAAAGGTTTTGTGCGCCCACGATGTTTCTCCTTTCAAGGGTAGTAGGGGACACGTCCAAATCACTACCTCAGCAGCTGCTATTCCAAATGGTACTCAACAGACTCAGAAATGAACAGCATCAACTTCTTCAAGTATGTATCAATGAATAAATCTGTTCTGAAACGTTTACTAGTGAAGAGTCTGATCATCAAGGATGGGGAAAATCAGTATCAGACTAAATAACTGTTGGAACGCAAATGCAGGGTAGAATTGCTCTCATCACTGACGTTACTTGGAGTCACTTCACTGGTTTAAGCATATTTCTATTCTAATCCCAAACCTGAGCATAGGACATATCTACATTTGGAGGGAATGAGAAATATATATGAGAATGAGAATGAAAAATATATATGAGAAAGGAGGGAAAAGCAAAGAAATATAATTCAACTGTTGAAATATAATTCAACAAAGCATGCCCTAAACTACTTTTATGAAGGGAACCACAACATATAGGAAATTTGTGACACTGTATTTTACCAAACAAAAGGAAAAAAAGGTTCTAAATATGTCTCTTATATGGGCAAAACACCCCAAGTTACCATCTAAAAATTGTGAATATTTATTGAAATATCTCTTATTTAAACTTTATGTTGATTTTAGTTATAGCCCCTGGTAGTAAATAAGTGTTTTCATTTTTCTGTCATTTTTGTCCCCCAGTTATGAAACAGGTGCTGTGAGGCTTAGTTAAAAATTTACAGAATGATGAAAAAAAAAAAAAGATTAGAAAAATCCTGCTGAAAATAAGCTCTTGATTATTACATAACAGCAGTAAATCCAGTACTTCTGAAGTTAACATATTTCTTACAAACCATAGACAGTGATGGACTTTCTGTAAGACACATCACTTTCAGACTAATTTGTGTACACTTCTGTTTTCTAGACACTCTGGAAGCTTTCAATCAATATACTATTGCCAGGAGTCAGCATGCAGTTTTCTAAAGCTGCTTAAGAGGTGAAGCTGAAAGCCTTTTCCTGTAAAGGGAATGTAAACTACACTACTCAGTTACACTTACACTTACAATCATTTTATATTGATTTTTTTCATCTTTAATTTTTGAGAAGTCTGTTTTGATAAGCTTATTATGCATATTGATAAGATGGATCAATTGTTTTAAAAACTCAAACTGAACCAAACTGCCCCTCATTTTCACCATTTAGGCTACAGTACTTGCCAATAACTGTGAATAATATAAATTTTAAATTACACCCTTCAGTGAATATATTTATTACTGTCATATCTGCACAAGAGGAAGCAATTGCAAAACCAAGCGATGACACGTACTCATCAAACCAAAAGAGATCAAAGGAAGTGAAACAAATACAATACAGAGAATGCTTTCATGAGTCAAAGCCCTCTACAGCAGCTCTTTGAAGGTAATGTGCCTCCTCCTTAGTTAACAGAATTAAAGAAACGGCTGGAGGGAGTGGGGGGCATATTCTTGCTATTTTCCTATAAATTCCTGCTGATATTTTCTTAAGCATATACATGCATTCACTCAATACATGTAATTAATAACACTGTGCCAATTCTACACCCTTTTGACTGCAGTTTACACCAACTATGCTAATGCTTCCAGCATTCTTCAAGTTACAAGACTTTGGAACCCAAATTGTTGTCTAGTCTGCATTTATACAGTCATCAACCTGTTTTCATGGAAAAGCCACTGTCTGCTTATAAATACATCTCAGCACAAATAAAAATGCAGCAATTATTATATCGTGTTTTAACAACATTCAGCAATGCAGACCTCCAGCCCTGACTGTACTTTTTACATGCATGGTAGGAATTCTTCTAACTAATAACAATTTATTTTGTTTTGCAAAGTTTTACTGAAATGAATCAGCTTATCTTCATGCTGCTTTATCCTTTTATTATTTGTTTTCTTTGTTTAACCACAACACATTCAGGTCCTGTGCTAAACAACACCAAACTAAATAAAAGAAGAAAAAAAAACCTTGAAAATGGCAGATTCAGGTTTAAGTCTCTGATGACAGAAAGGCATTCTTTCTCTGAAAAGAGGGAGCAACCAGCTTTCAAGAATACATCCCGCAGAAAGGCAAAAAGAAAAAAGGGGAAGCTCAGTGTTACTTGACAAATTAGTATAATTAATGCTATATTTCTCCTCCTTTTCAGTCAATGATCTACATTACTTTAACTTAACAGAATAGTGTTCAGGGATAGCTATTCCAGAATACTTCTGTGTCTGAACACTATTTTGTCATTACAGCTCTTAAGACCATATGTTCAAATAATTTTAATGTGCAGATAAACCCATATATAAACTGTACATATCTGCCAAATTTTGTGGTTCTAGCAGAAATCACACAGTATGCATTGACTTCTTAAGTCTCCAGTGCTTAAAGTTTTACTGTTACATTAATCATTAAAAATAATACCCTTAACCCTTTGTGGTTGCACTAAAAATTTATTTTTTTTAAGCTTTATTTTTAAAACCAGTGGTATAAAGCAATGTAATGGATTTGGGAGGAGATTTTTTTTCTTGATTGAATCAAGTAATCCATCACTTCTGAAAGGAAACAAAACAACTGTTTAGCAACATGACATAGCGTTACCTAACAGCATGCACAGAAAACACTTTCCTTTTGTGTTCATGATACTTTTTCACACTGCATGAGAAATCACAAACTGCAATACTGAAAGCCACCATGGCTATCACACCAGGAGCTGCACCAATGGAAATGTAGCTCTTGGAGTTCCACCTTAAACCTCCTATCCTTGACATCGCATTGTATCTATCATACACGTACCTAAAATGCTACTATTGCATAGGATGTTTCTTCAGTTTGAGGGTCAACTTTTAGTTCAATCACAGGAAGAATGGGTATTATCTAGTTTTTCCACAATCAATAAGTGATTCTTTTGGATATATCTTGGACCTCCTCTGCTTGTCTGTTCCCTCAGAAATGCTTGATATGGCTTGAACCCAATGTGAACTAATGACACAATGTTTGTTAACGCACCATCAGTGCACCTATGGCTTCTCTCTTTAACATGCTGAGATGTACTTATCTACTACCAAAATGCCTGGACTTCCTACATTAAAAACCTATAGATTTCTTCCTTGCTCACTGCCATGGTCTGACACAGCAGCCCACTTTACAAAGAGAATCCAGGAATCTCTACTTTTCAGTCTACACAACGTAAGTCAAAATATCCCATTCTCCTATCTGCTTAATTTCAAAAAACATAACTAGTTGGACATCTATATACCTCAGTCCTTCTCCAGTTCATCAGTTTTATTTCTCAGGGGTTTGCAGGTTTAGTGCTGTTGTTAGTGTCATAACTGAAGAGGAGGAAAAAGCATTCTTGTCAATCACTATTTCCATAAGCTTAATTTGTCTCTGAGCCCCAGACACTCACCCATGAGTGCTGCAGTTTCATTCACGACACCTACTCCTATTTAAGTCATCACTCACTTTTATTCTCTGAACTTAAGCAAAATTTTCAACACATATTGATATGTCAGACTCAAATCAGCATGGTCAGAGAAAGCTTAAAATTGAAATTTGTCCTTCTGTTTTGTTTAGACATCAAAAAGTTCAATATTCTTTCAGTAAATAATTTTGTCAACATAAAACAACCTAACTGTGTGCTTCAGATTGCAAAATAAAACAAATAGAGAGCTATCACAGCATGAAGCCAAAAGCCGTCTATCATCTTGGTTTGCCTGGCAAGAGATCAGGAGTTATGGAGAGCATGCTCTCTTGAGAAACAGGTATTTATACAAATTATGTATAATTTAAGTCTTGTACATAATCCTTGGAAATTCATCATCAATGAATTGACATATTCTATATATATGATACAAATGCACCAAATATTAAATATGTTATGTACCAGTACTTGGAGGAGGGGAGGTTTCCTGTGTAGCCTATAATAATTTGCCCCATCATAACAACAGATGCTGCTTTAACGGAAACTGCATAAAAATACTCAGAGAAGCAACCACCCAATCCAGTAAGCTGCTGATTTAGTACCTTAGTGCAGTGGGAACAGAAGGTACCAAGCAGCTTGAAGGGTCAGGACTGAATACCTTGTGCTCATAAAGGGGTTTTCATTGAAAAACAAAATCATTTACAAACAATTAATTCAGCTTTATGACACTTCCATGCACTAAAGAATAATAAAAAAGTAATGGATTTTACAGAAATTTGATAGCAACATTTATTATTTTTTTTATTTTTTTTTTTGTAAAGCCCTAAATCTTGGAACCTTATATAAAAAAACTCTGCTCTAGCTCTTAGAGGTTCATTAATGCCTAGCCTTAATACATGAATCAAAGAGACTGAAATGTGATCAAACTAGAGCTGGATCATAAATCCAGCTGGGTTGTATGTTCATAGAGCAAAGAAAAGAATGGAAAAGCTTTTCATTCTGAAGAAGAAAGAGGATTTTAGACAAATCTGATTGTTTTGACTTTGACTGATTTTTGTGCACTGAGTTAACAACATAGCACAGAGAAGTTAGACAACTTTCTCCCTGAGTTGCCAAGGCAGAAACAGGTGAATGCTCCATGTTCCATTATTTCTATACACTGTTCTATGTAGTACACCCTTAATAAGATCTTCCCATCACAACTCTTCGCAACATAGGAGTTGTTTTTTTTTTGTTGTTGCTGTTTGTTTTTCAGTTTGTTTGTTAAAACTGGAACAATGAATGTCATCACCCCGTATTTCAAGCCCCAGATTTCTCCTATCCTTTAGAAGCTGTTGGCTGTAGAAAGCATGACCTAGAAGTGCTGATTCAGCAGTAACTCTACCCGCTATATTTGTAAGAACAGCAACAGCAGGTCAGATGGGTAGATTATCTCCCACAGTGACTATCAGTGGACACCTAAAGAAGAGTAAGAGGATATGGCAGGCATATAGTGTATATACTTCACCCGTGCGGTTTCCCAGCCTACATACAGCTCATGGACTTTAGACAGAAATGATAAACCATTGTGCTTAACAGCACTGGATGTATGGCCTATAAAGTCATCTAAACATGCTGAAAGCCCACATCAGTCACCAGCGTCTCTACTTTTATGTGTCAAAGAGTTTAATGCCTTTATGCTAGGCAGTACCCATCCCTAAACTCCCAAGTGCAAGCTAGGCTGTTTACTATTAACCTACACATGCTCACACACAATATGTAGAAACTGCCTACTCTATATTCAATCTGAATTGATATCCAGCACTCCTCAGGATTCACTGTGCACATCTTTCCACAAGGTGATGCAGGACCAGCGACCCCCAATAGGCAGGGTTAAATATATTTCATTCTGAATGAGGCAGTATTTCATCCACACACAAAAATACTACTGCCTTTAACAGCAACCACGTACATTCCTTGGAAAAGTTGAAAATGGAGGATTTGCCTGGGCCTCTCATGATTTCCTCGTCCTCTCCTCATTGCTTCGGGGCACACCGATCTAGTTTATTAGGGAATTAAGGTGGATTCAGTGCAGCTTCACATAGCAGGAAAATATTACAACGTAGATTCAGTGTCTTTTGATGGAAAATTTAATGTTTAAATAGCCGGTGGATTCCTTTTGCTTTTGAATAGAGTATAGGCCCTCCAGAATTTTGCTGGTACAGAACCGTATTCTCCCAGGAACTTCTGCCTGCCTTTGTGATGGCCATTCCCAGTATGAACATTGATGACACATGCTTTTCATTTTTCTTTCTTGACATAAAATGAAGCCAAACATTTAACCAATTGATCTGCCAAGACAAATTTTTAGCAATTAAACATCTGCTCAACAAGCTGAATCTCATTTACAAACTAAGTTCTCTAACTCTAGCATCTGATTTTCTTCTTTGATGAAATAAAAAAAACGTAACACCACAAACACACTTCCACCACTAAGACACTTCATAACTTTTTTTTTTTTTTTTTTTTTTTTTTAAGCTAAGAGCATTGTTTGAACACAAGAAGGTGAGAAGAAAGGAGAGGAATACCTTCATGACAAGCTCGTAAGAAGAAATTCAGAAATATGACTTGACACATAGGTCATAGTAGGTGACGTGTGATTTCCTGACAGTAAGAAAGGGCCCACCTACTACTTTCCATACTGTCAGTATCAACACTATAACTGAGACACCTTGTCTAGGGGGAATCAGACTGCCTGATAAAGATATCCTCAGAAGAGATGTCTTATTTACTGAACTAATTGTTTTGCGATGACCTTGATCAATAACAACAGGAGTGAAGCAAGGGACACTTGCACATTCTTCTGCATTTTAAAAGCCCCTTAATTCGTCCTTACCTCACCAAATGCATGAGACCAAGTTTCAACCCCGTCACCAGCAAACTTTAAAGCACATCAGTGTTACAAGGACATTATTGCAGCATCAGTTTTCTGGTACCAGAACTACAGTCACTCTCCAGCCCTGGGATTTGGATTATTGCTGAGTAAAACAGGGTGATGAAACTATTATTGCTGAACTGTGCATGATTCATAGTTTGTAATAACTGCCTCCAAATATAAAATTCGAATTTACATTCTCATAATCAAAGGTCAGAAAAAGACAGCAAGAATGGGTTATTATTCCTAGCAGTTAAAGCTATACGTTTACACAAGCTACTGTATGTAATTCTTAGACAAACTGTGACTACACCTGTGAAGAATGTGACATACACAGAACTACAGGTTTAAAGCTTCTTGTATAAATCCTGCTACATTTCCCTGCAACAAAAGCTTCTTCATGCAATATTAATGTGCCATTCCTTAACACACAGTTCTCCAAATATTTAATCTCTGAAGTATCTCTTCCTTTTGTAAGAGAGAAGAGCAAACGACAACAGACTGGCTCCCCAGCATGGGAATGCCTTCTGCCAGCACTCAGCCTTGCAACCGAGGCAAACCCTGCTACCCTGCTATGGCTGCCCTTTAGCCAAAGGGATGCTTTGGTTGCATATATAAAAAAAGCAACTCAACAAAAAACGTATTTCTTCACATAAAACATCAGGTTAAAAACTTACCTATGCATGATAGTAGCCAAATGATTATAATTTGAAAAGTGAAACCTTGTGAAACGCTATGGGTGCAGCTGTACAGGAGGATTGTGTGTATTGTAAAATACTCCTTCCTATCATTGCTCAGTGTTTGGCATAGCTAAGCCTTCTTAAAAACATCAAACAGAAGGCAAGGACTAGTCAATTGAACTGGTATCCAAAAAGGTCATCATAACGACAGCATGAAAGACTGTTCGTCTGATCCTACACATATGCCTCTGAAACAAGCAGATCCATAAGAGAAATAAGACTTTTGCTTCACCAAGTACAAATATAAGCTAAATTGTGAAGCAGAGATGTATTATACCAGTTTCCACTATGTTTTATTCTCAGTAATCACAGTCTACATATTCAGTAGCTAACTGTTGGATCAATCATTACATCAGGATGGGGTACTTTGCCATTATTCCCTTTTGAATTTTCATTATTTTTAATAAGAATGGTGAGTTCTTTATAATCACCAAATACAAAAGACTTCAGCTTTAATTTAGAACAAGAACACCCTGGCCAGCAGAAGCTTGGCATAAGGAACAGGAAGAAGAAAAAAAAAAAAAAAAGCAAAAAAAAAAAAAAAAGCACTCATTGCCCTTTTAAAAATCAGAAGTAGCACCTTATCAGCATAATGGCAGCGTTATTTAAATAGCTTTCATGTACCATTTTCACAACGCTGTTTCTACTAGATCATTGAGAATAAACATCTGTTTTCATTTACTAATCTTTTTCCCCAATTAGAATCTCTCTGAATCTGTGTACAATAGTAATTTCATTTCTTCTCACTTACTAGCATCTTAATTAAAATCAGCTTGTGTTGACTTTCATTTTTATAATATATCTGCCTATTTCACATCATAGCACCTTCATGACCCCTAGAGAGTCATGAGCCTTTAATATTTTATTTTGACCTTGTTAAGTTACTAGAACCATCAAAGATTTTTCTTCTTTCCTCAGTAAGCCATTTTTTATCCTGAAATGCACAGTATGTGTGAAAATACATAGTTGAGAACTATGCTGCCTTTGAACAACATATCTCTGTTCATTTATGAAAAAAGCAATTTGTCGCTTTTCAATTTATGACAAGAATGAGTTTTCAAACCATAAACTTTGTTATTAATTTAGGATCACTGGTTAAATGATACTTAAATGCATTTTTCTGTGAGCTTCAGGACAGAAAAATATAGTTTTCAATTTTCAATTTAAAAAAAAATCACCAATAACTGGTGATTTTAAAAGAAGAATTTATAACAGTCATCTTTTATATAGATGCCACAGTTTACAAAAGCCAAAGGTTTGCAGGGAGAATAGGTATCTTAGAACAGCTAATTATTCTACACAGCCAAAAAGTAAAAATATCTAGACAAGACACACAAGCCCATCTCCAGGCCTGCAGCAGAAAGCTCATCTATGAGTTTCCAGCTCAGTCATCTGGCCTAGTGACGGGTATTACCTGGGACACACACAGCACGTGAAGAAGCCTCAGACAAGGTGGGAAGTGGAAAGGTGCACAGCTATCCCTTCAGCATCCATGGCTTCTCTGGCACCTGAAAATTTATCTTTGGAGCTCTGGGTACACCAGCATATATTTTTATATTTGCCTTTTAAAGGCAAAGATTTTGGCATAGTCTGAGTCCTGCTGGAAGAGAAAGCCTAGTGGCACACCTCCTTACAGCAGACTTGCATTTACACTTGCCTTCAGTGTGAATGTGACAGTGTGATTGTGACTCTTACTTGACAAGTCCAAGCTCTCTAACCTTCCCGCCCACTACAGGGAGACTATCTGGCAGAAGGCTTTTCAAGCAGAGCTCTTTTTCAGAAGAACTCAAAGTCTTGAAGGCAGATGGGATTTCCAGCCACTTTGCTAGCTTAGGATGGCACAACAGCATGGAGCCGGAGACAACCGACACCCATGAATATGACTGCATGGAGACTGGTTGGGAAGCATGTTGGATTTTTTTGTTCCTCAGAAAACCAGAGGAGAGGTACAGAGGTGTCTTCAACCAAGACTGAATTCAAATTCCACAAAGTGGAGCCTGAAGTTCATCTATCATGAACAATCAGTATTTGGCTGCTGGGTAAACTGGAGACAGGTGGTAATGAAGGGGGAGAAGTAAAAGGTTTGACAGAAAAAGATGAGAAATTTCATAAATAAATAAATAAGATCAAAATGAATGAGAATAAGGGTCAGCACCAAGATGGAGAACAGCAAGAAAATAGGTCTATCTTAAATTGAAAGCAGCATGAAGGAAAGCACAGAAACATGCACAGTTCTCTTTCAAGGACAGGATAGCAAGAAAAGATACCACTTATGGTTGAATCAGCACTTCAGCTAGAGAAAAGCACAAAATTTAAGGGGCTTGCAAGGCATAAAGCTGACAGATCACCTGGGCATTTGCTATAAAAGAGATTGTGGGAAAATGAAGTGGAATTCCCATTGAAAGTAATTATAATTTGAGCAGTTCGTATGCTTTGCAGATTTACCCAAGGTCCAAAGAAGAATACTTAATTTAACTGCTTAGCAGATCCACCTTTTTCCCTCTGCATGGTATATCCTTCCCCCCCCCCCCCCCCCCAACACATTTAAATGCAAGAGTTAATATCCAAAGAGCAGCATAGGTTCTGTCTCCAAAAGGAGAGAGTTATATATGGAGAAATGCAACACAAAAATCCACTGCTCTTTCCTGTAGATTTTCTTGCCACCAGCTGCTAGCTTATTGAAAAAAAAACACATCATAGATTCCAGTCAGATGGGCTCCACGACAAGTACCTAGTGCTCCTGAACTATGATTAGCCTCCTCCTCACAGCAGCTCTTGGGACCAGCACCAAAACCACTAATTCTTCTTCAGAGACAGGTTCTCAAGCTGTGAAAGTAAAGGAGCAACACATCCCTAAATACTAATACTTGCATTAACATTAGTTTATATCTCATAGGTCTCCAAGCATGTCGGCACCCCGTCTGCTACAGTTCCAATAAGCCACCCTGCCATGCCACTTTGTAGGCAGTGCTTACAAATGACTGCTCCAGGACAGAAGGAAATTCTGGTCTTAACACAGACACAACTTCAAGTGGTTCAAGTTCAAGGTCTAAATCCCACTTGCACCTTCACAGAACTGTAGGTGGGAAGGCAAAATATCTACGCCATAAAATTCTTGGCCAGCTTTCTCACATGACATATTTTTGTATTGTTTAGCATTTTGACTTGTTGAACATTCTTTTTGACATGAACTGGCAGGAATCAAAACAGAAACATGATGAGGCAAATGGTAATTTGCAGAAACAAATTCCCATGTTTCAGCACCAGTGTTCATGAACTGACATTTCCCCCCCTGCCCAGGGCTTAATGGGGCTACAATATAGCTGTGCTTACCAAAATAATGAATGTGTGTTTTTAAAAAAGAAGAGTAGAGATGAACATTAAAAAACAGAGAACTATACATATTTTCAGAAAGGTATGTAAGAGATGGAAGAAATCATCCCTTTAAAAAAAAAGGGAATGAAAATTCCCATCTGCCATTCAAACACTAATTCCCACTATTATCACTCAGTCAATAAACCCTTTTACTTCTTATAAGACAGATTCTAGCTAACCCTTGCCTTTCCATACAGGTAGTAGAGCCTAAATGAAATCTTAGGAAAAACCTTAGGATGCTTAGCACCACACTGTGTTCAGATGTGTTCAGATGGACCAGAATCTGGCTATCAACCAGCTCAATATGTACTCATGCATATGCCCCCTTCCTACAAGCTAGTACCCTGAGAAGTACCCAGAAGAAATTAAGGAAGACTTGATTGTTAATTATCACATTGTAGTGCTCAAAACTGAACACATATATTATAGACACTACTTTCTGGACTTCTGTTGTTACCTCAAAACAAGAGCAAACCCTGGCAGTGCTCTCAAATTTGAATTATTTATATGCTCTCAAGAAGAACAGTCCTATTTATTTTCAGAATGTTTGTATATATATGTATCTTAAGATACACCCATATGCACACATATAAATAAAAACTTTTTTTTTTTTAAGCTAAAAATGTATTTGCAAGTAGGAAAATAGTTCCTAGATTATTTCAAGATCTGAATTAGATAAGCAATGTTTTAATTTGGCTTCAGAAGTTCTGTAGGAGGTGGACAAACACTACACTGCTCCTAGAGATGGACAAATGATCCAGCAGCACATTATGTAGCTTGATCAAGGCCAAGCATCAAGTCAGTGGTAGAGCTGAGTACTGCAGCTTGGTGTTCTCCTATCAGCCATGAACTTTGTTTCTATTAGTAAAGTGTAGTGTAGTGTTATAATCTTCCTTCTTCTCCTGAGTAGAAATAATTATGTCATTTGGAAGTCTTCATACTGGTAAGTTAAACATACACATAAATTCTACCAAATTAAATTTAAAAGCAAGACTGTTTGGTAAGATTATGTAAAAAAGTATGCTCTAAGACTTGCTGAGTTCTGAGAACTGAAACCACAGACAGCCAAAATACAGCTGCACATAGTCAGATATGGTGTGTCTGCTAATATTGGAAACTTCAGCATGCTGCAGCAAATTTAACTTCTGATTAGTACATATAAAGAAAAAAAAAAAAAACACACCACAGACTGAATGCACTGGGGAAAAAAAAAAAAGCACTCCAACTTTGTAAAGTCTGAAAGTGAAGGGTATTCTGTTATTTTATGAAGCACTTGACAATATTTATTAGTTGCATTACTGTGGCATCTAAGAGCCCCAAGCGTGGGCCAAGGCTCAGCTGTTCTTGTCCTTGCAAAAAAATACAAACCAAAAGATAGACCACAAACTGCTGAAGGCTGTAGCAAAGGGCTTCATACAAAGCAGAGAGCTGTCAAGAGCCAGCCCCCCTAACTTTCAAGTATGTGCACCTGTGCAGAGCTCAGTTCCCAGGCTAGACGCTAAGCTTGGTGCTGATTCACCTAACTGCAGGTGAAGGCACCTCGAGTTAGCCAATACCAAATGCTCAGACCTATGATGTTTCTGAACTCCCACTCTTCTTTTCAGATCAGGCATTTGAACCCAGACTGCAAGGGCTCAGTGTTGGATGGATCCTGGGGCCTGACTCAGTACAGCCAGAGGGGATTCAGAAGCCTGTGCTGAGCAGTGTTTCTCAGAGGCTGGCACAATGTGCCAGAAAGTCTTGGAGACTCATGGAGCACAGAAGCAAAGCACACAGGGAACAGGCTTCTGCAGCTTAATGCTTAGATCACCAAGGAGGAGAATCATGGGTTCTAATCCAGCTTTTTAGGGTTATTTCTAAGTTTTTCACGTAACAGATGTAAAAATCACATATGTGATCCATCAAATAAAAGTCACATTGCCTGGATGAGGACCTTAACTAGTAGGCTACTGAGTTGGGTTGACTCTTGCTTGTTTTCATTCCGGTCTTGCGACTCTTGCATCATGAATGTGAACACAACACAATTTCTCATGCCTACTTCTTTTACGTGCTTTCTGGTTAAGGCAATCAGGGCTTGCAGTGTTAGTGGTTGCTAGTAAAAGGGTTGGAATAAATATGTATTTTAAGGAGCCAGTTCCTTCTTTGGATCTGGCTGTAAGTGGCACATACTGGAGCAGGGACACATATAGTAAGTTGTGTAAGTCATACACCATCTTTAAAAGAAACATTTGTTCATTGCTTTTTAAATTTATTTATATTTTCTACAGTTGTATTGATAGCCAAAGGAGCTTGTCTGCTTTTCACAGCACATATTGCTATGTTTAAAAAGAGCTTTTACAAATTCTCAGTCTGGCACCTCACATAAAACACTGAGTCACAAGTCCTTTGAACCCCAAAGTTGTTCATCCCTCTATTTACTCCTTCAGCCCAATAAACGCCAGGATAACGCTGAGGATATGCTCCCTGCCAATTCCTTCGGTCTACTATCACTCACACGTTAAAATAACAACTCAGTGAGCTAAGAAGCAGACGGCGGTACTATTATACCAAGGCTTTCCATTTCAGACCGCCTCGCTCACAGACGCAACTTTTCTGTTTCCCGGCGTTAGGCGGGATGCCAGCCCCATGCCACCACCACCGAGCCCCAGGGCACGCAGCGCATCCTCAGCCCCCTGCACGGCCCCCGCGCGTGTAATTTATTTTATATTTTCACCCGGAGCGTTTTTAGCTAGTTACTGAGTTCGTTTTCAACCGGGAACCAGTTGCGGGTATTTTAAAGTGGTTCGAAACGCCCTGGGTGCCGCGACCCCCGGCCAGGGGCAGCCCCAGTGGCAGTGCCCTGCGAGGGGCGCGCTGTGCCCGGGGGGGGTGCAGGCGGGCGAGGCGGTCCCCGAATGTCCCCCGGCCACCCACTACCCCCCAAAACGTGCCCGTGGGAGCCGGAGGGCTCTCCCCGTGCCCTGCCGAGGGGGTGGCTGACACCCCCCTCCTTGACCCCACACAAAAGCAGGGTGGGAAAGGTTGGAGGGGGGTGCGAGCCGAGCCCCACCGCCCCCGCAGGGGGATCGGGGAGAACAGGGGGGGGCATCTCGGCGGAGCCCGGGGCGGGCGGGACGGCGAGCTGCGGACAGGTAAAAATGGAAGGAGGGGAGACACCGCTGGCGAAACTTACCGGAGGAAACGGACGAGCCGGACAGACTGGAGTTACTGGATGCTGCCATGGTCCCTCCTCCTCCTCCTCTTCCTCGCCCCTTAGCTGCGAGCCCCGCGCGGTGCCCCGCTGCCGCCCGGCCGCTGCTGCCGCCAGCCCATGGCCAAGTGCCGCCGCCCGCGCCCCGCTTCCTGCGCCGCCGGGGAGCGGCAGGCGGCGGAGCCCCGCCGGGGCGCTGCCGGCCGCGCCGCGGGGCTGGGCTGGGCGAAGCCGCTCGGAGGGGCCGGCAAAAGACCCCGCGGGGCTTCCAGCGCCCCTCTCCGTACGGTGAGCGGGGTCACCTCGCGGCGGGGACGCGAGAGCCGCCCTGCCTGCCTGCCTGCGCCTTGCCTTGCCTTGCCTCGCCTTCCCTCCTCCTCCACCTCCTCCTCCTCCCTTCCCTTCCCGTCCCTTCCCTTCCCCGCCTCCTGGCGGGCAGCGCTGACAGCCCGCCGTGGGGGACCCGCCGCCGCTCCCCCCGCGCACACAAAGGAAGCGGCGGCGGGCAGGGGGGGTCCCGCTCCGGTGAGCCCCGGTGGCCCCACCGAGCAGCGGCCGAGCCCCAAACCTGCACGGGGCTGGTGGCCGGAGCTGATCCTACCCGGTGCCGGTGCCCGTGCCCCCGCCGGAGCCTGTTGAGCGCCTCGGCACGGCGCTGCCGCCGAGGGGGCTCTGCGCCCCCATCAGCGGGGCTGCGCACCTGGGGCAGGGCATGTGTCAGCCCTTTGTCTGCTTGCTGCTTTCCTCCTCCGCCTGGCACCTCTCACCCTCACTTTTCTTCATTTTTTTTTATTTTTTTTTATTTTTAATTTTTATTTTTCCGCACATGGCTTCCTTTTTCTTAAAAAAGAAGCCCACACCCTCCCGCTCCCGGGCTCTCCCTGCCGCTCCCCGGCTCTCCCTGCCACTCCCGGGCTCTCCCTGAGCCCTGCAGGGGCCGCAGGTGGTGCGGGGGTGTGTGGGGGGGCGACCGCAGCTGGGGCCCGGCGGCTCGGGGGGCGAGGGGGGGAAAGACACCCCCCCGGGGGTGCCTGTCAGCCGTGCTGAGGGCACTGGCCTGCCTCTTAATGGGCGACTTCCTAAGAGGACGAGCCAAGAAAGCATCAGTTGAAAGCTCCTCTCTGCTGACCGCTCTTTATGTTCCCTTCGCAGCGCTTTATTGCCAGCCAAAGCTTCCATCTCATTTTATTAAATGAGGGCAAAAAGGCAGCAGGAAGGTGGTCAGCTGTCAGATGGTTGTCAAAAGCCGAGCGGCATGGCAAGTCTTGTTGGCATGTGATCTGCAAGAAGCCTCTAACCCATTTGCCTTGATGATGATTTATGAAAGCCTTCCATGTTTCATAACAGAGAGGCTATAAAATAAAGTTACTTCGGGACGAGTGAGGAATCGCATTAAAGTTTCTCCGGCAAGTCAAGCCCTATCCACCCAGCCGCACAGCTTTCCAATGATCGTGCAAACTGCGTGCCCTCGCTGTCACCCGCACCCAGCCCCTTCCCCTCCTCCTCGTGCCAAAATAAAACCCGGGCTCGCTGCACCAGCCAGCCGGGTCCCATGTCTCCTCGGGAAAAAAGGTGTCGAGACCCCCTCTAGCGGCCAGCGCACAGCCGGTGCCCGCCATCCCCGCAGCCCCGGCCGGCAGCGGTGCGGGGCTCCGACCCCATCGGGAGTCCCGCATGGAGCTCGGGGGCGCGTCTGGTGCGACTTGCTTTTCCAGGCTTGCTTTTGTAATGATAGTTCACGCCATGTGAGAGGCAGAAACCTTTACAGCCAGCTTTGGCGCTAACTCTTATTAATCTGTAAATTACCGCCTGACATACAGAAAAATACTACAGGCGTGTCACTGCTTTTTGGTCCTTGGCCAAATATTTTGTGTCACACGTTTTTAAAGATTAAATGCTGGGGAAAAAAAAAAAAAAAAAAAAAAACACGAAACGAGAAAGACAGAGGGTTCTTTTGTCTTCTGGATTAGGTCATAAAAGGAGGCTGAAACCTGGGATGTAGAAAAATATTGTAGTATGCTATGCAATATGGTAAATGTCAAGACTGTAATGGTAAATTGTTCACTCATAGAGTACATCATGTTATGAAGTGGTATTCACTCATCTCTTACATGTTTATTTTTTCTGCTCCTCCTGCTGTATCTTTCTTTCTAATTTGTCTCCTCATAGTCTGTCACATGTCTTCATTTTTCTTCTTCATAATCCTGCACTCATCTGTTTCCAGAAACAGTCAGATAACTGTCATATGATTGGGGACATACAGTGTTGTTAACAAAACTAATAGAATCTGTGGGAAAGATACCCCAGACAAAAAGAAAGAGGGTGCTCCCTAACCTCTTAACTGGAGCATGCTAGCAAAGTAGATATTGAAGGACCTCAAGAAGTGATTTTATATTTATACATATATATATTTACTTTGAATGAATATTGCAAAAATAAATCTACCTGCATACTTGTCCAAAATTACATTCCATTTGTACCATCTGAATGTATAGTGCTTAAGACTTTGCTTATTGTTAATGTTCTGGTGATAAAATTTAGTGGACTGTTCCTGGCAATAGTAAATAGCAGATGTTAGAGAATATTAGTTGAATATTCATGCTCCTGGTTTTGATCACTTACACTAGAGATCTGATCCTAGATAATGTTTTTATCCTTACAGGGAAAAGAAACCTTTCCTTTTACCTATCTATTCACTCAGAATAAAGTGGATTTTGATCCCCAAATTTAATCATATTTCTAAATATTAGACCAGAAATATTTGGCAAATAATATTTAAGTAATTTGGTAAATCATATTTTTAAAAGAGAAAAAAATCATTCTGCTGAGATTTTGCAGAGAGAAAAGAATTTTCATGATTAATTTTAAATGATCTTTCCAGCCATAAATCAAGAGAGGAATTTTGTCAGAAAATGACTACTCTGGGTATTCCAATAAATACAAATGAAGTATTTTCTGTACAAAGTCCTTGAATATGGAAATGTCTGGTTACAAACTTGAAGGCAAATGTTGATATCTTTGTGATAATAGCAGGCATGAGGTTAGGTAACCTCAATTTCCGCAACATTTAAAAGTAAATTAATAAAGTTAAGTGAAATGTCCTGTAGATTAAAAGAAACTTTTACATTTCAAGACAGGATGGCCTTTTCCTTGGGAGCAGCAAAGAACAAGAAAATTAGAGGGAAATTACTAGATAAAAGGGAAAGCAAATCTGAAAGAAACAAAAGTAGCCTTTTTAAGTGTACAAGTGTAAAGTGAAGGCAGTGCAGTTAAATCCCAGTTTTATTTTGCAGAAATTGCGAACAGATTCTGTCCTCATCTAATTTGTGCAGAGTCTGGCTTTATCCATTGCTAGAAGTGGGAACACTCAGATAACAAGAATAAACTATAAATTGTAGACTGCATACTCTCTTTGATGTAGACTGTCCACAGGTTTTCTGCACCTGTATGCTTCATAAAAATCTGATAAAAATCTCTCTTTACACTCCTGATGGAACTTGATGATACTGTCAGCTTGCATAGCTGAACTTTTATGAGAAGCCCCATCTCCCAGAAGTTTTGGGTTACTCAGTAAAATGACATTTCCCTATATATGGTCTTAGAAACCCCACACGTATGGACATTGCCATTGACATTAACAGTGACTTGCAGAGGGGAAATATCAACCTATGCTTTGTATTACAAATGAGAATGATTTGTAGACTTCTCTGTTCTCTTTCCTGGAGAAGATTTCTTGAAGCTTGCCTTGCTTCTAGAATCATTCAATGCAGTTTTTAATGACAGAGTTTCAACATATACATATATATATACATATACATATACATACATATATACATATATATATATATAGAGAGAGAGAGAGAACTTACCTAGGGATTAGGAAGCTTACCAAATCAGCTCTTGGACTCTATTTAAATTCTGAAGAAGTGACTGTCTGCCTGAGCTAGCAATATAATATTTAAAATAACATTATACTTGCTGTTGAAACGTATTCCAAATGCTAGTAGACATGGGAAGCCCAAAGTAATAGTTGGAAGATTACAGGAACCCTAAAGCATTGCTGCTGTTTCCAAAGAAATCCATGAAAATATCTAAAAAGTTTCTCCAAACAGTTAGTGGATTATATTATTTCTGTACCTTTCTTTAATTATCCACTGTCTTACTTTTACAGAATAGGATTCCTGTTCAAACCAGAGTTTATGCACATTTTGTTCTCAAATAACTAATAATGAGTAAATACTACAGAATTGCAGTAAGTAGCACAAGACCTATTGATCCCAGCAAAAACCTAAGTGATGCATCTAGAAAGAATTATATTTCATGGTACAGTCCTGAATCTGTAAGCGTGCAAGCATGTGCGTAATTTCATTTTGCCATTAACTCTGGTGGAATGGCATATTTTAGTAAAATTATAGGTATGAGCAGGATAAGGGCCTACATTTGGAGATCCATCAATATAAACCACTGTGACTTTGACAGATGAGGGTATGTCTATACTTCTTTCATGCTATCAGGTGGCCTCAGGAGTGGCCTTGGTTCCTCAGACAACTGGTACAGCCTGGTTAGTGTCCTTATTTCCAAACAAAGGCTCTGCAGACAGGCCACCCGCCTACCACACAGAGTCATTAGTATCACAGCTAACTCATTACAATGACTTTGTGAAGTTGAGAAGGCAAATTCTAGCTGATAAATAGGTTTCTATGCTTCCATAAGATAGAAGCAAACAGAATATCACCCTTCCCCCAAACAGCAGGATGAAAACCTAAAAATAACAAATAAAGGAAAGTGGGCAGAACTATGCTGCTTTCCTTCCAGACTCCAGAGTTTTTTCCCTTTTAACTAAATTGCATATTGCATATCTAAGTATTCACACATATTTAACATCCTGGTTTCCTCTCATTCAACTTTATACAAAGTAGGCACTTTCACTGGGGAGGCAAAGACCTCCGCTTAGAACTTCCTTCATTTTAATGACTTGGCAGAGTGCTTCCTGCTTAGCTGCAGAGAAAGAGGTCTGAAATACAAGTAGAGACAAAAAAAAATTTTTTTTTTTTGATTAGGTAGGTCACTAGACGGGGCCTGTAGAGGCATGAAGCTCTGCATCAGTCTAGCTTAGTCAGTCTGAAATAAATTCATCTATAACAAGCATTTATATCACTGTCTGCTACTTGCTGAAGTCTCCATTACACAGGAGCCATTTCGTAAGAGTTCTCCTAAAATAATCTGGCCTGCAATCAGTGCATCTTGAGTCTCCTTAGCCATGAATCCCCCCTCATCCAATGCTAACAGACAAACTTCATGTTGACTCCTGGCAGCCAAGCCTCTGTAGGATCCATAGCATGATCCATACAGCCTTTCGAGCTTTGCAGTAATGGCATCTCAGATTATGTTTATGGCATCTTGCATAATCCACTGTATCTGAAGGCTGGGTTATTATCAGAAAGCAGCAATGGCTTACTCTGCATGATAAACTTTCGCCTTGTGGGGAGGACAGGAGTTTGAAACCTAGTTAGCAAATGTATTCCAGGATGAAAACTAGCATTTATTATTTCAGTGTGAGTGTAGATATGTTGGCAAGAAATGTTGGCTTTTAATTAATTATGTAAATTAGAGGAAAGAAAGTATGTTTGGCCCACTGCTTTGATTATGTAATAGGTATAGAAATATAAATGTTCTGCACAAGACAGCAAGACATATGACACAAAGATTTAGTGTTGTTAAAGACCTAAAACGCTAATCCTTCTTTTGATGTTTATATTACTTAGCTGGAATGGGAGGAAATGCATTATTCATTCTTTGATATTACAGAAGTGAAAGACCGTTATAAGCAATATATAATCCATATTTATATACTTTCCACAGTACTTGAAAATTTTACTCAATATAAGCAGAAGCCATAATAAGAAACATAAACCAAAATATCAGTAAATAGCAGATGCACACTGCATTTTGGCATGAATAAATTATGTGAGCCATAATGGTTGCAACAGCAGGTGGTGATGTAGCTCAAAACTCTCTGTGATTTCTCACTTTTTTCCTCATACTCCAAAGAGTAAGGTTTGAGACCCCTGAGACCTAGTGCAATTTTTAGCTCTGCATCTTTAATAGGTGAACAAACTAGAGACAACTATTGTATTTTATTAGCTCTGCCAAAACACACACACACAAAAAGTAGCAAATAGCCTGGTCATCACTTGTGAGTGCTAAACCTGCTGCCATGACTAATTTATGAATTCATCCTATTTGTCCTTTCATCTTTCTTCCTGTCTCATACATCCTATTTTAATTAAATCTCAGATTGAGAGTTCACTGGAGCAGAGAATTTCCTTATTACGTTGTTTCCAAAGTTTTTCTATATAGTGAAGCTCTAAACTGTAATTGGAAGCTGATAAAGATTCTGAAATTACTAGAGTCAACTACATAACTGCCTTTAGACCTGATCAGAGAAAAAAAGTGTACAGAAAAAAATTCTAGTGAAATTGAACTTTAGTGGGCTTGTCCTTTCTTAATAATAAGCAGCAATTTTCAAATCCTTTGCCTTGGAGAAGAGAATTTAAAAGTCCAAACTAGTTATCCTTTACAGAGTAATAAATGACTCGTAGTTTGGAGAATGACATCATTACATTTAAATTCTTCTAGCAATGAAACGTGAGGCTACTAAATATTTAAGTAGATATCTATTTTTTCATATATTTCATGCAATTTTAAAAAGTAAAAATCTGTTAGATACGGTTTAAGTATAATCTATATAAGGTTGATTTTTTTTCTTTTTTAATGAACCATACTCATAATTTTGGACTCATTAGTAAAGCTTTTTGTTGTTCCAGGTAACAGGTATCAGACAATTACCACATAGATAGGGAAGGAGGATTTTTCTCCATGATTCTGCAGCGCCTCTCTCTGAACAAAATGGATCACAGTTTAGTGTGAAGGTCAGGCCTGTATATAAGCTACTCTCAACCTCTTGTCTGCAATTACCGGAAATGATATAACTGTGACAGACTCTGATGTAGGTGGAGAGGTGGAACGAGAAGAACAGAAATGATGTTGAAGAACTTAACAGTCAGTCCACTTTGCTGAATACTCTGGATCTCATGTTACTATGTGTTAATCAACTCAACATGAAATATGGATGTACTGCTACTAGCTCAGATTTTCTTATGGAATTGTTTCAAGTAGATTATACTTAAAAATAAAATGAAGCTCTGAGATGTGCAATGTATAGCTTCTATTAAACGTCCTTTTATCCAGACTGACATTTAAATAAATTATTTTCTGATAGTTCAAAATTTCTTCTTTCTTGAACCTATAGTAAAGTCAACATGTTGAATTCACAGCTTCACAATTACCATGACAATGCAGTGATATCAAAGCCCCAGCTTTATTCTTTCATTAGGATGGAAGAAAGAATGAGGCTCAGAGCAGAACAGTTTTTATTGGTCTGTCTTTTTTTTTTTTCTCATGTATGAATTGTATGCAAACCTATAAAGATTTAATTAAATAATTAGTTTGCTATTCCAGCATCCTTACTGCATTTCCTTTTTCTGACAAATTTTAGCTAATGCATTTGTTTGACAACTGTTCAATGCACAAATGTATTATGATACTCAAAATTCATGAATAGCGGTGGAGCTATCTGATTTGTTATCTAAAAGTCATGTGCTTAGAGCCTGTAGAAACTAAATGGGCAGTTGTCCAAAATAAATTTTATTTCAGCTACAGAAAATACTGAAAATTGCATTCATCAGACTCTTGCAAAAACAAAGCTTCACTCTTTTATTTGTCAAAAGTAAATTAGTCAAAATATCTATTTAGAAGTTATTTACTTCAGATGTTCATGAATTATTTATCTCTCTATTTTCCCTGTTTAACTACAATACCAAATTATTCTAATTGGTAAAAAAAAAAAATAATAAATAAAGTATTTTAAATGATAGGGGGGCAGCTACTAGAGGAGATATCCCATATTAATGCATTTTTAATTTAATAAGTGTTTTCTGCTTCTATTACAATTTTATCTAAATGTATTTTTGTGCACTTACTTTGTAGTTTACTAATATAAACCACAGGGTCAGCTGTTTTATTCTCAAATATGTTCAGATCTGGATACTTTGTATTATATACATAAACAGAAATCTAACAGACTATGATGGTTATGGGGTTGTTAGTTTGTTAGTTTCTTGTTTTTTTTTTTTTTTAATTATTATTTTTCTTTCTTTCCTTTTTTTTTTTTCTTTCTTTCTTTCTTTCTTTTTTTTTTTTTTATTTACTTATTTATTTATTTTTCATTTATAGAATGAGAGGTCAAATGCAGAGATTTTTGATTTTTCATTGTGCCAACATACCATTCAGCTATATAATGCAATTTCCTAAAGGCCTACTGATATTAAGCATCCTAGATTCCAGATGAAGGCATTTCTCTTCTCTACAGTTTTACCTAAGAGATAAAATCAATATATGGCTCCACATTTGTCCCTTAATGCTTGGAATGAAACCTTGCCTCTGCTGAAGGCAGTAATAGTTTTTCTCACTGACTTCAAAGAGGCCAGTGTTTCACCCTTCATTTCCCTGCTGGATACTGTTCTTTTCCTTCAAGCTACCATGTATCATAAAAAGCAATGTGCTTTGGAAACTCTAATACACCACATTAAAAATTGTAATGCCAAAAGGCAACATCTCTATATTTTTAGTAGCAGTGGGAGGAGAAAATAAACTAGGAAAGAAAAATGTTCCTACTCACCAAGATCAGAGCTTTGCTGTATTTATAAATAAAAATACATCCGCTTGAGTAATAAAACTCCCAAATACCTGCTTAGTACCATTACACCAAAGGCAGCTGTCAAGTAAGCACAGTTACCAACAAATCTACTTTTATCATTTCTCAACCATGAAAAGGCTTAGAAATGAGATTTTGAGCACTAATGGGTTTGTAAGAAAGGGGTCAATACCAAAGAAGTTCTGCATTTCTTAGCTGCTGGGAATCCCAGACCTCAATTTTATTCTAAGACATCACGACATCATGGAATACCTTGTTTATCTAATTCAGTTTTCCCAAGCATCTATCCTAAGCCTGAGATCCCTTGCTGTAGCTCTAAGCATCTAGTCAAAAAAATAAAGCAATGAATAAGTAGTGATATGATGGAGTTCTACCAAGAAGTTAATGATAAGACTGCTTGTATGCTCCAACCAATTATTGCTTAAGCTTCCAGGAAAAAAAGGCAAGCTTCACCTCACATTTTGAAATGTATATAATTAACTAGTATGCAGACACTAAAGAGTACAGAGACACCAAGCATTAGGGATGGGAATTCTTAACATTTTGGGCTGCTGGGCCCCTTTCATTTCCTGAGTCAGGTCTGTTTGAAGTATGTGACAGCCCTGACCCTAAAGGGAAACAGCTCTGGTGAAACAGGGAAGACAAGAACTCATTGCCCTCCACACAGAGTGCCTGTGACTCCCTTCTCTTGGAGCTGAGTCTTTTGAACTCTAGGCATTACTTGATTTTTTGTTGATCTCAAGGCATTCCTTGACACTCTAGGCACCTCTGCTGGCTATTCCAGCCATTCCAGCTATTCAGAATTTGACCCGTGCTTTTTGTTGCTGTGGTGGTGGTTTTTGTTTTTCCATTGATTCCCAAGGTCTTGGTTCCAGTGCACTTAAAACCAAACCTTCATCAAATGCAATGCCATCAAAACATCTCCCTTGAAACTCACAGTCATACCTTGAGTAAATCTGTCTGTATCTAAAAACATGTTATTTGTGATATAGGAGGGTATATTGGGTCTGCAAAGATAAAAGCACCACTGAGGGAATATTTTAATTATTGTAGTAAAGAATACATCTATACCATAAATAGTTTGCTATAAATATGTACATGGTCTGTACCATAAATAAAGGTTTAATAAATCAATATGTAAGGCTGACAATGGAATGGCTGACAAAGAAAACCAAGGAGAAGTGAAGTTTCCAGCTTAAAATCAACATCAGAGGTAAACTATGACACCACGATACCGGGAAGAGAGACAATTTCTCCTCACAGCCAAGGCATGCCTTTAATACCTGTAATAGCTTTTTATTTATTTTCTAAATGGTTGTTGTTTTTTATTTGTTTGTTTGTTCATTTGTTTTAGGGGAAAAAAAAGGGAATGTTTGGTTAAACTAGCTTTTTGGCTTCCTCCCTTTCATGCCTAATTGACTAAATATTGAATAAACATTTTGTATGATACATAAGACTAGCTGAAGAGGACAGGAAAAAATCCAGAGTACAAATGAGCTTTCCTCAGTGACTGAAAATCCTATTGTACATAACTCAAAAGAAAAGCAGAGGTGTCCATGGCCAATCTGCCTTTCCTTCTGTAGAAATCAATAATAATAATAATAGTAATAATAATAATAACAATAACAATAAAGCTCAGAAGTCCTGCTCTCATTATTACGTTGACATTTGGAAACATGCAAAAACACTGAGTGAAATGCAAATTCTAGCGAATTTTATAAGAGGCAAGTACCACAAACCATATGATTCTAGAATTGCACATCAGATTAAACATAAAACTGGGGGAAGGGTATGTGAAATAGCTGTAAATAAGCATGCATATGCAAAAACATTGACCCATCATGAGCCTAGCTGGGTAGAATGGAGGGCGTTGAGGATGATTTGGTTCAAGATCTTAAGTTCTTGGCTATACAAAAAACATGCGATGCAGTATTTCAGTATTGTGAAAAGAAAGTTGTGAGTCATTCAGTTAAAATCTGTCTGTTAAAACCAAGCTCATCCAGAAAAAAAAGAAAAAAAAAAGGAAATGTCTGGTACAACATGAAGGACAAAGTCAAAGCACACCCTTTTGCAGAAGTGCTACTGGGTAGCTGAGGAAATTTGCTGCTAAGTTTCACCCTCCAAAACAATGCTACTTAGTAGAATTAGGGCCCAATGTGGCACAAGGCAAATAAGATTGTTTACCAGCCTTTCTTGGTCCTGTCAGCTACATCTGATGGCATGGGGAATACTCAAATTCAAAGAACAAATGAAGTAAGTGAAATTTATCTCCTTTCATCCCTAACTGGGAGGCAACAGCAAGTGGGAAGAACAGCAGAATTTCAGACATCACATGCCATAGACCAGCCTGGTTGGAAAGAGGCAATGATTGAGAAGGATACATTTGTATGATAATGTGAGAAACCACCCACATACACATCTGTGATTGTCTGTGTGTATTTGTGTACTGCTGCTTGTATATATCTAGCCTTGGGAAATCCACAAACCTTTCATAACTGGCTGGATATGAAGCCCGTTTTCTCTCTCCACTGGTACAGAAGAAGAAATTATTTCTGTGGTCATTAGAAAGCTGCAGATAATTTTCTTTAAACATTTTGCCACATCTGGGGGCCCATTTTCCTCTCCATAGGCTGCTTAACTCTTATTAATATCAATGGGGGTTATGCACACATGTGGAGAATAAATTAGATTCTTCTTTGTTTCCTTCTGATAAAATTAAATGTTCTTTCCACATGTTAAAATTAGCTTACACAGTGTTGTTCTCATAGCATTGGAAATAGAGAACATTAGTCACTAAATGAATCTTAAATTATTTTGCCTCTTAATAAAAGACCTTACCCTACTTCTAGAATCACAAACTAATTGTCAAAAGGTTCAGTCAGAGCTCGAGTGCATAGCTGAACATCATTTTTTTTGTTTTTATGACTACTGATTTCATTCTTACGCTGGATGGAAAATCTTTCTACCAAGTATGGTGTACTATACAGATTATATCTGTGAGTAACAGTTCCTTCATACTAATCCAGTGAAATTTTTCTCAATCAGTTCCTATTTCCTTTTTTTTTTTTTTCTTATTTGCAAGCATTGGAAGACAAATGCTTCTGTCACAGCCTGTATCAGGACTGTCTTAACTCATTTCCCTCTGATGCCTGTAAGTAAAAAATGCTAAATGAATTTTTACTGACAAGACTGTGTGCTGCACTTTAATGTCATCATTATACAACGAATCTTTATTGTACATGATTTGGTACATGTAAGATTCTGGGGTGGATTTTATACTCTTTGAAGTTTTTTTTTTTTTTTTTTAAGGACAAAAGCTTATATTTATAGCAGACCCATTAATATTTATCCTTGACATTGCATCAAAGAAATAGCAACAGAGATTATTCAGTGGACCTTTTGACATTTTTAGAATATGGAATGCTGAACATTAACATTCAACTCAGTCGTAAATGCAGTTCCCTGAGGGACTATGACATCAAACAAATTGGACTATCTTCTTAGAAACTGCACTCCCTATGGATCTTGCAGTAGCAGAGAATGATTAAGCATTATAACTTCATAGGACACAACTAGAGATGAAGCTACCACTGCAAATGGAAGAGAAATACCGTGTTGGCAATGTCTGCCTACCTGTTCTAGAAGTGATGCAAGATGGGTGAATCCCTAAAACATGAGAAACTAGAGGATACCACAATACAATAAAACTCTTTTTGTAGATAAGCTCTTGGAAAATACTTTGGAAGAAGTGTATTGGATAAAATCTGTGTGAACTTGTCATTAAGGAGAGTAAAGAAGCCAGAAGAACTTGTACTTGTGCAATGGATGGAGTCAAGAGATGAGGTCACTGAAGTTAGTAAACCCAGGAATCAAGCCACTATTTTCAAAGAAAATAAATTATGATCAAATCATCAGAGAAGAACTGGTGTCAAAACAGTAAATTATTTTACCAAAATCCAGAATCTGTTTCTTTTTTAGTGTTAATTCTTTTAGTGTTATTAACATGAGCAGCAGTTTTTCTCTGCAATTCATAAATATTTTTTTCTTAAAACTACAGTTTGCTATCCCAAGCTGTAGATATTTGTTATTCTAAACTCAATATGCTTCAGAATGTCCTTATGACCTTGAAACAAGATACAATCTATTTGATGCCTAGTTGTATTTATTTTTGATTTTTTTTTCCCAAATTTTCTCTCTAATTGCTATAATTTATCTCAATATATGTTTAAAAGTCAAAACTATAGCTTGTGAATAAGCAGATATGGAAAACTGATTTTTAATTTTTATTTTTTGCTTCTTGTTTTGACTTCTGATTTTCTTTCAGGCTTTACAAAGGTCAAGATGCCTTCTTGGGTCCTTGATCTTCTTGTCTGTGAGAATATGACTAAGAAGAACTATTTAAGTCACCCCATAGAGGGTGGGATCTACTATATCAAGACATCTACATTTAGGCACCTAGATACTTTAGTTATTTAGATCCCATTATAGTCAGTCAAGACTTTGTCAGTATCATCAACAGAGCTTAAAAAACCATTCAGCTGACCAGGTCATAGGTGTCTATTTTAGAGTGAGGAACAGATTCTGTTCTGCTGGAACTGAATCCAACCATGAAATGAGTCCCACCTGGAGTTTCCGTAAATTGGATGTTCTACTAAATCTTTCACCTAAATAAACTCCAGCTTTTCTTGTCCAGAGAGATTACGTCTGCCTTACTGTTTTTTGTCCACTTGGTTTTCAGGAACTGGAATGAGGAATTCATTTTAGCAAGACAATTTATTCTCTTTACTAATCATGCTTCTTGTTTCAGCAAGAGCATTGTGATGGTGTCAGCATCACAGAGTTGATATCTGTTTTATGCAGTCTTATTGCTCCTACTTGAGCCTTTTGCATGTTTGAGAATAATCCTAATCTATTTAAGTCTGTGTATATAAGGATTTGTATTACATATAGTGAAATGGGATCCTACAGTGGCTGAGATCATTACACTAGAGGAAGTAAGACAGTCTTGTCTAGTTCAATGTCATTGCAATATAGACATTGCCAAAGACTTTCTAATGCACTCTCTAGGTTTTGTGAAGCTCCCTGGGTCAAAAAGTTCTCTCACCTAGACATGTGGTAAGAGAAGGCACTTCCTTTCCTCCACTTTAGTTCTGGCCACACTGTTGTTCTAGTGTGGCTCCCTGAGACTTTTTTTATTTTTCTACCATCCAAACTGAAACAATAAATTAACAAATCTTAAATTTTCCTTTTAGCATTCAAAGCAAAATAGAAGACAAATGAATCCTAACCGAAGTTGTGCTCGAATTAGTTTTGCAAATAAATCCCAGAATGCAAATCTATTACAGTCTGAAGGGGAGAGTATTGTCTCAGTCTCTCCTGGCAAAAAGAACCAGCAAATGAGTTTACCAGAAAGATATGCTGGAACAAGTCTAGAAGAAAACACACCAGTTAAGCTGGTGCTAGAGTGATATCTCTCTGTTAACGTCACTGTTTCAAGATACTTTTCAGGAAAGAATACTGGAATTTGTAGAAAATTTATGACCTTTAAATAAACAGCTCTTTGATAAGGTCTTTCCTGTCAAAGAGTGCCATCCAAAATGACTTTTTAAGTTTCTTGAAGGAAAGTGGGTACAAGCCACTCTCAGTAGAGAATGAGAGATTTCCACAGGAGCTGATTTCCACAGTTCTGCCAGCCTGTTCTATGCCAAACACTTGTATTGGTATCTCTCAAGCACCTGACTTAGTCACTGCTTGTCTATTTCGTTTGGAACTGTCACTGGTTGTTCATTTGTTGGTGGTTTTTTTTTTGCACACTATTAACAAACAACCCCAGTTGTAGCTGCAACACCTACAAGCAAGTTTCTATGTACTTTTCTGACCTTTTAAATGAGGAATCTTTTCAGATTAGCAAGTAAGAACATGATATCATCAGTTGTCCTAGAGGGGTGAATTATTTAGTTATTGAGACCTTCATTCAAAACTAATCCGGAGATTTTGCTGAAAATATATACAATAATTTCATTGCTTAAGTCTTTCAGGTTTATGCTGAGGACACAAAGCTGTGCTGTTGTGTTTATGAATAATTTTTTTTTGGCTACTGTGACTTCCTCATTCAAAAATAATAATTGGCCACGTTTGGTGATAGTGGCCACTAGCAGTGATTAATTTCTTACTTCAGTCTTTCCTGAAGTCACCAAAAGCTCTTGTCAGATAAAATGGAAGAATAAATGATGCTTACGTATTATACTAAGTTTATTTTCTTAACTTTGTTAGGGATAATAAAATTCTAATTTACAAGTCTTGATTCTCTACAGTTGATATGTATGGGAGTAATATGGAATTCCTCTGGCTAAAGCTGTTCAAAGAAAAGGCCTATGGGCAGAGTGCATTATGCAGGAGAGGATTAGCATTTTTCCTTCTGTGAACTGTGAAATAATCTATACTTCTTCTCTGTCTACCAGGTACGCTTTGTTTGATAACCAAATCTTGAATTTGAAATCTGTTCTTCTAAAAACTGATGAATTACTGTGAGGGCGATGAAAGATATTCAGAAATGATATTGCCATTCTGATTATTGAGCATGTGTTGAAACCTGACGTTTCCACACTCTGAATGTATTAATTAATCAGTGGTACTATAAACTTTTCAAGCCTATTCCATAATAAAATTCCCTTTAAATCAAGTACTCTTAATATTAGAGGAAAGTTTGAAGATCGTGTAAGTAACTTGAACTTCTCGATGCGTTTAGTATTCATTAAAATGTTCAAAATGCATTTTCAATGAATTAAAATATGGTTTCTCACCATGACTGTGTTTGCATATGGTATAAAGCATGCCTATGAATTATTTCTGCAGATGGATTTTAATAAACATTATCTTGACTATTTTATGTTATGACTAAATTATCCTTATTCTACAGACACAAAACACAACTTATGTAAACTGTAGTGCTGCTGTAAACAGCCCATGTCACTGCTGCCTTTTAGTCACATGTCTTAACCACAAGCTCCTTCCTTAATTATAGTAGTTCATTTGCAGGGACAAACATGTATGATGAAACTTCCATATTTTGCTTTTACCCAAAGGAAATAAATCATTTTTGAGTGTAATGTCAAACTCCATGGCTGTGGATTTAACTATGTACAGATTTAGTTTCTGTAAGCTGGATTCTCTGTATTACTTAGGACTGTGAGTGGAAGTGAACGGAATAGCACTGATGCCAGAGCTGTGAATTGATGGCAAGGTAATGTGCTTATCTCTCTCTCTTTTTTTTTTTTTTTTTTTTTCTTCTGTGCCAGATCCACTCCAAACTGACCTTTCATTTTAAAAGTTAATAGTCTGTCATTCACATGAAAAAACTAGGATTTCTCTGTGAGCTTATTATTTGTAGACGAAAGATATAGAAAATCTGAACTTCCTTAAACCAGCAAGACCTCTGCCTTTAGTTATTTCCTGAGAAACAACTTCAACATAAATAAGAAGTGTCTTGGCTTGTCCTTATCTTGCAATATGCTGTAAAGTTAGAACAGCCTTGGATGCCAAATTCTTACCCTCTTCACCTTCACAGAAGTGCTCATGAGACATGTCACTCACCCCAAGGCTGTTTTCCCATCCCTCCGTATAGCAACATAACAACAATGAAAACACAGTTTTTAATTGCAATGTTTTTGGAATACAAAGGCTAGCACAGTAACTTTGGACAGGTGATGATGGCCCTTTTACCTACTATCTTAATAGGTATTTTGTTTTTCACTCATCTGAAAGACCTGTGTTAGAGGAATTTTATCCTTTTCCTAAACTGTAGCTTGCTGCTCACCAAAGCTTCAGAGCATTTACACTTCACTTAATGGAAGTAGGAAACATTCAAACATTTTTTTCTGAAAGTCAGTAAAAAGATCCTTCTATAATGACCATCTGACACCTGTACTTCTAGATGTGGAAACCTGAATATAAACCGTTTAGTCATCTTGGAACACCTTATTAAAAATAAATAAATAAATAAATAAATAAATAAATAAATAAATAAACATTTTTTTGCTGAATTGGGGTGAAATTTCTGATGACTTAAAGAGACACTGCCCCAAAAACAATTGCCTTAGCTGGAAGTGATGACAAATCACTGTGAGAAGCACATTCCTTTAGACCTGAGCCTGTTTGACCTGATTAACAACTCCAGACTGGAAGTGTCTTACCTGCATGGAAGAGAATAAGGAGATGAGGATGACATTAGAGGACTGATCCTTTTTTTTAATGCAAAACCTTAAACGAGGATAGCAGGGGATGACAGAAATATTTAGTGCCAAAAAAAGAGGTGGAGACTGTGTCGTCCCCAGCTGTGCTGCCTGATGTATTATTTCTCTTTGAACATCTCAAAGCTGGCAATGGGAAGGCTCATCTACTAGCACCTATGGAAGGAGTAGCAGAATTTGGTTTAGCAGTTCTGTTTAAAATGAAAGGAATTGCTTTGTTCCAGTGACCTTGAAAAACACAAAATCTGTGTGCTTTCTTTTTGTGCCAAGGTAGGGGAACCAACAATTGTGAAAGGAAGTCATGTTCCCTCACACCTTTCCTGCCTGTTTTCTGAAAGCAGATCTTCTACCCTGCTGGATACAGCCCGCCAGCTTTTATTTCAATTGTTTTCTACTAATCCAAGTTGTAGCTTTTTTTTTTTTTTTTTTCTGTGTGTGTGTGTGTGTGTCCTCTGCATACTGTTACTCCTTTCACACAATTTCCTGTGACTTGCTCCTGCTATGTTGTGGAAACAGTGACGGCACCAGACTGGCACATACTGGAGTGCTGCAGTAGCACTTCCAAGAGGTTTGATGGCACGTCCCACAGGCACAGGCAGTCTGCTAGGGGTTACTTTCCTTGTATTTATGCTTCCCAGAATTGCATGTCAGCCACTGAGAGAGGAAGGCACACGGTCCCTGTGAGTGCAAGGGCTGTGGCTGGCATTCTCCAAAGCGAAGGAATTCGCTGCTGAGCACTGCTCCAGAGGCAGGGTGCTGTGACCTCATAGTGGGGTGTAAAGCCTTCATGTAAACTGGGCAAATTTGTGCTGTGTTTGTCACTCTCTCTTCTCTGGAAGAATTAATGTGCTTACCAGATGGCTACAATAGAGCTTACCAAGCAACACATAAACACTACACTGTCAAAATATTAAGCTGACATATTAGACACAGGTTTTACCCATGTCAGTAAGATTATCTTTAGGCAGACTGAATTAAAAGCTCCCATTTTGAAGTAAATTCCACTTATTTCCCTGACTTTGTATCAAAGTCTTAACTTCATAAAAAATTAACAACTTCAGCAGAAACATCTTCCTGCATCCCTTTTCCCTATGTCAAAAAGTGGCAATAGCATCAAACGGACTAAGAGGAAGTAGTTCTCACATTTGCATTGATCCAACAGGGTACCGCCCCTAATTGCTGTTTTGGTTCATTCATTCCCTCCTCAGCATGCTGCTGTGGTTTTGGTGACTCCTTCCACAGATGTGTGCCTATGGGATGGTGGTGCAAGGTCCACCTCTGCCCCTCCCAGAAGCGAAGTCTCCAAGCAAAGGCCATTAAACAAAACCATCTTAGGCTTTTGGGAGTGCAATGCCCAGCACAATGCAGGGTGAGAGTTTAGCTGAGTGAAGCACCGTGACGGTATTGCACCATATGAGATGAAATGAAGAAATTCAAGAAGTGAGTCACTGGTATTGGATATTGGAAGTGGCCTTGGGCTGCCCTGGTTGTCTACTCACTAATCTGTGTTTTCAAACCTAAGTCTTCCTGCTAACTGTTTCCTTTTTTAAATCCATTTTAAATCTCTCAGTGATGGGCAGTCTGTTCAATGAAGGTCAAATGGTTTTATCTGAGTGGAAAAAATGTGATTCTCATATTGTTGCAAAAGCACAGTTTAGCATTATTTTCTGTTTCATCTCCTTCATGTGCAGAAGACTACAAGTAGCACAACGTTGCTGCACAGCTGCACAAGGGGTGTTTGAACAGCCTTCTGTTCACCTGCTTTTCATCAGGAATTACAGTGCTGAACTGGGGAAGAATGTAATAAATGCCTAGAAGAACAAAATAAGCACTGAAAGAATGACAAATTCTAACTGAAGTCAGCACGACAAATGAATTTTGCATTGCCACTATAAGATAGCCAAGTTTGGTCTTTCTGACAGACAAATTATGAAAAGCAATAGCCAGATCCTGATGTGCAGCTGAGTAATGCAGCACACGGCTCACAGTGTGTGCTCAAGGTAATGGGAAGCACAGCTTTACTAGGTCTTCTGCTCTCTGTCCTGCATTACTTGATGCAATGGGGGAGGGAAAGGTGTTCAGAGAACTCTGGGGAGCTAGAATCCTGCCTTTCCCACATTCCTATATTAAGTATTTTGCTCCATCATATTCAGTGTATTTTTACTTGGATCTGTCAAAAGAGAAACCAGACTTTTAACCACTCACTTCAACTTTGAAAACAAAGTGTGTTTTTAACCTTCCTTTCACCTGTGACATTATTAGCTGTGTTGATATGAAAGTAAGTGATTTGGTTCAAAAATCAACCTACCAACCAACCAAAACCCACTGTCTCATGTATGATTGTGTTATGAGATTACAGTAACTGACATTAACTTGTCTAAATCAGCTTACTTCTTCTTAGCATTCATACACATCACTTGCATGTGACTATACTACTCCAGGAGAGAGGTAAAAATGTGAACTAAAGGTTCTGCAGCATAACTGTGGGCTCCTGCTGTCTTGTTAATCATACTTAACCAGAGTGGCATGTCTCTGGACCTCAGTCAAGAGGAACCCAGCAGAGCAAGTTGCTTGTGCTGTCAAATTCTTTTAATATCAATTAATTAGTCAATGGACATTAATTTTCAAAACCAGGCTTCCATAGAAATGATGGGTCAGTAAAACCTGTCTGAACACTGTAAGAAGCTTGGTCAGGAAGCAGGTGTCTTTTTAAGCATTCAGGTGTGACTAAAGTCCCAAGAGGCTGATTTGCAGCCTCACTTCTTTGCTGCTATGCTGAGGAAGTCCTACCACAAGGATTTACTGCTAAGAATCTCCTCTCCATGGTCTGTGCAGGGCAATTAACATTAAGTGAATGGTAAAGAATATGGCTGATTTGCATTAAACGTCTTTGCAAAACAGTCTGTGCATTGGTCATGTCAGGAAATCAGGACGTGCTAGAAAGTTAAATTGCAATGACTTGTGCTTGGTGAATGGACTGCTCGTTATTGATTCCTGCTGTCTAAAGAAGTCATGGAGTGAACAATGCTTATTGAACAGTTAGTATCATCTTCAGCTGAATCACTTCCAATATAATTCAGATGCTAGACCAAGCTGAAGCTTTTTCTCAGAATTTAGCAGTATTACAATTCAACTATCTTTTTTTTCTACAATGTTTTTCTTTAGCGTGAAAAATGTAAAGACAGACTAAAAGAGCAGATTAAGCTCATCCTGTTCTTATGGTTAGGAAACACCTCTAGGTGTAACCACCAAGTCTCTTGTTTCAGCCTTTACAATCCAAATTAATACTGCAATAGGTTATGAAACACAAAACAGCTCTGTTCCAAAAACTGCCGAGCCCAAACTAATCCAGTGATTTACCAAGGTCTTTGTCTAACCTGTCTGTATCTCTAGTGCAATCTATAAAGAGCAATGTGAAAGCAACTTTGTTTGCAATACAGCTTGGCCTTTGTATGAATGAGGCTTCACCTGTAATATTTTGCAAAATCGTGAAGACTTTCAGTAAATTACAGTTGTAGGTGAGTGAAGAAGATTGATTTGTTTTCCTTAGGATGCCTCTTTTTTTTCATAAAATTAGGAAAGGAACTCTGAATTTTGTTTTCTCACTTAAGTAGTATTTTGGGCAGGGAGCTTTTGGTGCTGTCTGCTGTAGATATTTTTAATGGACAAGAAAATCAGAATGGATCTTTCCTGCAGAGCAAGAGATACTGGTTTCAGGCTCTGACAGTGGAAGAATTAATAAAATCTGGCACTTTCATCTTCTGGCTTGGGTTTTAACTAATGAATCATTTAAACAGCACCAGCAAATATGTGACTCCAGCTCCTTGTTCAGGTTGTTGCTCTTCTTTCAGGTATAAGTGGGTTGAGGCTGGATGGATCCTCCTGTGCCTGAAGACACTGAGCAACCTTCTTGCTCACTAGTTCTTTCAGATTTTCATTTCAGCAATAAGAAATGCCTTTTCCCCAGGACTCACACAATGGCCAGAAGTTATTCACAAAGCCACATTAACACTATTTTCAGGCTGTTTCCACCTTTCCTCCCATCCTCTCCAGCCTCAGACAATTTTCTTGGCCCTTTGAATCAGTACTCCTGTGTCTGTTTATCTTAGTCACAGAAGCTGGGCTTTGCTCTAGCACTGTTGTTGCATATTTTATGGTCTCTCTTATAAATGCAATTAAAGCCTTGAATGGACAAGTTAGTGCATGGGTGCAAACTTGTTGGTTAGCTGTTTTATTTTGCAGTGTTTTAGCTAAAACAGATGTACCTCACCATAGACCCTGTCCTCAAATGAACAGTAGGCCTTGTTTTATACTGCCAGTTTTGTGCATGCATTTTAGAGCTACAACCATTTGTGAACTACCTTTTCCTGAATCCTGAGCTGAGAAGATGTTGGATCTTCTACATGTATTCTGTTGTTGTATTATATTGCTGAAATACTTATGAAAGTATAAATGAACTTAGGAAAAAATCCTTATTTCTTTTCTGCTGAAAAATGTAATGCCAGAACACTTCAAGGAAGGGTTATTATCTAATTATTTGAATAACATCTGAAGTCAAACTCCACAAAATTAATGTTTTTTTCTTTCATTTACTAGCAGTCCTGAACAGTCAGAAAGCCTGACAGACTTTTTTTAAACTTTTTTTCTTTGGTTTGATAATGTCAAAATTATGGATCTTATTTCACTGCACTATGTGATTATTGATTTGAAAAGAACATGCATATGAAAAATATTTTGGTGTTAGCTAGTCCTCAGGGCTTTATCCGGGAGATTTTCTCTAATGAAAATATTCCTCAGTATTCTTCCCACAGTCTCAAGATCCTGAGCACAGGTTGGTGGGGCACTGCAGACATAGAAGAAAAAGACCTCTGACCTGAATAGCTTGAAGACTATGTAGTCTTTCTTTATTTTTTTTTTATTTTTTTTTCTCATATATTATTATTTTTTTAACTTTTCTCATTGTTTGGGAAAGAGTAATGACACCAGTACCTAAAAATGTTTAGAAGTGCTGCTTTTAAAATTCAGAATTTACTGGTAATAACATAGAAAATCAGCTTTATATCTTTATCTGAGAGCTGAACAATCCCAGAGTGCCAGAGATTCAGGACATAAATGCAAACTCTTTAATTTGGGCCTCTCTGAAGTTGCAATGTACTGTTTTTGATCTTGCCTTTTTAAAATGTGTTTATGAAAGCTTTCCACTTCTCCTTCAGTTATGCCAGGAGGGCATGTTATCAGCTTCCTGCCATAAGTCATCAGAAACATTTTTTTTCTGCTGCATTGCTGTGAAAGTGAGAAGAACTTAAAGAAGGGAAAGCAATTTGTTCTGCAGGAGATACTAGATAAAGGGTACCTAGAGGATTCTCATACTATGTTAAGATAGGGATAAAATTGAGTGACATGGTAGACCATTAGGCAAAGCAAAGTAAGCACAGCAGCCAATTCCTTTTTTGTATCAGACCTGTGATACATTTTCCTACCTTGGATGATCAAGTGATGCTGTCTAAGGCAACAGCTCTGCTGGTTGGCTGAGCTGGCATGGGACCTCAGAAGGCAGCAGAGGTCTGTGTTCAAAGAGGTTGAGCACTGCAAGCCATCGAGAGGAAGTCTGAAGGAGCTGCACTTGTTTACACCTTTTGAAAACACAACACAGTGAAAACAACATTATAAACTCCTTGTCTGAGCCTCACTGGGTATCTGGAGACCCCTGTCACTGCCAATTTCTGAAACTGCGGGAACTAAAAATCAAAGCAAGAGATTAAATGAGACTTCAGCAATGCAGCCTAATGTATGCTCATATGGAAACAGCAGAATCATTAACTTTGCTGGTGCTTGAAATATTACTGCACACACTGCTAAGCAGTTCATTTTCAAAGGAATTCTTAGAAACATGAGACCTCTGCCCTGAAAACTTGCTCAAAATTTGGAAAATAAAATCATGAGAGTTACAATTTGTGTTAACCAAAGAGGTTTTCATTTTCATGCTCTCTCTTAACAAGTTAAAAACTGCTTAAATTTTCCAAATTGCTACTAAATATGTAGTAAAAACACAGAATCCTATAAAATTAGTTCAAGCAATGTGCCTTGTGCCAGAAGAAATAAGACAGTAAGTTAAATTACTTTCCCTCTCCACCCCCCATTTTACAAGTTCTGTTTTATGGGAGAAGCACTTCTGTTCCCATTCTGGATCCTGGCTCAGGTGTGTGTTGCTGTATTTGTGCTCAGAGCTGGGCAATATAAGAAGGACATTTGTAGTGGTCTGGAGATGTGTCTGATGGAGAGGATAGGGAGATTTCAGCTGGATCCCAAAGGATCAAAACCCTACAACTCATACAACTTCAGCGCTTCACACTGGAACAGGTCTCCCAAAGACTGGTGCATGAAACAAAGTCTTTTTAGCACTTACCCTCATTCAGATGCTGGTAGTGTGATTTTTCCCTTATTCTCTATGTCTTTACAGTCTGTCAAGGAAAGATCAAATCCTTTAAGTGTGGGTGTTTATAAGTAATATTTTCTGGGGGAATAAGATGCACAATGTTGGACTAGAATCATAGATTGGTTTGGCTTGGAAAAGACCCTTAAAGATCATCAGGTTCAACTCCCCTGCCATGGGCAGGGACACCTCCCACCAGACCAGGTTGCCCAAGGACCCATCCAGCCTGGCCTTGAACACTTCCAGGGATGGGGCATCCACAGCTTCTCTGGGCAACCTCACCACTCACATCATGTAAGATTCTTCCTTATATCTGATCTCTGCCCATCCATTTATGCCTCATACTGACAGACTTACAAACCTGAATGCCCTGTGTCTGCCCACTGGCACCCTGTGCAGCTGTACAACCTAACCAGTCCTTACTGTCTGCTGAAACCAGGGCCTTTTCTCACCCAGCCCCCCCCTTTTTTTTTTTGCACAAGGAAGTCTGAATTATGTCCATTAGCAGAGTAAATCAGAAGATGTCCTGAGGCTAACAATGGTGTTTATAAAGAAGTCCTTTGAATTGTAACTATATTGAATTTTCAGCATATGAGTAAAAACAGATAATGCCTTGAAAACTTTATCAAAATAGTGGTTTGTTGGGTGTGGATTAACCAGAACTGACTTCCTCACAAGTGTTTTGAGCATACATTCTACTCCTTTTAAACACTTGTTTTAATTTCCTCTTTCTTTTGGGGAAGGAAATTAAGTTTCGTTGGTCCCCTCCAAGGAATAAATACAAAAAGTTATTCTGGTTTCCTTACATCAAGCAAGACCTGAAACAGCAATCCCTTTTCATTCCTCTTGGCCAAGGCAGAATTATCATGTGAGAGGCTGGCAGAGATAAACCCTACAGAACAAAGCAAACCACTCCCCAGACTCTGCACAGCAGTTCTTTCACGGTTCACAACAGCAAGATGACATTTCAGAAGAAAAGCACTATACCTTAGACATTGGGTATCAATGAAGCACACAAAATAGCTCGGAGTTAACATCTGTGTAGCAGAGGCCAGATAACAGCAGTGATCCCCCTGGAGAATCTCTCTTGCACCTTGTGTCCTTCCCCTCCCACCCACAAGGCCCTTGGTGGCTGCCTGTTGGCTCCAAACGGCTGCAGGTTGATTTAAGAGGTCCAGAATGATCCCAGATCAGTCTGTGTGCATACATCAAACTTAGATGATGTGTCTCTGAGGGATTTTTTTTTCTTTTTTCTTCTGGAAAGCATATGACAGCATGAACAAAAAGGTTATTACAACCTTAGATTCCTTTGTACTAATTTCCCATTGCTAATTATCTATTGTCAGTGATATTCTCTTCCCTGCAACTCATCTCACATACATCCTTTAGAAAGTTCTGTCTTCTGCTTCTTCTTTATCTGCCCTTTTGCTGGGAATCACCCCCACCATATTGGCATCATGACTTCTAGGTCTCATGTATCTTCTCTAAAAATTGATGGGTGATTGATCCTGCTTTTTAAAGAAAGAGTCATTTTAACTTTCTAAAGCAGGTTTTCATAGCACACTGTATCCTGTTACATTCTGCTGGTGTAGTGGGGTGATTCATTTAATGATGTGTGATTACAGATTTTCCTTCCTCTTGAGTACTGAAGTAGAATATTTCATCTCAGAAAGCCAGTCTTTTCCAAACTGCTAGCAAAATAAATCCCTTATGAGAAACATATAAAGTGTGCAGTCTCCAAGGTTAGAAGGGAAAATAATGAAAAATAACCAGCTAGTGAAGTTTTATCACATTGTCCCCAAGGATCCTGACACACTGCACCAAGTTGGAGGACAGAGCCCAGCAAAGACTGAATCTCTGGCCAGTAGTACAGAGCCTTGGAGGGCATTTAGCAGGGAGAAGTTGCCAAGATGAGAATCCCCCACCTTCTCCAAGGTGACTGACCCTGTGTTAGCCGTGCCATGACAGATTTGACTAATTTCATAAGTCTGCTCATCTGTACAACTCACAGTCAGAGGGAGGTGATGGGGTTTGACAGCAAGCTGATATCTCCAGAGGAAGCTGCATGTCCTCACTACGATGAAGCAGGCTCCTCCAAGCCTCACATACCATGGGCACAAATAATTTTATCCCCCTATTTGGTGTTGCCCATCTCTGCACTGCCTTGCTGTCAGCCTTCGTTGCTCTGCACAATTAGGTCAGCGGAAAGGAATCTGGAGTTGCTTTGAGTTCTGGTTGTGCATGTTGGAACAGTCAGGACTGCATATCAGTAACTACATGAGACAAGATTAAACGGAAGCTGTTTTGTTTCTTAATAAAATCGGTATTTTGATCCTACCTACAGGGTTCCCCCCCCCACAGTTTTTTTTTTTTTTTTTTTTTTTTTTTTTTTTTTTTTTTTTTTTTTTTTTTTTTTCCCTACAGCAGGAATTTAGCCTTTCTAGCTAGCTTGGCCTGCAGGGGGCATCAAAAGAATTCAGTGGACGCTGAGCACAGTTTTGTGACTGTAACTCTGTCAGTAGCGACCCTTAAAAGTATTTCACCCTTACATCAAAATGCAGAAGAATTAACTTTATTAGAAGAGAGGAATTAAAGTGACATTTTACTGCATCCTTTCTGGTTCTTCTGGCTGCTTGATGAAGAAAAGGGATTTTGAGGCACACTTACTCTCCAAAGTCTTGTTATCAGAAGAGAGTTAGAGAGAAGGCCATGGGAAAGGGAACTTCTAAATACTTCAGACACCATTGAAAATAAGATTTAGAATATTTTAAAGGTTTATGGGAAATAAGGGAACCTGTTTCAGAAATTCCTGTATTTTCTTTATATTGAAACAAACTGCATTTAAGTATTAAAGATCATTATCTTGGTAAAACCTTATTTGAAGGGTCTGGTTGCAAAGATAAAGGAGAAAACAACACTGTCAGTAGCACCCACATTTATTTGCTGTATTATGAGAGGAAATATAGTGAATTTGACGAGGCACAGTTGAACAAAATTCAGCCTATGCTCTCATCTCATTTCTTCAGTGTTATTGCCCCACACCTCCTATTACTTCTCACCTTGCTGTTTTATATTGGGATTTCCTGAGCTGAACTTTTTCTTCTGATTAAACAGTGACTCTGCATCCTAATGATCATAATGGATGGGATATTGATGCAAATCTTAAATATTCACAATGCTTTTAAATAATTTCTCTGTACTTTTCTGCAGCCTGTTAAACTTTGCTAGATTTTTTTTCCCTACCTCTTAACATAAATCACAATTACATTTTGCCCTCAAATAGATGTCCCTGCAATCTGTTTCTGCCTGTTTTTCTGTGTGCTGCTTGCTTATTTGTTTGAGAAAGGTTGTGTTTCCTAGTATATAATTTTCAGGAAAGGATGATGTTATGGATGAGATACACACATGTAGAGAATACTGTCCAATATACTTATAAAAAATCTGTTTGTGACAAATGCAAACCTACTCATGCCATCCTGGATAAAAACTCAGAATTCTATTTAACTGAAGAAGCAATATAAGAGCTTCTTTTGTTTCTTTCTTAAACAGTTGCAGTCAGACAATGCGTCTGTTCCCCTCTGGGTCTGAAGTGGATTGGAAATGCCATCTTTATTTGTGCTGTTTATCGAACATGGCCCATTTGCTGCTAACAAGGATCTCAGCTGCAGCATTTTCTTTGCAATGAACTCTGTATTGCTTGTTTCTCTGTTACTTTCATACTTTGAAAACAAATGCTTTCACCAGCCTTATCTCCTCTTTGTGTTTTCTTTGTTATACATGTGTAATCTGTCATAATGTTTCATCTTCCTTGTTGATGTCTCTTGAAAATTAACATTTATCTTCTGATACAGCTGGCACTGAGTGTGTTTTGTAACATGTACCATTTTATGGGAGACTAAGCTATTAGAAATCCAGATATAGTATTTTGTCTGGCTTTACTTCCAGCAGAATAATGGGTTAAGGCTTTTTCAGCCTCTTTTTGAATTTCTTGTCATGGTCAAACAAAACTGAAGAGGTGTCATGAGCAAATGGGTGCTCTTCTGAGTTGGAATTTCTGATGAAAATGCCCCAAAGATGATTGGGGTGGGGTTTCACAGGCAACCTTGACATGGAAACCTTGTAATGTTTGAGTCCTTCACTTGACAATTACATTCTTTTACAAAGGTGTTTATTTTTCCTCCTTGTGCTTGTGACATATTTTCTTCTATCACTTTTTTCTAACCCTAAGTTTGACCCTCTGCTCTATCTTTTCCCTCCCATCTCTTTCTTTGCCAGTCCTGTCTCTGCCCTGACTTTTTATTTTCCTTCCCATTTTTCCAGTTGCCAAAATATTTTCTCTCTCTCAGCCAATTCTTTCAGTCTTGTTGTCTGAAAATTGTCTTTTTTTTTTTTTTTTTTTTTCTCACATCAGCATGCTCTGGGTTTCTCAGACTCTCTCAGACACTTCTCTTTTGCCACCTCCACCTTTCCCTGCAGCACAGTTCCTTGTTCTTTCATATCCTGTTCCTTGTACTTCCTTGTGCAAGTTCCTTGTACTCCCATATCCTGTCTTTGTGGGTGAGAAGACCACCTCCACCACCTTCAACCCAAACACCCCGTCTTCTCCTGTCCTCCCCTCTTTCCTCATAGGCTTCATGTCCTCTGGCACACTGTAACTTACTAACCATCCTGCCAAAATACTTGCTTCAAAGTCCAGAAACACAAGACATGTTTAAAGGGAATATCCTCAGGATGCTTTGAGACGACTCTTGGAAATGATAACAAGTAAAGCCGAATTTTTTCTCCCCTAAATTGTCTTGGATCAGAACACTGGCATAGAAAATGTCAACTTAACATGAGTGAAATCGGGCAACTGGAAACAGGTCTTACAATGGAAATGGTCCAACACTTATAATACAGAACATACTGGGAAAATACAGTAGCTGCCATGTCTTTTATGCACATTTTCCACAGCCATATTCATATTATAACATTGGTATTATAACTATTTCTAACATGTGCCACTGAAATTGGTGGCACATGTAAGTGAACTTAGGGAAACATCTAGCATTTGCGGATGTCAGTAAACATCTACAATGTTGTGTGTAATAATATTTTTATAGCAAACTTCATTTATTGAAAAAGAGAGGGCTGACAAAAAGTCTGTTAGCAATGGATAAGCAAGTGGCCTTGTGTATCAGGATTTTTCATACTTTCAAGGATAATCCTGCAAGTGCAAACACTGAATGCATATTTCCTCCTTCATACCTGAGAGCAAATGGTCTGTGCTTGCCAACTACCTTTTAGCAACAGGCTCTTAAGACACAAAGAAACCATTGGAGACAGGGAGCTCTCTGAACTGTGTGCAATCACAGGGAAATGGCAGTTGCATTTGCCTTTGCATCTTTGAAAGTGTACATCTATTTATAACCATCTAGTCTTTTTTTTTTTTTTTTTTTTCTTTTTGCTTTGGTAAATGAGCATCTTCACTTTAGCACACTTTTCTTTCCTGACTAGAGGAAATAAAATAATTTCCATCCTATGCTATGCAAGCCTGCTCCTCTGGATGGCTCCCTTAGTTCCTGGAGTGTTGCAAGCGCAGTGGCTGAGGGGCAGACAGAAACTCACAAATGATGAATTGATGAATAATGGGAGCTGAAAAGCTGTTTAGTTGTTTTTTATTTTTTATTTTTTATTTTTTTTTTTAAATGGCTGATAAAATGGAATATGGTGTCTGTTTTTCTTGGGCTTGTTTGGAATACCAAATGGGAAACTGTGTCTTGATTCCATAAAATCTAATGGTTGTAAGCATAATTTATTTACTTTAATTTTAAGAAACAACATGCTGGGAAAGTAGGCAAAAACCCACAGGTACTGTCAGTGATGAAGAGCTAGGGCTAACCTTCTCATGCATCCTAAATGTTGCTTTATTATTAGGTTGGGTTTAGCTCTAGTTAAAGTAATGCAACAGGATATATAATAAATGAATATGATGTAAGGAGGGTTCTGTACAGGTAAATTCTGTTTCCTTGATAATACTATATTTCGTTTTTTGAGCACTTGCACTTTAGATTTCCAAAAATTCATACCATTAACATCTCCAGGGTAACTTCTGAAATCTTTTTAGTTCAACATACTTTTCTCACCTGCACTTTAAAGAAATTTAAGTAAAAAGGAGCTTTGAAGAAGTTACTGCTTTTAGTGATAATCACTGGTCTTCAGAAATCTCTCTGGGGCACCAAATTGACTGTAATACATGAAGAAAGGAAAATTAGAAACAGAAAACTTAAGGGAAAATTAATGGTGGATAGTTAAATTGATTCAAAATAATAAAAAAATCTCTTGGCTCATAATTCATTCTTACAATTCCTGGTTCCCAAAAACAAGAATTAAACTATGTTATCTCTAGTAAATATTGTTTGAAACTTTTCATAGGATTTGTATGGTGTCTGTCTTTAGGCTCTTCTCCAATCAATTCTTTTTTTCCTTTAAAAAGCTTTTTCTCCAGTATCTTTTTTTTTGCAAGCATCATCCTTCATCTATTTTTAAAATAAACATACATATATGAAAAGCCCACCAGTGGACTTCACGCCTGGATCTCTGCAGGCCTACTTGAATGGCTTTCAGAATAGGACAATGATTTAAAAATGTTAATGATTTCTTCCAAACAGTCAGCCATTTTTATTATATTATAGTTGTATTATTAATTATTTATATTATTAACTAGCAAGGGTTTTTTTTAAGTTCCTAGTCGAGATAGATAGTGAGCTGGTGTTTTGAAGTTTTAATGGTGTTTTAAGGAACAAAATCTTCTGGTGGATGGATTGAATTTCCTGCATTAGACATACTCACTTTCCTCCAGATTGATCGTCTCCTTGTGTCACTGAGCAGTCACAAGTGATCATATAAGAGGCTGAGCACTGAAGAAAACAGGTCAGAGGTGCTGGGCTGCATGGGGCCAGATGCCGGAAACACACCCCATCCATAGGTTCAGGTAGGTTGACAATATGTCTGCTTTCCTCTGTTAGCAAATGTAGTTTTTGCTTAATTTTGATCATAATGTGTCTTTGCCTGAGAGTCCCTGAAGATGCCTTTAGCTTTTAGTTCCCTCCCTTGGATTTAGCTGCAGCTTCTGGCTGACCTTCTGTGTGGCCACTTGCTGAGGGCACGTGACTGCCCTCCTCTTGCATGACATATGAAGAGAAGCTAATTCAAAGCGTTCATTGTTTATGGCTGGTTTTTTAGTTCCTTTAGCTTCAGGGTTTTAGAGCTGGAGAACAGCTAATCAAAGGCTAGTGCAGAAAACTGATTTCAGCTGTCTCTTTATAAGTTTCACATTTTTCAATCATCTTCCCCCCTCCCAATACAGTCCCCTTCCCTAAAACTGGGAGGAAAGCAAAGGCAAGTTTAAAATCTCCAGAAATGCATGTCTATCTACAGGAAATTAAGTTTAAGTGGGCCATTTTTACCTTTATGCCCTCCATTCTTTCACTTAAATAAGTAGTCTTTGCTGTTGCTGCTGACAGTTGCCACCAGGCCTGACAAATTTCTCTCACTCATCACCCTGGGTCTGGTCCCTCCAATCTTAAACATGTTTGCTGCCTGCTTGTAATCATGGAGGCATATACAGCGTTTCAGAGAGAAAATGGCCTCCCTTTTGGTCAGGGCTTCAGCCAAAGCCAGCTACACTTTGCTGCCTTTGTCTTTTCAAAAGGACAGCTCTGTTTCCTTCAACAGTACTGTTTATAGCTTAACCAGATGAAAACTGTCATATCCCATTTCTACTGAGACTGAATGATATCTATTGGCTAGATGCAGGATCAAAAAAAAAAAAAAAAAAAAAAAAAAAAAAAAAAAAACCAACAAAACAAAACAAAAAAACAACAAACCAAAACAACAACAACAAAAAAACAGAACTTAGTTCAGCTTTAATGCTTGTATAGACACCATGCAAATTTCCTTCAAATGAGCCAGGAAATGCTAAATATCATCTCGCTGCAAAAAAACCTGCTGTCTCCAAAGGTCAATTTAGAAATGTTGTGACCTGTGATGTCCTTTACTATTGGCTGCATTTCCCAGAAAATATGTGAATTCTGGATAACTGCTCAGTCTGGAATTACATAGTCAACACCAAATACAGAGAATACAACCGTGTATCTTTTAAAGTGCCAAAAACTTAGCAAAATGAGTTTTCTAATGGTAAGGCTACCAATGCAAACAATCACATCCTGAAAAGTCTATATAGAATCCTTCTGTGTATTTGAAATAATCATACTTTAAAATGTGTTCCTTGAATAGGGTGAACATTTCCTATATAAGCCTGATTTATATTTTTATTTATAGTCCAGTACACTTACCAGTTTTACTAGCAATTTCCATGCTACCAGAAAAATGATTGCTATGTTAGTGGAGAAATGACTTTGGATAGTACTGCCTCCAGTCTCTGGAAACTATCTTACATTATAATTATTTGGGAGTTTGAGAAATAAATCTTCATTGCCTTGCATTCAGTGACAGAGACCAGTGAGCAAAATGATGAAAGGGAAGATTTAGGATCTTCCTATGGCAAAGTGGAGTAGGAAGAATTTTCTGGTGTAAACCCTGCACTCCTCCTCCTAGCTGAATGGGAAGCTTTTTAAATACAACGTAATTTTCTGCATTGGAGCCTACTTCTTAAGGTTTCTATTGGCATATTTCAGTTTAGTTACCAGATTAGCAAAAGATCACCTGACAAAAAGGGGGGAAAGGGGATGTAAATTCTCCATATACCTCATAGGGAGAGTAGTCACATACGTCTTTCTTATATACATTCCTTCCCAGTTCCATCAGGAACTTACTTCAGAAAAACAGTCTATCAGTGGATGGTACCATTAAGGTTAAAGCGTATGAGGTAAATTACTAACTAACTTTCCAAAACTTACTATAGATAAATTATATAGATAAATTTCAGACAATGCTTTTGTTTTACTGTTTTCTTATTCTCACTGGATTTATTCTTGAAGGTCAGAGACCTGCCTGGAATTGTTGCTGTTTTTTTTTTTTTTTTCTTCATTTTACCACCTTCATAGGACTCACTATTACAATAATCCCATGAAACTGTCCTTGGAACTTTTATGTTATCAGATTTTCAATGGTTTCTCATTTGGATAGCACAGCTCCTACTGTTTAGATCAGGTTGGATCCTCAAACTTGGTTTTCTAAATTTACGCTCACAGCCGTATTTGGAAATTAGAAAAATTGCCATGTCACCAAGCCCTGGAGTTTATCTGAAAGTTTGCTAGAGGTTGCATACTTTCAAACTCTGAAAACAATCTGAGACCTTTCTGAGACTTCAGTTCTTTTTTCATGAATTTGGTATTAAGGAGAATCAGGAATCTGTCTCCATAGGATGCTGTGGCAGATTGCCATGTTCCTCTGAATTCAGCTGTGTCTGTGAAGTTTTCTTAGTTTCATCTTTCTGCAAAATTTCTTATAAGCAAAATATTTTGTTCATACTGTGGGATATCTTATCTGTATCTCTGATAAGAACAAACCAAAAAGGTGATTAGTTTACCATATAATACCAGGATGGTATTATATAAGCAAGCTGCTTTTCCAGAAGCACTTCTCAGTGACAATTTCGCATAGGTAAATAGGACAGCTAGACTCTTATGACTTTTTTTCAACTTACCTGTCTAGTACAGCCAAAAATGAAGTGCGTACTAAAAATGTACCAAACAATCCAACACAGCTCTTCATGAAAGATACCTGTAATATATGTGGCTATTTATAAAGAAACATAGGTACTGAAAAACAGTATACATTGGAGAAATTTAGTTCATAGAAGCCCTGGTTTTAATTCTTATTTTAATTCTTGGTACCTGAGGAAACATCCACTTAAATTGAAGCATATAATACTTCAGTCTATCCCAAGGGTGTACATTAAAAATAATGATTAAATTTGCTGTGCCGACTTGTAACTACATATTTTCACTAAACATACTGAAGTTGCATTCTACTTTACAGTGATTTAATTACAGAAAGTAGGGCTACGACATTTCAATTAGATCTACATGAAAAAGAAGGCAAGGAAGAGAGAGTAACAAGAATAAGAAATAACTTAATAAAAGACTGGCAAATAATTTTCCTTGGTTAAGGAAAAAAAAAAAAAACAACAAAAAAAAACTGATACAGAGACAAGACTAAATGTCCTGATGTCCCAAGTAAAACTACAGCTGGATGGATGAGAAGCTCTCTACTTGCCTCTTTAAGCCTGCACTGAATATTTACAATGAATGCATTCCATAGGCTGTGTGTTTGAGAGTATGTGCTCGGTCCTGCATGTTTTCCATTGAAAGGACAATGCTTTAAAAAATAAACATGAATATAACAACAATAATAATGATAATAATAAAGCTTTAGAAAATTCCATAGCAGAAAACACTATATTTCCCTGAATGAATTACAGTCACATCTTAAGTGCACATACAAGAGCACAGAAATATTGCTTCAGGCTCTCCATTTAAGGACGGATTTTTTTTTTATATATATATATATATTATTTTTTTTTTATTTTTATTTTTTTAGGGAAAAGTCTAATTAAGTGTGTGGAGATGAGAAGAAAGTGTCAATGTTTGATTTTGTTTGGGATCTCTAGGTACTACTGTTATCATCTCAAGATAATATTCAGGGGCCTGAGTTGTACTTTTTGCTTCTCCACACCACACTGTTATCTCTATTGTAACTTTTTTTTTTTTTTTTTTTTTTCTTTTTTTTTTGGGGGGTGGGTGGAGTGGGGAGAGGAGGGACAAAAACCTGTTTGCATATGTAAAGATATTGTAGCATGCTGTACAAAACTCAGCCAGCAGCAATAGCATAGCTCTGGGAAATGTGCATGAATTAACCAGCTGAGGGAGCACACATCATCGACTTTTCAATAATGGCACAATGGATTTTATGGTGCTTCAAGAAGAAATAGTATGGTAGTTATAGTGCAACATCTGAGGGGCTTTTTTCATGTGTAATAGTTTGCATCAGAATTCTATGTGACAGCATGGATTTTTAAAGGGTAGAGCTGATCTGCTTCTTTTTAAACATTCTTTTCTATATTTTGTTTTGTTTTGTTTTTTTGTTTTTAATTGAAACTTATTCACAGTCTGCACTGTTAGATTTTAAGGGTCTAAGGTGAAACCCTGGACCACCTGAAATTAATGGCCAAGTCCCATTTATGGGATTAGAGCCAAGTCTTCATCCTTGCTCCAAAGAAATTTTTGTATGAATGAAATGAACACACGGACTATTGTAATGTGTCATACTCATGGCCTGCTTAGCCCACGGTCCTGCCTGTGGCAACTGAGCAACAGCACTACCTGCAAAAGAAAACAACAGTGGGACAAGCTGTCTCGGCTCAGAGAACTCTTGAGCAGATAGTGTATTTTGGTGGTTTGGGGAAACAATGAAATGGCTAGTCCTGGTTCTTCTTTCTGCTTGAACCAAGTCAGGTTTTGCTTTTCCCAAGCATTGTTGTCAGCTTTGCATGGCTGGGAGTCCAAGAGAGGACCATGCTATGCCGTACCTGGTGCAGTGCAAGTTCATGTGCAAGTGCAAAGCCCTTCAAACTCACTTTGCAGGTCATGGATATGTAGATGAGTAATACTGAGAGGCAGCAGTAGTAACCTCTAACACATGTCAAATCCTGGTTGAAGGATATTGTTATCATTATAGTTGTGTTCTCTGCAGCTACTCCAAAGTATTGGATTCTTGTTTGACTTCTTCATTAGGAAAGCTGCTGTTTATTAGTAATGAACCACAGCAAAAGCGCGCACACACACACACACACACACACACAAACACAAACCCAACCACCTGACAAGGGTTGGTTTTGTTTTAAAATGATGTTACTGTTGGTTAGCCAGTGTATAAGGGCTCCTTTCAGTATGCTTTTCATTTCTGGAAAATAGGTCAGTCTGTTTTCACAGAAATTGGTTAATTCATACAGCACAGGCCAGGAAAGACATATAAACAAGCAATCCTTCTTCTTTTTATAAAGAAGTGAAATGCAAACTTTGCTATTTGCGGAGAAGCTAGGAAATGCAGTCGTTCTACTTATCCACCTCAGCTGATCATTTTATACCAACATAGTATAAAGCTGGTCTCATGTTTCCTGAAACAGAAACCTGGCCTCATTTTCCCATAAGCACTGTCCACCTTCAGAGCAAATATGATGCCCTCATATTTTTTATTCATAGGAAATATTATAGGGTACCTGGATTTTTATGGTATTGAACATATATGTCTTTCTTCAGATTTATGAGAGTAAATAAGCCTTGGTTCACTGTTCTTTGCCTTTCCCTTAATAGAATCATGCTTGAACTTATTTTTTTGTTTGTGCTTCAGGAAATTTCTTCTCCCCTGCCTTGGGCAAAAGCAGAGTTATGGTAATGAAAATATGCACATAATATGAAAGGGGAAAGTCTTTTTCCAAAAGGAAATGATAAGGAATGCTTTAAGGGTAGATTAATTCCATTTTAACTGCTAGAATTTTATTCCTCAGACTCTGTTTTTGAAAACTAAACTCCTTTGATAAGAAAAAATACTTTCTTTAGGTCTTGTATAATTAATCTGAGAAATCAGATATGTGGATTTTGAGGTGATGGTGGAATGTGAAGATTAAATTTTGAAATTTGACCAGCAGTGTTTGGAAAACAAAGAGAGGGCTGAACATTAGGGATATCTGCAGTTGCCAGAACAGGTAGACTGTACTTTTCTGCCAGAATGAAACTCTTCACATTGCTTCCACTTTTCTAACATTGAGAATGATGAAACAGTTTGAGATCAGATCTTTGTTTACAAGAAGTCAAAGACTTTTTTTTTTTTGCTGATGCTCTAATGATTTGCTAAACTTGATGATGGGATTATCTGGATTTAGGGTCTGCATGCTGACATGAGCAGAGATATAAGCAAGAGAAGATGACAGTTACGTACGACAGACTTTTTGAAGTATTTCCCTTTTCACTCGACCAGAATCACTGCATTCCTGCTGGGTTCAGCCTGTGCCAGCTGCTTTTCATTTGGCATTTGATTTCCTGAAGATGCTGTGGTGGAGAAACTAGATGAAATAGGAAATACTATAACTGAGACAAGCAAGTCTCACTATTATTTGGTGGGTCATCGATTCTAACTATAATTGAACCCAACAGCAAAACTTTTCTATCAGAAAGCCCAAAGGCTAAATCAGGGGTAGATAGTCGACCACCCCATTGTCTGCCTATGCAAGACTTTGAACTGAGATACACAAAACATTTACACAGTCTTTGCTGACAGGGCTCTGGTCCAACGGCTCTGTTGACCCTTTGGCCTTGGCTCTGAAGCAAGTGGAGGCAGTCAGTCTCTTAAATGACAGCAATGTAGGACACATATTGGAAGCTGACTGTCAACAGATGGGCCAGTCCAGTCTAGAAAGAGTTGCTGCCATAGCTATACTATGAACACACACCAGCACACATCAAAATTTTCTCCTGGGGTTCTGCCAATGTAAGGGTGCCAAAACCAGTCTAGCCCTGCTCTATCCTTTCCTCCAGATCATGTACCTTTCCTCTCTTGTGTATCATGGCTACATGAGTATTTACACAGAGAGGGGTGAATATGGGAATGTGCACAGCTATTCCCCAAGGAGATGGGTGGGACCCCTTGGTTGGGGTGGAGGAGGAGGTCACAGATGTAAGCCTCTTGGGGAACCGCAGCATACAATGTGTCACCCCACAAATGACCTTCAGTACAACATCTGAGCTAGCCCAGAAGAATGCAAGGTCCCAAGTGAGGACCTCACTGGGCCTGGTACAGTGCTGTGTAGGTAAGTTAGCACCTTCAGAGCTGGCTCAGGGATCTTTAACAAGGTAATAAATATTTATTACTAGCAGGTTTTTAATCATACACTAAGCCTTACCTAAAGAGAAGTAAGAATCTTACATTTCAAAGCTGTTTCTCCTCATCTTCTCAGTGCACAGAAGAGTTTTTTCTTTCTCCCTTCCCTCTTTCTGGGGGCAGACTGGTGCTGCAGCGCAAGTTTTCTTCTGTGTAATTTCCCCAACCTGTCTTACTCTGTGCTCAAGCAGTTGCCAGAGCTGGCCCAAAGGAAGCAGTGGGAGGAAGAGAGCAAGGCCACTTTGCAAGTAGTTTGCGTCCACAGAGGCTCAGCTATATCATAAAACTACACCTTGGGCTCAGTGGGATGAATGAGGTGGTTCACTGGCCCTGGTGCTACTGTTCCAGATGCTCTGCACCTGTTCTTCTGCTCAGACATTGGGCTTTTCTTTGCAGTCACAAACAGTATAGACACTGTTTCAATAAACCTAATATTTAAATAAACCTGATATATGCAGTGAGCTAGAAGCTTGAAAACAACTGTATGCTATGCCTCTGTATTCCTGGATAACAACATAAAATCATTCAGCAAAATATACTTTAAAGGATCAGATTTCTATGCGGTTGGACTGCTCAATTTCCAGTGTAAGTAATGAGATTTTTTTATTCAAACCCTCCAGATGATTCAACAGCTTTTGCCCACAGAATCTTGAGTGCCTTTGGTTATGATATTCCCAATTTTTGCTCATTAGGAATTGAGTATGTGAATGTGGCAAAGAAATGGAAAATGAAAAGACCAGAAATCTATAGTCATCATATGAAAGCTGAATTAAAATATATTGCTAAGCAGTCTAACAGAGAAATCCTTTTGCCCTAAGACACAACAGAGCACTGTAATTTTATATTAAATCTCGCTGAATCAATCATTCTAGTACTCCCTCCAGTCTTGGGATGGGAAATCTGTGTCAGCTATTGGGTACTATACTCACACCAATAATCCTAGCACCAAGGTTATGAGCAACTTCAGAGCAGTTTCTTATCATGGTAGTTTTTGTGACCCTGTTATAGCACGATCTTTACTTTTCTTTGTTTCTTTATTCTCTTGTTTGTAATTAAGTGGTCTCATTTGCCTACTTTGATAGGGATTTTGCAAGTGGGATCGAAAGCAGCTGAGCAGCTGGAGGTTGGGAAGGGGCCCTGTGGGGGTCAGAGCTACCTGGCAGAGGAGTCCCTTGCAGTGCCACAGGGGCTGAGGGGAAGGAAGAGCAGTCTGCAGCATTTGCCATGGCTATAATTTCAAACAGAGTGCCTTCGGACTGCATTTATACAATTCCGTCTTTCATGAGATGTTTTAATTCTTTTAACTAAATGTCAGCGAGCCCTGAAGGTTTAACTTATCCTGTGGAAATCGGAAGAACTGAAGTCTAGAGAGCTGGTGCATGCTCAACCACATGCTTTATAAGTTTCATATTCAAGAGCTGCAGCTCTGTTTTAAGGCACATCTGGCCAGGGACTACAAGGAGATACTGCTCTTTCCGATGGTGCCATCTTGTAGCTGCCAAGAGGGTTATGGTATTGACAGTTTCTAATCACAGATAAACTCCCATTAAGTTCTACCTTATTAATATTATAATTTGTATGTCTAAAGTGTTACTTTGCTTTTTGATAAATATTTTTTCATCCCATGTATTTGTAAGTACTGTCTGTTCTTTGTAGCTGGGCTACGACTTCTCTAGTAAGCAGATAATCAAAGAGTCATTTACGTTGGAAAAGACCTCTAAGATCATCTAGTTCAACCTTTGAAATATTTTTAATGATATTTCTCTCATTAACATTTTCAAAAAACAAACAAACACACACACACAAAACACAAAACAAAACAAAAACAAAACAAAAACAAACAAACAACAACAACAACAAAATAAGACAAGCTGGCCCTGCAGCAGCCCATCCTCTGTGCCAGGACATCCAGTCCAGGAAAAGGAGATGTTGATATCATTCAGCTAGGAGGTGAAGAAAACTGCCCAGCAAAATGAGAGTAGAGACACTTGCCAGCTTTTACGGTTGTACCTGGTTTGGCTTTGGAGGGACTATTTGCATAAGGCACATATCATCCTGATGAGGATGAATCCATGCAAACACTCCACTGGTGTAATGTCCCCTTGTTTCAAAACCTGCAAAATCTCTTGGTTCAGTGAAGTGTGGACTCACCTGACCTAAATTCTGTCTTAGTCCCAGTGCTGACTGATTCCAATTACCTCAATGCCCTTAAAGGCTTAAAATGAGCCCATAGCACCCCTTGTGCAGGTGTCCCCAATGTAAAGTAGGAAAAGCTGCATGTTATATCTCATGAGGCTACTATAAAAACAGTTCATTAAATACAATTCAGAAACTGTAGGAACAAGTTCAGATAAAAACCTGTAAACGTATGTCCACATTTAGCCACTTGCTCTCCTCCAGTGATGAGATGTTTATATGTCAGAAGACAAGGTTTTTCCTGCTTGGGGGTTAAATACAGACATAACTTTAGGGTAACCAGAGTTTGATGGTGGATGTTCTCAAAGGCTGACTTTTTTGTTGGTTTATATCTTTTTTTACAGGAAGCCAATTTCAAATTTTCTACATAAAGAATTTTACCTTTCCTGACGTATCTTGCCATTCTTTGCTTCAGACTAGCCTTGTTGAAAAGTCACAACACTGTCACTCAGAATATTACAGGGTCTGGATTGAATGTAAATTTAAGGCCAGTGAAAGCAAAGCAGTGTAGTAAAACTTACATAAATGCCTGTTTATGCAGGGCCTGCTTTTGTCCTCAATGTCTAAAACAAAATGCTGTAATCTGCTTCTGTGCTCCATACTGGGATAAGGTTTGGATCAAAACACATGAAAAATTTATCTCAAACTGGAATTTAAGATGCCTTAGGAACACCAAAGACTGTGTTTATTCTCCAGCCCAACAAATTCTTTACCAAACCAGGGTAGATAAGGATCTAAATATCTAAATTCCTAAAAGAAAATAATACTATTTAATGACATGACTAGAAAGACCTGGTTCTGCTGGGTTCTGAATGCCATAGTGGGACTGAGATGTTGATGTTCCTTAACTTGTCACAATACACATGAAAAATAAATGTTTTGAACAACAGAATGTCAAGTAGAAAGAAAACAAATGTTTGAAGGTGACTTTCATAACCTTACAATAACAAAATTATTGGACCACAAAGCTGATTTACACTAACTAGCTGTTCCATTAATCTTTGTCTCAGTAAAAATGAAGTAATGTATGAACTCTTAAATGTAAGTAAGAATTTTGTGTCTCTGATTTAGTATATTTGAGAGATTCTTTCACATATTACATCGTTGTGAGTAATAAAAGCTATCACAGTACATTAGACAAGGGGTATTTGTTCAGGCCAGAAGTTCAGTGACTAAGAAGATATCATTAATTTATTTTTCTGAGCCCACTGGCTGCCATCTTAAGGGAACTGATTTGTGACAGAAATGTCATAGAGTCATACAAGATGGTGCAGACCACATCTAAGCCTGACTCAGTGCTTTCTTCCACAACCTCAAGCTCTGGTGTTTAGAAATGAAAGGTTTGCTGTGGGACACAAAAGTGAAAAACTGAACAATTTTGTAAGAGATTTAATGTGTCTGATAAGACCTCCAATAAAACAGTGGGATAAATGGCACCTTCACTCACCTTAAATTTCAGGTAATCACAAAGACTAAATTTAAACAAGGTGAGATACTTCACAGAAATACATGCCAGGCCATTTTATAAGACATGTTGAAACATAAGGATCATTTTGCTTTTATAGTAGAACCTCAGGGCAAATGATAATTAGTGTTTACTGGTTGCTGTTAAAGAAAATAAAGTGCATTACATTTACTTTGAATGATACAGTTTGTGATAATTAGCCAACATCCAAAGTAGTTGAACTTTTCTTACAGTACAATGCATGGATAACATAGTGACTTATAAAATAAAAGTTGAAGTCCTATAAAGTAGTTGAAGGGGCTGTATTTTTGTTGTCTGTTTTCACTGTGCCTGGCAGAACAGGAGCTGTCTCATAATGAGTTTTTTTAACTGCCATGGTAACACAGGTAAGGACAGTCCACTTTCAGCCCTACAGGGATTTGTTATTTATCTGCATGTATGATGTATGAACCTTCTCTCAGTGTCTTTTTAAGGCTGGAAACAAACAAACAAACAAACAAACAAATAAAAACAGAGATCTCTTCAAAAAACATTACTTCTTTTGAGCTAAAATCCAGATTGAAAAGCTTCTATGAGAACACCTTGAACTGGGCAAAGTATCACAGATATTTGAATGGAAACTAAAGTTTGTAATGACCTTAATATTTCAAATTGGATTGTATCCCAAAACCAAACAGAATCTAGTGGTAAGTGGGAAAAAGAAGAAAATGAAAACCCATTATTCATGGAAGACCAGGATATTTCTGTTCAGACTGAGTTTTCTGTGTGGTCAAGCACAGACTTCCGTCCCTGTAGACAATGAAATACAAAATGAATATTTAACAAATGTAAGTACAAACAAGTAGTTAAAAAAGTAAGAGATCCATTCTACACTGTACAAATGACTCTAAATTAGCTTCCACAGAGAACTGATAACTTTAGACTTGTCTTTATGTTAGAGCTATGTTATCATTTGGAAGTTGCTTAAATTAAAATTAAATTAAAATTCCTTTCAATACAATTCCTTTCAGGTGTGAAGGAGCACTTTGTATAACACTATGAAAGCATTCTCTTCTCTCACTGTGGGGTTGATATAAGAAATGTAAACAGTCATTTAATATTAATACTGGAATGAGATTCAAATTTAAACTTCATCAGAAAGTGACCGAAAACACATTTAAGCAGAAGACAATTTTGATTATAGGGTTTGTATTTTAAACAGGGATATTTGTCTTGGCTTACAGTGATTGTTTCTCCAGATATTATCAGGTTTGCTATATAATAATGAAAACCATCTTCTTTCCCTCTCTAAGAATGTTGCAGAATATATTAACTTCTCTAATTTCTTTTACTGCCAAGCAAGCTCCAAGTATAACTCAAACAAATGCCACTTGGTGTACAAGCAAAAAACATACAGTTTAATGTAGATAAATGTTTTTTTTCTTAAAGCAGCATTAGGAAATATCTGAAATGCAGCTAGTGTAAGTTTAGTTTATCCTTTCTTTCTCCTCATCCATTTCACTGTATGTTGATGCAAGTGTATGAGCAGCTCCGCTGATTTCAAAGAAAGTACTCATACACTTAACATTTGGCTTATGTGTTCATTTAGGTTAAAGCTTAGACCGTAAGACACTTTCAGTAAAGATATTTTGAAGATTTAATGACTTTCTTGATATCTCTTTAGTTCAAGCTCAATCATGTTTTATACAAGAGCTTTGTGTCTAGCTGGAGAGGCATTCCTTTCCACATAGATCAGAGACAGAGCATCATAATTGCGTGGTCTTGGGCTCACCTTTCCTCCACCTCATTTTTTTTGTCAAAGCTCTTCCCCTTACAGTAGGGGTCATTTGAGGATTTCAGTAGACTTGCTCACAATGTTGTGAACAAGCTTCAGTGATACGAGCAATTGCATGTTCTTGGTACCTGAAGTCCAATTGTTGATTTTCTTGCATTTCAGTGATGAAATTAGAAGCTGAAATTACATGTCCAGTTACACTTCCTATTCCTTTGTTTATGCTTGGTATGGAATTATCTAAAAAAAGGGAAAACAAAATCTTAAATGAGTCTTAGTTATACATGCTGCTTCTGGGAAGAGATCAGATGTTTGACATAACTTATAGAAGACTTACTACTGACTGTCTGAAGATAAAAAGCAGCTCAAACTCTTTATGTTTTGCTACAAAGAGATATGTAAAAGACTAAACTTTAAATTTAAACCTCCTTCATTTCTTTTTCACAAACTATATTTTTGTGTCCCATCACAGTGTCCAGAAACAAAACTGCAGATCTGATCTCATGAGTGTGGAGTTCAACTGACCACGTGTGTGCTAAAATATTACCGGAAGTGGGTTTAATATAATCAGCTTCAATTCATTCCACGGCATGCATGAAACAAAATTAAGTACCTACTTTCTCACAGAGGGGGAAAGAAGAATTGTGTATAACACCTTTGCTTCCCTCTGTTGTTCTGTCTTGGGAGAAAGTGGGATTGTGGCTGTGGTATCTAAAGCATGACTATTTTGAAAAAAAAAAATAACTAAAGCCTTTTTCCACCTTCTTTTCTGTTGAAAAATGCACCATCTTCTGGAACTTGGAAAGGTATTTGATGCCATTTATTTCCTCACTTCCAACACAAATATGATGAAAAAAATGATTTAAGACTTTGAAGTGAAGAGAGATTTCAAAAATCATGAGAGAGTTTTCTTATTCATATAGTGATTTTTGTAATATGCCACTGCATCTCTGCATGATAATGTAGGAAATAGGTACAGACTGTGTTGTTTGAGGTACTTTTAATTCAATTTACAGCAACTTTCCCAGAAAATTTCCCTTACAACAGAGGCCTGAAGACTGTCATGATTTTGCACAGTTTGCATTGCTCCAAGAACTGAATAAAACCACCCATGTGAGAAACCGCACTTTCTACAACTGGACTGGAGTTGCATAACTGTAACTGAAAATACAATGAAGACAATAAAGCCTTGTTAGCTGTATTAATGGATACAAGAGGTTTCAAGCACCTAGTATTTAATCTTGCCTCTGTGCAGAAATAAGCTTCCCTGTTGCTTCTGTGCTGCCCGCATCCCACCTCCTGCCCATCTACTCAGCAGTGATCCAGAGATTGTGGATTTCTACCAAAGATTACTGATGTATTGTGAGGAATGGATCAAAGGCAAGGTGTTGGTTTTGCTTGATCTGGTAATGTGCTCATTTCACAATCAGGAAATACAATGAACTACTTGGCAGCGTATTAATCCCCCTGGAAAATTCCCTTAAAGTAATCAGCCCCCCAGCTCAGGAGATGGAAGTTCCAGCTCTGAGGTTTTTTGGGTGAAATATCTGGAAAATGAGTTTATACTTGTTAGTAGAAAGAACTTGTTAGGGGGGAATAAAAAAAATCTTTACCCAACATCTGATCTCTGAGCAGCCTCAGCTGTAGTCAGGCGACCACTAATGCACCTAAAAATACAGCTGGATTTATAATGCAGCTAGCTGCAGCTCACTGTGTGGGATATGTGAAGGAATGTCCTGTAATAACTGCTGTGATGGGTCCTGGGGCCCACTGCTCTTTTATCAGGGCATGAGCAGACACGGACAAACTCTATACCCAGTGCTTTTTCATTTGGTACTTGAAAATACGTTGGAAAATGCTTACAATATTCTCTATAAGTGGTAGTGTTGGTAACACCACTCTCTTTGCAAGATGTCAGGCTTTTCTTTTGGGGGTCTAATATAAATACAGTAGCTTTGGTTTGGGGTGAAAGTTTAAGCTCCCTTAAAAAATAAATAAATAAATAAATAAATAAAAAGCCACAGATATGTCCTTGGCACAGTGAAAAGAAAAGGTGCCAGGCCATTTGGGAGGAAAGCACTGCCACAGGGTGTGAAGGGGAGCTTCTCTAGCTCTCCCCCCTGAGCCATCAACGCCAGCATGAAGCCTGTGGGGACCCCCTTTGCATGAGGGGGGCATCAGCACACAACCAAGCTGTGTTCTGGGGACACAGGACCACATCCATCCCCTCGGTTCAGGTGTCTGAGGGGTCAGGAAAGGCACCTCATCATTAGTGAGGAGGACAAGACACACCCCAGAGGGTGGCTGGGGTCTTGGACAAATTTTTCCTGATGTACAGCTCGCCTGCTTTCACCCATGTTTATGCGTGGGGAGAGGTTATTTATCATCCTGAAAGGTCAGTACTGGCCATGGGTCTTGTTTCTAAAAGTTGTAGAGTTACAACTGTATATAAAGATGGTTGTGTTTTACATGAAAAGCAGGCTAAGCAGTCACTCCCCAAGACCAAAGTAGCTAACATGGCTTTAGAGGAGCTTTTGTTTCCCAAAGATCCAACTTCCACTGGCTGCTCTGGCAGGCCATCTTGCTGCAAAGCTATTACAGTTTGCCATTGGCAGTGTGGGTACCCCGAAGAGTTTCTGGCTTGCCTTAATTGAACAGAAGAAACTAATTTAAATTCTTAAAGATATAATTAGTTTGACTTCCTCTACCAGGAATTCTGTAATTGATACTATGAATAAATTATGGAATGCAATTGTGAGGGTTCTTAATTACAAAGCTTTTTAGCTGCACAACGTCTGTGCTGTTGAGTGATGGATGTTTTGTCCTCCAAAGCAGAGCACGGTCCTTGTCAGAGAACATATCTGCATGCCACAAGCTGGAAGTGAGGGACTGAACTGAGCACACAGATCCTGACTGAGCACTTGCTGGGGCAAGTATTGCTCAGCTTATCTGTGCAGCATGCAAATACAAAGGGGAGCAACTGGTCCAGGCGAGTCCAAAAGCCAGAAGGGGTTTTAACTTAGTGATTACAATTAGCTTAAGCCCTCTGCAATATGCTTTATTTTCCATGTGTCTGAATAAATTTTCAACCGTTGTCATGCTTCCCAGCTGCAGTGTGAGTTTTTTTCCACTTTGAGCAAATTATTCACTAAGAAATAATTCAGCCACTTCTGTCCCCTTTTTCTCATTTATAAACCAAATTTTGCTTTCAAGCATTTCATTAAGCATGAATGACATAGCACACTTGCCCTGAACTTACAGAGAAAACTTCAGAATATGGGTGGATTTAATAGTTACTTGGGGTAAAAATTAAGTAAGAATTCTTTAATGAAATGAAATCTTTTTAAATAAAACCCACTTTGATCTGAATAACAATATAGACCTTTAAACATCTCATTTAGTTAAAAATCAGTGAAATCTCATGCATTAGCTGCCTCCAGGGAATGTATAATAGCTGTGTTTTCCCATTTGTCACCGAGACGAAGCTACCTTTTCACAGACTTCACTTCCCATTCAGCAGACTTTATTTCTTAATCCCTTATAAAATCACCTCTTTATGTACTTCCTAGACTCAATAGCTACATTGACACTATTGAATTAAAGATGCCTTAGGCTATTTAATATCCTTACGGCAAAGCATACTGGCTCATCTTGTATCCGCATACCTCAACTCCCTCTCCAAAACTGAGTGGCTGCCCCCAAACTGCCCTCCCAGGAAAGCAACATCTCCTGCACGGCCAGCCTCCTGCCGGGATGCAGGGGTGCAGGAAGGCTGGGCCAGTGCTGGAAACCATGCCCCAACCTCAGCTCATTTACTAATAATGGGGAGACAGCCACTGAGTGTGAAAGGAGGGTGGGAAGGGTGAAAGGAGAGAAGGACAGAAGGGAGGAAGAAAGGATGGAAGGAAAATTTCCCAGTTTCCCAGACTCTCAGTGAATGTTGTAATTAATGTTATGTAATTAATGACCTGGAGTTGGTGGTTTTGTCCCTTTCTGCACAAGTTTTTTTCCTATAAATCAGAAATTTCCTAACAGTCTGCCTGCCCAAATGCACCACTGAGCTTCCTGCAGCTACTGGAATCTGTTGGCTTCACCATTTCCAAGGCCTATGAGCCCCAGTGCTGACCTTTCTCCCTACCTGGCCAGGCACTGAAAGAAATCATTGTAAGTGTTGGGTACTCACTGCTTCATGCTCCAAAGCACCAAAGAGCAGCCAGACCTAGAAAACCCATCCGAACAATGTGCAGGAGCAACTGGTTTCTCATGTTATGTAACCACAATTTTTTTCTTTGACTTCCAGGACTAAGTAATTCCAAGACTACTGGAATTACTGGGAGAAACTGGAGAGAAGAGAGGGAAGGTGATTGCTTCCAAATGGTAACTTACTCTTCATTGTGCACTACTCACACTGGAACAGGAGATGGATATTTTCCATCAGTTATCTGTTTTGATAAATTACAGTTATATGTACAGGAGCTGCTGCATTAGGAGGACTTTTGGCTGGAAAGTCTTACAAAACAGATGACTGAATCAGACTCAGTCCTCTGGAGGGATCAAAACCATGGTAAATTCCTTGCTGCTTCATCTTCTCAAATCACATTAGATTCCACTGTGTTTCAGAAGTTTTTAATGATTTCATATTATTTCACTAGTGATAAAGTGTGCAAGATATTATGAAAACATTTGCAGTACTTGAACATAGAATAGTTTTGTTTGTTTGTTTTGTTTTGTTTTTGTTTTGTTTTGTTTTTCCCCCCTTGGACAATTTTCTAGGCTATGCTTTGGAAGTTAAGTTGTATTTTTTCTGACGCTTGGACATATGATTATATCAAGCTGTCTTTAAAGTAGAAAGAATTTGGTACCTTTCCCTCTTGCAGCTGTTTAAGAGTTTCATTGCATTATTTACAGATTAATATCAAAAATTTTCAGATGTTTTATACTTCCACTTTCAAGGAAATATTATGCTAACAGGTATAGGCAGTGATTAAAATATGGCACATGAGCAATCTGGCCATCTTTCAAGGCTGTCACACAACTTTGACTCTATTGTTCATACTGAAATCAGAAAAAGACCTCAGGAATTAATTCTCATACATTTCATCTTCTGGCATTAAATGTGTGGCTGCTGTTATTAACAAAAAAAAAAAAAAAAAAAAAAGGAAAAAAGGGGTGGGGAGTAGGGTGGGGAATGATGCACTGTATTCTTCAAACTCCTGTGACTGGCTGAGAAAGGTTTCATAAAAAACATTAACATAGAAAACTGGTTATCCAGGCACCCATGATTATGCTGCACCACTGGTATATGAGCATGGTACAAAATGCATGTACCACAAGGAACAAGGAATGATTTTGCCAGTGTGGACTGTGGGACTCTCCTGCTTATTTTCTGAAGGCTTGTGGTATATCACTATTCACTCCTGTGCTACTTGGCAAGGGGTAGTTGTGCATGTTGTGGCAGTTATTTGGGAAAGGTTGGATGTAATCGTTACTGGCACTTTGTTCTGTGGTCTTTGTGTTCCTGATTGAGTTATTCAGCTGGGACCTTAGAAGGTTGTTGAAAGCTTTTGTCATAGTTGGATGTTATCCACCCATCCCTGAAAGCTGTTGTGCAGAGTCTGGTAAGTGCACAAGTTAGTGGCCTGTAAAGATAAGGGAGGAAATAAAGAAAAACAAGGCCTATCAGCAGCCCATTAACTCTGATTTTTGTGGATATGCAGCTTCCCTATGAATATGTATTAGGAATAGGAGATAGACTTGTCAGGGTCAAAGGCAGTAGCAGTAACCAGATGTCTCAGACCTTTGGATGCTTCCTTATCCCACTCCTCCCCTCCCTCAGTACTGCTGAAAAGGGGTTTCCTCGTCACATCCTGTCCTTTCTCAAGCCTGTCCTTTCTGAAGAAAAAAAGAATCAGTTGCCTTTTCCCAAAGGCAGACAAATCATAGCTCTGCCTTTCCCCCAGCAATACTACCTGGACAGAATATCAATGTGCAGTGAGTTCCCCAAGTCTGCAACTAAATCCATGTCCTCCATGCCTGGTCTTTGCCTTTTTCCAGAGACGTAGGTAGAGAGGGATGCTCTCAAGAATAAGCTTGGCAGAAGGGAGCTGCGTCCTGGAGCCCTGCCTGCAGCCCATCTTGTTGGTCTGACAAACCAGAAATAAACAGATTTTAGAATTCCCCAGCAAAGTACTTACAGCCTTGAAATGCTAAGATCAGCCTTACACATATTCCTCCTTGCCTAATGAATTAAATAATGGAGACTTCACTGTGGGGTGATCTTGAGGAGTTGCAGTATTGGCAATACTGCAAATGAAGCATTGGTAGTTCTTTTCCAGGCCTAAGCCTCCTGCTTTTCAGTACAAAAACAGTTTAGTAATTAATTCTGAAGGATGTTAACTGAGTTGTAATTGTATTTGACTCCTTTCACATATAGATAAGGCCAAGATTCTCACACAGCATCATTACACATTAATCTTCTCATAGCAAAATCAGCTTAATGTGCTCCTGCTTCTTTGTCACATCAGCTGTGCCTTCTCTGCTGTGTAAACATTACTTGCCAGCCAGGCTAGGCACTGTATCAGGGAAGAGAATAAGAAAAATAGCAAAGTAAAAATATCTATTTTTCAGTCAGGCCCAGAAAAAGAAAAAAAAAATCATTCTATGCATCAAGCCACTGAGAAAGCAGAAAGGTAGGCAGTGGAGAAAGGCAAAGGTAACATGGCTAAGGATTTCCATGTCACCATACATTTCACAGCCTCCAAACTTCCAAACTGCATAACTGAACAACTATCTGCATGCGAATTTCAGTAAGTGTACCACCAGTATCACATTGCTAGTTTTACAGACCCACCATAACACACTGTTATATAAAAGCAGAGATAACAGATGCGGCATTTGGGGGATGACATGTTTAATCTGTTTTCTTCATCACTTCCTCTCTTGCCGCCCTCTTAAAAAAGTTTTCAGTTTTGCAGTCCCAAGCAGTGCCATATACTGTGTGTGTATATATATATTATATTACTATATATATAAACCTATATTTCATATACGTGTGTATATATATATGTATATATAATCTGTGTATATTTTCCATAAATGTGACCCATGCTGCTGGGCTTTCTGCCAGATCCAAAATGTTTGATGCTTCCATGACTTATGCAGAAATTCTGGACCATGGAGGAATATGAATGGGAACCCATTTGCTCAGCCCAGCCTCTTGCTGCATGTATACACAGTGCTGGTATTTAGCAAGGTCTTGGGTGCCTCCAAGACCTTCTACATTTCTTGTAGAAGAATGGGATTTTTATCATCTTTATTGAATCAGATACTTAAATTCTTCCAAAATCTTACTATGGACAGAATCTAGCTAGGTATTTTGGATCTTTCCAGGTATAGAGCACAGGATGCCCTCTGAGCTGGCTGACAACAGACCAGGAGTAAAATTCAGGCTCTGCTCCACAGAGTGCTTATCTCAGCTACAACAAATGCGTGCTATGCACTGAGGGAGGCAACCTGAGAGTGGAGAAGAAAAAATTGAAAGTGATCACACAGGTATGGCATGTGTTATAATTTATCTATCCTAGAAGGATTAAAATTCTATGTAAAGTATTTCTTTTACTTGAAGACTTCATTGACTCTAAATAACATTTTTAAGCTGTAACATCCCCATGTTAAGACTAGCAGAGAGAGTCTGACTTGTCAAAAGTCATGGATAATCAGAAGCAATTAATAGTTTCAGATCATTTGATTCTCAGACCCATGCTTATCTAGCAGACTTTGTCCTTGATGTTTGTGAATGTTACAAATTGATTTTTTCTACTGTTGGTTTATACTTTCTTTCTGGGATTGCATTTCTGGTCCCCTTTTATGAGGTGTTTTATTATAGGCTTTCTTTGTGCATCCTCTCCATCACCCAAACTGTATTTGAAGTGGCTGTGGATATTGGATGCCCTTGATATCCTATCTAACTGTGGCTACTTCAGATGATCCTCTTGTCATCAGACAAAATCTTCTATCCACATAAACTAGATCATAAGGAGCAGGAAAAAAAAAATGTTTAGACTAGCAAGGAAAATTATTCTTGCTCTGATCAGAGTGAGAAATTGCCCTGAAACTATAGGAAGTTCCTGTTGCTAAAATATTGTGTAGGTCCTAAAAACTTTGCAGGCAGTTGTTTCTCCTCTGGGCAGCTAGAAAGGTCAATGTGCCTTGGGGTAGGACATAAGATTGCAGTGTTTAAGAGTTCATCTAGTCAGGAAATTATGGCTGTAAAGTTACATAGCCCTGTCACTTATCATTACACAGCTCATTAAATCTCAGCTAATTGCAACTTCACCCTAGTATTCAGGTCCTAATGTTTCTCTGCCTAATTAGCACAGTAAAATCTGAAAATCCAAATGATTTTCCTTATTTCAGTCATTTCTTGTACAGAAAGCAATGGTGTGCAGAGGTTGAACTTACTGTAAGGGGAAAAATCGCCCCTTAGTTATTCAATCTGTTTGTTCCATTGTTGAAGATGTAAATGTTTCTTCACAGAATTGACAGGAAACGTAGAGGAAATTCTGTTTGTTTTGTTCTGTTTTAATTTTTTACCTCAAGACATTCCAGTTTATGTATGAAAGTTGCTTCTTTTTATCTTTTATTGTATTTCTCTCACTTCTTCTGTCCCTTCCAATAAACAACTCTCTGAAGAATTATCTATGTATTATTTATCACAATTTTGTCATCATGTGATTTGTTGAGAAAAGTCATGTCTCTTTTAAAACCAAAGATATATTTCCTAAGCAAAATCACAAGGAAAAAACAAACAAACAACCTTTTAGCAGTTATTTGCTATAAACAACACACCCTTACGTTTCATTAGAACTCTCAAAATAAATTTTCATGTCCAAAAAGTTATGCTGCCAATGTCTAACTTAGAAGGCATACTGGAATACATCACTTGTTTTATTGAAATGTAAATAACATAATTCTCAGATGCTTTTAACAAAGTCATGTTTTTTTTTTTTTTTTTTTTTTTTTTTATGAAAAATAAAGCAAAATTCATAATTTAGAATCATTCATATTTTCACATGATTTTACTTCAGGAGCGATCCATAAATCAGAGTTGTAACAGAGTGATTTCTTCTCCAGAAAGGGTCATTGAAGACAGAGATAACATACAGTGGGCTTAGTTTTATCCTGATTAGAACTATTGACGTTGACTTTGCAAAATGGATCTCTTTCAGGTGTACATAAGAAAAGATGAAAATATAGCTTTTTTTTTTTTTTCCCAGAACTGTATATTTCAATTGAGTGTTTATATATTTATTTATTAAATATAAAATCTTGAAAGTAATACACATATTTGGTATGCAAATTTTCTTAAGAATTTAAGCAGCAGTGGAAACAATAAATCATAATTTGCATTTTGATCACCAAAATAAATTAAAAATTCTTGCTTTTTTTTCCCACCAAATTCCTGCTTTTTTTTTTGACATTTTCGTCAACATTATTTCATCTTGATCTGCAAGATTCAGTGCATTTTTAAATGAATGTCCTTATTTAAACCTCATGTTCGAGCTACATTCTCACTATAGGATTTTCTAAAGAGAGATGAAATTTTTAGTCAGTCTATTAACACATTAGCTGTTGCTTTTGTTTTCATGAGGTTTTCCTATATTGCTAACATTGATTAATTTTGTTAATTATATTGCACTTACCTACAGACTGTCTTTTCAGACTCTCTTTATATTTTCGAAAGTAATAAAGATCAAACCTCAAGGGGGAAAACTCGTAAATAAATACAAAAAAAAAAAAATAAATGATATTGCAGTTAATCTGAAAATCTACCAAGTATCAGGAGACATCTCTAGGCCAAAATATATCGGTGTTCAAAAAAACGCTACACTTTTATGTGTAGAAAGTAGCAATTCAGTTCTGCAGGATTGCTCATGAATCTTCTGATGCCAAATAACAATACCTGGTTAATAATTTTTACTTATTTCAAGAGGATCTCATCACAGTTGTTCCTATGAAGAAACTCTGGAGCCCTGATAGTGTTTCTTGAGATCAGTCATTGCACAGTTTCCACACCAGAACTAATTTATAAGTACTAACAAATTAGGTCTTTCAGAACTTGAGTGATGTATGGAATATCTTCATTTTATAGATGAAAAAATGCAAGAGCCAGAGAAGTTAGCATTGGCTGAATATTGGACTTAAATGTTAAGGAGCTGGTGTTTTTTTTCTGAGCTACAGTACATGTGACAACCAAGCTGAGTCATCTTGTGCCACTCTCAGTGGCATGTTCTCTGCCTTTATGGACCCAGAACAAAAGATGGTCTTGTAAAGCATGATCCCACATCTCCTTCTCGCCAATGTGAGCGGTGCTTGTGGGATTGCTATTTTTAACCACTAGTCACTTACCATTTGAGACACATATATGAAATATAGCTATCTAGCCATCATCAGAACAAATGAGTCTTGTAGGTTACATCTGGAATAAATGAGGCAGTGTTCCAGCCTCCCTGGGAAAGCCTACAAGGGCTTTGCTTGGCTGTTTGGGCGATAGCCGTCTTGGAGTCTTTTCCCCTTCCTCTGTTGATTGATGTTGAGGCACTATACCCCTACATACCTCTGTGCAGCAATACAAATGTGCAGCCCTGGTTCTACAGCTCGTCACAGATCAGTTATTAATTTGCATTAATTTATCAAGTGCTGGAGGCCACAAAATCTTCCTTCAGACATATTTTTTCTTGCTGTCTGGTTTGAAGGCAAGAGCACAACTGAGCAGAATATTGGGATATTCTTCATGCAGCCTGCTTTATAAACTAAAGCATGTTCATGTTATTACTCTTCTCAAAGCTGATACTGACTGAGTCTTGATGAAATTCCTGTTTGTTACTAATGCTGCAGCTGCTCACCTGTTAGGTAGTGTGGAGAATTTCAAGGCAGTGGCTATCCCATGGACAGATTTGTTTAACCCTGAAGTTCTCCTAGGCAGGGTGGCAGAGGGAGGGCAAGATGATATTCCTTTACTTTTTTGGGCTTGAGTCAGCCAGGAGTATTTTCCATCATTAATTCTGAATGGACTTGAAAACACTAGGGCTGTTTCACGGGAACCTTGTTCATTAATTTCCAAAGGGCAAAATCCACAATGTGCCCATCAGCTTATGCTTTCTCTTGAACTCATCATGCTTCTCAGGAGTGGAATTGCATTGTCCTTGACTCATTGGAAAACAATTAGGGGAAGAGGTTCTCTTCCTAGGTCAGTCTCTATGGTGTCTCATTTCAAATTTCAGACCTAATTTTTCATTTACTTTAGCAACTGGGAACACATTGGTAAAAAAACTTCACATTGAAAGGCCAAAATAAATACAGACATTGTTGTGGGCTTGTGGGTTTATTTTTGTTTCAGAAAACTTTGGACATGTAAGATTCAAAATCATATAAATGTATTGGTATTTATTTTCTGGTTAGGATCTCCTTCCCAAAAAGACTGAAACAGATAAGCTCTTCCTGCCTCTTTGACAGCAGACAGTCACTCAAAAGAAAGGGTTTAGAATAGAAAATTTCAGACACCTGATGTTGTTTTTAAAAACCCACAAAGCTATTTTATTCATACATGAAAGAAAAGGCAGAATTAAAAAACCTGGACTCCTATGGTATTGTCTCCTATGACTCTTCAGTGTAATGGCCTCAGCTCCTCTCTTCTGCTTTGCTGCAATACCATTAAACCTCCTCTGCAGCTCCTACATCATACCACAATAACATGGCCCTCTCCTCTGTCTCGTGATTGACCCAAGACTGTATCCCTGCTTTTGTATGAGCATTCATTCTTGTGTCTTTCTCCTTAGACACTCCCTTTCATGAATGTTTGATTGAAATTGGCCAACAGGTTCAAAAATGATTGGGTGAAGTGAGGAGAGACAGATGGATACCACCAGTGCTGAGCCTCCCATCCTTGGGACATAGGCCTAAAAATCACACTGCTGCACTCATCTCTGACTTGCACAACCTGGATATTATTTGGTATTACTTGTCAAACTGAAACTTGATCTAGAGATCAATGCCTTCCTCCAAACATAAGCAGAAAATCAGCTCCTTTGATTTTACCGCCTTTTTTTTTTTTTTTTCCTGAAAGGAGGGAGGAAAAAAAAAAAAAAAAAAAAAAAAAAGGAGCCCTGTGCTTATTTTACCTCTTCCTGTTTTTGCAAGCTGGCCTATCTCTGATTGTTTAGATAAGGCACAGCATGGACCTGTGTCAAGGGCTGGAATTGAAAAAATATATATATCTCAGAATTCCTCTGGCTTACTGTGTGATCCTGCTGCTGTCATTTAGTTCCTGCACCTCTGTTTTCCCTTCTTGTTCAGGGGGACTGCAATGCCTGGGGGAGCAGCAGGGAGAGGAGGAGGAGTAGGAGGAGGGTGCAAGGAGGAACAGTGGGTGAAGGCATTGCCTTCTGGTAGCAGCAGACTCTGACTGGCTCAGCTGCTCACCAAACCATATTGTTTGGAGTTTTTAAGAGTTTCTAACTGTTGATTTTAACTTTGGGGTAAATGTAGACTTGCTCACAGACCAGGCAGTGCAGAAGAAAAGCTATTCTTCATGGTTCCTACTAAAAACTCCCCTTAGCTGGCATGTAAAATTTTTTGGATACTGAATTTTCTGTGAGGAATATGGAAATTAAGTTTAATTGGGAGAACTGACTTCATGTCACCTAAATTACTATGACAGGTTTCAGGTTTTCCATGTAAAATTATCTCCAGATTTCTCCAATGAACTTCACCAGAGAAAACTTTTCCAGATGAAGCACATCTTAACAGTAAGATTGTACCATTGCTTTCAAATTGATAAGGAGCATAGAAAAGATGGACATTTTTTAGCAGTGACTGTTAGGAAAAACAAAGTAGCACGATTAAAAAAAGAATACAACGAAGCTTCAAGAGCAGGGAGATCTTTTCTCAGGATCCAATTTCTAGCCATGCTCCCTGAGAGGGTCAGAGAGAGCAAAGGGAAATGAGAGCTATGGCAACTATGGATATTTGGAATTTCCAAAAGTCTTAGTTTATGATTTATCTCTTTGTTACTAAGATACACGACTATCAAGCTTTAACAGAACTTCTGGAGGACTTGAGGTTAAAGTTCTGTTTTATTTTCTCTTGCCACTAAAACTTTAGCCTCCTGTCAGAATATCAGAAATAACTTTCCATTTGAGATGGATAAATATTTTTATTTTTTATTTTAATATTTGCATGGCCCAGTGGCTTTGATGAGCTCCCAGCCTGCAGTTTGTCTGAGGGTTTCACTGAAAAGAACTGTGTTTTTCTTTTTTTAAGCTATTAATTCTCCTTGATAGATCAAATTTTTGCAATGTCTCTAGTACAACAAAATAACATGATTCAATCTTTCTGTCTTGCTGCTGTCCAACTTTATTATGAACTTAAAAGATGACTTCAAGTTCAAACGCTCAAACACTTGACTCACGTGACCTGGCCCTTCACCTTTAGGAGTCTTAGACTGAGAAATTGCACCGACGCCTGTGTTATACCCGAATACTTTTATCTAAGTATCTAAGTATGTTTAGTCTTAGATACAAGAACATACATTTGGGCTTGTAATAATTCCTGAGGTTGTCTCTTTTTGGGGAATGAGTGTAATGTGACATCCTTTATCTGACAGATAGGGTACACACATAGGGGTACGTGTGTGTGTACACGAGCCTATATATACCCATATTGTGGCTTAGTGCAACATTCAGTCTTCTGTCTAATATGGCTATTCAAAATTTTGAAATTTTGCCACCAGTAAACCCTCTGAAATATTGTTAGCAGCACTTTAGAAAACAATATGCTCCTGCAATATCATGGTTGATTGAAAATTAAAAAAAAAAAAAAAAAAAGACAACGTGGGACCTGGTCTAACTTCTAAAGCAAGGTACCTGAGCAAACCCACCTGTACAGTGTGCAGTCTGGGACTAGAAACAAGGGGACCCCTATACACCTATACACATTGACAAGACCAATGCCCCTATACACCTCTTGATAAGACCAATGCAAGTCTACTCATGTCTCTGGAAATGCTTGAGAAAACCTGGATAAGCAGTATAGATTACATATCAAAATTCTTGATTGCTTTTAAGCCTCTGGGAACACAAGTTTATGAATCCAAATAAATAGAGTTATAGGTTCACATAAATGTGTGTAGGTGGTCTCCTGTAGTACTCTTGGAGCTGTTTCTGGGATAGTGATTTTTTTGAAGCATCAGTTAATGTCATTTCTGCTTTCAGATTGGAAAGAAAAAGATCAAAAATTCAAAAATACACAGTCACACAGACTTGGACCTCTGAAAATTCTGGGCATGTTACCTGGGTCATTTTTACCTCATCCTTGTTCTGGAGAGTTTTTGAAATTCCGAGTATTTCATAATATCCATACGTTTCTCCTTTACCGACTTCACTGAACTGATTCTTGCAAATATAATTGGTCCAGAAGCTGAATAAACCTGTTCTTGCAGTGCTGCAGTCTACTGGGTGGTTGTAATGCCAACAAATGCCAATTCTATAGGAACTTGCTGTAGGAACTTCAACTTTTTGTATTTGTTGTTGTTGTTTTCTATTTTTTTTCCTATTTTCTTTTTTCTTCGTCTTTTCACCTAGTTTAGCAAAAGGAAAAATATTACACTTTAAATAAAGAAACAAAAGAATTGCAGGTGAATTACTGTATTTGGTAATATCTTTGTTACATGTTCAGAGTTTGGCTGCTGCAGGTTTAGTAAATGTTCTTTTGATACTGATTTATGTTCAAAAGTGTGAGAGAAAGGCAGGGTAAAGGGAACTGCCTTTGTCTTGATATCTGTCTGTCCACAGTCCACCGAAACTCTGGCTGTAAATCCCTAAAAGCAGTTTGATGTTAGTACTACTTTAAATTAGCCTTAATGAGGTAAAGCAAGCCATTGGTGTCTAATTGGGCTTTAATGAACTGGATTCCTCAAGAAGAGATTTATGGAGAGTTTATCTGGCACAAGTAATCACATCAGGGAAACTCCCTCTCCTCTTCCCCCTCCTCCCTGCAGCAAGGGAAAAACACAGGCTGCACGCAGCAGCACAAAGCTGAAACTATCGTGTTGCTGTAGCTGAAAACGTTTTCAAATTAGCCAGGCATCTCCAGCAGCAGAAGGAAGAAATATGCACTCTTCATTGCAGATGTTTCACTGCCATCCCGACTATTTTGGTCGGGGAATACAGAGCATTCAAAATGCAGATGCATTGCAGTCAACTGGGAGCAATCTGCTGCAACAGCTTAGGTTGCTGCTCTGTCGCTTCCCCAAACAGGAAACCACAAAGCATTGGAGATTGAGGTCGCTGGGTCATTAGGAGAGGCACATAGGTTTGTCTGAAAAGTATTTTCCTGTCCTAGAAATAGGCCAGGATAGAACAATAAAAATAATAAAAAAAAAAAGTTAAAAACACAAAAAAGCATTGAGATGGAAGAGTAAAACTTTCTCTGCATTAAGCAGAGAGCCTGAAACAACCTCCAGCTGTTGCTGCAAGGGTATAACCGAAAGCTCACAAGAAGATGTGACTTGTGTGCATTCTTTAGCCAGTTACCTGCTTTCCCAGGCCATAAATCAGCGTGGAAGGATGCACTGTAATTTCCTCTTGCTGCCTGCACTTATTTTCAACAGCAGACACATCCTGTAGACACATTTCAAAACCCTTTATGCCAATGGCTCTGAATCTGAAATTCTTTGTTTATGCTCCAGGTGGGGCTTTATCTCCTTAAGTATACAGATTACTTTATTGACAATTCTTATCCTGTAAATGTCTTTGGTGGCATTATAGGTAAAACCATCCATGCAAATGCAAATCCAAATGAATATAACACATACTTGCATGTGTGCTGTTCGCTAGTGATATGAAATGCTGAGCCAATAAATTCTTTAATCAGAGTTTCAAATATAAGCATTGTATTTCCCATCACTGAAAAGTAAATGAAGAATGTGTACTGGCAAGGCTGTCCCTCTATCTGTCTTCTAGATGGAGTGCTGTGTATTAACCTAATACAGGTTTTATGTGATAGCCATAGCCTGCTGTGGATCCCCAAGGATAGCTGATATGCCATCGAGTGTTCAAATATCATGAGTAAGGCTTCAGATATAATTGGATTGGCTTATGATCAGGAGGCTTTCTAAATAACGCACAGACACACAGACACAGACACACACACACACACACACACACAAAGAAGCCAATATGTATATTGTAGCTCTTTTAATTTGCTTCTCTGTTTTTGATCCTCTTGTTTGCAGCAAACTTAACTTTGCAAACACAAGAGTTAGGGAGTATGTATTTGTGCATGAGACAGAGGGAGGACAAAAGCTTATCGTCACTGGAGTCCTGAGTTCCATGTTTTCAGAAAAATAAAAATAAAAATCATCCTGCTCCCTGCAGCAGTTTCAAGGCAAAATGGGGATTTCCTGGTTCTGCAGCAAAAGCTAACTCCTCCTACAGTGGGACAATTTTGAAAGGCATGTGAAGAACCATGAGTTTTTCTGCCGAAAGGAAGATGATCAGACCTCCAGTAGTCTTTTTTTTCTTGTTTCAGTGGCTCCAGGCCATAAAGCAAGTTTCTACTGTGAAAGTCTGGAATAAATCTAAATCCCTTTTGCTTCAGATAGCAAAACTCCCCAAACTGCTTAATATTAAATACCTGGCATCAGACAGAGTGCAATTTGAACATGTCTTCAATCAAACTTTATTACTATTAAGTGTGGAAGGCAGAATATCTTTAATACAAACATTACTACTTAGGAGCTGACTTGCTGCCAAGCTGCCTCAGACCTGCCTTTCATATGGTTGGCTTTCCAGGGGTCTCAGCTTTCTTATACAGCCTCAGGCTGACATCCCCACCAGCGACTGCATGCCCTCAATGGCTGGTAATACGGGAAGGATCGTAAGGCTGGCACAGAGCCCAGCCACAATACTGAATCTGCCATAACTCAGCCACCATGAATGTCCCCCTGAATTCCTCATTTGAAAATCGATGGTGTTTCCATGGCTCAGTACCTGCATATCTAACATGAATTTATATATAAGGGGCCAAAATACTAATATCATGTTAATAATTACCACTGAGCGATCCTAGAGTCTTAGGAGGAGAAAAGAGAGAGAGGAAAAAAAATACTACAGCAACTGAAAATAAAAGAAATTCTGGTAAACTGATAATGTATTTAATAAATCTCTGACTAGTTCTGAATAAAACAGCATTAATGAGAAAATGTTTTATATGCACTAGAATGGTCTAGTTCATCTTCCTACATTGTATTCTTTTAATAGTCTGCTTAACTCATACAGCCCTGCTGAGTTTTCTTGCATGTTAGAGGTCTTGTTCATTTCAGTAAAAAATCATTAAAGTAGCAATTCATTCTTCTGCCTCAAATAGGCTTCTATTGCAACAGTTACTGAAGGAGAAAATGTTGGAGAAAGGCTATGATTCCTATCTGAATTGTATTGTAGTCCCATATTTGCATTACATTGGAATACACCTTATTGAATTTTTTTGTGTAGATAAAGTTACGTACACTCTAATAAAAACATTTCACAGTAACAAACAATAGAAGAAATTAACATGAATAATGAATGTAATCAGACTGTTTCTTAACATTTCAGAAATATTATTTTAGAGAAGAATGCCACAGTGTAAATGCATAATCTTGGGTGTATAATAGTTTTCTGTGTTCTCATCCATAATGTGGTGTATAACATAGATACATGGTGTCTATGCTGGTAAATATAACTGAAGAAAATTCTCTTAAAGTTAAGAGGAGTCCAGATCTCTAAACATCACTTACATATATAAACATTGGAAGCATTCATTCATCTGGTTGGGATGAGCCTTCTAAAAAAAGCCTTCCGGATTTTCAGTAGCTCATATAGGAAATGCATTAATATTCTACACACAAAAAGATCTTTATCTTGGTTTAAATCCTACCAAATTGCTGCTGGCTCCTGATTGATGCAAAATGTGGATACTGATGAAGCCTGGAATTTAGAAAGGAATACTGCCCACTATATTATTATTATTATTATTTTGACTATTAATAAAATACGGGTACAGTTCCTTACTCCTCACCCCTACTCAAAGGAGAGCAAAAAGCACCAACCTTCTTACCCCAGTTTGGAGTCCACATGTAATGGAACCCAAGAGCATCTAATTCCCACATTTACCTCAGTGTCTTCCTTGGATTTATGGTTCCTTGTGCTACGACCATGAACCTTTACCAGGAAATACGCATACACACAGTCCAGGGGTTAAGTGCTTTTTTTACTATATCAACCATCTTTGTAAATGTTGTTTTTTGGGGGAAACATTAAATCTTACAGTGTGTGTAAATATTTTAACTAAGTTTTCACCCTGTTTTATTTATATGCTGCTACAGTTATATACCATATTTTGAATGACAGTTCTTCAAACTATTTCATTTTGTACTGTAAGTGCACTTATGAAAAAACTGTGTGGGTTTTTTTTGCTCACTTAAATGTGCTAAGGGCATCGAGGAGTAATTTTTCAGACACTGTTAGTATTTTGTTGCCTCTACAGATGCAATTAATTACAAAAATCTTTCCAAACATTGAAATTCTAGTTCATTTACAGTTCTGAAAATGTATGGTGGGACTGGTTTAATGTTTTGTTTTTGTTTTTTAAATTAATGGCTGCATTAAACTATCTGATTTCCTAACTGCCATCATATGCAATCTTTTGCATTGACATTTAGAGTAGTGTTGATGGAGGCTAATCTCTTTGCACTTCCTCTACAGGCAATGGAAAGAAAGAGGCTCCTTTAGAGGTACAATTCAGAGTGTCTAAAGTTAAGCTCCTACTCTAAATCACCTCCCAAAACTCCCTATCGTTGACATACCTCCCCATTGAAGTGAGTCTTTGTGAATTCTTCCTTTGTCATTGAAATACAAAACGCATACATGCTATATAGGAAAATGAACAATCAGATAAAATATTGCCACTGAAACTCCTCAAAAAGCAGTGCTTTCAGTTTTATTCAGTCTTTGGAGGTTGTTAGGAATGTACTGAGAATGTTAGAGTCAAACATACCTTGAAATACCTGGATTTTTAGGTCTTTCCAATAACAGTTCAGGCCTAGAAAAGTCTTTAATGACAACATAATATAGTGATTTACTTTTTTTAAAAAAAAGAGCAGGCTTGGGGATTGATGGCCTATAGAAGTCCTGTTGAAGAATGGGAAAGGCAAAGCGTACATGCAAAGATTGCTTGAAGTCATTGTCACCTTTGAAATTGTAGGCAGCTTCAAAAGTTTAAACCCAACCCAGAAAAGACACAGGAACTGGTGATGTGCCCCAAGGGTCCCTACTGGGTCCAGTACTGTCCAACATCTTCCTTGATGACCTGGATGATGGGGCAGAGTGCACCCTCATCAAATTTGCAGGTGATACAAAACTGGAAGGTGCAGTCGATACACCAGAGTGGTGTGCTGCCATTCAGAAGAACCTCAACAGGGTGGAGAAATGGACTGACAGAAATATGAAGTTCATCAAAAGGAAGAGCCAAGTCCTGCAGCTGGGGAAAGATAACCCCATTAATCAGAACAGGCTGGAGGTTGAAGGGCTGCAAAGCAACTCTGCAGAGAAGGCCCTAGGGGTCCTATGGACAAATTGAACATGAGACAGCCTCATATTCAGTCCTCATGGCAAAGAAAGTGAACAGCATGCTGAGCTGTGTAAGGAAGAACATTGCCAGCAGGTCAAGATTGGTGATCTTTCCTCTGTATTCAGCACTGGTGAGGCACAACTGCAATGTCAGATCTAGGTCTGGCCTTCTCAGTGCAAGAGAAACATGGACATACTGGATTGAGTCCAGTAAAGGGACTGGTGCATATGACATCCAAGGAAAGGCTGAGACAGCTTGGATTATTTAGCCTGGAGAAAAAGTCTTTTCCCACCTCAACTATTCTGAAATTCTGTGTTAACACACAGGTTCTTGTTAACACAAAGTACATTAAATCAGGAATGCTGTAGTCCTGCATTTGGGGTGTAAAAGCTGTATTTATTTATTTATTTTTCTGTGTGTATTCCTGGGACAAAGATACACAACAGACATTCTGATTTTGTAATAGCAGCCAAAAGGACAGGGCACTTTCTGCTTTTTGTGTTGTGGGGAAGAGAAGATCAGTACAAAAGTGTTAACAGGCTCAGCTAGGAGATGCACACCCAGGACAAGGCTGTGGCTGTGTGCATGAACCAAGCTCAGTGGTTCAATCAGGTGAGAAACAGTTGTAAAGACGTGAGCTAGGGAGAAGTGCAAATGCCCATGATATTATTTGACATGTTTAGCTTTCCAGCTCTGAAACAGGAGATTATTTTTTTTCTTTTGTAGAGTATCTGCACAGATGCATAAATAGTTCATTAAATTATTAGAAAATCCTGGTGAATACTGAATAACCAGAGAACTAGACAACTAATTCTTGTTCCCAAATAAGAAGCATGAACCTGGGAAGCTGTTAGGAGAGATGAGCCCAGTAGCAGCTTTTCAGCAACATAAATGACAAAGCCTACACAACTACTAAACCAAGACTGCAAGACAGAGATCCTAAAGTTAATAATGAATTTTGAGATATGTAAATACAATTGCAGTCATAGATACCTCCATAAAATGGACCTTCTGTGTCTATTGAACATAGAAAGTCAGGGGCAAGAGCCAGCATGGAAAATCAGTACACAAGCCCCTTGACAGGTACAGCCAAGAAATCCCTTAGTATTCAAGTAACTTGCAAGTATCACTAAATGTGAGCTAGGAGAGGTGGCTGACATCAGGTATAATCCAAATTTGCATCTTGCTTTTGTGATTTTTTTTGTTAGGAATGTATCTGCATTTGCTAAGAGAAGTATCTTCTAGGTTTGGGAAAAGGTAGTGTCTAGTCCCAGAACACAATCACAGAATCACAGAATCACAGAATCACAGAATCGTCTAGGTTGGAAGAGACCTCCAAGATCACCTAGTCCAACCTCTGACCTAACATAAACAAGTCCTCCACCAAACCATATCACTAAGCTCAACACCTAAACGTCTTTTAAAGACCTCCAGGGATGGTTACTCAAGCAGAGAAATAACTACTAAGAGTCATCAACCAATGCAGATCAGGGAAAAGGTCAGAAGACAGCCCACAACTTCAGGAAACACCACTGTGTCTCACACTTGCATTCAACAAAAGACTTGGTTTCTCATGAGGTCTGTTCTCTTGCTCAAAATTAAAACAAGATATTGGTCCCCAATTGAAAAATTATTTAATGAAGTCTACACTAGACTGGCTAAATTCTTCAGCATGTCTCCAGCCGAAGTATTCCAGAATTAACAATGGAAATACAAGTATCAAAATGATCAGGGATCTTTACTGTATTTGAAGCATGTTAATGAAGATTTTATGATATTTTTCTTCTTAAATATGACCTTTTTTGTGACCCTTGTAAAATATTATGTTAACCAAATTGCAGTTCTAGCTATACATAATTTCTTTACTGCAGTACAGGTAATTTTTTGGGTAACTGGAGAACAACTGTAGAGGTCCTTAGACATTGGATACTGGGGACAAGTGTTAATAGCTTGAAATGATGGATTTTGCCATACTTTGTCTCAGAAACTAGAAACTTGCCAGTTCGTGAAAACACTCTAGTTTTGGAATATAGTTATAAAAGCTGAGAGTCTGAGACCTCTTATGGTCATACTAACAAGCTGGCAAAATGCTCAAATATATGGTTTTATATTTAAAAGGCATTTTATAAGCAAACACAAGCTCTCAGAGAGGGCTGGCAACAAATGGAGATTCTTATCACAACTGATAGCTTCTTTGATCTCTTCAGTGACATCTTCTAAAAACACCAAGATATATACAACAGTGTGGTAGGGATGAGTTCACATTTGCCAGAATAGGAGAACAGCACCTCTTTATTTTATTTTATTTTATTTTATTTTATTTTATTTTATTTTATTTTATTTTATTTTATTTTATTTTATTTTATTTTATTTTATTTTATTTTATTTTTTTCCTGAATATTCTCCCAGAACCTCATCTTGCTACAATATGTGTAAAATTTTCTGTAGTTGCTTCTTGGTTATAATGAGAAAATTAAAATGTATTAAAAAAGAAACACAAAATGGTTAAAAAGAAAAGAGCCAGAACACACACTGATCTTGTAGCTAAAGCCAAGAAAAATTTGACTATGACCTTCAGGATCCAATTCAGAGAGATATAAAAATGGTACCCTGGAGAGCACAGGCATCCTATGGATTTATAAACTCTTTGGTTTGAATTTTGTCTGTACCTACATTTTATTTATTTATTTATTTATTTTAAATTCTGCAAATTGAAGTAATCTCTGGAGAATCAGGCCATAATGTTCTGTGCTGCTTGGCTCTTGCCACTGTACTGTGTCTCTCTCTTTTGCACCTCTGCCCTCCACCCACACATTCTTCTCCTATTCAACGTACTGTGAAAGCACAGCTCTTGGCTGAAGGCACTTCAGCTCCTCACCCCTGGGAAGTCACAGAAATGCCTCGTAAATGTCATAATGACAGACCTTGTCCAACAGGGAATATTCATGAAGCAAGTCCTTCCACAGAGTCTGTTGAGCAGCTGCCCTGCCTCACCACATGGTCAGTCCTTGGCTGGGGGTGCTCCTGCCCCAGGAGACAGCATCCCACTGCAGGTGGAGGACGGGAGCATAGTCAGTACAAGCATCTCAGTCCTTGCTGTGTTGAATCGCCCCAAGGCAGCCTGAATGATTGCTCTATCTCTATTGCAGCTGTCCCAAAGGGACAGTCACATCAGTGATTTTTTGAAGGGCCATGAATTTACTCTGAGTCAACAGCTGGAGGATTAGTTGAACCATTTAGCCTGACTGAATGTCCCCTTTTTCGTACACAGATAAACTTTCTTGGAGTATAATCCACTGCAGAGTGTAAACCATACATTTTAAAAATTTCTTTTCCCTCTCTATTTTTTTTCCCTTTTGAGTCTGGAGATACACAGTAGATTGAACAAAAATACTAGGAAAAATAAGCTCCTGTTTCAAAGACAATGTCTGATGAATCTTTCAGGATTTCTCCTGATTTTTCTTTCTGAGCATGTCCCTTCCCACATTTGTCTGTTTTTTTTTTTTGACGACTGGTGTTCTTGGAGTACTTAGCAGCCTGGGATGTTGATCCAGTTCAAACCAGTTTGCCAACTGCAGGTACGTGAAAAGGAAGGAAAAATTAGTTTGTTGAAAGCCTTATCAAAAACTACCAGGAAATTACAGTTTACGATTAATTCTTCCCATAAAATAAAGCACATAATCCTAAGTAATTATAGAATCATAGAATCATTTAGGTTGGAAAAGACCTTCAAGATCATCAAGTCCAACCAATTATAATATAATTATAATGGATTATAATACCATCTAGCTGATTCTATTACCACTATATTTTTTTCTAGTTAAAAGCTTGGCCAGAAGGAAGTGATAGGATTGTCCCTGGTGCCTGTCACAAAGTCAATGATAGACCATCTGTGTGTGAGATAACTAAACACAGTGACTCTAAAAGCCTAATAAAACACACTCTCCCTACGCATACGTTGAGAAGATATTCTAACATTTCAGAATATGCAGAAAGGAATAATAATAATAAAAGGCTTACATGTGTTTGTGATAAGTAAGAAGTGTTTAATTCTGCATCCAGGCCTTTGCATTTTTATATAGGTGATTTAAAAATTTTGGCAGAGATCCTGTCTTCTCACTGTTCAAAAATCAGATACAATTGTTGAGCAGTAACAAAAAAGCATTCGCCATGAAACTTGGATCTACAGAGACCTTACGAATGGTAAACGTGTGGTAATGGAAAAATGGGCTGTAATTGCTGTGGACTTTCATTTTAGTATTAGTTACATAAAACAGAAGCATATGCTTGTGTTGACCAAAACGAAAACTTTTTCTGCCAAACCCTTTGGCTCCTAGCATTAAAACAAACTGCGGTATGGTAGAAGCTTATTGTTTATGTTCAGTGTATCAAATAGAAGGGAGAAAAAGTTATCATAAAAAAATAAATAAATAAAAGAAAAAAAGAAAAAAAGAGCCATTAGATTAAGAACAAAGACACAAAGACACGTGAGTCTAAGTACCTATCTACAGTCAAAATTTTGATCTTCAATGCAATGCAAGCTTATTATCCAAATGAAACAAAGGTAATATATTACCAACTTAAGGTGGACTGAGAAAACTTAAGCTCAACATGGTGAAGTGTAGGCATGTTTTTGGAGTTTGCACAATTGTCTCACTCTCTTTATTATATATTTTACCTGGTAGACTTTTCTGGTATAGATGAGGACATAGAAAAGAGAACACGGAGATGTAAGGATATATTGCAAATGCTTGTCTTAATTAGCTAATAGTGACTATGATAAGAGTCTTAGCACATCTGATGAATTTATACGTTAACTGGAATTATAGGAACAGACCTACTGTGTAAAACCAAAGATCAGTCTACCCCAGTGTCCTACTTCTGGCCAAAAGCAGATTCCTAGAAGATTCCTGGAAGACTGTGAGAGCTGAGCAAGGGCTGCCCCAGCCTGCAACCATTCATCACTCTTGGACTGTCTGCATCACATGCAAATTTTATGCAATTCCTGTGTAGTTTCCCTTTGACTCCCCATCAGATTTTGTATTCACAGAACTGTGAGACAAAGAGATTCATAGCTTGCCTGTGAGTTAAATAAAGAATATGACTTTTTTTTTTTTTTGCTTTAACTTTTCATAATATTTGCTTTACTAGATATTCTACAGTGCTCAAGACAGTGAATAATAGACTGCTATCTACTCACTTCCTGCCTCTCATGATTTAGTTGATGTTGAAAGGACATCTTCAACTGTCCTTTTCCAGCCTAAGGAGACATGGCTTGCTCAGTCATTCCCTATATGGATGCTGCTCCATTCCTCTTGTTCTCCTTACCCTTCTCTGCACATTTCCCAATTCTACGTCAACCCTTATTAGTGAAAAAGGGGGGGGGGGGAGGGGGGAGAAGGATAACCTCACACAACAACCAGCCTTTGTGAGAATACAAGATAGATGTGGAAAATAGTTGCATCATTGTCACATGTGATACCCTGATAAAATAAGAAAAAAAAAAGTGGGAAAAAAAAAGAAAAGCACAGAAAGCTTACACACAGCAAAGATGTACACATTAGAACTTGAAAGCTTTTGAGGTAAAGTCACTATTGAAGTAACAGGCTGCTAAACTTGTACATTGAAAATGGAATTTTGGTCAACCTCCCAAGTGCTGGTTTATTAAACCAAACTAGAACAGATATATTGGCCTGGCAGCAAAACAAAAGCCAATATCCCCCAAACAAACCCAAATCCCTTTGCCTAGGGAGGCATTTCTCTGCTAGCTTAATTTCACTGAAGCAAATGTGATATTCATCAAACCTTAATATTTGCACCATAATTTTTAAAGCCTAAATGTTATTGTACATAATGAGCTCAGAGGAGGTAGTGCAGAATTTTAACCAAAGCAGTTGAATAAATGAAGGCAAATGCTCTGTATCTTTCTAAGCAAGGTCTTTTAAAGATATTATATACATGTAGTAAACTGTCAAATGCTAATCAACTACTTCTGCTTTTCCCTTGTCCTAGGAGAAAAAGTTATTTAATCATCAGAATTAAAAATTAGTAACACAAATTCTGCTACAAATGGAAAGCAGATTAATATTTAATGTTGAACTGGAGCAAAATACTCCATTGCAAGGCTACACCTCACAACCTGTTGAGGGCAGAATTCTGCAGAATTCAGGCTCCTCTGGATGACTACATCTGTATTGCACTACATCATATTAGTCAACCTGCTAGCTGCTAAATAGGTTTGGGATAATTATTTCTGGAGCTGTTCTTTCTCAGAAAGAAAACGTTGATTTTATTGTGGTCATCATTGTTAAATGCAGATGCCTGCACTGCAAAGCACAAAAATGAATTCACATGTGTTATTTATGCACGGCTCTTTGAAAAGAAAACTTTGTAGACAGCTTGGGCATAACACATAGGCAATATAGACCTTCTGAGCATTTGATACTAGTTCTTCCTAGATACATGTGTGTGCAAACCCAGTATGATGGATGGGTACATATTTTGTCACATTAGGTTTTCCTTTCTTCCCTCATATGTAATCCTCAGCATATGTTCATTTTGCAATTCCATGACCGAAAAAACTCAATCATGTATACCAAAGACTGAATTTGGAGAAGCTGAACTGCACTAGGGTTTTGTTTGTGTAGTCAAACACAATAGAAATTAACCTGTCTTCTGCATTCTCAAGATACCACTGATTTTAAATAGGAAGGAATTCCTGGAACTGGGAAGTGGCAGAACTGGGCTCATAATTGCCCACCATATTACCTTTTAAATTTGAATTTTAAAATAATGTTGGTGATTGTCCACTCTGTTTTATATTTTATTGCTGCCCTTCTTATTTTCACAGCCTTTCTAATTCTAAGGTGTTAAATAAACACTTCTTGCCCAGTGACTGAGAAAACATAACATGCCAATAGATTTGCAGGTTTCCACCTGAACTGTTGTTCGTAAAATTGGGATTATATGACTGCAGGCCCACACATGGTAACTGAGTCCTGTCTTGAATTGCCTAGTGTGTGCTTCCAGAAATTCTGCAGCAACAGCTGAAGCTCCCCACAGTAGCCGGAGTAACACAAATACCTGCATTGTTAACAGTTTGAAGTACAACATGGCCTTAGTAGTTTAACTTCTACCTTTATAAAACAAAATTATGAAAATTTACTTTTTTTTTTTTTCCTGTCAATTTCTTGCTCTTCCCTTCAGCCCATCAAATGAATGTGAGCATCTTACTTCAACTACTTACACAGATGTTACTTAACCAACGAGATTACTCACAAGTACCAAGAAAATACAGAACAGTTATTTTTCAGTTTCTGGTTGAGGTCAAAGTGCAATAAACATATAGCAAATGCTGAAAATCTCCTGAAAAGAAACAGGACTCGTTATCTCCAAACTATACTTTTATATTATGTGGAAGTGACCTGCAGTAAGTCATTTAGATTGGATTGCAAATAAAGGACCTGCCTTGAACTCCAAATAAATACCTACACCAGTAGGTATGTAAAACAAGAAGACTGTAAATTTAATCAGGTATTTCATACCCATTACCATAAAATTATATTTTGTGATTAAATGATCCAATTCTGACTGATATTCACATAAAAAACAAACCAAACCAAACCAAAAAAAAACACCAGGATTGAACTCAGTCCAGTTCATTGAAGGGACTTTCTTCATAGAACAAATAAGCAACTCTTCTCACCTCTTTCTCTTTCCTCCTTCTCTCCCCAAGATTTTTAATGCATTTATTTAAAGTTGATGGTTTTAACTAACTTCAAACAAGTTCTCGGTGACCTCAGTTTTATTCTGAAGTTCCAAATTCACAGAGTTAGTTGCTGGATTACCAGGGGTTCTTGTGACTTGGAAAGGGAATGAGAGTGCCACAGCTGACAGCCACTACACAAAACACAAGTGTGGCCACAATGAGTGGCTTATGTAGCATGTTCAAAATATAGCGTGCATTGCCATTAGGATTTGCAGAATGAAGAACTGCTACATTCATTTCAACTGGTAAGGGTCAAATTGGACAGGCACAAGCCACTGTTGTATAAAAAATAGATGAGAAGACACTCTCATTTGTGCTGGCAGAGAAAAAAGGGGCTTTTAATAGCACCATTTTCTTTTTCAAAGTAATTAGTAGCAGCAAATAAGAAGAGTCTTTATATCAGCTAGTGTTCACAGCTGACATAAAATAGATATTGCCTTTGCAAGCATTGATCATGAGTCAGCAGTACCTTCTCTGGGGTATGGTGTGGAGAGAGGAGCCAATCTCTTCTGCACACTCTTCCTTAGAGAAAGCAGGTTCCTCTTCCAGTGCATCAACTCTCACAAAATGTAAAGGAGCAAAGGACGATGATCCTTTGCCAGTGCTGATGTGAGGAGCCAACAAAGGAAACACACTTGCTTGGTTCATAAAAACTTGGATTTGTTATTCTAAACTGTACAATTGGTTTAGATTTTACAGTGATGTTTGACTGCTTAGTATGCTGTTTCATCTTTTCCTATTGGGTATGTGAGTCAGCTCACATTAAATTCTCACTATCTTTATTAATAGAAAACACTGTAGAAGGTCCAGAGTAAATTCTTAAGAGAAAAGCAACTGGTTGCTGTGGTTATATTTAATTTAAAGTTTACACTGAAGAAAACTTGAACAGGTCTCTGGAATGTCTCATATAGCTTTACATAAAAATACAAAATTTTCATAGTTTCAGTATGCAAATGTTGTTTCAGATCTGCACAAAATCTGGTTGCAAAAACCCTGACATATGAATTATATGATATCAATATTTGCTAATTCAGTACTCCAGCTTGATTTTCTGTAGTTACTAGGAATGACAAATGAGACCGTATCTTTACACCCATTCTACTCATTCACAGCTATTCCCAATTTGATCTGAGGGTCCTGGATCCACCCCACATTTCTTGGGCCTCCTTCACTTCACTTTGATTCTGTTTCCTGCAGTTGCTAGCCATCTGCTCGAGGAGTGAAGCTGTCTCTTTTCAGAGCTTGTTCCCCCGTTCTTCCTATGCAAGGCAGGTTGCCCCCAGAGGTTCGGAGCGGGGCTCACTGCTTCCACAGCACGTCCGAGCCAGGGAACAATAATTCCACATCAGGAATCCAGCTGGTCTCCCAAATGATATTGCACAGTAATACCGCAAAGCCACAGGGCTGTTCAAAACACCCACTATCAGCCAACTGCATTCCCCTGCCAGAGATCAGAAAACAAGAACATGATTGGGCCTTCCCTGCTTGGTGCTTCCAGCAGTTTACCCGCCCAATTATGCCTGGGTCTGTCCACATCTGTTTTGCAGTACTCCTCTCACTGGCTTAATTGTACATGCTTACTGATATCCTAGACAAACCACAAGGAACCACTTGTATAAAGTGAACTAACGAAGAAAGGGAAAAAAAAATAGCAACATCTTAACAAAAATTAATTTATGATCATTTTCATTTTTGCATTACAGAGATAAACATACTGTAAATTCTCTCTCTGCAAATGCTTCTAATTAAAGGCACATTTGATTATTTTATTTTATTTTATTTTATTTTATTTTATTTTTACTTAAATAGTCGGCAGTCTTCATTTTAAACCTCAGACTTGCCCTTGGTGAAAACTTTTTTGGAGAAAAGGAAGTATATCAGCAAGAGGTTGCTTTTGGTAAGACCCAGGACAAAAATACTGCCCTTTAGTAACACACTGATTCTCTAATATTATCCTTGTGGGAGAGTGGTGACTTCCACTGATTGTTTTAGTTCTTGTTCTAAACAAAAAGCTTGCCTGTTTAAAAAAAAAAATAATAATAATAAAATTAAGCTTTAGAATTCATTTGCAGTCATTTTGTTTTTGTTGCTCTTCTAAGATGTAGGACAGGACTGCTCCACATTGCAGAAGTACAGTGCAGAGAAACACCTTCCCTCTAGATCCTTCCCATGAAGCATGCAAAAGTGCTCCAAGGACTTCTCAAAGCCTTGCTGGCAGTGAGCCTCCAGAGGCAGTTAGGATTCAGTCCATAGCTGAGCAGCGTAAATAACAGCAGAATTTATGTCCATAATGATCTTGGCTTCTCTGCAGGAGGTACGCTGTGAAGATCTGACCGCTCTGCTAGAACAGTGTTGACAACAGACATTAGAAAGATTCAACCAGGAGGTAATAGTTGTCAAAAGCACTGGGAGGGAAAGAAGGCATGGAAATATGGGTGCAAAAAAAAAACCTAGCTAAGATGCTTATTTTAGCTACTGGAAAGGGGAGGTGATAGAAAAAAAAAAAAAAAAAAAAAAAAGCATAAAAAAGCTCAATTTTCCTTCTAAATTGTGCCATTTATAAAAGAACAGAAGGTGCAGAAGGTGGCTTAACAGAAGGTAGATAAATACAAGCCAGAAAGAAATGCTGTCCTGCCCAGCATGTTGCTGGCCAGTGGAATTCCCCGTGGCACTGGGTCAGGCAGCTGCTGCAGCTGTTTCGTGGAGAGGCTGACAATATTGAACCCGTTGTCTGTCCTTGCCCATGGTAATGGGACACACGTGGTGAAGGCAGTGATTTCTATCTGTAGTTCACTCTGCCTGAGGTACACATGAATTGCTGCAAGAGCATGCGATCTCTCAAGGAATTCATAATAAAACTAAAAACAGAGACCAAAGAGTATTCTGGTCAGATTTTAACTGGGACTGAATATAAACAGAGCACTAACAGTTTAAGACACACGGTGATGATGCCATTAAAGCAACTCAGTGTTTGTTAGCCTTATTTAAGTTCCCAACTGTCCCCAGTCAGACAGGGTAGCTCCATCCTACAGCCAGTGTCCTTACCAATAACACAGAGTTCAAAGAGGAAGTTTGGGTCACAGTAAATGTGAGCAGAGACATTGAATCCCAGTGCTAGTGTCGTTTCTTAAGAGAACACCAACTGCGCTTGCAGCTGCAGCATGTGAGCTCTGCTGTCACATCCTCTCCCAGCAACATCCATTTCTTTGCAGCAGGGTCTAGAGCAGGGGCTGCAGCTGCTTACTTGTTACCCCGAGCCAGCTATTGTCTTGTGCCTTCAGATCCTGCTGTTCAACAGTTAAGGCAAAAATCTGGAAATCCACAGCACAGTTAGCAGCTTCTGGTCATGGTAATGATTGGATTAGGGGAGAGAGGGCTGTCTGCAAGGATACAGCACTGGCTGCTCTGAGGATTTAAACCGATCCCCAAGCCAAAGGAAAATGAGTGTGGTGGCTGTGGTTTTCTTTCTGTTAACTTTATCTTACATTTTATATTTTTAAAAAATAGGCATAGCTGGCAAATCCTGGGAGCATGGCCCAAAACTGATTTAGCATGAAGCCTGAACTTTCCCTCACCCTTTGAAGTCTGGGTTTTCCTAGTTAGTGTCAAGATGAAGGGACAGAGTAACACAGTAACATTTCTCCTGTATTTTCTTCTTATTTGATGTGAATGTCAGAAATCCCAGATTCTGTAGATTTTAAAATAAATTTAATCTTCCCATGGAATTAAATACGCATTTTAAGCATCTCTCCACAAAACAGAATTTCATATGTTAGAAAGTTAAATACAGAAATTTTCTTCTAGGAATTTAATCAAAAAGATAAAAATAAGTTGTATAAAAGTAATATTTCTTTCTCTCCCTCTCTCTCTCTTTTTTTTTTTTTTTTTTTTTTTTTTTTTAAGGGTACATTATGAGTTGAAAGATATAGTCTGGATTGTGGATGTTTGTGTCTAAATGCAAAAAATAAAAATAAAAATAAAAACAAAATAAAAATAAAAATAAAAATAAATAAAAATAAAAACAAAAATAAAGACAAAAATAAAAACAAAAATAAAAATTACATGGGGTTTAACATATATGCTTTGGACAAGAACATAGCAGAGAAGTGTCGTGGTTTAACCCGGCTGGCAGCTAAACACCACGCAGCCGTTCGCTCACCCTCCCCCCTCCCTCTCTGGGACGGGGGAGAGAAATGGAAAGTGAAGCCCGTGAGTTGAGATAAAGACAGTTTAATAAGACAGGAAAATAATAATAACAAAATAATAATAACAATAATAACAATAATGTTACAATGGTGATAATAGGAAAGTAATAATAATATGTACAAACAAGTGATGCACAATGCAATTGCTCACCACCCGCTGACCGATGCCCAGCCTAACCCCGAGCAGTCCGGCCCCCTCCCCCCGGCTAGCCACCCCTATATATTGTTTAGCATGACGTCAGATGGTATGGAATACCCCTTTGGCTAGTTTGGGTCACCTGTCCTGGGTCTGTCCCCTCCCAGCTCTTACTGCACCCCCAGCCTGCCTGTTGGCAGGACAGAGCAAAAGTCTGAGGTGTCCTTGGCTTGGTATAAGCACTGCTCTGCAACAATTAAAACATCAGGGTGTTATCAGCACTCTTCTCATCCTAAGCCAAAACACAGCATTCCACCAGCTACTAGGAAGAAAATTAATTCTGTTCTAACTGAAACCAGGACAAGAAGTTAAAGAAAAGCTATCATTCCACAATGTAAATCAGATTTTCTCTTATTTTTCCTTAGTGGATTTTACGTTCCTTTAAATAATAAAGATTAGCTAACAGAAAGATCCCCTTGTTCATGTTTAGTTGGAGGAATCATTCAGATGTCATTTGAAACCTGATGCATCTAACTTTGCTGAAGCTTTATACAATCTAATATGTACCCAGTTAACTGTACTTATTTTTGACATGATTACTGTACTTAAAATTTTTTAGCAAAAGAAATGGTATAGGAATAATTAATTTGTGATTGCATATTTACTAAAGTGTAGTTTTAAGAGTCTCTTAACAATACGAAGAGAAATTTTCAAAAGCTACTAATGTCCTATTCTCAAAAGCAAGTTGGACTCATAAATCACTCATCAAAAAAAAAAAAAAAAAAAGCCAGAGAGAGAATTTTATATTATTTAAAAGCATATTCAAATTTCATATTATTTGAAGGCATTTGATATCATTCTCCATAATTGTCACTTCAAAACCCTCTATTAGTTAATCAAAGACATTCAGAAACTTCAACCCATGCCCTTTTTGTGCTGTGTGGTGATTTGGAGGTAAGCAGAATTTGCTCTGAACTTTAGTAGGTTGCAAAGACATTTTCAGTACTAGCCATTAAAAAGCAGCTCAGCAGGAAGAACTACCTATTGAGTCAGAAGGATTCTGCCCCAGTTAACACTGAATGAGTGTCTCTGTATGATGTGAGGAAACACTGAATTACTAACATCTCCCAGAGACAGAGAAAGATTTGTGACATTCTCCTGAGCTAAAGGGCTGTAGGAGGACTGGATTTCAGGCCAGGATGGATAGAAGAGTTTGGGTAACTAAAGATGGGGCCATCAACATGTGTTTAGAGTTGTTATGGACAGTTGACTGAACTTAATTTTGGTATCCATAAAAAATTTTAGCTTGAAAAATAAATTTCAGAGCAGGACAGAGACTGTAATTTGGACTGAGCCATAATCACTGTCTAGGAGAGGCAACTGAGTTTAGAGTGGGTGGATAGCTGTTGTTGCAGATTCCCTTACCACAGCCCTGGGTAGGTAGGGGACACCAGCTGGCAAACCTGACTTGCTGCAGGCTGCTTAGAGTAATATTACTAACAACACTAACCTACCATCCTCCAAATAGGGCAGAATTTTAAGGAGAATTTAGGGATAGTGATAGATCAGGGTTGCCTAAGAAACTTGCCTTCTTGCTGAGTCTACAAAAAGCTGCTGGGGACTAGGGCCATGTAGACGTAAATACTTCTGGACTAGACAGGAGCTGTTCATTTTATCTTGATATTGGTGTCAGCACTGTTTTCCAAAGTGAATTGAAATCCTAACAGATTCTCTCAGCCTGGGAACTTTCCTGAGCTAACCTCTACAGTTGTAGAAGTCGCCTAACCAGGCTTCAGCTACGAGGGTGAGAGAAGCAGCAGTTCTTTCTTGAGTTTCAGACTGAAAGGTTAATACAAGGGTTAACTGTTACGAGGAGCAACAAAACCAACATACACTATTCGTAAACAGGAGCCCTTCTCTCTATTTACATCTTCACGTGACAAGGCTCTTCCATGGAGTCCTGTGATGGGCTTGCCCTTAGATGAAATGGGCCAGAAAGCACGAGGTTATGGTCAGATGAGCAGTGCTTCTGTGTTTGTTATAGGTCTAAGTCTAAGAAACAGGCTTTTGTTACATTTGGGGCCAATGTTTGCATCCTAACATCAAAACATGAGCCCTACCTCTGATCTAATAATACCAAGAAGCCAAGAAGTCTTCCCAGCCCATGTCAGCCTAACATTAACAATAATTCTGAAATGAAAGCTACACCTAGATTAGCAACACCTGTCAAACTCTGAACCAGGCACACCTCAGTGTCTTCTGTTGGTGGCAACAGTAAACTCAGGTTGGTAACACCTAGATCTGGGCAACAACACTGACTCACTGATTCATATCACCCAACCTTGCCACTCAGCTGGCCACTCAGCTGGCCTTTCTGAAAGTCAGCACCCTACCCTTCAACAGCAACTCTTGCCACACCAAAAGCTAAGCAGGGTGTACAAGCTTCCTTTTAAAACAGTTTAATACATGTTCAGAATACCCCCAATATTCCCTTTTAAATCCTGCAGTAATGTGGGCTCAGCCACATGTCAATTTGAATTCTAACCCTTAAAAATATTTTACTCTTCAAACTAAGTCTACCCAGATGAAATGGAAATGATACCTACAGCACAACTATAATAAAACTGGGTGTGTTTACAAATTACTGACTATGAGTCACTACTTAGAACCAAATCATCAAACTCTCCAAAATGTATATCCTCAGAACCAGTAATTGAACTTGAAAAGGTACCTTTTGATGCTAAATAATTATTGTTAATCCATGCCCTATCATTTTGAAGGTACTTGTTTAAAATGGACATACCTTACCCTGACTTACCTGATAGAGCACTGTATGTGATGGACAGCTCTGGCCTGGAAGAAGGTAATATTAAAAGTATTAACATGCTGCTCTTCCAAGAAAATTATGGTTGAACTTCAGAGAGAACACTCTCGTGGAAATATCTTTTACATAAAGAATGACAGAAATTAAGTGGATGGAAGTGCCCTTTCTTTATTCTTTGATGAAAATTATATTTGGATAAATTACTGGGGAGAAAATAGTCTGTATTTCACTTTCTGAAGCTGTGTAGACTTATGATGAATGTGCTTAAATTTGAAAAAAAAAAATAAAAAAATAAAAAAGTGTACCTCTGAAGAGATATAAAATAGATTATTAAAACTACTTAACATTACATACATATACAAGAGCTCTAATTCCTGGATCTGTATCCAGGAATTGTAACAAGAAGGGATAATTTTAAATGCAATGTTCAACAACTAGAACTAGTTCAACAACTAGTTCTAGAGTGAGAATTTCAGTTATTAGTCTGAGTATATAAGATAAAGCATGCAATAAAATGACTTGCTATGATTCGTGAATTTAATAAATTAATATAAATACATTAATTTTTTTCTCTTACACTGTTCAGATAATAGAATATTTTCATACTACTGTTAATGTATCTTGAGTTAGAGATTGGCAAACTCCCCGAGTGAATTCACAAACTCCCCAAGATCCTCATAGGCTGAAATAATTTGTGTGATAAGGAGAGAGGCAGCATATCTCACCAGAAACTATTTTATTAACATCTCATTTTGGAATGAGGTCCATTCTTTCCAGATTCTTTGCATTTCTCAAGTGCAAAGTAGCCTAGTATGCTATTATGAAATGTTTGCTAGGATAACTGGAGCTCTCAGATGACAGAGAACCAGTGGGGTTGGTCCCTCTTCAGCTATTCCTTAAGGACATCTGACAATTTTGATGAACTGATTTAGAATTGTGTTGTTACAAAATTAAATTTTCATAGACTAGTGATATATGTATAAAGAGCTAAAGCTCTCCAATTTTAATCTTTTATTTTTTTTTTTCCCCAAAGTATCCAAACTGCTGACAAGTCAGTTTGGTACACCATAGTTATGAAGAAAAATAAAATCTTTTATTATTTGAGCATGATGTTAATATTGAAAAAGTGGAGAAGAGAAGAGGAATTACACATAAAAATGAAAAGTTATTGGAAATCTTACTGCATTCTTTTATGTTCTTCATAATATAGAAACATGGCACCATGGTCTAGTGAACAGCAGCTGAGTGCCAAGAAAGAGCATATGTTTTTTTCACTATCAGTTTAACACAATTAGTTAAATAAAAGTAGAAGATCAAAGAACATCACGAGACAAAAAAAAAAAAAAAGGAACAAAGAAACACACTGTAAACCAAGTCACAAAGATTCATTACACAGAATGTATTAGGAACTGTAAAAGAGAGAAAAAATATTTGCATTGACTCAACAGTGGTTAGTTCAGAGAATCAATTAGGAAAGCTTACTTGATTATTTTATGATGGTTTATTACATAAGTAATAATTAACATTAAAACTCTTTGATTTGTAAAAATAAGTTCAAAACAACTCTGTAAATGTTAAGTTGCTTTAAGAATGTATTAAACTGTAATAAAAAATAAAATTATTATCATAATAGTAACATAATTTACCAAATAATCCAAATTACTATAAGGGGACACTATAGATATAAATGTTTGCAGTTGTTAGACAGTGAGACACTGGTCATAAGCACATTACTTACCATGTTGGAGACTGTAATATAAAACATAAAATATCATAGATCACTCTGAGATTAATCTTTTTTTTCTCTTTGGAAAAAAAAAAAAAAAAAAGATAATCTAAATCAAGGGTTGAATCCTTGAGACAGAATATTCATAAAACATATTGGAAAAATGCCTCCTTGGACATCACCTATGAATTCCAGTGAGTCCATGCAAAATATCTGTGCAGAACATGAAATTGTCCAAACAGAATTCAGACTGTGGTTTCAGAAAAACAAAACAAAACAACCAACCAAAAAAAAAAAAAAAAAAAAAAAAAAACGCAATGAAAAAACAGGGAAATATAGGCAAGTATCAAACAAGAGATTTGATTGAGCTTCTAAATCCATATTTACATTTTTTAAAGTTAGTTCAGTATTAAATTTCTATGTACCCACCTTTTTTTTTTTTTTCACTCAGTAGTTGAAGGTGTTATTGTAGAATAGCATGAAACAGACTCTGCACTCTCTTTGTTTACAGAGAGCCAAAGTTGATTCTGAATGAACCTGATGGATCAACATGTGTGGCCGAGACTGGAGCTGAGACCAAGCATTGAGGCTTCTTTGGATATAATACGCATTAACAGAACATCATTTGCAGATGTTCTTTATCCAGTTGGATTCCCTGGTTTTTCGCTATCTCTCCTCACAGGAGCCATGGCCAAAACAAACAAGCTGTCCTTCCCTTAGCAAAGTGCATTTGATGGAACTGCACAGATGGGAGGCCTTCAGAGCAATGGTTCTCAGCATTCCAGCCGATTATCTCTTCTAATTGGTCCTGCCTCCTCCCATTCCAGGATCTTCTCACAATAAATCTAGTTAGGAGAAGCTGCATAAAATTCAGTATCAAGGAAGTACCAATGATGTGAAAGTAGTGTTGCTTTTCAAGCTACATTCCTATCATAGAAGACCAAGAGTTTATTTCCCCTTGACAGATGTAGTATGTAAACAGTCTTTCTTGGTCATTGTGCAGCTTGGTCATCTGTTTTTATATGTTTTTGTATATCCTCTACATCTCATCATCAAGTATTAGGATGGAAAGTACATGAAGAAATAAACAAGATGGGTTCTACTGGTGTTCCTCAAAGTATTTAAACTTAAGGTCAGCCTGTTTTACTTTGCTTACCCACTCACTTAAACAAGTCACCTGAATTAGGATAAGAAAAACAAGTTCCATTTGTGATTTTTTGCCTTGCACTGTAGCGTGTGATCTCTACTTCTAAAGATCATGCAGAAGTTATTAAGCAAAGGTTGTGTTACCCCAGGCTCCCCAGACATTTTAAATGCTTTATCTTTCTTCTTACTTGGCCTACAGACTTTTGTAGGGTGCATGGTGGTATGAGATGGTCTGTAGGTCCTGTTAGATTAAATGTCCATTCCACAGTTCTCTACAATCACTAAGGTCTAGAGTTGCTGACCAATGCAACCACCTCTATTCCTCTGTTCTTATAAAGAGCCAAGGCAAGTTGTAGACTGTTCTTTTTGAGGGAATAAAATGTCATTGCTTTAGGTAAACAACATAGTCTCCAGGATTTGGACTGAAACTATCTGAGATTACTGTAAGGTGGCCCAAGTGTAGGATAATGTGTAATATAGCTCTAGAACACTGATCCACAACAGCTGCCTGCTAGATTAAAGCTTCTTTAGGTATTTGAGGTTTCTTGCCTTTTTCAATGAGATATAAAAAACCTTCTACTTCAGACTGGGCTCAGTTAAAACAAACATACTTGTCTGATACAGTAGAAGAAAAGGAAATTACTATTAACCAACTGTGAAAAGGCTGAGCCAGTTTATGTTATTCTCTGAAGTCCTTCATGCAAAGTAAATGCATGTTCTCACAAACGTTTGCAGCCAGGAAAGCTCAATTTCAAATAAGAACTGTAATGAGTTACAGTAAGTATTTATACATGAAATATCTTCAATGACAAATCACAAATTTTTGAACTTGAGAAATGCAAGACACACATGAGGTGTAATACTGCACAAGCCATACAGGTGGTTCCTATGAACCCTAAAAGAAATTTACCTACAGGAATCTCCGAAGAGCAATATTGTCTGAGGTGAACTTTCCATGTTTCTTCCTCTGCAAACCAATTCCTTTTAAACGTGTTATGTTTTCCAGTACGAAATTCACCTGTGAATGTAGCTGTCAATTACAGCAAAGCTATTAAAACTACTGTTTTTTCTAGACAGCAGTTATTTCACAGAACTATATCTTTGTTACACACATTAATAATAAGGTGTAAGGATTACATATGACCTTGGTATAAGGAGTTAAGAGTTTGCATTTTTAATTTCCTGTAATTCTCTTATATTTTTCACTTGGTTATTTGGAAAGCTGATACATATAAGTCTTGGATGACTCAGCATGAAAAGTGAATTGAATTCTGTAATACTTAAGTTTCAGAAAGATTGAGCAGTCTCATGGATTTTTCAGAAATTATTTATATGTAGGGCATTTGAAATATGTCTGCAGTTCTCTTTAAATAAGAAAAAATGCAATGACTGGTCTATAAAATGCTTTCCCCACTTGACTGATCTCTCTCATTTTCCTGTTTTTTAGCATGTGGACAAGCAGCAAAGATTAAGGAAGGGAAGAAAAAACATCCTCCTGAAGCAGAAACGGATATTTAGAAGTTTAAGTGTCAGACCAAAGTCACAGAGCTGTTTGCCAGTACTTATGCATTCAGTTCATGCAGTCTGGTAACTGTGAAGTGAGTACTTGACCAAAAAAAAAAAAAAAAAAAAAAAGAGAAACCTCTTTCTACTTCAGTTTCCAGGCTTGGGAGTTGGCATGACAACTGCAAGCAAGCAGTCAAGTCAGGCACCAACTGAGAGCAAGAAAAAGAAACCTACAGAAACACATAAGAAACAGAAATACAGAGAAGTGCTAGTGAAAGAAATGAAACGATAAAGTGTGAACATCACAGAGCTTTAGAGGTGTGGGCACTAACACAAACAGTGAGCAACTATGTCCCTGCATAGCAGTAGGCAGAGTATCATATCGCTGAGGTGGTAACTAGCTGTTTCTCCAGCGAATAAAAAGATTGTGCTTCTATAGGCAAAACTCCAGCTCTGTTGTGTGCCAACAGAAATAGCTGATTAGGCTGCACTAGAGCAGTTTTATAGTGAACTGAAAGTAGCTGTATATAGAGCATATTAATCTTTCTTTACCATAGGACCAAGTTTAATTTCCAGAAAATAGGAATTTATATCTAAGCCAAACTAAAGAATTAGGATGGGTGTCAAAAGTAAGAATATATGACATTTTTCTGGATAACTCTAAATCATATTCTGAGAAAGAAAGAATAAAAAGGATAAGAAACGGAAGAAGGGAGAGAGAAGAAGTAGGAAAAAAAAAAAAAGAAGAAGAAAGGAAAAAGCTTGTAGTCACCAGCAAGTAAGAGGAGATATTATGGATGTAGTGGGATAGGTTATTCTGCATCTTCCTCTGCAATGTTTTTTGTTTGTAATTTTTACCTCAAAAGCTTGACACAAAAGATTCTCTTCTGTCTCCAACTGTCAGTCAAGTTTGAGAGTACAACAACAGCCCTCTTCTAAAACACTTTAAACATAGCCCTGGCTTCTTCTCAGAAACCACTCTATCCTTACAGAATCATAAAATCATAGAATAGTTTGGGTTGGAAGGGACTTTAAAGACCATCTAATTCCAACCCTCCCAGCCATGGGCAGAGATACCTCTCGCCAGACCAGGCTGCCCAAAGCCCTATCCAGCCTGGCCTTGAACACTTCCAAGGATGGGACATCCACAGTTTCTCTGGGCAACCTGTTCCAGTGCCTCACTGCCCTGAAGTAAAGAATTTTACTTTTCTGAAGTAAAGAATTTCTTCAGAATACCTAATCTAAACCTAACTTCCTTTAGTTTAAAGACATTATCATTACACCCCCTGGCAGAGTTCCTCTCCAGCTTTCCTGTAGGCCCTCTTTAAGTACTGGAAGGCCACTATAAGGTCTCCCCGGAGCCTTCTCTTCTCCAGGCTGAACAACCCCAACTCCCTCAGCCTGTTTTTTAGGAGAGATATTTCTGGCCCTTTATCATCTTTGCAGCCCTCCTCTGGACTCGTTCTAATATATGAATGTTCCAATGTTTGATTGGAACATGATTGGCTTCACTGTTACATGAGGGCAATTAAGGCCAACCTAAAGTTGTTTGTACACAATTACAATCTCAGTTAGAATCACAGAAGCATTTAGGTTGGAAAAGACCGCTAAGATCATCAAGCCTAACCATTACCTGAGCACTTGCAAGTAAGTCTAGCACTAAATATGCTTCACAACCATTTAAGTGATTAAATTTTTCCTATTATCCAACCTAAATCTCCCCTGCCAGGATTTAAGGCTAATTCCTCTTGTCCTATCACATTTGCTTGGGAAAAGAGACAGACCCTGCTACAACCTCCTTTGAGGTAAGTGTAGAGTGAATAGGTATCCCTTAAGCCTCCTTTTCTCTGTGCTAAATAACCCCAGTGCTCTCAGACACTCCTCATAAGACTTGTTTTCTAGCCCCTTCATAAGCTTTGTTGCCCTTTTTTAGACACAGTTCAGAACCTCAGTGTCCTTCCTGTTGTGAGTGGCCCAAAAATGACCACAATATTTGAGGTGCAAGGTCACCAGAGCTAAGTACAGGGGGAAATCTTGTTCCTTGTGGTTTTTGTTTTGTTTTGTTTTGTTTGTTTGTTTGTTTGTTTTGTTTCAGAAACTTGGTCATTACCTCTATGTTTATGAATTGACAGAAGTCCTTGTTAAATTAAGTCTACTAGCCTTAATATATATATTATTTTCTAATCTACCTACCAAGTTTTTGTTTTTGTTTTTCTGCCAGATGCATGTCTTTAAAATAGGAGCAAGACAGAGAATCTCTCTTAGTTTTATTAAGTGAGAGAGTATGATCTGACCCCGCTGTCAGTGGCATTTTCTACTTAACATTCCTAAAACAGAAGAAAGTTCCAGCTATACCCCAAGCTTCTTTCCAAGCGTCCCATTTTGTGTTTATTATGCTGTTTATTATTATTATTACTTATTATTATTATTATGTGTTTATTATTATTTCACTTGATTTTTTTTTTTTTCCTGAAATGGGAAAAAAAAAAAAGAATTTTCCTTGAGACAGGGAAGTTTGAAAGCTGCTGACATGAAAAGACAAAAAATTCACACCCTTTTTGCTGTGGCAGATAATGGGAATTCTTCCACTACTTCCGTTTCAGATATTAATATAATTTTTATTTTTGGAACTGATATTTAAGTTTGCTACTTTTAACTTGCAAATTTCTGAATCTATTGTGTTCATAATTAAGGCATAATATAACATTGCACTCTTTGTTACTAGTAGGAAAAGAGAAGGGTCACCTTTCAGGTATGTAACAGTTCTTTAACACACAAATTATATTTCATTATATTTCATGTTCAAATATGAAAATATGAAAATAATAATCCCATGGTTTTCATAATTTCATCATAATTTCAAGTAAAGTTTTTGGTTATTTCAAGTAAAGCTGTCTCTAAGAGGAATGCTGGAGAGAACAACTAAGTATAAATCTGTTCTATGTGCAGACATCAGTGAAGGAGAGGGGAGGAACTTCTCTCCTTTCAATTTTGAAGTTAAGGGAGTATTCAAAAGAGAGTTTTTGTCTCACAAAGTTTAGATGCTGCTTATCTTCCATTAGAAACTTCAAAAATGTGCTTAAACAAATCTATTACTATACATGGTGTACATATGATATACGATATCACTCTAATTCACGCTGTATGTTAAGCACTTTGTATCATGTACCACCGTGGTACATGGTGAAGTCCCTAGTAAGTCTTAATGAATGACCTGCTTCATATGATCATTCGTCTTTCAGTATGAACAGAATAAATGTTATAACTGAAGCTGTAACTATCTTTTCTTTCCTATCATATTTCAACTTTTGGTCAAGTTACTGTTACCACTGAAAAAAGAAAAATCCTTATTTTCTTGGACACATTTTACTTTTTTGTGGCAATTTGGCCACATACATAACTCTTTGGGGTATAGAAGATTTAAAATGTTTACAGGAGTAAAAATGTATCTTGTTGATGGGCCACTACTTTAACAGGTGTGAAGAAAATCTAGTAATGCTATAATAAATTATGCCAGCTGAAGATCTGGCCCAAACTATAATTTATATTCAGCTCGACAGAGGAGTCACTGAGGCAGAGAAATCAATACAAGTCAAACATTCTGCACTATTGCAAATAAATCAAAAACTTTCCATTATGAAAAATGTGTATGTTTATGTGTATCTGTCTCCATATTTTGAGGCCGGATAGCACTGGACTGTATTAAGTAAGTATCTTATTGGCATTAATCATATATGTTTAATTTCATATTTAATAATAAAATCAAGAAAATAGAATTTAGATTCTGTGGATATAGTAATGAAAACTGAGCAGTTACCTATATCTCATCCTTTTCTCATATGTACTCTACAATCAACAGTATGTCCTGTAATATAAAATTAATTGATAAAACAATAAGGACCATCAAATAAGCCAATAAAAGTAATAAACTATGGTATAAAAATGTAAGATCAGAATGAATGTAAGTAAACTGAAAATATCAGAAAATATATAAATCAAAAAGATTCTTTTCCTATGTCTGCAGTTCTCTCTTTTGTTCCTGTTCCCTTGCTCTGCCTCTGAAACCTATGTTGATTAAGAACAAAGATATCTGTAACATGATATATTTGCACTGATCCTACAGATTGCTGTTAAGAAGCAGTCCATCACAGATGTGGCTTCCATTAAGTTTTATTACTTTCAGAATGTTAATTTTGGTACATGCTCATTTTCCTGATTTTGTGCACAAATACTATTCATCATGATAAAAAGCAGAGCTGGGTAGGGAACAAAAAAATAAAAATGAGTTAAAACAACCCCAACAGAACAGTGCTGATGGATATCTACATAACCCAGCATTAATCTGAATTAGTTTTTTCCTGACACGTAGTTTTACAATGACTAATTGAACAGACTTGGTGCATAAGACTTCTCAAGACTCTGTTTTTTTTTTTTTTTTTTTTTTTTTTTGTGTGTTTTTTTACTCATATTATAGAAGTCTACAGAAATAAAAACTATATTGCATACAGCTACAGAAATTTATATTCTAAAACCAATGTGCTACATGAGAATTACATAAAACTTAAAGAGAGAAAACATCTAGTTTAGAATACAAACCAGTACCTACTGTCCAAGTAACTCCGGAACTCCCAGAAGAGAGTAATTTTCAAGCAGGAGCATCAGGTGATACCTGGGAAAGGATGAGGATATAGAAAAGAAAAACATCTAATATTTAGATATATTCTTTATATAAGAAAAAAGCAGTGCCATTGCAGTTCACAGTAGTATTAGAACATTTTAAATGCTAAGAACTTAATGTTAAAAGTATGTAAGAATGACATTAAAATATACCATGTTTCAAAAAGATAAAGATCAGGAAATTCCAGAATTTAGGTTGCCATGAAAATTTACCAGCATTTAGGTACATATATTTAACATACCCTCTGATATTAAGTACTGTAGAACTCTTTGCAAATTGGCAGGGATCTTGGAGTAGTGGCAAGGAAATGCAAAGGCTTAAGGAGGTTGTTAGCAGCAGGACGCGAGAGTCAAACTGTACAGGAGACAGGAACTGGAAGGGTTAAGGAGAAAAAGAGTTTCTTTAGTTCACATACTTAAATGCTACCATAGAGAACCAGACTCTATCTTTGTCTTTATCACAGATCAAGCCACAAGCTCCCACAATTTTGGAGTCCTTTATTTCATGTCTGTCTAATCTGAAACATCTGTGAAGTCTGCTTTTCAAAAGAAGTGACCTCTAAATTAAAAGTGCAACTTCAGTTAGCAGAAGCTGTATGTTAAATATTTAAATACTACATACATTTTAATGACTACAAAACAGGTGGTGAGCCTCTCAAATTCAAAAATGATTGAGCTCAGTTCCTCAGTTAATCATGCCAAAAATAAAAGGAATATCACCCTGTCCCACCAGTATGTTTTTAAAATAAGACTTATTATTTAATGTGGTGAATAAAACAGGCATGTACATTACAAAATTAGTACTATCGCATTTATCACTGAAAACCTAAAACCAAAGTTTTATACATCCTAATAACCTGCTCCCAAGAATGATCATTAGCATGTTTTAAACAAACCAACAAGCTAACCCAAAAGTCATAGCTAGTAGCAGCAGGGGATTTTTCCCCCTCAAATGCCCTCTCAGCCTTTGGCAGGCAGTGCTCCATGACTCTACTGTGACCAGGAATTGTTTACTGTTCTTTCTCTCTGTACCATTCATGATCTCCTCAGCTGTCTCATCTCTAAGTTACAGACACCCAGGCTACGTATCCTCCTATACTATCAAAACTGCTATAACCCTCATCACCCATGCTGCCCTCCCCATCTACATTTTCCCCTTCACTATTCTTTTTGGCATTCCAAAATACTTTTTTCCATAAACCAGTTAATTGTCAAGTAAATTTTGAACTCTGACCGTATCCTCCAATATCTGTAGCTCCCCCTCTATGTAGCATTGCCAGCAATTCAAATGAGGATATTCTATTCCACTACCTAGATTTTTAATGAGAGATAATATTGCATAGCAGACACAGCATAAATCCTTGCAGAACCAAGGCTGATAAGCCTAGCAGGTTTGAGAGTAATTTTCAGTGCAGGTCAGGTGAATTTTTCCAGCCACTTTTAGCTCCACCTTACACCGTTATCATCTAGCTTACATATTCCTAGACTTTGAGAATATCAGAGCACCTTATTATTTATGTTAGGTATTCCTATAAATCTTTCCTCACCAGCTCTACACATTAAGTTATGTGTCATAGCAAACATCTTTTCTGTTTTCAAGCTGTGTGGTATCACTTACTCCTTTTTTTTTCAGCTAACTGAAACATATTCAGCAGTAATTTTTAACTCAGTACTGTGACTGTATAATCGAATACTACCAATAAATCATCCATTTTAAATGAGTCTCAGCTACAGCATGAGCAACAGTTTTGATTCAATACAACATGTGGTATTAAGTACGTTGTAATCAGAACAAATATTTATAAAAATAAAAGAATGCAAGGGCTGCAGTGCTTTTGCTTGTATTGTGTTTTTCTAGGTCCTCTAATTTTAATTTGTAAATGTTTTGAAAAAGTCTACAAACAAATGTAGTGTGTGCACAGAACTATTTGCAATACAAGATTAAAAATAGGTTTTTCTTTGCTCACAAGGTTTATTACCTTCAGGGTTATGAGAAAGACAGAATGTTTATGTCTGCTACCCTAAATACATGTATATTCCACAGGTCAATTTATATAGAAATGTTCAGTGTTTAAGACTGAATGATTGTGTAATGCTGCCTTACTGCCTTAATTTTCACTTAAAAATATTATATATAGTGCCACATGCTGCCATATATAGCAAAAATGTGGTATTAACAAGCACTAAGAAAAAAGTTGCTGGTTTTCAATTAAATTTAGAGGTGTCATTGTTGACATATGACCACGAATGGACAAGTTAGAGAAGAGGGCAGAATGAAATGGCCTTAAGTGATATCAAACCAAACACAATTTTAAGCACATGAAATACTTTTCAGGCACTACAAAGACTTCATCTGGAGCTGCGTGTAGATTTCTATCATTTATATCCAAGACAGAGTAATTCAAACAGGGACAAGACACACTGGCACCTGCAGGGGAATCAAGAGTCTATCTGCCCAAGGCAGCTTTAACCAGATCAGACTGGTTAAATCAGCTTTAACCAGATCACAGCAAAACAGCCAGAAGGGATAAGACTGGGCTCTCTTTAAATATCAGAATACTAAAATGCCAGGAGAAAAGTAAATATTTTTATATTAAATGATAATTTAGATCCCCAGGAAGAAATGCATGCTAACCAGGAAGTAGTTATGTCAGAAGTTGGAAGGTTGCCTACTATTGTCAGAATGTTTTCAGTAGCAGCAAAAGGAGCAAAAAGAATCAAACAAAAACAAAACAAAACAAAACAAAACAGAAAATTTATTGAAAAGATGTGAAAGGACTCATATGACACTTTACTCTCATAGCAGATGACTTAATCTGACGATCCAGACAGTATTTCTCATCATAACTTAGTCATGTGCTTAAATGCTTAAATGATTTCTTAGTTGTTTTCTTGATTTTTTTTTTCTTTTTCTAAAAACATCTAGGACTTGAGGACAGATCTTTGGGTGAAAACACAAGAGTTATAGCTCTATTAACATCAAAGCTATGTTAAGTCATTCCAGTTCAGGGTCCAGCATGTAGATTTCAATTACTAAAGACTCATGCACACTAGTTATGAAACAGGCATTGAGAGCACATTTTGATGAAGTGTTGATGACAATTTTTTGATACGTATTACTGACAAGCTGAGTACTCTGTTAGATCTGCTTCCATGAACAAACAAGAATGAGTTGAGGATATCAGTGCTGAAGGGAACCTTAGCTGCAGCAACCAGAATACATGGAGTTTTAAAGCCTCAGTCAAATGAGCAAGACAAGTTACAACAGTTACAATCCTGGTCTTCAGGAAAGCAGACCTTGCCTTGTTCAGGGATCTGTTTGGCATAAAGGACAAAGGAACCCAGAAAAACCAGCAGATTTTCAAGGGCAGCCTCTTCAAAGCACAAGAATGGTCATTTCTAACATTCAGGAAGCCAAGCAAGTATGGCAGGAATGAGAGAAGATGGTCGCAGAATCAGACTACCTAGAGAAAGGGAGACATTGCCTGAGTATACGAGGATACAGACATGAAAAGTCAAAGAACAGCTGGAGCCAAAACTAGCTAGTAAAACCACCACAACGGTTAAGAAAAGCAAAAATGAGAAAGGCTTCAATACCAACACAAAAACAAACAAACCAAGCAAAAAAAACCACCTAAATAAAAAGTGAGACCACTGCTTAACGGGGCAGGAGACCTAATAATAAAGGAAATGGAAGAGTCTAAGGTATTCAGTGCCTTTGTGCCTCCATTTTTGTTTTACCATTTTATTGGTAAGGGTTTTCTTTAGGTCTCCCAGCTCCTTCACCTTAGTAGCAGTCTGTGGAAGTGAAATATTACCCATAACAAGATGATCAAATCAGGGGCCACTGAAGCTAATGGCACATATGCAAGTCCGTGGACCCAGACAAACTACATCTGAGTTGTTTGACTTCATCACAAGACTGCTCTCTACTACCTTCAAAAGACTGTGGGAACTGAGGGAAGTTCCTGATGACTAGAGAAAGGCCATCTTCAAGGAAGGCATTAAGAATCCAGACCACTACATGGCACTCAGCCTCAACTCTGGTCCCAGGAGGATTATGGAATAAGTCCTCCTGCATGTCATTTCTGAACATATAAAGGACCAAAATGTTACTGAAAACATCTAGTATGTATTCATCAAGGAAAACTGTATCTAAGCAACCTAAATGTCTTTGATTTATAACATGACTGAATCAAATGAGAGCAAATATACTTTGACTTTAGTAAAACATTTAACACAGTCACCTGTAATAACACTATAGAAAAGTTGGTGAGACACAGGTTAGATAACTGATGATACAACAGATGAAAAATTAGACTCTCAGACAGATTGGGCTGTATTCAGTGCTATGAAGTCCAACTAGTAGACAGTGACTATGGGCATCCCTCAAGTACCAATACTGGATATTTTATCCACTCTTTAACATCTTTTAACACTCTTTATCACCCTTATTAATAACCTGAACAGTGGAAAAAAGTGCACACTCTGCAACTTCGTGGATAATAACATATGGGGAAGCATGTGATATGCTGGAGGACAAGGCTGCTCTTCAGTGGGACTTCATCTGGCTGGAGAAAAAAAGACGATAGAAACCTCGTGAAATTGAACAGAGACAAGTGTAAATTCCCACACATAGGACAGTATAACCATCACATGGTAGTACAATCTAGGCTGACTAAAAAGCAGCTTTGCTGAAAATGACATGAGAGTCCTCAACAAACAACAGAATGAACACCATGAATGAGTTGGCAGTGTGTCCTTCCAGCAAAGAAGGCCAACTACATACCAGACTGGATTAGCAAGAGTGCAGGCAGCAAGTCAAGGAAAGTGCATACTCCCCTTTATTAAACTTTAATGAGCATATGGAAGTACTGGACCCAATTTTTGTATGATTGAGATTGGAAGAGACCTTTGGAGGTCATCTGGTCCAACCCCCTGCAAGGTCATGTAGAACAGGCTGCCTAGGACCATGTACAGGTGGCTTTTGAGTATCTCTAAGAAGGGAGACTCTATCCTCTGGGACGCCTGTGCCAGTGCTCCATCACCCTCATGATAAAAGAAGTGTTTCCTGATATTCAGACAGAACCTCCTATATTTCATTTTTTGCGCGTTGTCTCTTGACCTGTCACTGGGCACTACAGAAAAGAGCCTGGCTCCTTCTTCTTTACACCCACCCTTCAGATATTTATGCACATTGATGAGATCCCCCTGAGCATTCTCTTCTCCAGGCTAAACGGTCCCAGTTCTCTTGGTATCTCCTTGGAAGAGAGGTACTCCTCTCGCTTCATCACCTTACTGGCCCCTTGGTTTTGTCTACCCCAATAAGAAATACATTGACATATTAAAGCAAGTCCAGTGTAGGGCCACAAAGATGATCAGGGTGCTGAAACATGTCAGTATATGAGGAGGGGCTGAAAAAAAGAGGATTTTCTTAGCGGTAGGACATCTTTGCTGTCTTCAACTATCTAATAGAAGGGTATAAAGAAGACTAAGTTAGACTGTTCTTAGAGGTTACAGGGGCAATCAACAAAAGTTGTAACATGGAAAACACTGACCACATGGTGATGAACATTTTTATAGTAAGCTGGAACAGAGACACTTTGATACCTCCTTTCTTGAAGACTTGTCAGAGCTTGGAGCAACCTGATCTAGCTGGGAAGCTGGACTGAATGACACAGAGAACCTTTCTAACCTGATCCATACAGGTCAACTACACCAACCAGTGAATGTTTTCTGTTTCTCTGCATACATATCAGAACACGTTTTACCAGTTAGCAAAAGGAGCTCTGATCCAAGTGTTATTTTTTTTATTTTATTTTTTTTTCCTACAGACTCGCCAAATTATGGGATGATAGGAATAGAAAAGAGCATCTATCACACTAAAATATGGCAAGAGCGCATTACCCAATATAAAAGAGATTGCCATTAAGTACACATATCCTTTTATGGAGAAAGAGAAGAAGAAAATGTTTGCAAGAACATTTGCCTGATTTGTTACCCAGTTATGGAAAAACTAGCCTAACAATACTGCAAAGATTCAGTGTATAAACAGATAATCATGCGAAAGAATTGCAGACACTGCAACAGCTAATTGGCCCTACAAAAGCTACATAAGCATTTGTTTTACATAAATTACACCATACTTATCCTGACACAAGTAGGGTTCTCTCCTTTCTTCCTGTCACAGATGCAGAACAACATGAAAAGTATGTACTTCTGTTAAAGAGTTTCTCCTTCAGGAAGTAAGTGTTGGCTAATGCAAAATATATTAGCTAAACAATCAGTTAGACCTTTGTAAGTATGATTCAGCCAATCTAACTCATGAAAACTAATTTATAAATGACCCATACTGGCAGAGTTCACATCAGAATTCAGATACCTACCTGTATTTATTGTTATGAAGTACTAATATTAGCAACAACATTCATTCCTCAATTTGCATTTAACTGTATAGCTTGAGATAGGTTATTTTCACTTGCAGACAGAACATGTGAATACATTGCTGCCAGGGCACTCAGCTGTAATTTCTTTTACACTGCCTACACAAGGAAAAAAAAGAAAAAAAAAAGAAAAAAAAAAAAAAAAGATTTGAAACTGTTTGGTCAGTAAACTAATATACATCAATTGCTGTAAGTAACATTAAAAAAGAACTACTTGCCCAGAGGAAGTCTAAGAAACACAGCCTATTCTTTGTGAAATTCTGTAGATTTGGGTTGTTTGACAAAACATGCACACAATGCTGAAAGCACGTCTAGACTAGCATTTTGTCAAAAAACACCAATACTTAACTCAGATGTTCAGCTGAAAAGATTTAAAGATATCTGCAATCATCAGAGCCTTGTAGCCCACAATGCCTCTGTGGATAATAGGACCAGATATCTATTAAACATCTGGTAGCTTTCTTTCCATGGAGAAGAACAAGTACATAATATTAACTGTTGGCCTGGGAGCCATGCTTTATTTCTGAAGAACTGGATGTCACAAGTGACATTTCATTATAAATGAACACAAACCACCATATCAGGAAAAAAGTTTTATATAAAACATGATTTACCACTGTAAGTGCAACCAGCATAAATTGTACAACACAGATGAACTGTCTGTGCAATTTTAAAGGAAAAAAGAATAGAATAGCACATTTGGCACTAGAATTCCTATATTTTCCTACACTATGGTATTTGCATTACTGGCACTAACATATAGAATAGCACAAAAAATGATTACCACTTAAAAGATGCTTTAATTCATGAGCTGCAGGAGCAGCTAACAAATTGCATTGATGGTGTAAACTGTTTTGTTAATATTTTGCAGTGCTCCATGATGTTTTTCTCTCTTGAAAAACAAAGATACCTTAAAAAGTATAAATTCCTATGGTAAGACTTTATCAGTTAGAAAACAGCAAAGGCGTAGTGTTCAGTCTGCTTTTTCTTTATACTTTGGAGCAACTTAGTGTGACTCATGAAGTTATGAAGTATACCACAACCTCCAGAGACTGGAAGTCAACTGCAAATTAAGCTTTTTTATTATAACCAAGAAAACACATGCATCCCATATATCAATTTACAAAGGCTTTTTATCTTGTTTTAAATGAGAATTCTGACACTAAAGTCAAATCATTTAGAGTTGTTATGAAGCCAGTTGGCTCAGTCAGAAATAAAGGTTATAAGCTATCACTTCAAGAAACGTTTTGTAGAAATTCAGATGAGAACACCTTGTAATGTTTAGTGGGTAGAGGAATTATACAGACCAATGGAAAATTCCTCTTCTGAGAGATAAAGTTCCAGTTCTGCATAACTAGTTAACATTCCAGGTAACTACATAAAGCTAATTTAGGGTATTAGTCCTTAAACTTACCCGTTTGGCACCGAGTATTCTGCTATTCCGAAATCAAGAAATAGTAATTCTTCCTTGTTTAATGGAAGCTTCTCACAGAGATATTGCCATAGTCCCAGGATATCTTGGGATACACCACACTTAGCAGACTGCTCCTTTTACTCCATGTTGCATTCTGCCCACAAATATGTATTCACTACTTTTAACCACCAGCCCTCTAATCAGTGCATAGATAACATCTCCCCCCAAAATCAAAAACTCACATAATAGTCCAAGTGAGGTCTTAGGTATAACAACCATATGGATACTGTTTAGCTATGAAACAAAACATGATTTAAGATCACTTCCCTTATAATCATCACAGGAATAGATATGTAACAGTTGAAAGACAGCACTTTTGTTTTTGCTATTTGTTTTTGGCCCTCATACTTCAAATCTTAATCATGAGGGTATATTAAGATAACCTTACCAAATATATATATATACTGCTTTCTAATTACCTCCCCAAACATTTTTACACAGTTAGATTTATTTTTCAGTTTGCAGTAAAATACAGAATAATAGAATCATACAATCATAGAATCATAGAATTGTTAAGGTTGGAAAAGACCTCAAAGCTATTTTTTTTTTCAATCATGAATTAAAAATGTTATTGTGTGCTTGCATAAGGAAATAAGAACTACTGCAGCTGGACTTTCTATTCCAAAGCAGGAAAACAAATGTGGCATCCTTTTTTATTATTATTTATTTATTTTTTTTTTCTGAACAGATGTGTTCCTAATGTATTTTGAATAATAACTTCCTACTTGAATTGAAAAAAAAAAAATCAGCAAAAAACAGTGTATTTGTTTATTCTCTTTCTGGCAAAAGATATTTCCAGAGAAAGACCAAGAGCATGATGAAATCTCTAGTGTTTTTTTTTTTTTTTTTTTTTTTAATTAAATTTCTGTCACTTATAATTCCCCAAACCCAGTGAAAACAATAGTGTTGGTCAAGTGTCAGAATGCCTAAATTGTAAGCAATATCACTGCAGGAGACATAATTTGACTGAAACCTTTAGTATTTGCAATGACGCATGACTGGAAAAAGATCTACAGTGCTTCTACAGGAAGGACAGTTCATAAATTGCCCTTAAAAGTTTGAGCATGTTTCAAAGAGAAACCCAAAGGAACCAAAAATAAGCATACCATTATACAGAATGGTGTTCTCAAATTTCATTATTTACAGTACTTCACAGTGAACCAAATTTGTTGGAGGAAAAAATCATTACTTGATTAGGCTTTACTTGCAATTAAACAAAACTTTGAGAGACAGGATGTACTCTCTTGTACTGTAATGGCTTTGAGAATGAGGAAAGAAACAGTCTTTGTAGCAGAGAAAACACTCTACTTTGTCTTGAATATTAGACATGATGTGATAGATACTGAAAAGAAAAACCTGGCAAGTGAACACACATTCAATAAGGAAGAGAATGAGCTAAAAGATCTGGATTCATAGTCCATGGGCATTAGAATCCTACACAGATGCTGGATGGGATCCTTTTGTAATGCAGAAAAAGAAGGAAAAAGGACAGCAAAAAGTTCATGTTAAACTTTCTTAGATTTATTTCAGGAAAAAAAATGCCTTACTAATTAAGCAAGTACTGCTCAAAATAAAGCTTTTACAAATAGTTAAACCACAAACTTTCCACTTTACTCAACAAACAAACTTTTGTTCGTCCTCAGAAAACTATGCGGCTACAATTTACTACACAATTCTAAATAAAGTTAACCTGAGAACATGCATGTTTGATGACAAGATGGCAGCACAAATCTTCAGAAGTCAGCAAGTTTTGGAAACTGACAACTATAACTTCCACCATTTTTGCTTTGAAATCTTTATTTGTTGATTTTATACTATGATGCCTTTCCTTATATGTAGATTTTTGGGTATAACGAGCTAATATTTCAGTTAGTCTTCTATCATATCAAGACTTCCTACTGTAACTGTCATTTCTCACCAAAAAAAATAATACATATAGCTTTAAATTCATAATGCCCTTTAGCCAACTCACCTTGCAACAACTGTATTCCAGTACACTGGGTTTTCCCAAGGAGCAAGTTACAATTCAGAACTACTCACTTGATTTCAGAAGATGGCTGTAAAATTCATCCAGACTATCTAGAATGACACTCCCCTACCCCAAATGTGACTTCCCACAGCAGTACAATGCAGTTACCACTACAAAATGATTCCTCTTCAATATGGCTCAGTGTCAACTAACCATAAAAGCTAAGAATCAATATGCTGATAATGATGTCCCTTTGACTTGCTCCATCTCTTCAAGGTTTCTTCTGCCTGACAGTGTGTTTTTGAACCAAATCTGCTGATCACTTCCATGTAGAATACTTTGTTTCATGCTCCAAGCAGAGTTGGAGCATGCATCATATTCTCCAACAAGAAGAAAGCAGGACTAAATCAGAGCCATCTCAAAGAAATGCCTCTCTGTACAAGTGGGTAACAGAGCCTCAGCACAAACTACTGTACCATGCTATTTGCTCATGTTGACCCTGCCACTATAAACACAGCTTCCATGAAAGCTATCTGAAGTATTCTTTCTGGGGAGAGGAAGGAGCATGGCTTGCTTGTACAGTGCGTTACTGTAGATGCGTATTCAAAGTGTATGCAGTTGGATACAAGCTAACATGATGACAGAGTTTCCAAAGTATTTATTAGATTTGCAACATTATATTTTGGGCATTATCTTCTTTCTCTCATCATCTTTGAGAACCCTATATAGTTTTCATATCTACTCATTTCCTCCTGCCCTTACGCACTCATTTACACCCTTGGCAGCATCTCAGGAAACAAAAAAGTGCCAATAGGAAAAAAAGGCAAGGCAGTGAATGGATGGGTACACAACCTACTTTGTTTTCTGTATGCTTTCCGACACCTTCCTTTCCCTCCGAATTTGTATGCTGTTGAGAGAGAAGATTCTTTAAAATGGGAATTATTTCTAAAGAGCATCTTAATCACTCTGAAGAGCCTCTCATGGAGCTGGAGCTCAACTGCATCTTCACTGGCAGCTTTGTCAGGAACCTACCAGGCAGGCTAGCGCAGAAGAAGAACGAAAATTCATACTATGATGTACTATAGGCGGTTTAGTCCTCAGATCGCCATCTGCTTAAAACAAAACGTAGTCCTTAATCTGGGGTAAACCGGAGCTATTGCTTTTGTCAGGTTTCTAAACACAACCAAAAAAAAAAAAAAAAAAAAAAAAAAAAAAAAAAAAAAAGGAGGCGGGGGGGGGGGAGGGAAGGGGCTGGTTGCCTTCTCTTCCCTTCCCCCTCCCCGATGAGCGGCTCTATCTGCAGCCCATGTGGCTGGGAGGCAGCCACAGCCGGTTCCAATTCCTGCTTTCCCACTTTGCGCCCCTGCTCGCTGCCGGGGCTGAGCACAGCCAGGACCGGCCGCGGGTTTCCCCCCCCCCCCCCCCCCCCGCCCCGCTCCCCGCCGCGCCGTCCTCCCTCTCCCCCGCTCCATCCGATCCCCCGCTCCCCCAGGGCACGCAGTGTGGGAAGTACGAATTTCCGCTGAGTTTTCTCGGCGACTTTCGGAGCTCGTCTTTCTCCAGCTCCCCGCTCCGCCCGCCTCTCCCCCCCTGCAGCCACCGCGCTCCGCCCGCCCTCTCCGCCCCCGGGAGAGCCGGCGGAGCAGCGGGCAGCCTCTCCTCGGCTCCTCTCCGCTCCTCCAGGCAGCCTGCAGCCCTCCCCGCCGCCCCTTGCCCCCGGCCGGCTCGGGCGACGGGAGCCCATGGTGCCGGGCACGGCGAGCCGCGGCCGCCCCGGCGCCTGCCTGCCCGGCGGGGAGCTCGGCCCGGCGCGGAGCCGAGGAGGGGCCGATTAGCAGCCGCCCAGGAGCGGTGGGATGCCGGAGAGAGCCAGAGCCGCTGGGGGAAGCTGCCCACGGCTCGTCCCGGGATGGGGGCGCCGCGCCGGGTCCGCCTGATGGTGCTGCGGCGGGTGCTGTGGGGCTCCGTCCCCCTCTTCCTCCTGCTGCTGCCCGCGGCCGAGCCCATCTGCCCCGAGCCATGCGACTGCCAGCAGCACCAGCACCTCCTCTGCACCAACCGGGGCCTGCGCTCCGTGCCCAAGGCTGCCGAGCCCCAGGATATCCTCACCTACAGCCTCGGGGGCAACTTCATCGCCAACATCTCCGCCTTCGACTTCCACCGCCTGGCAGGGCTCCAGCGCCTGGACCTGCAGTACAACCGGATCCGCTCGCTGCACCCCAAGGCCTTTGAGCGCCTGGGGCGGCTGGAGGAGCTCTACCTGGGCAACAACCTGCTGCCGGCGCTGGCCCCCGGCACCCTCAGCGCCCTGGCCAAGCTGCGCATCCTCTACGTGAACGCCAACGAGATCGGCCGCCTCAGCGCTGCCTCCTTCTCCGGCCTCGGCAGCCTCGTCAAGCTGCGCCTGGACGGCAATGAGCTGGGCTCGCTGGGCGACTCCACTTTCTCGGGGCTGCCGAACTTACTCTACCTGCACCTGGAGTCCAACCGCATTCGCTGGCTGAGCCGCGGTGCGTTCACTGGCCTGGCCAAGCTGCGCTTCCTTGACCTGTCTGGGAACAAGCAGAGCTCCCTTCGCCACCCGGACATCTTTGAACCGCTGCGCTCCCTCCACACCCTGCTGCTGGCCAGCAACAGCCTGCAGCAGCTGACGGGGGGACTCTTCCAGCACCTGCCCAGCTTGGCAAAGCTCTCGCTCAGTGGCAACCGATTGTCTCACCTGGCACCAGATGCCTTCACGGGGCTGGGCTCGCTGAAGGAGCTGCGCCTGGAGGGAAACCTGCTGAGCCACCTGCCCGCTGCCCTCCTAGAGCCGCTGAGCAGCCTGGAGGCACTGGATCTGAGCCGCAACGCGCTGACCGCCCTGCACCCAGCCACTTTTGGCCCCCTCGGCCACTTGCGGGAGCTCAGCCTCCGAGACAACGCGCTGGCCACCCTTCCCGGAGACATCTTTGCCTCCAGCCCAGCTCTCTACCGCCTGGAGCTGGAGGGGAACGCCTGGAGCTGCGACTGCCGCCTCCGTGGCCTCAAGCACTGGCTGGGGGCCTGGCACTCCCAGGGCCGCCTGCTCACCGTCTTCGTGCAGTGCAGCCAGCCGCCCACCCTGGCTGGCAAGTACCTCGACTACCTGCAGGATGCCCAGCTGCTGTTGCCGCCTGATGGCAGCCCCTGCCTTGATGGTGCCTACCCCTCCTCTGCATCCCCCCCTGCAGCCGCTGAGGGACTTGGCAGCAACAGCAGCGGCAATGGCATGGTGCTACCCCACGGTCCCCCAGGGGCACCGCCGTCTGCCTCCACTGCCCGCTTGCTGGGTGCCCCTGAGGGCAAGGTGGCAGTGCCAATAGGTGCGACGGCTGCACCAAGCCCCACGCCACCGCTGCCCGCCCGCCCAGCAGCCTCCAGGCCGGCACTGCCCAGTGCAGCCTGGCCCCGTCGTGCCGGCAAGCCCCGCTCTGCGTCGTCTGCCGGGAGCCCACCACTGGTGTCCGACCCATGCGACTTCAACAAGCTATTCCTCTGCAACCTGTCGGTGGAGGCAGTGGGCTCCAGCTCAGTGACAGTGCGCTGGGCTGTGCGGCCACACCGCAGCCCCCGCCTGCTGGGCCCAGCGCGGTTCCGCCTGCTCTTTGATCGTTTTGGTGCCGCTGTCAAGTTCCAGCGCTTCGTCTACCTGCCGGAGCGTGGGGAGCCAGCTGCCACCCTGCGGGAGCTCCGCCCGGACACCCCCTACCTCGTCTGTGTCGAGGGCATCCTTGGTGGCCGCGTGTGCCCGGTGGCGCCACGGGACCACTGTGCAGGGCTGGTCACCCTGCCCGAGGGCAGTGCAGCATCGGGTGGTCCCCGTGGCCCCGACCAGCAGCTGCTGACACTGGTGCTGCTGGCGGTGAATGCGCTGCTGCTCTTTGCGGCTCTGGCAGCCTGGGCCTCCCGCCTGCTGCGGAAGAAGGTGCTGGGGCGGAGGCGGCGGAAGGCAGCCCCCGTCCATGTCCGGCAGCTCTACTCCACTCGCCGACCACTCCGCTCCATGGGCACGGGTGTCTCTGCTGACTTCTCGGGCTTCCAGTCCCACCGGCCGCCCCGCGGTGCTGCCTGTGCCCTCAGTGAGGCCGACCTCATCGAGTTCCCCTGCGAGCGCTTCATGGACAGCAGCGGCGGCACCCGGCACGGCGATGACCACCTGCTGCAGCGCTTCGCAGACTGAGCCCACCCAACTACAGCTCCCGGCATGCCCCGTGAGGGAGGAGGGCAGTAGTTGGGCGCTGTCATGTGGCAAAACTTGCTGGGAGCTGTATGCAGCATGGCGAGGCAATTGTTGGTTCGTGAGGGGATGGTGCGGGTCCCGCAGGTCGCGGCCTGCAAGAGGGAGAACACTGGTGCTTCTGCTGCCTTCAGCCACCACCTGGCCCTTACCGCAGGCAGGGACAGGGGCCAACTGTGAGACGTGCTTCCTCGGTTGCCTCAGAGGTCTCCATTTCCTCAAAAATCGTCACTAACCCAAACAAAAGCCCTGACCATGAGTGTAACTGTTCTTTGGTGAGGAGGGCAAACCATCGGGAGCTGCTGCGAACAGCAGCTGGTGCCGCCCTTGTGCCAACTCAGAGCCATACGTCTAAGTGTCATCTTTTACAGGTGGTTTTTCCAGACTGCAATTGGGATGGCAGTTAACAATGAGCAGCCTGGCCCCCACGCAAGGGTGGTCTGAACTGACGTTTTCAAAGCACCTAATAAAAAATGTGGACTAAGTGTCTTTTAACATTGCTACTCGTGAACTGTGTAAGCTGGAAGTCAGTCAGAGGGATGATGGAAATGTATGTTTTGTGCTGGACGGTTTGAATGCTGTGCCATTTTAAATCGAATGTGAGGCAATTTAATGTGCGCGAGTGTGTTTTCATACTTTTTTGTAAACGGGAAACAATAATGCAGCTGGTTAGTTTTACAGGAATATATTGCTGACACCACTAGGAAAAACTAACAGAGTTTTGTAATATGTTTACAAATGAGCTATTTTTTCGATTGTTTTTGAATAAATACTGCTTGGTACTTGTACACATGAATGTGTGCTTTAGTTCTCTGGGTCCATGATGGTCAGTAGATCACTGACCCTCAAATAATCCATCTTCATTTCTAAATGAGTGGATAAAGTAAACTGTTGATGGTTAAATAAAATTGGTGCCTTTCTTCACATACAGTAATAGGTGAGGATATTTCAGAAATGTGAAACTGTTTTTATCCTAAAAGGCAATTTTCTCTTAGCCTTAGCCTACTAAAGTTAGAAGCTTTATGTACCTCACTGTGAAATAAAACATTTTTGTATCTTAATCTAGATTCTGTGGTTTGTGTAGCTGAGTGAGTAGTGCTAAAGTTAAACCCTCATGCAGTAGTATATGATGTTTGAGTTGTGTGTTTTTTTTTTTTTTTTTTTTGTTGTTTTGTTTTAATTGGACTTTTGCCTTTCTTTTTGAGCAATGCTAATCATTTTATGATCAATTGCTCTGTACTTTCTTGGACTTTTACTTTTCTAAATATTTACAGAATGTGGTTCTGTTACTATTAAATATGGTGGTTTAGTTTACATAAATAATTCTCTCTGTGTGGTCTAGAAATGGGCTAATTAAGAAAGGTCCAAACTGTGGTTACACTTTAAATGCAAATGTTTTAGGTGGAGTTTGGTAAATTGTTGAGACCATTGATACTACTTGTGCTCCTTTGAATTTAATGTGCAACCTCAGATGAACTCTTGTGCAACTGAATGGCTTGAAGGGAGTGATTAGTGGACTATGGAGACATTCATCTCAATATCATGCATTCATTGCTGACATGAGATGTTCGTGACTACAAGTTGTTTATTACCATAATTGCAAGTAGATGATTTTGAGTTTTATTTTTCTTTTATTTTCTTTCTTTTTTTTTTCCTTTTTTTTTTTTTTCCTTTGAGATTTACAAGTATTTACAAAAGACACCATAGTAACTGTTCCCTTCAATTGGAGTTCAGTGACTGAATAGAGAGGACAAAACTTTAAAGTTCTGAGGGATTTTTATTCAATCAGGAGGAGCGGAGAGGGAGTAGGAATAGTTTGCCTTAATCTTTGCCTTTTAAATGGAGATATTTCTGAGTTAAGTCTTAATTCTTGAGTCAGTAGCAAAAAACCCTTTGGGTTTTCATTTTTGACAGGCAGCAGTTTTCATGAATATCAAGGGTCAAACTCAATTGCCAGTGTGTAGATTAAAATTCATAGATACAGTGTTTAAATTTCATTCAACTTAAGGAATCTAGAATCAGGTGTTATTTTTCTGTAAGAATCTTACATTTCTGTTCTTTTGGACACCTGGGTGCTTTTGGCCATTTGTGACAATCTATGGAATTACACCACTGTTTGTTGTTAGAAATGTAATGGGAATTACTGAGTAAAGCTGTGTGTCACACTAACATTATCACTGGATATTCTTCCAATGGGAGATGCATAGATGCTGTATACGGTTATAATCAGTTATGTCAATAAATCCATTTGCTGAAAGAAAACTGGTGTCTTACATTGACTGAAGAGTGATACATTATGAGATGTATAGACTAGTTGTAACTTCTTGATATTACTAGGACTGATATTTCTTAGGACAGAAGCTCTTCAGAGTGCACTTAGTTCACTTTTTCATGCCTTTTTGCCATACACCGTGTTTTCTATTTTACTTGTATTATGTTAGGGTAGTGCAAACATTAAAAGAATTAAAATGTTCAGTTCTGAGACAGACAGACCACTGGCTTAAGATGGACTAATAAGATGCTGTTACATCAGTGAACTAACAATCCTTTCTAAACTAAATAGGAAATGAAGATTCTTTGAGATAGTATCAATTTTTTTATACTCATTTGGAGTTACATTCCTAAGAGTTTTTCAGTATTATCAGACTGATGATACAAATATCATACTGAGCATACACCTGCTGTTTAATTAAGAATTCACTGTCTTTTTGAATTTATGCAGACCTCTCAAGAGTTGCTAGAATGAAGTGACTCTTTTTTCCAGAACAAGAAAAGTAAATACATAGATCTACATAACAACAAAATGTTGGCTAACAGAATGAAGCTGGTGACTTCTTAAAAGTCACAGGTACTGTAACTCTAGGAATACTTAGGCTGTGTGTACAGATGTTACAATTATTTATGTATTTATTTATTTATTTTTTTCAGGGAGGCCTGCACTAGAGAGTGGTTGAGGAAGGAGAAATGTCAGTGACATTCAATAACTGGATGTTAGTAATGTTGCATGGCTCTATTTTTACCAGTACTATTTATATATATATTTGTATCATTTTTTAAGTATGGTCCTTTTTAAAGAACGACTGTAAAAACAGCTCTTTCTGAATGATGAGGTTGCCATCAGTTTGTGCTCAGAGTGTTTCTTTTTTGATCAGAAACAGAGTTTTACTGCCCTGTTCCCTCCAGGAGTCCATGCAGTCTGGGGCTGTGTGAACCAAGTGTTGTTCTCCCACTTAGTAATTACCAGGCATGTTATGTATCAAAGACTGAAAATCACACACATATTGTCCTGTCAAATTCAGTGAGCTACTACTGGGAAGTCTCCAAAGGTACCACGGCTTCTCTGCTGGCAGCCTTGGCTGCTTTGGCAGCCTCTGCCCACCTGGTCCCAACCGCAATCCCTGACCCTTCTCTGCCATCAGCTAGTGCAGCTGTTTGTGCAGCTGGAAGGTGAACTCTGAAGTTAATCCTCCTGGAAAATAACCTTTCCTAGTACCTTCTCTCTCCCTGATTTTATTTTTTATTATTATTTTTTTATTTCTTTATTTTTAAGCCAGCTTGGTTTCTTTGATCCTGTTCAACTTACACAAGTATTGGTAGTGACAAAATGCGGGGGTGTAGTGCAGAAGCAGGAAAAAGCAAAGACATGAAGCTGCTTAAACAGTCTCAGGTAGTCTTGGCACCCTATTTTCAGTAGACTAACATCCTGTGTGGAGGAGGCCATACCTTTACTGGAAAATCATTAACGATCTGTAAACTGAAAACACTTAAAACATCTGTAAAAGATCCTAAAAACATTGGCATCATGACATGTAGCTAGAGAGAAATAATGCCCCTTCCAACCCAAGCTGTTCTATAATTCTAACCTGAAGAGAGCAAGGTTATCATTGTGTCGGTGAAGGTCTCGATGTGCATGAAAACCCCTTGATACTGAAAATAACTCTGCTTGACTATCAGAGTCTGTGGTAACACGGTTGGTTTCATAAAAATATTGATTTCTTTATGCAGTGCTATCTTCAGTTTTCACAGTACACTGTGAATGCCACTTTTTGGAATATGATCATTTAAACCATGTTATTACTCTTACAAGAAGGAACCTGCTAAATTCTTTATACGTCTCTTCTGCCTTTTCCTTCTTGCTGTTTCCTGGGAGAGATTTAGGAAGTGAGGAACTGGGAAAAAAAAAAAAAAAAAAAAAAAAAAAAAAAAAAAAAAAAAGAAGTCTACTGCAATTTCATTGGGATATTTATGTAACTAGTAAACCTGCATTTAAATTGCAGTGAATGGGCCCACAGAAAAAAAAAAAAAAAAAAAAAAAAAAAAAAAAAGTAAGTTGTTTTCATAGTACTGTGTACTTGCAGTAAACTACTTCAGTGAGTAAGAGAGATACGATCTCATTTCCAAAAGCCTGGCTACTCCCACTAATTCATATTTATTTGGCCACCAATGATGTACATATATTGTGTGAGGTCTACAAGCAAAACTTTGCTTTAAAAAAGTTTTAAAATCAAATTACCCAAATTATGTATATACAGTGATGTACTTCATTTTTCATCTGGGCTACTCTTTCTAGAGGAGTTGCTATACATGTTATCTATAATCTGATATATGTTACATAGAAATTGGGACTAAATGTAAGAAAACCGCGTGTGTGTTGGATGCTGGATTTGTTCATTTTGCTCCATTCTAAATATAGCATAGATTTGGCAGCCTATCCAAATACTGCTGTTGTGTTTTTCTCCATAAAAAGTTGACTTTTCTCAAGAGCATGCTTTAATTCCCATAGAAATTAACTTCCCATAGAAAAATAGTCAATTGTCTTTGAACACAAATATTTATTTTAATATAATTGTAGATGAATTTATTTATATAAAAACTCCCTGATATGTTTTTATAAATAATTCTATATATCATTTGTTTTTACAAACAAGGCCATAAGAATTAAAATGAATAACACAGTAGGAATATATAGCTGAATAAAACTTGCCTAAAAAACATGATAAAGATATTTATTAACAAAAAAAATCTGACAATTTAAAGAGAATTTATGATTGTTTATAATCTGATGTGTATCTTCTTGCTGTTGGATTTTCAAAGTACATTTATTTTTATTTTGATAATCTATTTGTAATAACTTCATATCACAGAAATAAGTTATTAAGCGAGAGATAGAAGGTCCCCAAGTACATAAATTTTAGAACCTATTCAGTGCTACCAAAAAAATGTAGTACAGTTAAAAGCACTAATGCTTACTAAAATGTTACCTGTTTTTTTTTTTTTTTTTTTTTTCCATTTCAAAGCTCATTTGAAGTTGCTGCTTAGCTAATACAATAAATGGTGTCTTTTGAATTCAGATAAATAGGTGTCATCCTATTCCTTACTTTACCAAAATGTTTTTAATGCTCAGACAAACATATTCTCAAATCATTAATGTTTTTTCAATACAGCTCTTTTTTTTTTTTTTTTTTTTTGTATATTTAATATTCCAAAATATTTCATATCTCTTCAGAGATCCATCCATGTGGTTCCTATACAAAGAGAGACTCTGAACAAACCTTAGGTCAATCTGTCAGTCATGTATACCACTTTGTAGTGTAGCAAGTGTTCAGAGGTTGTAAAGTTAGGGTTTTGTTTTTGTAATTGTGTGAGAATGATTGACCAATGAAATGTACACACAGGGCCCTGGGTGTGCTTTCTAGCTATGGAAAATATATTACTGTAATATATAGCTTCTTATGCATCAGTCTAGTCTGGTATAGTTCATTTTATTTTGTCACACCAGTCTGGAAAAAAAAAGACCTGATTATGAGACCTGAATCAATAATTTTAAGGAAATACAGTAGATAAGTTGTTTGGCAAGACTTTGGCCAGACTTTAACCGGACTTTTTCATGGTTCATTTAATTAACTTGTATGAAGTTTGTTTCATTGTCATTGGTCTAGTATACGTTTGTTTAGTTGTAGTGAATGTTTATAAGTCATTTGAATATTTGGAGAAGATGTAGGTATGTATCATAGATAAAAATCATACACAGAAAGATAACGAAACTAATGTTCTCAACAATAAACTGTTTTTCCTCTTAAGGGACAAATATTTCAGAGATGTTGGCTTTAAAATAAACCTGAATGCTAGATTTGTATCAAGAAAGGCATTCTCTTTCATTGCAACATGAAGAAGGTAGGAAGGTTGTAAATAATTATACGAATATTTTATTCAATATGTTGCCAATTAAAGACTGGAATTTTGTTAACAAATTGTGTTACATGGGGACATTAACATATCCCATTTGCATACAGAAAAGTTCACTGAAATGGTGTCAGTGCTATCACTTTTAAACTAAGAGATACACTTTTAAATTTCTGTAGTTCATCTTGGTAGTGAGAAAGACTTCTTTTCAAACATCCAAATTCATGTTTTAGTACAACTATTAGCTTAATCTGTTGTTTTACCATTGACATATCTACCATCCTGCCAATGGTATTAATTTTCCTTCAATCTCGCTTTGTATTTAAATATTGAAATTAAAATTCAGTTTAAACACTGAAGTTACTTAGCACAGTAGCACCCCTTATCTGACTACTATAAAATTATTTGAAATAAGGGAAAACACTCAGTAGTAATATCTATCACATCAAAGGTCAGAAATAATTTTATTCTAGAGGAATATACTCAGGAAAAGTATACTTTCAGAAAAAAAATATTTTGCTGTAAGTAAAGAATAACATGGTTTATTTGCCATTACTATGTCCCACTCTAAATATTAAATGAGAATAATAAAATACATGTCTCATCTGTTAGACTTATGAGATAATTTGGAGTGTCATTCAGCACATATGGCAGGTGTATTAGTATTATTTTTTTTCAGGAACAGCTTGATCACGCTCCTGCTTTCACTCTGTGAGAGTGACAAGATTTTAAGACTCCTAACGTGGGTAACCATCAGCAGCTCTGTGGCAATTGAATTGATTGTATTGCAGAGATGTGCTCTAAAACACAGTGTTTGTCTTAAAAAAAAAAAAAAAAAAGAAAACAAAGAAAAAAAAATACAGCTTGGTGAGAAGAACTTGAGTGTTAACTGGCACAGAGACATCATTCTCGGGTGATAATTATGTAAGAGGGGGCATCTTTCATGATCACTGTGGTAGATTGCTAATTCTGAACCCCAAATATGCCAAACCAAACTGTTTCATTGCTTATGACATTATCATAAGCACACAGCAACTCATTTTGCTCCAAACCAAACTCCTGCATCTCCTCCTGTTGCCTAACAAGACCTACTCATTATTTAAAATATTTGGCAGTTCCTCAGTGCTGCTTATGGCTTGTGCCCAAGTGCTCTTACTGCTGCAGCAGAAACTTCTAACACCTCACTAATTGGCATAAGGTTTTCTCCTTCAGCAGACCAGATTAGGGACATTCTGTTCAGCCTGGTATCCATTCAGTTATTTGTTTTTTCTTAGCTTATTTTTTTTTTAATTCTGCAGCGGGGTTTATTTTATTTTATAATTTTATTTATTTTATTTTTTTTTCCCTCTCTGATTAGCCCACATAATTCTATCATAAATTCTGATTGCAGGCATGGGGATGGTATTTTGTAGCATATAGAAGGGGATGGAGACCAGGCCCTGAGTAAGGAACAAGTAAGCAAAAGGGTTCTTTTGAGATATTTTTATTTGTTTTATCTGATTTGAAGTAGAGATAATGTCTGTCTAAAGTAGAGTCTGCTCTGAGAAAGAGGAAGAGGGAATACATGAATTTTAAATAATTCCTGTTTAAAAGGAAGTTACTTTATTCATGAATGATTTGTGATTGGAATGATTCACTGTGATCTCACTGATAGGATTCTGCTGGCAGAGGCTTCTGTTTTTCCTGCCCGGATGTATCACCAAGAACCTGAGACTGTAGAGGTCCAGTGGGAACTGAAGACATCTCTTCCTTCCACTTCTGTGGCTCAAATGGAAAAGACATTCAGGATCAACATCTTTTTCTCTGGGATGGCTAGGAGCTGTATTTATTCTATAACACTAGGTATATTGACCTAAGCTGAGTTTAGAGCTGTTGATACTAAGGCTTTGCACTAAAGGCATCATCAAAAAGATGACATATTTGAGAGACAACCCCTCCCTCCCCCCACCTAACTTTTCCTTTAAAAGCCAGTACAGACTTCAGTAGCAGGCAGTTTGCTGAAGGTGTTAACAGCTCATTGAGGTGTCTGTAATACGCAACTGGATATGCTTTATTCAGTTAAAATTGTTTCTAATATATTTTATTTAGAGGTGTTTAGAATATGTCCCAGCCAGAAAATAGTAATGAATTCCAAGCTGTTAACTTGTAATGATACAGACCTCCTTGGATTTTGGAGGCATTTGTTGTTTAAATGTACACTTGCCAATGAGGCTTTCCTGGACTTCAGTCCAATTGTGTTTTTATGCAACCTGCTAAAACTGCAAAGCATTCCAATTAGCACAATGTACCTAGAAAACTGCTGATATTCTCACTTACAGCTTTTTACTGTTAGGCTTTTTGCTTATATCATGATAGAAAATCATCTTAATCCACAAGCTGCTAGGATGTGTTATGCAGTAGCTTATGAAGCAGGAGAATTACCAGTTTTCCCAGTGTCCTGAACAGAACTAAACTCTAACACCCGAATATGCATTATTTTTTTTCCTACTTTTTTTTTTTTTTTTTTTTTTTTTTTCCCTCTGTAGTAAGTAACTGCTGGATTAGAGTTTTACAAACATAGTACAACCATGGCAGGATACAACCATCATCCTGGGGTCCTGGGGTCATGATTATTTAGAACAGCAATCATTTGGCTGTTCAGTTTAGGAACTCAAACAAATTTGAACATGTGCAAGACATCACTAGCACTGATTTTATACCTGTAGGACCATTTTGTTCATTTGTTTGGTTTGTTTTTCCAAAATATTCTCTTTCTTCTCTCCTGTTCTATTACCTCCTCTATCTGGCTAGAGGTTTTTGGATTAATACAGCAAAAGCATCTGAAATACGTCTATGTTCAGCATCTGTGAATCATGAACATCTATGTTCAGTGTCTGAGAAGATGCAGGTGCTTAGAAAATATGAT